>NC_136890.1:21084656-21798355 GCF_949152265.1 Phoxinus phoxinus | reverse complement strand
TCTTCTAATATCTATCAAAGTGCTGAAAATGACTAGGCCTCCACAGCCTAGTGGTCAATGCACTGACTTTAAAACCTGAAGATTTTTAGATGAAACAAGTTCAAGTCCCGGCCTCGCTGACTTTTTTTGATCCCATATTTTCCTATCACAATAAAAGGCAAAAACTCTAAAATATATTTATTTCACACTGGTGCCAGGTAAGCTCCATCCCCACACAAAATAAAATATGCATTTTTTAAGCCACTACATCAACACCTATCATAATGGGAGTGGGGGAACGGATTCCGACAGCTGTTTTTTTTTACAGGGGGAACGGAATCCGACGGCAAAAAAACAGCCGTCGGAATCCGTTCCCCCTGTATTTCTTACACAAGGAAGATCTTCTAATATCTATCAAAGTGCTAAAAATTACTAGTCCTCCACAGCCTAGTGGTCAATCCACTGACTTTAAGAGCTGATGATTTTTAGATGAAACAAGTTCAAGTCCCGGCCTCGCTGACTTTTTTTTATCCCATATTTTCCTATCACAATAAAAGGCAAAAACTCTAAAATATATTTATTTTACACTGGTGCCAGGTAAGCTCCATCCCCACACAAAATAAAATATGCATTTTTTAAGCCACTACATCAACACCTATCATAATGGGAGTGGGGGAACGGATTCCGACAGCTGTTTTTTTTACAGGGGGAACAGAATCTGACGGCAAAAAAACAGCCGTCGAAATCCGTTCCCCCTGTATTTCTTACACAAGGAAGATCTTCTAATATCTATCAAAGTGCTGAAAATGACTAGGCCTCCACAGCCTAGTGGTCAATGCACTGACTTTAAAACCTGAAGATTTTTAGATGAAACAAGTTCAAGTCCCGGCCTCGCTGACTTTTTTTGATCCCATATTTTCCTATCACAATAAAAGGCAAAAAGCCTAAAATATATTTATTTTACACTGGTGCCAGGTAAGCTCCATCCCCACACAAAATAAAATATGCATTTTTTAAGCCACTACATCAACACCTATCATAATGGGAGTGTGGGAACGGATTCCGACAGCTGTTTTTTTTACAGGGGGAACAGAATCCGACGGCAAAAAAACAGCCGTCGGAATCCGTTCCCCCTGTATTTCTTACACAAGGAAGATCTTCTAATATCTATCAAAGTGCTGAAAATGACTAGGCCTCCACAGCCTAGTGGTCAATGCACTGACTTTAAAACCTGAAGATTTTTAGATGAAACAAGTTCAAGTCCCGGCCTCGCTGACTTTTTTTGATCCCATATTTTCCTATCACAATAAAAGGCAAAAAGTCTAAAATATATTTATTTTACACTGGTGCCAGGTAAGCTCCATCCCCACACAAAATAAAATATGCATTTTTTAAGCCACTACATCAACACCTATCATAATGGGAGTGGGGGAACGGATTCCGACAGCTGTTTTTTTTACAGGGGGAACAGAATCCGACAGCAAAAAAACAGCCGTCGGAATCCGTTCCCCCTGTATTTCTTACACAAGGAAGATCTTCTAATATCTATCAAAGTGCTGAAAATGACTAGGCCTCCACAGCCTAGTGGTCAATGCACTGACTTTAAGAGCTGATGATTTTTAGATGAAACAAGTTCAAGTCCAGGCCTCGCTGACTTTTTTTGATCCCATATTTTCCTATCACAATAAAAGGCAAAAAGTCTAAAATATATTTATTTTACACTGGTGCCAGGTAAGCTCCATCCCCACACAAAATAAAATATGCATTTTTTAAGCCACTACATCAACACCTATCATAATGGGAGTGTGGGAACGGATTCCGACAGCTGTTTTTTTTACAGGGGGAACAGAATCCGACGGCAAAAAAACCGCCGTCGGAATCCGTTCCCCCTGTATTTCTTACACAAGGAAGATCTTCTAATATATATCAAAGTGCTGAAAATGACTAGGCCTCCACAGCCTAGTGGTCAATCCACTGACTTTAAAACCTGATGATTTTTAGATGAAACAAGTTCAAGTCCAGGCCTCGCTGACTTTTTTTGATCCCATATTTTCCTATCACAATAAAAGGCAAAAAGTCTAAAATATATTTATTTTACACTGGTGCCAGGTAAGCTCCATCCCCACACAAAATAAAATATGCATTTTTTAAGCCACTACATCAACACCTATCATAATGGGAGTGGGGGAACGGATTCCGACAGCTGTTTTTTTTACAGGGGGAACAGAATCCGACAGCAAAAAAACAGCCGTCGGAATCCGTTCCCCCTGTATTTCTTACACAAGGAAGATCTTCTAATATCTATCAAAGTGCTGAAAATGACTAGGCCTCCACAGCCTAGTGGTCAATGCACTGACTTTAAAACCTGAACATTTTTAGATGAAACAAGTTCAAGTCCCGGCCTCGCTGACTTTTTTTGATCCCATATTTTCCTATCACAATAAAAGGCAAAAACTCTAAAATATATTTATTTCACACTGGTGCCAGGTAAGCTCCATCCCCACACAAAATAAAATATGCATTTTTTAAGCCACTACATCAACACCTATCATAATGGGAGTGGGGGAACGGATTCCGACAGCTGTTTTTTTTTACAGGGGGAACGGAATCCGACGGCAAAAAAACAGCCGTCGGAATCCGTTCCCCCTGTATTTCTTACACAAGGAAGATCTTCTAATATCTATCAAAGTGCTAAAAATTACTAGTCCTCCACAGCCTAGTGGTCAATCCACTGACTTTAAGAGCTGATGATTTTTAGATGAAACAAGTTCAAGTCCCGGCCTCGCTGACTTTTTTTTATCCCATATTTTCCTATCACAATAAAAGGCAAAAACTCTAAAATATATTTATTTTACACTGGTGCCAGGTAAGCTCCATCCCCACACAAAATAAAATATGCATTTTTTAAGCCACTACATCAACACCTATCATAATGGGAGTGGGGGAACGGATTCCGACAGCTGTTTTTTTTACAGGGGGAACAGAATCTGACGGCAAAAAAACAGCCGTCGAAATCCGTTCCCCCTGTATTTCTTACACAAGGAAGATCTTCTAATATCTATCAAAGTGCTGAAAATGACTAGGCCTCCACAGCCTAGTGGTCAATGCACTGACTTTAAAACCTGAAGATTTTTAGATGAAACAAGTTCAAGTCCCGGCCTCGCTGACTTTTTTTGATCCCATATTTTCCTATCACAATAAAAGGCAAAAAGCCTAAAATATATTTATTTTACACTGGTGCCAGGTAAGCTCCATCCCCACACAAAATAAAATATGCATTTTTTAAGCCACTACATCAACACCTATCATAATGGGAGTGTGGGAACGGATTCCGACAGCTGTTTTTTTTACAGGGGGAACAGAATCCGACGGCAAAAAAACAGCCGTCGGAATCCGTTCCCCCTGTATTTCTTACACAAGGAAGATCTTCTAACATCTATCAAAGTGCTAAAAATTACTAGTCCTCCACAGCCTAGTGGTCAATCCACTGACTTTAAGAGCTGATGATTTTTAGATGAAACAAGTTCAAGTCCCGGCCTCGCTGACTTTTTTTTATCCCATATTTTCCTATCACAATAAAAGGCAAAAACTCTAAAATATATTTATTTTACACTGGTGCCAGGTAAGCTCCATCCCCACACAAAATAAAATATGCAATTTTTAAGCCACTACATCAACACCTATCATAATGGGAGTGGGGGAATGGATTCCGACAGCTGTTTTTTTTACAGGGGGAACAGAATCTGACGGCAAAAAAACAGCCGTCGAAATCCGTTCCCCCTGTATTTCTTACACAAGGAAGATCTTCTAATATCTATCAAAGTGCTGAAAATGACTAGGCCTCCACAGCCTAGTGGTCAATGCACTGACTTTAAAACCTGAAGATTTTTAGATGAAACAAGTTCAAGTCCCGGCCTCGCTGACTTTTTTTGATCCCATATTTTCCTATCACAATAAAAGGCAAAAAGTCTAAAATATATTTATTTTACACTGGTGCCAGGTAAGCTCCATCCCCACACAAAATAAAATATGCATTTTTTAAGCCACTACATCAACACCTATCATAATGGGAGTGGGGGAACGGATTCCGACAGCTGTTTTTTTTACAGGGGGAACAGAATCCGACAGCAAAAAAACAGCCGTCGGAATACGTTCCCCCTGTATTTCTTACACAAGGAAGATCTTCTAATATCTATCAAAGTGCTGAAAATGACTAGGCCTCCACAGCCTAGTGGTCAATGCACTGACTTTAAGAGCTGATGATTTTTAGATGAAACAAGTTCAAGTCCCGGCCTCGCTGACTTTTTTTGATCCCATATTTTCCTATCACAATAAAAGGCAAAAAGTCTAAAATATATTTATTTTACACTGGTGCCAGGTAAGCTCCATCCCCACACAAAATAAAATATGCATTTTTTAAGCCACTACATCAACACCTATCATAATGGGAGTGTGGGAACGGATTCCGACAGCTGTTTTTTTTACAGGGGGAACAGAATCCGACGGCAAAAAAACCGCCGTCGGAATCCGTTCCCCCTGTATTTCTTACACAAGGAAGATCTTCTAATATATATCAAAGTGCTGAAAATGACTAGGCCTCCACAGCCTAGTGGTCAATCCACTGACTTTAAAACCTGATGATTTTTAGATGAAACAAGTTCAAGTCCAGGCCTCGCTGACTTTTTTTGATCCCATATTTTCCTATCACAATAAAAGGCAAAAAGTCTAAAATATATTTATTTTACACTGGTGCCAGGTAAGCTCCATCCCCACACAAAATAAAATATGCATTTTTTAAGCCACTACATCAACACCTATCATAATGGGAGTGGGGGAACGGATTCCGACAGCTGTTTTTTTTACAGGGGGAACAGAATCCGACAGCAAAAAAACAGCCGTCGGAATCCGTTCCCCCTGTATTTCTTACACAAGGAAGATCTTCTAATATCTATCAAAGTGCTGAAAATGACTAGGCCTCCACAGCCTAGTGGTCAATGCACTGACTTTAAAACCTGAAGATTTTTAGATGAAACAAGTTCAAGTCCCGGCCTCGCTGACTTTTTTTGATCCCATATTTTCCTATCACAATAAAAGGCAAAAACTCTAAAATATATTTATTTCACACTGGTGCCAGGTAAGCTCCATCCCCACACAAAATAAAATATGCATTTTTTAAGCCACTACATCAACACCTATCATAATGGGAGTGGGGGAACGGATTCCGACAGCTGTTTTTTTTTACAGGGGGAACGGAATCCGACGGCAAAAAAACAGCCGTCGGAATCCGTTCCCCCTGTATTTCTTACACAAGGAAGATCTACTAATATCTATCAAAGTGCTAAAAATTACTAGTCCTCCACAGCCTAGTGGTCAATCCACTGACTTTAAGAGCTGATGATTTTTAGATGAAACAAGTTCAAGTCCCGGCCTCGCTGACTTTTTTTTATCCCATATTTTCCTATCACAATAAAAGGCAAAAACTCTAAAATATATTTATTTTACACTGGTGCCAGGTAAGCTCCATCCCCACACAAAATAAAATATGCATTTTTTAAGCCACTACATCAACACCTATCATAATGGGAGTGGGGGAACGGATTCCGACAGCTGTTTTTTTTACAGGGGGAACAGAATCTGACGGCAAAAAAACAGCCGTCGAAATCCGTTCCCCCTGTATTTCTTACACAAGGAAGATCTTCTAATATCTATCAAAGTGCTGAAAATGACTAGGCCTCCACAGCCTAGTGGTCAATGCACTGACTTTAAAACCTGAAGATTTTTAGATGAAACAAGTTCAAGTCCCGGCCTCGCTGACTTTTTTTGATCCCATATTTTCCTATCACAATAAAAGGCAAAAAGCCTAAAATATATTTATTTTACACTGGTGCCAGGTAAGCTCCATCCCCACACAAAATAAAATATGCATTTTTTAAGCCACTACATCAACACCTATCATAATGGGAGTGTGGGAACGGATTCCGACAGCTGTTTTTTTTACAGGGGGAACAGAATCCGACGGCAAAAAAACAGCCGTCGGAATCCGTTCCCCCTGTATTTCTTACACAAGGAAGATCTTCTAATATATATCAAAGTGCTGAAAATGACTAGGCCTCCACAGCCTAGTGGTCAATCCACTGACTTTAAAACCTGATGATTTTTAGATGAAACAAGTTCAAGTCCAGGCCTCGCTGACTTTTTTTGATCCCATATTTTCCTATCACAATAAAAGGCAAAAAGTCTAAAATATATTTATTTTACACTGGTGCCAGGTAAGCTCCATCCCCACACAAAATAAAATATGCATTTTTTAAGCCACTACATCAACACCTATCATAATGGGAGTGGGGGAACGGATTCCGACAGCTGTTTTTTTTACAGGGGGAACAGAATCCGACAGCAAAAAAACAGCCGTCGGAATCCGTTCCCCCTGTATTTCTTACACAAGGAAGATCTTCTAATATCTATCAAAGTGCTGAAAATGACTAGGCCTCCACAGCCTAGTGGTCAATGCACTGACTTTAAGAGCTGATGATTTTTAGATGAAACAAGTTCAAGTCCCGGCCTCGCTGACTTTTTTTGATCCCATATTTTCCTATCACAATAAAAGGCAAAAAGTCTAAAATATATTTATTTTACACTGGTGCCAGGTAAGCTCCATCCCCACACAAAATAAAATATGCATTTTTTAAGCCACTACATCAACACCTATCATAATGGGAGTGTGGGAACGGATTCCGACAGCTGTTTTTTTTACAGGGGGAACAGAATCCGACGGCAAAAAAACCGCCGTCGGAATCCGTTCCCCCTGTATTTCTTACACAAGGAAGATCTTCTAATATATATCAAAGTGCTGAAAATGACTAGGCCTCCACAGCCTAGTGGTCAATCCACTGACTTTAAAACCTGATGATTTTTAGATGAAACAAGTTCAAGTCCAGGCCTCGCTGACTTTTTTTGATCCCATATTTTCCTATCACAATAAAAGGCAAAAAGTCTAAAATATATTTATTTTACACTGGTGCCAGGTAAGCTCCATCCCCACACAAAATAAAATATGCATTTTTTAAGCCACTACATCAACACCTATCATAATGGGAGTGGGGGAACGGATTCCGACAGCTGTTTTTTTTACAGGGGGAACAGAATCCGACAGCAAAAAAACAGCCGTCGGAATCCGTTCCCCCTGTATTTCTTACACAAGGAAGATCTTCTAATATCTATCAAAGTGCTGAAAATGACTAGGCCTCCACAGCCTAGTGGTCAATGCACTGACTTTAAAACCTGAACATTTTTAGATGAAACAAGTTCAAGTCCCGGCCTCGCTGACTTTTTTTGATCCCATATTTTCCTATCACAATAAAAGGCAAAAACTCTAAAATATATTTATTTCACACTGGTGCCAGGTAAGCTCCATCCCCTACACAAAATAAAATATGCATTTTTTAAGCCACTACATCAACACCTATCATAATGGGAGTGGGGGAACGGATTCCGACAGCTGTTTTTTTTTACAGGGGGAACGGAATCCGACGGCAAAAAAACAGCCGTCGGAATCCGTTCCCCCTGTATTTCTTACACAAGGAAGATCTTCTAATATCTATCAAAGTGCTAAAAATTACTAGTCCTCCACAGCCTAGTGGTCAATCCACTGACTTTAAGAGCTGATGATTTTTAGATGAAACAAGTTCAAGTCCCGGCCTCGCTGACTTTTTTTTATCCCATATTTTCCTATCACAATAAAAGGCAAAAACTCTAAAATATATTTATTTTACACTGGTGCCAGGTAAGCTCCATCCCCACACAAAATAAAATATGCATTTTTTAAGCCACTACATCAACACCTATCATAATGGGAGTGGGGGAACGGATTCCGACAGCTGTTTTTTTTACAGGGGGAACAGAATCTGACGGCAAAAAAACAGCCGTCGAAATCCGTTCCCCCTGTATTTCTTACACAAGGAAGATCTTCTAATATCTATCAAAGTGCTGAAAATGACTAGGCCTCCACAGCCTAGTGGTCAATGCACTGACTTTAAAACCTGAAGATTTTTAGATGAAACAAGTTCAAGTCCCGGCCTCGCTGACTTTTTTTGATCCCATATTTTCCTATCACAATAAAAGGCAAAAAGCCTAAAATATATTTATTTTACACTGGTGCCAGGTAAGCTCCATCCCCACACAAAATAAAATATGCATTTTTTAAGCCACTACATCAACACCTATCATAATGGGAGTGTGGGAACGGATTCCGACAGCTGTTTTTTTTACAGGGGGAACAGAATCCGACGGCAAAAAAACAGCCGTCGGAATCCGTTCCCCCTGTATTTCTTACACAAGGAAGATCTTCTAATATATATCAAAGTGCTGAAAATGACTAGGCCTCCACAGCCTAGTGGTCAATCCACTGACTTTAAAACCTGATGATTTTTAGATGAAACAAGTTCAAGTCCAGGCCTCGCTGACTTTTTTTGATCCCATATTTTCCTATCACAATAAAAGGCAAAAAGTCTAAAATATATTTATTTTACACTGGTGCCAGGTAAGCTCCATCCCCACACAAAATAAAATATGCATTTTTTAAGCCACTACATCAACACCTATCATAATGGGAGTGGGGGAACGGATTCCGACAGCTGTTTTTTTTACAGGGGGAACAGAATCCGACAGCAAAAAAACAGCCGTCGGAATCCGTTCCCCCTGTATTTCTTACACAAGGAAGATCTTCTAATATCTATCAAAGTGCTGAAAATGACTAGGCCTCCATAGCCTAGTGGTCAATGCACTGACTTTAAAACCTGAAGATTTTTAGATGAAACAAGTTCAAGTCCCGGCCTCGCTGACTTTTTTTGATCCCATATTTTCCTATCACAATAAAAGGCAAAAAGTCTAAAATATATTTATTTTACACTGGTGCCAGGTAAGCTCCATCCCCACACAAAATAAAATATGCATTTTTTAAGCCACTACATCAACACCTATCATAATGGGAGTGGGGGAACGGATTCCGACAGCTGTTTTTTTTACAGGGGGAACAGAATCCGACAGCAAAAAAACAGCCGTCGGAATCCGTTCCCCCTGTATTTCTTACACAAGGAAGATCTTCTAATATCTATCAAAGTGCTGAAAATGACTAGGCCTCCACAGCCTAGTGGTCAATGCACTGACTTTAAGAGCTGATGATTTTTAGATGAAACAAGTTCAAGTCCCGGCCTCGCTGACTTTTTTTGATCCCATATTTTCCTATCACAATAAAAGGCAAAAAGTCTAAAATATATTTATTTTACACTGGTGCCAGGTAAGCTCCATCCCCACACAAAATAAAATATGCATTTTTTAAGCCACTACATCAACACCTATCATAATGGGAGTGTGGGAACGGATTCCGACAGCTGTTTTTTTTACAGGGGGAACAGAATCCGACGGCAAAAAAACCGCCGTCGGAATCCGTTCCCCCTGTATTTCTTACACAAGGAAGATCTTCTAATATATATCAAAGTGCTGAAAATGACTAGGCCTCCACAGCCTAGTGGTCAATCCACTGACTTTAAAACCTGATGATTTTTAGATGAAACAAGTTCAAGTCCAGGCCTCGCTGACTTTTTTTGATCCCATATTTTCCTATCACAATAAAAGGCAAAAAGTCTAAAATATATTTATTTTACACTGGTGCCAGGTAAGCTCCATCCCCACACAAAATAAAATATGCATTTTTTAAGCCACTACATCAACACCTATCATAATGGGAGTGGGGGAACGGATTCCGACAGCTGTTTTTTTTACAGGGGGAACAGAATCCGACAGCAAAAAAACAGCCGTCGGAATCCGTTCCCCCTGTATTTCTTACACAAGGAAGATCTTCTAATATCTATCAAAGTGCTGAAAATGACTAGGCCTCCACAGCCTAGTGGTCAATGCACTGACTTTAAAACCTGAAGATTTTTAGATGAAACAAGTTCAAGTCCCGGCCTCGCTGACTTTTTTTGATCCCATATTTTCCTATCACAATAAAAGGCAAAAACTCTAAAATATATTTATTTCACACTGGTGCCAGGTAAGCTCCATCCCCACACAAAATAAAATATGCATTTTTTAAGCCACTACATCAACACCTATCATAATGGGAGTGGGGGAACGGATTCCGACAGCTGTTTTTTTTTACAGGGGGAACGGAATCCGACGGCAAAAAAACAGCCGTCGGAATCCGTTCCCCCTGTATTTCTTACACAAGGAAGATCTACTAATATCTATCAAAGTGCTAAAAATTACTAGTCCTCCACAGCCTAGTGGTCAATCCACTGACTTTAAGAGCTGATGATTTTTAGATGAAACAAGTTCAAGTCCCGGCCTCGCTGACTTTTTTTTATCCCATATTTTCCTATCACAATAAAAGGCAAAAACTCTAAAATATATTTATTTTACACTGGTGCCAGGTAAGCTCCATCCCCACACAAAATAAAATATGCATTTTTTAAGCCACTACATCAACACCTATCATAATGGGAGTGGGGGAACGGATTCCGACAGCTGTTTTTTTTACAGGGGGAACAGAATCCGACGGCAAAAAAACCGCCGTCGGAATCCGTTCCCCCTGTATTTCTTACACAAGGAAGATCTTCTAATATATATCAAAGTGCTGAAAATGACTAGGCCTCCACAGCCTAGTGGTCAATGCACTGACTTTAAAACCTGAAGATTTTTAGATGAAACAAGTTCAAGTCCCGGCCTCGCTGACTTTTTTTGATCCCATATTTTCCTATCACAATAAAAGGCAAAAACTCTAAAATATATTTATTTCACACTGGTGCCAGGTAAGCTCCATCCCCACACAAAATAAAATATGCATTTTTTAAGCCACTACATCAACACCTATCATAATGGGAGTGGGGGAACGGATTCCGACAGCTGTTTTTTTTTACAGGGGGAACGGAATCCGACGGCAAAAAAACAGCCGTCGGAATCCGTTCCCCCTGTATTTCTTACACAAGGAAGATCTACTAATATCTATCAAAGTGCTAAAAATTACTAGTCCTCCACAGCCTAGTGGTCAATCCACTGACTTTAAGAGCTGATGATTTTTAGATGAAACAAGTTCAAGTCCCGGCCTCGCTGACTTTTTTTTATCCCATATTTTCCTATCACAATAAAAGGCAAAAACTCTAAAATATATTTATTTTACACTGGTGCCAGGTAAGCTCCATCCCCACACAAAATAAAATATGCATTTTTTAAGCCACTACATCAACACCTATCATAATGGGAGTGGGGGAACGGATTCCGACAGCTGTTTTTTTTACAGGGGGAACAGAATCTGACGGCAAAAAAACAGCCGTCGAAATCCGTTCCCCCTGTATTTCTTACACAAGGAAGATCTTCTAATATCTATCAAAGTGCTGAAAATGACTAGGCCTCCACAGCCTAGTGGTCAATGCACTGACTTTAAAACCTGAAGATTTTTAGATGAAACAAGTTCAAGTCCCGGCCTCGCTGACTTTTTTTGATCCCATATTTTCCTATCACAATAAAAGGCAAAAAGCCTAAAATATATTTATTTTACACTGGTGCCAGGTAAGCTCCATCCCCACACAAAATAAAATATGCATTTTTTAAGCCACTACATCAACACCTATCATAATGGGAGTGTGGGAACGGATTCCGACAGCTGTTTTTTTTACAGGGGGAACAGAATCCGACGGCAAAAAAACAGCCGTCGGAATCCGTTCCCCCTGTATTTCTTACACAAGGAAGATCTTCTAATATATATCAAAGTGCTGAAAATGACTAGGCCTCCACAGCCTAGTGGTCAATCCACTGACTTTAAAACCTGATGATTTTTAGATGAAACAAGTTCAAGTCCAGGCCTCGCTGACTTTTTTTGATCCCATATTTTCCTATCACAATAAAAGGCAAAAAGTCTAAAATATATTTATTTTACACTGGTGCCAGGTAAGCTCCATCCCCACACAAAATAAAATATGCATTTTTTAAGCCACTACATCAACACCTATCATAATGGGAGTGGGGGAACGGATTCCGACAGCAGTTTTTTTTACAGGGGGAACAGAATCCGACAGCAAAAAAACAGCCGTCGGAATCCGTTCCCCCTGTATTTCTTACACAAGGAAGATCTTCTAATATCTATCAAAGTGCTGAAAATGACTAGGCCTCCACAGCCTAGTGGTCAATGCACTGACTTAAAAACCTGAAGATTTTTAGATGAAACAAGTTCAAGTCCCGGCCTCGCTGACTTTTTTTGATCCCATATTTTCCTATCACAATAAAAGGCAAAAAGTCTAAAATATATTTATTTTACACTGGTGCCAGGTAAGCTCCATCCCCACACAAAATAAAATATGCATTTTTTAAGCCACTACATCAACACCTATCATAATGGGAGTGGGGGAACGGATTCCGACAGCTGTTTTTTTTACAGGGGGAACAGAATCCGACAGCAAAAAAACAGCCGTCGGAATCCGTTCCCCCTGTATTTCTTACACAAGGAAGATCTTCTAATATCTATCAAAGTGCTGAAAATGACTAGGCCTCCACAGCCTAGTGGTCAATGCACTGACTTTAAGAGCTGATGATTTTTAGATGAAACAAGTTCAAGTCCCGGCCTCGCTGACTTTTTTTGATCCCATATTTTCCTATCACAATAAAAGGCAAAAAGTCTAAAATATATTTATTTTACACTGGTGCCAGGTAAGCTCCATCCCCACACAAAATAAAATATGCATTTTTTAAGCCACTACATCAACACCTATCATAATGGGAGTGTGGGAACGGATTCCGACAGCTGTTTTTTTTACAGGGGGAACAGAATCCGACGGCAAAAAAACCGCCGTCGGAATCCGTTCCCCCTGTATTTCTTACACAAGGAAGATCTTCTAATATATATCAAAGTGCTGAAAATGACTAGGCCTCCACAGCCTAGTGGTCAATCCACTGACTTTAAAACCTGATGATTTTTAGATGAAACAAGTTCAAGTCCAGGCCTCGCTGACTTTTTTTGATCCCATATTTTCCTATCACAATAAAAGGCAAAAAGTCTAAAATATATTTATTTTACACTGGTGCCAGGTAAGCTCCATCCCCACACAAAATAAAATATGCATTTTTTAAGCCACTACATCAACACCTATCATAATGGGAGTGGGGGAACGGATTCCGACAGCTGTTTTTTTTACAGGGGGAACAGAATCCGACAGCAAAAAAACAGCCGTCGGAATCCGTTCCCCCTGTATTTCTTACACAAGGAAGATCTTCTAATATCTATCAAAGTGCTGAAAATGACTAGGCCTCCACAGCCTAGTGGTCAATGCACTGACTTTAAAACCTGAAGATTTTTAGATGAAACAAGTTCAAGTCCCGGCCTCGCTGACTTTTTTTGATCCCATATTTTCCTATCACAATAAAAGGCAAAAACTCTAAAATATATTTATTTCACACTGGTGCCAGGTAAGCTCCATCCCCTACACAAAATAAAATATGCATTTTTTAAGCCACTACATCAACACCTATCATAATGGGAGTGGGGGAACGGATTCCGACAGCTGTTTTTTTTTACAGGGGGAACGGAATCCGACGGCAAAAAAACAGCCGTCGGAATCCGTTCCCCCTGTATTTCTTACACAAGGAAGATCTTCTAATATCTATCAAAGTGCTAAAAATTACTAGTCCTCCACAGCCTAGTGGTCAATCCACTGACTTTAAGAGCTGATGATTTTTAGATGAAACAAGTTCAAGTCCCGGCCTCGCTGACTTTTTTTTATCCCATATTTTCCTATCACAATAAAAGGCAAAAACTCTAAAATATATTTATTTTACACTGGTGCCAGGTAAGCTCCATCCCCACACAAAATAAAATATGCATTTTTTAAGCCACTACATCAACACCTATCATAATGGGAGTGGGGGAACGGATTCCGACAGCTGTTTTTTTTACAGGGGGAACAGAATCTGACGGCAAAAAAACAGCCGTCGAAATCCGTTCCCCCTGTATTTCTTACACAAGGAAGATCTTCTAATATCTATCAAAGTGCTGAAAATGACTAGGCCTCCACAGCCTAGTGGTCAATGCACTGACTTTAAAACCTGAAGATTTTTAGATGAAACAAGTTCAAGTCCCGGCCTCGCTGACTTTTTTTGATCCCATATTTTCCTATCACAATAAAAGGCAAAAAGCCTAAAATATATTTATTTTACACTGGTGCCAGGTAAGCTCCATCCCCACACAAAATAAAATATGCATTTTTTAAGCCACTACATCAACACCTATCATAATGGGAGTGTGGGAACGGATTCCGACAGCTGTTTTTTTTACAGGGGGAACAGAATCCGACGGCAAAAAAACAGCCGTCGGAATCCGTTCCCCCTGTATTTCTTACACAAGGAAGATCTTCTAATATATATCAAAGTGCTGAAAATGACTAGGCCTCCACAGCCTAGTGGTCAATCCACTGACTTTAAAACCTGATGATTTTTAGATGAAACAAGTTCAAGTCCAGGCCTCGCTGACTTTTTTTGATCCCATATTTTCCTATCACAATAAAAGGCAAAAAGTCTAAAATATATTTATTTTACACTGGTGCCAGGTAAGCTCCATCCCCACACAAAATAAAATATGCATTTTTTAAGCCACTACATCAACACCTATCATAATGGGAGTGGGGGAACGGATTCCGACAGCTGTTTTTTTTACAGGGGGAACAGAATCCGACAGCAAAAAAACAGCCGTCGGAATCCGTTCCCCCTGTATTTCTTACACAAGGAAGATCTTCTAATATCTATCAAAGTGCTGAAAATGACTAGGCCTCCATAGCCTAGTGGTCAATGCACTGACTTTAAAACCTGAAGATTTTTAGATGAAACAAGTTCAAGTCCCGGCCTCGCTGACTTTTTTTGATCCCATATTTTCCTATCACAATAAAAGGCAAAAACTCTAAAATATATTTATTTCACACTGGTGCCAGGTAAGCTCCATCCCCACACAAAATAAAATATGCATTTTTTAAGCCACTACATCAACACCTATCATAATGGGAGTGGGGGAACGGATTCCGACAGCTGTTTTTTTTTACAGGGGGAACGGAATCCGACGGCAAAAAAACAGCCGTCGGAATCCGTTCCCCCTGTATTTCTTACACAAGGAAGATCTTCTAATATCTATCAAAGTGCTAAAAATTACTAGTCCTCCACAGCCTAGTGGTCAATCCACTTACTTTAAGAGCTGATGATTTTTAGATGAAACAAGTTCAAGTCCCGGCCTCACTGACTTTTTTTTTATCCCATATTTTCCTATCAAAATAAAAGGCAAAAACTCTAAAATATATTTATTTTACACTGGTGCCAGGTAAGCTCCATCCCCACACAAAATAAAATATGCATTTTTTAAGCCACTACATCAACACCTATCATAATGGGAGTGGGGGAACGGATTCCGACAGCTGTTTTTTTTTACAGGGGGAACGGAATCCGACGGCAAAAAAACAGCCGTCGAAATCCGTTCCCCCTGTATTTCTTACACAAGGAAGATCTTCTAATATCTATCAAAGTGCTGAAAATGACTAGGCCTCCACAGCCTAGTGGTCAATCCACTGACTTTAAAACCTGAAGATTTTTAGATGAAACAAGTTCAAGTCCCGGCCTCGCTGACTTTTTTTGATCCCATATTTTCCTATCACAATAAAAGGCAAAAAGTCTAAAATATATTTATTTTACACTGGTGCCAGGTAAGCTCCATCCCCACACAAAATAAAATATGCATTTTTTAAGCCACTACATCAACACCTATCATAATGGGAGTGGGGGAACGGATTCCGACAGCTGTTTTTTTTACAGGGGGAACAGAATCCGACAGCAAAAAAACAGCCGTCGGAATCCGTTCCCCCTGTATTTCTTACACAAGGAAGATCTTCTAATATCTATCAAAGTGCTGAAAATGACTAGGCCTCCACAGCCTAGTGGTCAATGCACTGACTTTAAGAGCTGATGATTTTTAGATGAAACAAGTTCAAGTCCCGGCCTCGCTGACTTTTTTTGATCCCATATTTTCCTATCACAATAAAAGGCAAAAAGTCTAAAATATATTTATTTTACACTGGTGCCAGGTAAGCTCCATCCCCACACAAAATAAAATATGCATTTTTTAAGCCACTACATCAACACCTATCATAATGGGAGTGTGGGAACGGATTCCGACAGCTGTTTTTTTTACAGGGGGAACAGAATCCGACGGCAAAAAAACCGCCGTCGGAATCCGTTCCCCCTGTATTTCTTACACAAGGAAGATCTTCTAATATATATCAAAGTGCTGAAAATGACTAGGCCTCCACAGCCTAGTGGTCAATCCACTGACTTTAAAACCTGATGATTTTTAGATGAAACAAGTTCAAGTCCCGGCCTCGCTGACTTTTTTTGATCCCATATTTTCCTATCACAATAAAAGGCAAAAACTCTAAAATATATTTATTTCACACTGGTGCCAGGTAAGCTCCATCCCCACACAAAATAAAATATGCATTTTTTAAGCCACTACATCAACACCTATCATAATGGGAGTGGGGGAACGGATTCCGACAGCTGTTTTTTTTTACAGGGGGAACGGAATCCGACGGCAAAAAAACAGCCGTCGGAATCCGTTCCCCCTGTATTTCTTACACAAGGAAGATCTACTAATATCTATCAAAGTGCTAAAAATTACTAGTCCTCCACAGCCTAGTGGTCAATCCACTGACTTTAAGAGCTGATGATTTTTAGATGAAACAAGTTCAAGTCCCGGCCTCGCTGACTTTTTTTTATCCCATATTTTCCTATCACAATAAAAGGCAAAAACTCTAAAATATATTTATTTTACACTGGTGCCAGGTAAGCTCCATCCCCACACAAAATAAAATATGCATTTTTTAAGCCACTACATCAACACCTATCATAATGGGAGTGGGGGAACGGATTCCGACAGCTGTTTTTTTTACAGGGGGAACAGAATCTGACGGCAAAAAAACAGCCGTCGAAATCCGTTCCCCCTGTATTTCTTACACAAGGAAGATCTTCTAATATCTATCAAAGTGCTGAAAATGACTAGGCCTCCACAGCCTAGTGGTCAATGCACTGACTTTAAAACCTGAAGATTTTTAGATGAAACAAGTTCAAGTCCCGGCCTCGCTGACTTTTTTTGATCCCATATTTTCCTATCACAATAAAAGGCAAAAAGCCTAAAATATATTTATTTTACACTGGTGCCAGGTAAGCTCCATCCCCACACAAAATAAAATATGCATTTTTTAAGCCACTACATCAACACCTATCATAATGGGAGTGTGGGAACGGATTCCGACAGCTGTTTTTTTTACAGGGGGAACAGAATCCGACGGCAAAAAAACAGCCGTCGGAATCCGTTCCCCCTGTATTTCTTACACAAGGAAGATCTTCTAATATATATCAAAGTGCTGAAAATGACTAGGCCTCCACAGCCTAGTGGTCAATCCACTGACTTTAAAACCTGATGATTTTTAGATGAAACAAGTTCAAGTCCAGGCCTCGCTGACTTTTTTTGATCCCATATTTTCCTATCACAATAAAAGGCAAAAAGTCTAAAATATATTTATTTTACACTGGTGCCAGGTAAGCTCCATCCCCACACAAAATAAAATATGCATTTTTTAAGCCACTACATCAACACCTATCATAATGGGAGTGGGGGAACGGATTCCGACAGCTGTTTTTTTTACAGGGGGAACAGAATCCGACAGCAAAAAAACAGCCGTCGGAATCCGTTCCCCCTGTATTTCTTACACAAGGAAGATCTTCTAATATCTATCAAAGTGCTGAAAATGACTAGGCCTCCACAGCCTAGTGGTCAATGCACTGACTTTAAAACCTGAAGATTTTTAGATGAAACAAGTTCAAGTCCCGGCCTCGCTGACTTTTTTTGATCCCATATTTTCCTATCACAATAAAAGGCAAAAACTCTAAAATATATTTATTTCACACTGGTGCCAGGTAAGCTCCATCCCCACACAAAATAAAATATGCATTTTTTAAGCCACTACATCAACACCTATCATAATGGGAGTGGGGGAACGGATTCCGACAGCTGTTTTTTTTTACAGGGGGAACGGAATCCGACGGCAAAAAAACAGCCGTCGGAATCCGTTCCCCCTGTATTTCTTACACAAGGAAGATCTACTAATATCTATCAAAGTGCTAAAAATTACTAGTCCTCCACAGCCTAGTGGTCAATCCACTGACTTTAAGAGCTGATGATTTTTAGATGAAACAAGTTCAAGTCCCGGCCTCGCTGACTTTTTTTTATCCCATATTTTCCTATCACAATAAAAGGCAAAAACTCTAAAATATATTTATTTTACACTGGTGCCAGGTAAGCTCCATCCCCACACAAAATAAAATATGCATTTTTTAAGCCACTACATCAACACCTATCATAATGGGAGTGGGGGAACGGATTCCGACAGCTGTTTTTTTTACAGGGGGAACAGAATCTGACGGCAAAAAAACAGCCGTCGAAATCCGTTCCCCCTGTATTTCTTACACAAGGAAGATCTTCTAATATCTATCAAAGTGCTGAAAATGACTAGGCCTCCACAGCCTAGTGGTCAATGCACTGACTTTAAAACCTGAAGATTTTTAGATGAAACAAGTTCAAGTCCCGGCCTCGCTGACTTTTTTTGATCCCATATTTTCCTATCACAATAAAAGGCAAAAAGCCTAAAATATATTTATTTTACACTGGTGCCAGGTAAGCTCCATCCCCACACAAAATAAAATATGCATTTTTTAAGCCACTACATCAACACCTATCATAATGGGAGTGTGGGAACGGATTCCGACAGCTGTTTTTTTTACAGGGGGAACAGAATCCGACGGCAAAAAAACAGCCGTCGGAATCCGTTCCCCCTGTATTTCTTACACAAGGAAGATCTTCTAATATATATCAAAGTGCTGAAAATGACTAGGCCTCCACAGCCTAGTGGTCAATCCACTGACTTTAAAACCTGATGATTTTTAGATGAAACAAGTTCAAGTCCAGGCCTCGCTGACTTTTTTTGATCCCATATTTTCCTATCACAATAAAAGGCAAAAAGTCTAAAATATATTTATTTTACACTGGTGCCAGGTAAGCTCCATCCCCACACAAAATAAAATATGCATTTTTTAAGCCACTACATCAACACCTATCATAATGGGAGTGGGGGAACGGATTCCGACAGCAGTTTTTTTTACAGGGGGAACAGAATCCGACAGCAAAAAAACAGCCGTCGGAATCCGTTCCCCCTGTATTTCTTACACAAGGAAGATCTTCTAATATCTATCAAAGTGCTGAAAATGACTAGGCCTCCACAGCCTAGTGGTCAATGCACTGACTTAAAAACCTGAAGATTTTTAGATGAAACAAGTTCAAGTCCCGGCCTCGCTGACTTTTTTTGATCCCATATTTTCCTATCACAATAAAAGGCAAAAAGTCTAAAATATATTTATTTTACACTGGTGCCAGGTAAGCTCCATCCCCACACAAAATAAAATATGCATTTTTTAAGCCACTACATCAACACCTATCATAATGGGAGTGGGGGAACGGATTCCGACAGCTGTTTTTTTTACAGGGGGAACAGAATCCGACAGCAAAAAAACAGCCGTCGGAATCCGTTCCCCCTGTATTTCTTACACAAGGAAGATCTTCTAATATCTATCAAAGTGCTGAAAATGACTAGGCCTCCACAGCCTAGTGGTCAATGCACTGACTTTAAGAGCTGATGATTTTTAGATGAAACAAGTTCAAGTCCCGGCCTCGCTGACTTTTTTTGATCCCATATTTTCCTATCACAATAAAAGGCAAAAAGTCTAAAATATATTTATTTTACACTGGTGCCAGGTAAGCTCCATCCCCACACAAAATAAAATATGCATTTTTTAAGCCACTACATCAACACCTATCATAATGGGAGTGTGGGAACGGATTCCGACAGCTGTTTTTTTTACAGGGGGAACAGAATCCGACGGCAAAAAAACCGCCGTCGGAATCCGTTCCCCCTGTATTTCTTACACAAGGAAGATCTTCTAATATATATCAAAGTGCTGAAAATGACTAGGCCTCCACAGCCTAGTGGTCAATCCACTGACTTTAAAACCTGATGATTTTTAGATGAAACAAGTTCAAGTCCAGGCCTCGCTGACTTTTTTTGATCCCATATTTTCCTATCACAATAAAAGGCAAAAAGTCTAAAATATATTTATTTTACACTGGTGCCAGGTAAGCTCCATCCCCACACAAAATAAAATATGCATTTTTTAAGCCACTACATCAACACCTATCATAATGGGAGTGGGGGAACGGATTCCGACAGCTGTTTTTTTTACAGGGGGAACAGAATCCGACAGCAAAAAAACAGCCGTCGGAATCCGTTCCCCCTGTATTTCTTACACAAGGAAGATCTTCTAATATCTATCAAAGTGCTGAAAATGACTAGGCCTCCACAGCCTAGTGGTCAATGCACTGACTTTAAAACCTGAAGATTTTTAGATGAAACAAGTTCAAGTCCCGGCCTCGCTGACTTTTTTTGATCCCATATTTTCCTATCACAATAAAAGGCAAAAACTCTAAAATATATTTATTTCACACTGGTGCCAGGTAAGCTCCATCCCCTACACAAAATAAAATATGCATTTTTTAAGCCACTACATCAACACCTATCATAATGGGAGTGGGGGAACGGATTCCGACAGCTGTTTTTTTTTACAGGGGGAACGGAATCCGACGGCAAAAAAACAGCCGTCGGAATCCGTTCCCCCTGTATTTCTTACACAAGGAAGATCTTCTAATATCTATCAAAGTGCTAAAAATTACTAGTCCTCCACAGCCTAGTGGTCAATCCACTGACTTTAAGAGCTGATGATTTTTAGATGAAACAAGTTCAAGTCCCGGCCTCGCTGACTTTTTTTTATCCCATATTTTCCTATCACAATAAAAGGCAAAAACTCTAAAATATATTTATTTTACACTGGTGCCAGGTAAGCTCCATCCCCACACAAAATAAAATATGCATTTTTTAAGCCACTACATCAACACCTATCATAATGGGAGTGGGGGAACGGATTCCGACAGCTGTTTTTTTTACAGGGGGAACAGAATCTGACGGCAAAAAAACAGCCGTCGAAATCCGTTCCCCCTGTATTTCTTACACAAGGAAGATCTTCTAATATCTATCAAAGTGCTGAAAATGACTAGGCCTCCACAGCCTAGTGGTCAATGCACTGACTTTAAAACCTGAAGATTTTTAGATGAAACAAGTTCAAGTCCCGGCCTCGCTGACTTTTTTTGATCCCATATTTTCCTATCACAATAAAAGGCAAAAAGCCTAAAATATATTTATTTTACACTGGTGCCAGGTAAGCTCCATCCCCACACAAAATAAAATATGCATTTTTTAAGCCACTACATCAACACCTATCATAATGGGAGTGTGGGAACGGATTCCGACAGCTGTTTTTTTTACAGGGGGAACAGAATCCGACGGCAAAAAAACAGCCGTCGGAATCCGTTCCCCCTGTATTTCTTACACAAGGAAGATCTTCTAATATATATCAAAGTGCTGAAAATGACTAGGCCTCCACAGCCTAGTGGTCAATCCACTGACTTTAAAACCTGATGATTTTTAGATGAAACAAGTTCAAGTCCAGGCCTCGCTGACTTTTTTTGATCCCATATTTTCCTATCACAATAAAAGGCAAAAAGTCTAAAATATATTTATTTTACACTGGTGCCAGGTAAGCTCCATCCCCACACAAAATAAAATATGCATTTTTTAAGCCACTACATCAACACCTATCATAATGGGAGTGGGGGAACGGATTCCGACAGCTGTTTTTTTTACAGGGGGAACAGAATCCGACAGCAAAAAAACAGCCGTCGGAATCCGTTCCCCCTGTATTTCTTACACAAGGAAGATCTTCTAATATCTATCAAAGTGCTGAAAATGACTAGGCCTCCATAGCCTAGTGGTCAATGCACTGACTTTAAAACCTGAAGATTTTTAGATGAAACAAGTTCAAGTCCCGGCCTCGCTGACTTTTTTTGATCCCATATTTTCCTATCACAATAAAAGGCAAAAACTCTAAAATATATTTATTTCACACTGGTGCCAGGTAAGCTCCATCCCCACACAAAATAAAATATGCATTTTTTAAGCCACTACATCAACACCTATCATAATGGGAGTGGGGGAACGGATTCCGACAGCTGTTTTTTTTTACAGGGGGAACGGAATCCGACGGCAAAAAAACAGCCGTCGGAATCCGTTCCCCCTGTATTTCTTACACAAGGAAGATCTTCTAATATCTATCAAAGTGCTAAAAATTACTAGTCCTCCACAGCCTAGTGGTCAATCCACTTACTTTAAGAGCTGATGATTTTTAGATGAAACAAGTTCAAGTCCCGGCCTCACTGACTTTTTTTTTATCCCATATTTTCCTATCAAAATAAAAGGCAAAAACTCTAAAATATATTTATTTTACACTGGTGCCAGGTAAGCTCCATCCCCACACAAAATAAAATATGCATTTTTTAAGCCACTACATCAACACCTATCATAATGGGAGTGGGGGAACGGATTCCGACAGCTGTTTTTTTTTACAGGGGGAACGGAATCCGACGGCAAAAAAACAGCCGTCGAAATCCGTTCCCCCTGTATTTCTTACACAAGGAAGATCTTCTAATATCTATCAAAGTGCTGAAAATGACTAGGCCTCCACAGCCTAGTGGTCAATCCACTGACTTTAAAACCTGAAGATTTTTAGATGAAACAAGTTCAAGTCCCGGCCTCGCTGACTTTTTTTGATCCCATATTTTCCTATCACAATAAAAGGCAAAAAGTCTAAAATATATTTATTTTACACTGGTGCCAGGTAAGCTCCATCCCCACACAAAATAAAATATGCATTTTTTAAGCCACTACATCAACACCTATCATAATGGGAGTGGGGGAACGGATTCCGACAGCTGTTTTTTTTACAGGGGGAACAGAATCCGACAGCAAAAAAACAGCCGTCGGAATCCGTTCCCCCTGTATTTCTTACACAAGGAAGATCTTCTAATATCTATCAAAGTGCTGAAAATGACTAGGCCTCCACAGCCTAGTGGTCAATGCACTGACTTTAAGAGCTGATGATTTTTAGATGAAACAAGTTCAAGTCCCGGCCTCGCTGACTTTTTTTGATCCCATATTTTCCTATCACAATAAAAGGCAAAAAGTCTAAAATATATTTATTTTACACTGGTGCCAGGTAAGCTCCATCCCCACACAAAATAAAATATGCATTTTTTAAGCCACTACATCAACACCTATCATAATGGGAGTGTGGGAACGGATTCCGACAGCTGTTTTTTTTACAGGGGGAACAGAATCCGACGGCAAAAAAACCGCCGTCGGAATCCGTTCCCCCTGTATTTCTTACACAAGGAAGATCTTCTAATATATATCAAAGTGCTGAAAATGACTAGGCCTCCACAGCCTAGTGGTCAATCCACTGACTTTAAAACCTGATGATTTTTAGATGAAACAAGTTCAAGTCCCGGCCTCGCTGACTTTTTTTGATCCCATATTTTCCTATCACAATAAAAGGCAAAAACTCTAAAATATATTTATTTCACACTGGTGCCAGGTAAGCTCCATCCCCACACAAAATAAAATATGCATTTTTTAAGCCACTACATCAACACCTATCATAATGGGAGTGGGGGAACGGATTCCGACAGCTGTTTTTTTTTACAGGGGGAACGGAATCCGACGGCAAAAAAACAGCCGTCGGAATCCGTTCCCCCTGTATTTCTTACACAAGGAAGATCTACTAATATCTATCAAAGTGCTAAAAATTACTAGTCCTCCACAGCCTAGTGGTCAATCCACTGACTTTAAGAGCTGATGATTTTTAGATGAAACAAGTTCAAGTCCCGGCCTCGCTGACTTTTTTTTATCCCATATTTTCCTATCACAATAAAAGGCAAAAACTCTAAAATATATTTATTTTACACTGGTGCCAGGTAAGCTCCATCCCCACACAAAATAAAATATGCATTTTTTAAGCCACTACATCAACACCTATCATAATGGGAGTGGGGGAACGGATTCCGACAGCTGTTTTTTTTACAGGGGGAACAGAATCTGACGGCAAAAAAACAGCCGTCGAAATCCGTTCCCCCTGTATTTCTTACACAAGGAAGATCTTCTAATATCTATCAAAGTGCTGAAAATGACTAGGCCTCCACAGCCTAGTGGTCAATGCACTGACTTTAAAACCTGAAGATTTTTAGATGAAACAAGTTCAAGTCCCGGCCTCGCTGACTTTTTTTGATCCCATATTTTCCTATCACAATAAAAGGCAAAAAGCCTAAAATATATTTATTTTACACTGGTGCCAGGTAAGCTCCATCCCCACACAAAATAAAATATGCATTTTTTAAGCCACTACATCAACACCTATCATAATGGGAGTGTGGGAACGGATTCCGACAGCTGTTTTTTTTACAGGGGGAACAGAATCCGACGGCAAAAAAACAGCCGTCGGAATCCGTTCCCCCTGTATTTCTTACACAAGGAAGATCTTCTAATATATATCAAAGTGCTGAAAATGACTAGGCCTCCACAGCCTAGTGGTCAATCCACTGACTTTAAAACCTGATGATTTTTAGATGAAACAAGTTCAAGTCCAGGCCTCGCTGACTTTTTTTGATCCCATATTTTCCTATCACAATAAAAGGCAAAAAGTCTAAAATATATTTATTTTACACTGGTGCCAGGTAAGCTCCATCCCCACACAAAATAAAATATGCATTTTTTAAGCCACTACATCAACACCTATCATAATGGGAGTGGGGGAACGGATTCCGACAGCTGTTTTTTTTACAGGGGGAACAGAATCCGACAGCAAAAAAACAGCCGTCGGAATCCGTTCCCCCTGTATTTCTTACACAAGGAAGATCTTCTAATATCTATCAAAGTGCTGAAAATGACTAGGCCTCCACAGCCTAGTGGTCAATGCACTGACTTTAAAACCTGAAGATTTTTAGATGAAACAAGTTCAAGTCCCGGCCTCGCTGACTTTTTTTGATCCCATATTTTCCTATCACAATAAAAGGCAAAAACTCTAAAATATATTTATTTCACACTGGTGCCAGGTAAGCTCCATCCCCACACAAAATAAAATATGCATTTTTTAAGCCACTACATCAACACCTATCATAATGGGAGTGGGGGAACGGATTCCGACAGCTGTTTTTTTTTACAGGGGGAACGGAATCCGACGGCAAAAAAACAGCCGTCGGAATCCGTTCCCCCTGTATTTCTTACACAAGGAAGATCTACTAATATCTATCAAAGTGCTAAAAATTACTAGTCCTCCACAGCCTAGTGGTCAATCCACTGACTTTAAGAGCTGATGATTTTTAGATGAAACAAGTTCAAGTCCCGGCCTCGCTGACTTTTTTTTATCCCATATTTTCCTATCACAATAAAAGGCAAAAACTCTAAAATATATTTATTTTACACTGGTGCCAGGTAAGCTCCATCCCCACACAAAATAAAATATGCATTTTTTAAGCCACTACATCAACACCTATCATAATGGGAGTGGGGGAACGGATTCCGACAGCTGTTTTTTTTACAGGGGGAACAGAATCTGACGGCAAAAAAACAGCCGTCGAAATCCGTTCCCCCTGTATTTCTTACACAAGGAAGATCTTCTAATATCTATCAAAGTGCTGAAAATGACTAGGCCTCCACAGCCTAGTGGTCAATGCACTGACTTTAAAACCTGAAGATTTTTAGATGAAACAAGTTCAAGTCCCGGCCTCGCTGACTTTTTTTGATCCCATATTTTCCTATCACAATAAAAGGCAAAAAGCCTAAAATATATTTATTTTACACTGGTGCCAGGTAAGCTCCATCCCCACACAAAATAAAATATGCATTTTTTAAGCCACTACATCAACACCTATCATAATGGGAGTGTGGGAACGGATTCCGACAGCTGTTTTTTTTACAGGGGGAACAGAATCCGACGGCAAAAAAACAGCCGTCGGAATCCGTTCCCCCTGTATTTCTTACACAAGGAAGATCTTCTAATATATATCAAAGTGCTGAAAATGACTAGGCCTCCACAGCCTAGTGGTCAATCCACTGACTTTAAAACCTGATGATTTTTAGATGAAACAAGTTCAAGTCCAGGCCTCGCTGACTTTTTTTGATCCCATATTTTCCTATCACAATAAAAGGCAAAAAGTCTAAAATATATTTATTTTACACTGGTGCCAGGTAAGCTCCATCCCCACACAAAATAAAATATGCATTTTTTAAGCCACTACATCAACACCTATCATAATGGGAGTGGGGGAACGGATTCCGACAGCAGTTTTTTTTACAGGGGGAACAGAATCCGACAGCAAAAAAACAGCCGTCGGAATCCGTTCCCCCTGTATTTCTTACACAAGGAAGATCTTCTAATATCTATCAAAGTGCTGAAAATGACTAGGCCTCCACAGCCTAGTGGTCAATGCACTGACTTTAAAACCTGAAGATTTTTAGATGAAACAAGTTCAAGTCCCGGCCTCGCTGACTTTTTTTGATCCCATATTTTCCTATCACAATAAAAGGCAAAAAGTCTAAAATATATTTATTTTACACTGGTGCCAGGTAAGCTCCATCCCCACACAAAATAAAATATGCATTTTTTAAGCCACTACATCAACACCTATCATAATGGGAGTGGGGGAACGGATTCCGACAGCTGTTTTTTTTACAGGGGGAACAGAATCCGACAGCAAAAAAACAGCCGTCGGAATCCGTTCCCCCTGTATTTCTTACACAAGGAAGATCTTCTAATATCTATCAAAGTGCTGAAAATGACTAGGCCTCCACAGCCTAGTGGTCAATGCACTGACTTTAAGAGCTGATGATTTTTAGATGAAACAAGTTCAAGTCCCGGCCTCGCTGACTTTTTTTGATCCCATATTTTCCTATCACAATAAAAGGCAAAAAGTCTAAAATATATTTATTTTACACTGGTGCCAGGTAAGCTCCATCCCCACACAAAATAAAATATGCATTTTTTAAGCCACTACATCAACACCTATCATAATGGGAGTGTGGGAACGGATTCCGACAGCTGTTTTTTTTACAGGGGGAACAGAATCCGACGGCAAAAAAACCGCCGTCGGAATCCGTTCCCCCTGTATTTCTTACACAAGGAAGATCTTCTAATATATATCAAAGTGCTGAAAATGACTAGGCCTCCACAGCCTAGTGGTCAATCCACTGACTTTAAAACCTGATGATTTTTAGATGAAACAAGTTCAAGTCCAGGCCTCGCTGACTTTTTTTGATCCCATATTTTCCTATCACAATAAAAGGCAAAAAGTCTAAAATATATTTATTTTACACTGGTGCCAGGTAAGCTCCATCCCCACACAAAATAAAATATGCATTTTTTAAGCCACTACATCAACACCTATCATAATGGGAGTGGGGGAACGGATTCCGACAGCTGTTTTTTTTTACAGGGGGAACGGAATCCGACGGCAAAAAAACAGCCGTCGGAATCCGTTCCCCCTGTATTTCTTACACAAGGAAGATCTTCTAATATCTATCAAAGTGCTAAAAATTACTAGTCCTCCACAGCCTAGTGGTCAATCCACTTACTTTAAGAGCTGATGATTTTTAGATGAAACAAGTTCAAGTCCCGGCCTCACTGACTTTTTTTTTATCCCATATTTTCCTATCAAAATAAAAGGCAAAAACTCTAAAATATATTTATTTTACACTGGTGCCAGGTAAGCTCCATCCCCACACAAAATAAAATATGCATTTTTTAAGCCACTACATCAACACCTATCATAATGGGAGTGGGGGAACGGATTCCGACAGCTGTTTTTTTTTACAGGGGGAACGGAATCCGACGGCAAAAAAACAGCCGTCGGAATCCGTTCCCCCTGTATTTCTTACACAAGGAAGATCTTCTAACATCTATCAAAGTGCTAAAAATTACTAGTCCTCCATAGCCTAGTGGTCAATCCACTGACTTTAAGAGCTGATGATTTTTAGATGAAACAAGTTCAAGTCCCGGCCTCGCTGACTTTTTTTTATCCCATATTTTCCTATCACAATAAAAGGCAAAAACTCTAAAATATATTTATTTTACACTGGTGCCAGGTAAGCTCCATCCCCACACAAAATAAAATATGCATTTTTTAAGCCACTACATCAACACCTATCATAATGGGAGTGGGGGAATGGATTCCGACAGCTGTTTTTTTTACAGGGGGAACAGAATCTGACGGCAAAAAAACAGCCGTCGAAATCCGTTCCCCCTGTATTTCTTACACAAGGAAGATCTTCTAATATCTATCAAAGTGCTGAAAATGACTAGGCCTCCACAGCCTAGTGGTCAATGCACTGACTTTAAAACCTGATGATTTTTAGATGAAACAAGTTCAAGTCCCGGCCTCGCTGACTTTTTTTGATCCCATATTTTCCTATCACAATAAAAGGCAAAAACTCTAAAATATATTTATTTTACACTGGTGCCAGGTACGCTCCATCCCCACACAAAATAAAATATGCATTTTTTAAGCCACTACATCAACACCTATCATAATGGGAGTGGGGGAACGGATTCCGACAGCTGGTTTTTTTTACAGGGGGAACGGAATCCGACGGCAAAAAAACAGCCGTCGGAATCCGTTCCCCCTGTATTTCTTACACAAGGAAGATCTTCTAATATCTATCAAAGTGCTAAAAATTACTAGTCCTCCACAGCCTAGTGGTCAATCCACTTACTTTAAGAGCTGATGATTTTTAGATGAAACAAGTTCAAGTCCCGGCCTCACTGACTTTTTTTTTATCCCATATTTTCCTATCAAAATAAAAGGCAAAAACTCTAAAATATATTTATTTTACACTGGTGCCAGGTAAGCTCCATCCCCACACAAAATAAAATATGCATTTTTTAAGCCACTACATCAACACCTATCATAATGGGAGTGGGGGAACGGATTCCGACAGCTGTTTTTTTTTACAGGGGGAACGGAATCCGACGGCAAAAAAACAGCCGTCGGAATCCGTTCCCCCTGTATTTCTTACACAAGGAAGATCTTCTAATATCTATCAAAGTGCTAAAAATTACTAGTCCTCCACAGCCTAGTGGTCAATCCACTGACTTTAAGACCTGATGATTTTTAGATGAAACAAGTTCAAGTCCCGGCCTCGCTGACTTTTTTTTATCCCATATTTTCCTATCACAATAAAAGGCAAAAACTCTAAAATATATTTATTTTACACTGGTGCCAGGTAAGCTCCATCCCCACACAAAATAAAATATGCATTTTTTAAGCCACTACATCAACACCTATCATAATGGGAGTGGGGGAACGGATTCCGACAGCTGTTTTTTTTTACAGGGGGAACGGAATCCGACGGCAAAAAAACAGCCGTCGGAATCCGTTCCCCCTGTTTTTCTTACACAAGGAAGATCTTCTAATATCTATCAAAGTGCTAAAAATTACTAGTCCTCCACAGCCTAGTGGTCAATCCACTGACTTTAAGAGCTGATGATTTTTAGATGAAACAAGTTCAAGTCCCGGCCTCGCTGACTTTTTTTTATCCCATATTTTCCTATCACAATAAAAGGCAAAAACTCTAAAATATATTTATTTTACACTGGTGCCAGGTAAGCTCCATCCCCACACAAAATAAAATATGCATTTTTTAAGCCACTACATCAACACCTGTCATAATGGGAGTGGGGGAACGGATTCCGACAGCTGTTTTTTTTACAGGGGGAACAGAATCCGACGGCAAAAAAACAGCCGTCGGAATCCGTTCCCCCTGTATTTCTTACACAAGGAAGATCTTCTAATATATATCAAAGTGCTGAAAATGACTAGGCCTCCACAGCCTAGTGGTCAATGCACTGACTTTAAAACCTGATGATTTTTAGATGAAACAAGTTCAAGTCCAGGCCTCGCTGACTTTTTTTGATCCCATATTTTCCTATCACAATAAAAGGCAAAAAGTCTAAAATATATTTATTTTACACTGGTGCCAGGTAAGCTCCATCCCCACACAAAATAAAATATGCATTTTTTAAGCCACTACATCAACACCTATCATAATGGGAGTGGGGGAACGGATTCCGACAGCTGTTTTTTTTTACAGGGGGAACGGAATCCGACGGCAAAAAAACAGCCGTCGGAATCCGTTCCCCCTGTATTTCTTACACAAGGAAGATCTTCTAATATCTATCAAAGTGCTGAAAACGACTAGGCCTCCACAGCCTAGTGGTCAATGCACTGACTTTAAAACCTGAAGATTTTTAGATGAAACAAGTTCAAGTCCCGGCCTCGCTGACTTTTTTTGATCCCATATTTTCCTATCACAATAAAAGGCAAAAAGTCTAAAATATATTTATTTTACACTGGTGCCAGGTAAGCTCCATCCCCACACAAAATAAAATATGCATTTTTTAAGCCACTACATCAACACCTATCATAATGCGAGTGGGGGAACGGATTCCGACAGCTGTTTTTTTTTACAGGGGGAACGGAATCCGACGGCAAAAAAACAGCCGTCGGAATCCGTTCCCCCTGTATTTCTTACACAAGGAAGATCTTCTAATATCTATCAAAGTGCTGAAAATGACTAGGCCTCCACAGCCTAGTGGTCAATCCACTGACTTTAAAACCTGATGATTTTTGGATGAAACAAGTTCAAGTCCAGGCCTCGCTGACTTTTTTTGATCCCATATTTTCCTATCACAATAAAAGGCAAAAAGTCTAAAATATATTTATTTTACACTGGTGCCAGGTAAGCTCCATCCCCACACAAAATAAAATATGCATTTTTTAAGCCACTACATCAACACCTATCATAATGGGAGTGGGGGAACGGATTCCGACAGCTGTTTTTTTTACAGGGGGAACAGAATCCGACAGCAAAAAAACAGCCGTCGGAATCCGTTCCCCCTGTATTTCTTACACAAGGAAGATCTTCTAATATCTATCAAAGTGCTGAAAACGACTAGGCCTCCACAGCCTAGTGGTCAATGCACTGACTTTAAAACCTGAAGATTTTTAGATGAAACAAGTTCAAGTCCCGGCCTCGCTGACTTTTTTTGATCCCATATTTTCCTATCACAATAAAAGGCAAAAACTCTAAAATATATTTATTTTACACTGGTGCCAGGTAAGCTCCATCCCCACACAAAATAAAATATGCATTTTTTAAGCCACTACATCAACACCTATCATAATGGGAGTGGGGGAACGGATTCCGACAGCTGTTTTTTTTTACAGGGGGAACGGAATCCGACGACAAAAAAACAGCCGTCGGAATCCGTTCCCCCTGTATTTCTTACACAAGGAAGATCTTCTAATATCTATCAAAGTGCTGAAAATGACTAGGCCTCCACAGCCTAGTGGTCAATCCACTGACTTTAAAACCTGATGATTTTTAGATGAAACAAGTTCAAGTCCAGGCCTCGCTGACTTTTTTTGATCCCATATTTTCCTATCACAATAAAAGGCAAAAAGTCTAAAATATATTTATTTTACACTGGTGCCAGGTAAGCTCCATCCCCACACAAAATAAAATATGCATTTTTTAAGCCACTACATCAACACCTATCATAATGGGAGTGGGGGAACGGATTCCGACAGCTGTTTTTTTTACAGGGGGAACAGAATCCGACAGCAAAAAAACAGCCGTCGGAATCCGTTCCCCCTGTATTTCTTACACAAGGAAGATCTTCTAATATCTATCAAAGTGCTGAAAACGACTAGGCCTCCACAGCCTAGTGGTCAATGCACTGACTTTAAAACCTGAAGATTTTTAGATGAAACAAGTTCAAGTCCCGGCCTCGCTGACTTTTTTTTATCCCATATTTTCCTATCACAATAAAAGGCAAAAACTCTAAAATATATTTATTTTACACTGGTGCCAGGTAAGCTCCATCCCCACACAAAATAAAATATGCATTTTTTAAGCCACTACATCAACACCTATCATAATGGGAGTGGGGGAACGGATTCCGACAGCTGTTTTTTTTACAGGGGGAACAGAATCTGACGGCAAAAAAACAGCCGTCGAAATCCGTTCCCCCTGTATTTCTTACACAAGGAAGATCTTCTAATATCTATCAAAGTGCTGAAAATGACTAGGCCTCCACAGCCTAGTGGTCAATGCACTGACTTTAAAACCTGAAGATTTTTAGATGAAACAAGTTCAAGTCCCGGCCTCGCTGACTTTTTTTGATCCCATATTTTCCTATCACAATAAAAGGCAAAAAGCCTAAAATATATTTATTTTACACTGGTGCCAGGTAAGCTCCATCCCCACACAAAATAAAATATGCATTTTTTAAGCCACTACATCAACACCTATCATAATGGGAGTGTGGGAACGGATTCCGACAGCTGTTTTTTTTACAGGGGGAACAGAATCCGACGGCAAAAAAACAGCCGTCGGAATCCGTTCCCCCTGTATTTCTTACACAAGGAAGATCTTCTAATATATATCAAAGTGATGAAAATGACTAGGCCTCCACAGCCTAGTGGTCAATCCACTGACTTTAAAACCTGATGATTTTTAGATGAAACAAGTTCAAGTCCAGGCCTCGCTGACTTTTTTTGATCCCATATTTTCCTATCACAATAAAAGGCAAAAAGTCTAAAATATATTTATTTTACACTGGTGCCAGGTAAGCTCCATCCCCACACAAAATAAAATATGCATTTTTTAAGCCACTACATCAACACCTATCATAATGGGAGTGGGGGAACGGATTCCGACAGCTGTTTTTTTTACAGGGGGAACAGAATCCGACAGCAAAAAAACAGCCGTCGGAATCCGTTCCCCCTGTATTTCTTACACAAGGAAGATCTTCTAATATCTATCAAAGTGCTGAAAATGACTAGGCCTCCACAGCCTAGTGGTCAATGCACTGACTTTAAAACCTGATGATTTTTAGATGAAACAAGTTCAAGTCCCGGCCTCGCTGACTTTTTTTGATCCCATATTTTCCTATCACAATAAAAGGCAAAAACTCTAAAATATATTTATTTTACACTGGTGCCAGGTAAGCTCCATCCCCACACAAAATAAAATATGCATTTTTTAAGCCACTACATCAACACCTATCATAATGGGAGTGGGGGAACGGATTCCGACAGCTGTTTTTTTTTACAGGGGGAACGGAATCCGACGGCAAAAAAACAGCCGTCGGAATCCGTTCCCCCTGTATTTCTTACACAAGGAAGATCTTCTAATATCTATCAAAGTGCTAAAAATTACTAGTCCTCCACAGCCTAGTGGTCAATCCACTTACTTTAAGAGCTGATGATTTTTAGATGAAACAAGTTCAAGTCCCGGCCTCACTGACTTTTTTTTTTATCCCATATTTTCCTATCAAAATAAAAGGCAAAAACTCTAAAATATATTTATTTTACACTGGTGCCAGGTAAGCTCCATCCCCACACAAAATAAAATATGCATTTTTTAAGCCACTACATCAACACCTATCATAATGGGAGTGGGGGAACGGATTCCGACAGCTGTTTTTTTTTACAGGGGGAACGGAATCCGACGGCAAAAAAACAGCCGTCGGAATCCGTTCCCCCTGTATTTCTTACACAAGGAAGATCTTCTAATATCTATCAAAGTGCTAAAAATTACTAGTCCTCCACAGCCTAGTGGTCAATCCACTGACTTTAAGACCTGATGATTTTTAGATGAAACAAGTTCAAGTCCCGGCCTCGCTGACTTTTTTTTATCCCATATTTTCCTATCACAATAAAAGGCAAAAACTCTAAAATATATTTATTTTACACTGGTGCCAGGTAAGCTCCATCCCCACACAAAATAAAATATGCATTTTTTAAGCCACTACATCAACACCTATCATAATGGGAGTGGGGGAACGGATTCCGACAGCTGTTTTTTTTTACAGGGGGAACGGAATCCGACGGCAAAAAAACAACCGTCGGAATCCGTTCCCCCTGTTTTTCTTACACAAGGAAGATCTTCTAATATCTATCAAAGTGCTAAAAATTACTAGTCCTCCACAGCCTAGTGGTCAATCCACTGACTTTAAGAGCTGATGATTTTTAGATGAAACAAGTTCAAGTCCCGGCCTCGCTGACTTTTTTTTATCCCATATTTTCCTATCACAATAAAAGGCAAAAACTCTAAAATATATTTATTTTACACTGGTGCCAGGTAAGCTCCATCCCCACACAAAATAAAATATGCATTTTTTAAGCCACTACATCAACACCTGTCATAATGGGAGTGGGGGAACGGATTCCGACAGCTGTTTTTTTTTACAGGGGGAACGGAATCCGACGGCAAAAAAACAGCCGTCGGAATCCGTTCCCCCTGTTTTTCTTACACAAGGAAGATCTTCTAATATCTATCAAAGTGCTAAAAATTACTAGTCCTCCACAGCCTAGTGGTCAATCCACTGACTTTAAGAGCTGATGATTTTTAGATGAAACAAGTTCAAGTCCCGGCCTCGCTGACTTTTTTTTATCCCATATTTTCCTATCACAATAAAAGGCAAAAACTCTAAAATATATTTATTTTACACTGGTGCCAGGTAAGCTCCATCCCCACACAAAATAAAATATGCATTTTTTAAGCCACTACATCAACACCTGTCATAATGGGAGTGGGGGAACGGATTCCGACAGCTGTTTTTTTTACAGGGGGAACAGAATCCGACGGCAAAAAAACAGCCGTCGGAATCCGTTCCCCCTGTTTTTCTTACACAAGGAAGATCTTCTAATATCTATCAAAGTGCTGAAAATGACTAGGCCTCCACAGCCTAGTGGTCAATGCACTGACTTTAAAACCTGATTATTTTTAGATGAAACAAGTTCAAGTCCAGGCCTCGCTGACTTTTTTTGATCCCATATTTTCCTATCACAATAAAAGGCAAAAAGTCTAAAATATATTTATTTTACACTGGTGCCAGGTAAGCTCCATCCCCACACAAAATAAAATATGCATTTTTTAAGCCACTACATCAACACCTATCATAATGGGAGTGGGGGAACGGATTCCGACAGCTGTTTTTTTTACAGGGGGAACAGAATCCGACGGCAAAAAAACAGCCGTCGGAATCCGTTCCCCCTGTATTTCTTACACAAGGAAGATCTTCTAATATCTATCAAAGTGCTGAAAATGACTAGGCCTCCACAGCCTAGTGGTCAATGCACTGACTTTAAGACCTGATGATTTTTAGATGAAAGAAGTTCAAGTCCCGGCCTCGCAGACTTTTTTTGATCCCATATTTTCCTATCACAATAAAAGGCAAAAAGTCTAAAATATATTTATTTTACACTGGTGCCAGGTAAGCTCCATCCCCACACAAAATAAAATAAGCATTTTTTAAGCCACTACATCAACACCTATCATAATGGGAGTGGGGGAACGGATTCCGACAGCTGTTTTTTTTACAGGGGGAACGGAATCCGACGGCAAAAAAACAGCCGTCGGAATCCGTTCCCCCTGTATTTCTTACACGAGGAGAATCTTCTAATATCTATCAAAGTGCCGAAAATATTTAGGCCTCCACAGCCTAGTGGTCAATGCACTGACTTTAAGACCTGATGATTTTTAGATGAAACAAGTTCAAGTCCCGGCCTCGCTGACTTTTTTTATCCCATATTTTCCTATCACAATAAAAGGCAAAAACTCTAAAATATATTTATTTTACACTGGTGCCAGGTAAGCTCCATCCCCACACAAAATAAAATATGCATTTTTTAAGCCACTACATCAACACCTATCATAATGGGAGTGGGGGAACGGATTCCGACAGCTGTTTTTTTTTACAGGGGGAACAGAATCCGACGGCAAAAAAACAGCCGTCGGAATCCGTTCCCCCTGTATTTCTTACACGAGGAGAATCTTCTAATATCTATCAAAGTGCTGAAAGTATTTAGGCCTCCACAGCCTAGTGGTCAATCCACTGACTTTAAGAGCTGATGATTTTTAGATGAAACAAGTTCAAGTCCCGGCCTCGCTGACTTTTTTTGATCCCATATTTTCCTATCACAATAAAAGGCAAAAAGTCTAAAATATATTTATTTTACACTGGTGCCAGGTAAGCTCCATCCCCACACAAAATAAAATATGCATTTTTTAAGCCACTACATCAACACCTATCATAATGGGAGTGTGGGAACGGATTCCGACAGCTGTTTTTTTTTACAGGGGGAACGGAATCCGACGGCAAAAAAACAGCCGTCGGAATCCGTTCCCCCTGTATTTCTTACACAAGGAAGATCTTCTAATATCTATCAAAGTGCTGAAAATGACTAGGTCTCCACAGCCTAGTGGTCAATCCACTGACTTTAAGAGCTGATGATTTTTAGATGAAACAAGTTCAAGTCCCGGCCTCGCTGACTTTTTTTGATCCCATATTTTCCTATCACAATAAAAGGCAAAAAGTCTAAAATATATTTATTTTACACTGGTGCCAGGTAAGCTCCATCCCCACACAAAATAAAATATGCATTTTTTAAGCCACTACATCAACACCTATCATAATGGGAGTGTGGGAACGGATTCCGACAGCTGTTTTTTTTACAGGGGGAACAGAATCCGACGGCAAAAAAACAGCCGTCGGAATCCGTTCCCCCTGTATTTCTTACACAAGGAAGATCTTCTAATATCTATCAAAGTGCTGAAAATATTTAGGCCTCCACAGCCTAGTGGTCAATGCACTGACTTTAAGACCTGATGATTTTTAGATGAAACAAGTTCAAGTCCCGGCCTCGCTGACTTTTTTTTATCCCATATTTTCCTATCACAATAAAAGTCAAAAACTCTAAAATATATTTATTTTACACTGGTGCCAGGTAAGCTCCATCCCCACACAAAATAAAATATGCATTTTTTAAGCCACTACATCAACACCTATCATAATGGGAGTGGGGGAACGGATTCCGACAGCTGTTTTTTTTTACAGGGGGAACGGAATCCGACGGCAAAAAAACAGCCGTCGGAATCCGTTCCCCCTGTATTTCTTACACAAGGAAGATCTTCTAATATATATCAAAGTGCTGAAAATGACTAGGCCTCCACAGCCTAGTGGTCAATGCACTGACTTTAAAACCTGATGATTTTTAGATGAAACAAGTTCAAGTCCCGGCCTCGCTGACTTTTTTTGATCCCATATTTTCCTATCACAATAAAAGGCAAAAAGTCTAAAATATATTTATTTTACACTGGTGCCAGGTAAGCTCCATCCCCACACAAAATAAAATATGCATTTTTTAAGCCACTACATCAACAACTATCATAATGGGAGTGGGGGAACGGATTCCGACAGCTGTTTTTTTTACAGGGGGAACAGAATCCGACGGCAAAAAAACAGCCGTCGGAATCCGTTCCCCCTGTATTTCTTACACAAGGAAGATCTTCTAATATCTATCAAAGTGCTGTAAATGACTAGGCCTCCACAGCCTAGTGGTCAATGCACTGACTTTAAGACCTGATGAATTTTAGATGAAACAAGTTCAAGTCCCGGCCTCGCTGACTTTTTTTGATCCCATATTTTCCTATCACAATAAAAGGCAAAAACTCTAAAATATATTTATTTTACACTGGTGCCAGGTAAGCTCCATCCCCACACAAAATAAAATATGCATTTTTTAAGCCACTACATCAACACCTATCATAATGGGAGTGGGGGAACGGATTCCGACAGCTGTTTTTTTTTACAGGGGGAACGGAATCCGACGGCAAAAAAATAGCCGTCGGAATCCGTTCCCCCTGTATTTCTTACACAAGGAAGATCTTCTAACTTCTATCAAAGTGCTAAAAATTACTAGTCCTCCACAGCCTAGTGTTCAATCCACTGACTTTAAGACCTGATGATTTTTAGATGAAACAAGTTCAAGTCCCGGCCTCGCTGACTTTTTTTGATCCCATATTTTCCTATCACAATAAAAGGCAAAAACTCTAAAATATATTTATTTTACACTGGTGCCAAGTAAGCTCCATCCCCACACAAAATAAAATATGCATTTTTTAAGCCACTACATCAACACCTATCATAATGGGAGTGTGGGAACGGATTCCGACAGCTGTTTTTTTTACAGGGGGAACAGAATCCGACGGCAAAAAAACAGCCGTCGGAATCCGTTCCCCCTGTATTTCTTACACAAGGAAGATCTTCTAATATCTATCAAAGTGCTAAAGACTAGGCCTCCACAGCCTAGTGGTCAATCCACTGACTTTAAGAGCTGATGATTTTTAGATGAAACAAGTTCAAGTCCCGGCCTCGCTGACTTTTTTTGATCCCATATTTTCCTATCACAATAAAAGGCAAAAAGTCTAAAATATATTTATTTTACACTGGTGCCAGGTAAGCTCCATCCCCACACAAAATAAAATATGCATTTTTTAAGCCACTACATCAACACCTATCATAATGGGAGTGTGGGAACGGATTCCGACAGCTGTTTTTTTTACAGGGGGAACAGAATCCGACGGCAAAAAAACAGCCGTCGGAATCCGTTCCCCCTGTATTTCTTACACAAGGAAGATCTTCTAATATCTATCAAAGTGCTGAAAATATTTAGGCCTCCACAGCCTAGTGGTCAATGCACTGACTTTAAGACCTGATGATTTTTAGATGAAACAAGTTCAAGTCCCGGCCTCGCTGACTTTTTTTTATCCCATATTTTCCTATCACAATAAAAGTCAAAAACTCTAAAATATATTTATTTTACACTGGTGCCAGGTAAGCTCCATCCCCACACAAAATAAAATATGCATTTTTTAAGCCACTACATCAACACCTATCATAATGGGAGTGGGGGAACGGATTCCGACAGCTGTTTTTTTTTACAGGGGGAACGGAATCCGACGGCAAAAAAACAGCCGTCGGAATCCGTTCCCCCTGTTTTTCTTACACAAGGAAGATCTTCTAATATCTATCAAAGTGCTAAAAATTACTAGTCCTCCACAGCCTAGTGGTCAATCCACTGACTTTAAGAGCTGATGATTTTTAGATGAAACAAGTTCAAGTCCCGGCCTCGCTGACTTTTTTTTATCCCATATTTTCCTATCACAATAAAAGGCAAAAACTCTAAAATATATTTATTTTACACTGGTGCCAGGTAAGCTCCATCCCCACACAAAATAAAATATGCATTTTTTAAGCCACTACATCAACACCTATCATAATGGGAGTGGGGGAACGAATTCCGACAGCTGTTTTTTTTACAGGGGGAACAGAATCCGACAGCAAAAAAACAGCCGTCGGAATCCGTTCCCCCTGTATTTCTTACACAAGGAAGATCTTCTAATATCTATCAAAGTGCTGAAAATGACTAGGCCTCCACAGCCTAGTGGTCAATGCACTGACTTTAAGAGCTGATGATTTTTAGATGAAACAAGTTCAAGTCCCGGCCTCGCTGACTTTTTTTGATCCCATATTTTCCTATCACAATAAAAGGCAAAAAGTCTAAAATATATTTATTTTACACTGGTGCCAGATAAACTCCATCCCCACACAAAATAAAATATGCATTTTTTAAGCCACTACATCAACACCTATCATAATGGGAGTGTGGGAACGGATTCCGACAGCTGTTTTTTTTACAGGGGGAACAGAATCCGACGGCAAAAAAACCGCCGTCGGAATCCGTTCCCCCTGTATTTCTTACACAAGGAAGATCTTCTAATATATATCAAAGTGCTGAAAATGACTAGGCCTCCACAGCCTAGTGGTCAATCCACTGACTTTAAAACCTGATGATTTTTAGATGAAACAAGATCAAGTCCAGGCCTCGCTGACTTTTTTTGATCCCATATTTTCCTATCACAATAAAAGGCAAAAAGTCTAAAATATATTTATTTTACACTGGTGCCAGGTAAGCTCCATCCCCACACAAAATAAAATATGCATTTTTTAAGCCACTACATCAACACCTATCATAATGGGAGTGGGGGAACGGATTCCGACAGCTGTTTTTTTTACAGGGGGAACAGAATCCGACAGCAAAAAAACAGCCGTCGGAATCCGTTCCCCCTGTATTTCTTACACAAGGAAGATCTTCTAATATCTATCAAAGTGCTGAAAATGACTAGGCCTCCACAGCCTAGTGGTCAATGCACTGACTTTAAAACCTGAAGATTTTTAGATGAAACAAGTTCAAGTCCCGGCCTCGCTGACTTTTTTTGATCCCATATTTTCCTATCACAATAAAAGGCAAAAACTCTAAAATATATTTATTTCACACTGGTGCCAGGTAAGCTCCATCCCCACACAAAATAAAATATGCATTTTTTAAGCCACTACATCAACACCTATCATAATGGGAGTGGGGGAACGGATTCCGACAGCTGTTTTTTTTTACAGGGGGAACGGAATCCGACGGCAAAAAAACAGCCGTCGGAATCCGTTCCCCCTGTATTTCTTACACAAGGAAGATCTTCTAATATCTATCAAAGTGCTAAAAATTACTAGTCCTCCACAGCCTAGTGGTCAATCCACTGACTTTAAGAGCTGATGATTTTTAGATGAAACAAGTTCAAGTCCCGGCCTCGCTGACTTTTTTTTATCCCATATTTTCCTATCACAATAAAAGGCAAAAACTCTAAAATATATTTATTTTACACTGGTGCCAGGTAAGCTCCATCCCCACACAAAATAAAATATGCATTTTTTAAGCCACTACATCAACACCTATCATAATGGGAGTGGGGGAACGGATTCCGACAGCTGTTTTTTTTACAGGGGGAACAGAATCTGACGGCAAAAAAACAGCCGTCGAAATCCGTTCCCCCTGTATTTCTTACACAAGGAAGATCTTCTAATATCTATCAAAGTGCTGAAAATGACTAGGCCTCCACAGCCTAGTGGTCAATGCACTGACTTTAAAACCTGAAGATTTTTAGATGAAACAAGTTCAAGTCCCGGCCTCGCTGACTTTTTTTGATCCCATATTTTCCTATCACAATAAAAGGCAAAAAGCCTAAAATATATTTATTTTACACTGGTGCCAGGTAAGCTCCATCCCCACACAAAATAAAATATGCATTTTTTAAGCCACTACATCAACACCTATCATAATGGGAGTGTGGGAACGGATTCCGACAGCTGTTTTTTTTACAGGGGGAACAGAATCCGACGGCAAAAAAACAGCCGTCGGAATCCGTTCCCCCTGTATTTCTTACACAAGGAAGATCTTCTAATATATATCAAAGTGCTGAAAATGACTAGGCCTCCACAGCCTAGTGGTCAATCCACTGACTTTAAAACCTGTTGATTTTTAGATGAAACAAGTTCAAGTCCAGGCCTCGCTGACTTTTTTTGATCCCATATTTTCCTATCACAATAAAAGGCAAAAAGTCTAAAATATATTTATTTTACACTGGTGCCAGGTAAGCTCCATCCCCACACAAAATAAAATATGCATTTTTTAAGCCACTACATCAACACCTATCATAATGGGAGTGGGGGAACGGATTCCGACAGCTGTTTTTTTTACAGGGGGAACAGAATCCGACAGCAAAAAAACAGCCGTCGGAATCCGTTCCCCCTGTATTTCTTACACAAGGAAGATCTTCTAATATCTATCAAAGTGCTGAAAATGACTAGGCCTCCATAGCCTAGTGGTCAATGCACTGACTTTAAAACCTGAAGATTTTTAGATGAAACAAGTTCAAGTCCCGGCCTCGCTGACTTTTTTTGATCCCATATTTTCCTATCACAATAAAAGGCAAAAACTCTAAAATATATTTATTTCACACTGGTGCCAGGTAAGCTCCATCCCCACACAAAATAAAATATGCATTTTTTAAGCCACTACATCAACACCTATCATAATGGGAGTGGGGGAACGGATTCCGACAGCTGTTTTTTTTTACAGGGGGAACGGAATCCGACGGCAAAAAAACAGCCGTCGGAATCCGTTCCCCCTGTATTTCTTACACAAGGAAGATCTTCTAATATCTATCAAAGTGCTAAAAATTACTAGTCCTCCACAGCCTAGTGGTCAATCCACTTACTTTAAGAGCTGATGATTTTTAGATGAAACAAGTTCAAGTCCCGGCCTCACTGACTTTTTTTTTATCCCATATTTTCCTATCAAAATAAAAGGCAAAAACTCTAAAATATATTTATTTTACACTGGTGCCAGGTAAGCTCCATCCCCACACAAAATAAAATATGCATTTTTTAAGCCACTACATCAACACCTATCATAATGGGAGTGGGGGAACGGATTCCGACAGCTGTTTTTTTTTACAGGGGGAACGGAATCCGACGGCAAAAAAACAGCCGTCGGAATCCGTTCCCCCTGTATTTCTTACACAAGGAAGATCTTCTAACATCTATCAAATTGCTAAAAATTACTAGTCCTCCACAGCCTAGTGGTCAATCCACTGACTTTAAGAGCTGATGATTTTTAGATGAAACAAGTTCAAGTCCCGGCCTCGCTGACTTTTTTTTATCCCATATTTTCCTATCACAATAAAAGGCAAAAACTCTAAAATATATTTATTTTACACTGGTGCCAGGTAAGCTCCATCCCCACACAAAATAAAATATGCATTTTTTAAGCCACTACATCAACACCTATCATAATGGGAGTGGGGGAATGGATTCCGACAGCTGTTTTTTTTACAGGGGGAACAGAATCTGACGGCAAAAAAACAGCCGTCGAAATCCGTTCCCCCTGTATTTCTTACACAAGGAAGATCTTCTAATATCTATCAAAGTGCTGAAAATGACTAGGCCTCCACAGCCTAGTGGTCAATGCACTGACTTTAAAACCTGATGATTTTTAGATGAAACAAGTTCAAGTCCCGGCCTCGCTGACTTTTTTTGATCCCATATTTTCCTATCACAATAAAAGGCAAAAACTCTAAAATATATTTATTTTACACTGGTGCCAGGTACGCTCCATCCCCACACAAAATAAAATATGCATTTTTTAAGCCACTACATCAACACCTATCATAATGGGAGTGGGGGAACGGATTCCGACAGCTGGTTTTTTTTACAGGGGGAACGGAATCCGACGGCAAAAAAACAGCCGTCGGAATCCGTTCCCCCTGTATTTCTTACACAAGGAAGATCTTCTAATATCTATCAAAGTGCTAAAAATTACTAGTCCTCCACAGCCTAGTGGTCAATCCACTTACTTTAAGAGCTGATGATTTTTAGATGAAACAAGTTCAAGTCCCGGCCTCACTGACTTTTTTTTTATCCCATATTTTCCTATCAAAATAAAAGGCAAAAAGTCTAAAATATATTTATTTTACACTGGTGCCAGGTAAGCTCCATCCCCACACAAAATAAAATATGCATTTTTTAAGCCACTACATCAACACCTATCATAATGCGAGTGGGGGAACGGATTCCGACAGCTGTTTTTTTTTACAGGGGGAACGGAATCCGACGGCAAAAAAACAGCCGTCGGAATCCGTTCCCCCTGTATTTCTTACACAAGGAAGATCTTCTAATATCTATCAAAGTGCTGAAAATGACTAGGCCTCCACAGCCTAGTGGTCAATCCACTGACTTTAAAACCTGATGATTTTTGGATGAAACAAGTTCAAGTCCAGGCCTCGCTGACTTTTTTTGATCCCATATTTTCCTATCACAATAAAAGGCAAAAAGTCTAAAATATATTTATTTTACACTGGTGCCAGGTAAGCTCCATCCCCACACAAAATAAAATATGCATTTTTTAAGCCACTACATCAACACCTATCATAATGGGAGTGGGGGAACGGATTCCGACAGCTGTTTTTTTTACAGGGGGAACAGAATCCGACAGCAAAAAAACAGCCGTCGGAATCCGTTCCCCCTGTATTTCTTACACAAGGAAGATCTTCTAATATCTATCAAAGTGCTGAAAACGACTAGGCCTCCACAGCCTAGTGGTCAATGCACTGACTTTAAAACCTGAAGATTTTTAGATGAAACAAGTTCAAGTCCCGGCCTCGCTGACTTTTTTTGATCCCATATTTTCCTATCACAATAAAAGGCAAAAACTCTAAAATATATTTATTTCACACTGGTGCCAGGTAAGCTCCATCCCCACACAAAATAAAATATGCATTTTTTAAGCCACTACATCAGACCTGGGCATTGTACGGCCCCCGGGCCACATCAGGCCCTCTGGCTATCCTTGACCGGCCCACGTAATGTAATTGGTAAATAAAAGCTGGAGTCCGTAATTTTTTTTTTTTTCTCAATATATAAAAAATTAGATATTGAGTGTGTACATCATAAATCAATGTTCCAAACCGTGTTTGTGTCTTATCCTAAATCACTATGGTACACCTATAATCAGTGTTTATATTCGGACTATTTTAGGCCGGTCGAGTCGGCACCGCTGCAGAGTAACACTGTCCCTGAGTGACTCGTCATAGACATGAGAGAAGTAGTTCCGGCTGCAATGTTCTTCCGCAATACGCATGCAGTTCTGTTTAATAACCGCTAGAGTGCCAAAAGTTATGGACTGCTGTCAAGGCAACTGTTTTTGTTTATTTTATTTACGTCAGTCACAGTGTGTGTGACATGCACCTTCACTCAACTGTATTCGCGCTCATGCAGGACAGCGTTCAAGAAATGCGAGTTTACCGTTAGCCCTTAAATATGTCAGCTAAAAAAAGAAAGTTTTTGTGAATGTTAATTTAATAGTGTGACGGCTCAGTGAGTGGTTGTGTGTTTGTCCCCGAGTTACAGGCTGATTGCTGGAGGGCGTGGCTTTACACCTGAACGAGATCATGCTACTTTAAAAGAGACTGGGTCAAACAGAGAAGGGAGTCGTTTGCATCGCTGGTGTTGTTGCTGCTCTGGAGATTTCCGGAGAGCTGACGGGATGTGTTGGTTACGGGAGACCACAGCCGCATCGGAGCTCTGATGTGATCCAGTGTCCCCTATGACGTTTTGTTTGGACTTTTTGTTGTTTATATTTGGTTGAACTGATGTCACTTGAACTTGCTACATACATTTACATGCTGACACGCTGACTAACACTTACACTGATCACTTGACATTTCATGTTTCTTACTTTAGTTAAATAAATCTTATTGTTTATGCAGCGGTTGTGTGGCGTCTCCCTTACTTTGTTGCGATCTAAGAACTGGATCGTAACAATAGTTATATAATTGTGTGTTGTGTTAATTTAATGAATTTCATTTACTGTTTTTCTTTTTTGAGAGAGATGTAATATATTGGGCAGAACTGAGTTAAGTGTATTGGTCCGGCCCTCTATAACCGCCCCAGTTTCTCATGTGGCCCCTTGGGCAAATTAATTGCCCACCCCTGCACTACATCAACACCTATCATAATGGGAGTGGGGGAACGGATTCCGACAGCTGTTTTTTTTTACAGGGGGAACGGAATCCGACGGCAAAAAAACAGCCGTCGGAATCCGTTCCCCCTGTATTTCTTACACAAGGAAGATCTTCTAATATCTATCAAAGTGCTAAAAATTACTAGTCGTCCACAGCCTAGTTGTCAATCCACTGACTTTAAGAGCTGATGATTTTTAGATGAAACAAGTTCAAGTCCCGGCCTCGCTGACTTTTTTTTATCCCATATTTTCCTATCACAATAAAAGGCAAAAAGTCTAAAATATATTTATTTTACACTGGTGCCAGGTAAGCTCCATCCCCACACAAAATAAAATATGCATTTTTTAAGCCACTACATCAACACCTATCATAATGGGAGTGGGGGAACGGATTCCGACAGCTGTTTTTTTTACAGGGGGAACAGGGGTCCGTTCTTCGTACGTCGCTAACTCTCTTAGCTGGATTTGATTGTTGGCGATTTGGCATGATCTTGGATTGTTTGGTTCTTCGACGCTCATCCTGGACTTGCTGTCATAGCAACAGGTGCGCAATCTTAAACCTGCTCGCGAGCAGGCTTATTTCATGTTAACAGGATTAGATCCCGGCTTCATAAGCGGAGGTGATCCGGGAAGTCCTTTAGCGCAGCGCGATAGCGTACTTTTAGAGAGATATCGTTTTTCTCGTGACTCGTGAGTGTCATTTGTATCATTAATTTGTTGGAACAACACATTTAATGTTGGAGTCGGGCTTTAACAACAGCACAAACTGTGTCCATTTCCCTGAGAATCTTTGCGAGTCATACGGTGAACTTGGTGAAAAGTGCTGCCTGTGGTGCCATTCACAAAGTTTACCTCGCGCTCAAGCTTTTTTTTAGGGGTTTTTATGGTTTTTCCAGACCCAAGGTTGTAAAGCAGATTTTTTTTTTTTTTTTTGCCAATGCAGGTACATTATATTTTTTTAATGAAGATCATGCAATCATGACTTAGCCAATAAGTATGATTTACAGTAGCCTTTGTGTCAGGCTTCACTAACGTGAATGGTGCCAGAGACTGTACACGTTCCCATCAAGGCCTCAATGAAGAGGATTTTGTGAACAGTGTAAATGTGCAGGTAAGTTACTATTACAATTCTAAATATATCATATTAGTAATATTATAAAAAAAAAAAGGAATGGAATCAAAAAGTATGCAGTTGACTGACTAAAATGTCTTGGCAGTGTGTGACACTATATATCAGTCACATAATCACATGTAGCACATTATTTGAACATGGAAACGGAAAATATAAATATCAAGCACACTGTCTTACACAGGCTACACGTATTCTGAGCCTAACATAACTATTTTTTTTCATTATGTAGGTGATTACAACATGCTTGGAGACACAGGGGCTATACCTGCAGGCAGTATTTTATGACCCCATTCCCTGACAATGGAGCTCTAGCCAGGACAAGGGCACAGTTTTAAATTGAGCATGGGCAACTAAAGGGAAAATTTCAGTGTCTGAAAAGTCTGAGGGTTGCACCTGACAGGGACTGTGACATTATTGTTACATGTGCCGTATTACACATCATTACACATCAGAAAGGAGAGGATCCCTGTGGTGGACGTGCAGCCTGATGATGACCTCCACCAGTGCACTTGGACGGACCTAGCAGAGCGGCACGGGACAGAATTGTGGGACACCATTTTTAAAATTCACAAAATGTTTAATAAAAGACAAGACAAATATGCTTAGTTCCTTTTTTATTTCAATTATTCTTTGTAAAGAAAAGCCAATGATCAAGCCATCTTTTGCCTGCAACAAGAGATATTATGCAAGGTCAGCAATAGTACTCTGTGTGTTCTTTTAGAGAGATGATTTTACATTAGCCTACATGCAGTGTTCACTTTCATAAAGTAAAGCAATTCAGGCTTTAGACCAGCCATTTGGATAATAGGCCTACTTAATTTAATGCAGCAACAAATTATTTTACAGTGTACTAAGATAATTAAAAGCTCATTTACCAGTAATGAAGCTGTTGCTACTGGTCCCTGCCGTGGGTCTAAGGAAGAGCTGCCCCCAGAGATGCCCCCCACAATAGGGTCAATTCACATTCAACCCAAGGGCCAGCCCTTCTGTCGGGGAGTAAGTGACCACCACCTGTTTTTTATTCATTTTTATAGCCTTTTTCTTGGTTGCTGCACATGAACAACACATGCACATCATTTAACGGTGTATTTTTAAAAGAGACCAAGAACAGTATAAGTAGCTTAGTAAAGATGACCATTTTCACTTTTACTTGTTCCAATGTTCTAGTGGGTGGTGGCTCTGACATTACAATGAACAAAGTAATTATGAAATTAAATTAAAATACAAATATATATACTGTAACAAGTGATAGAAACATTTAACATGGTCCCCACTATTGAATTGAATTAGTTTGCTACTATTTGCCAGCCCCATCTCCTGGCTTTTACAGACTTTGATGTCTTCCCTGGCGTTTTCATTAAACATTAAAATTCCGCATAAACTTCGACTACTAGCTTTTGCTCTGCTGCGGAGAAAAACTGTGCGTGCTCTTTGGCCACGGTGAGCAGCCAATAGCAGCGTTGCTGATCAATGTTTCTACTATCGATACATATCCCCTTTTAAACCAGCGCATGCACGCGCAATTATCTCAGATAACTCAATCCAGCTATACTAATCATAACCGGCTGAAGTGTTCGAAGAACCCAATTAGCCAGATCATGATTAGGCCGATTATATCATCTTGGATGTCTCGTTTGATCTTGGATGTTTTAAGCAACGTACGAAGAACGGACCCCAGAATCCGACGGCAAAAAAACAGCCGTCGAAATCCGTTCCCCCTGTATTTCTTACACAAGGAAGATCTTCTAATATATATCAAAGTGCTGAAAATGACTAGGCCTCCACAGCCTAGTGGTCAATGCACTGACTTAAAGACCTGATGATTTTTAGATGAAACAAGTTCAAGTCCCGGCCTCGCTGACTTTTTTTGATCCCATATTTTCCTATCACAATAAAAGGCAAAAAGTCTAAAATATATTTATTTTACACTGGTGCCAGGTAAGCTCCATCCCCACACAAAATAAAATATGCATTTTTTAAGCCACTACATCAACACCTATCATAATGGGAGTGGGGGAACGGATTCCGACAGCTGGTTTTTTTTACAGGGGGAACGGAATCCGACGGCAAAAAAACAGCCGTCGGAATCCGTTCCCCCTGTTTTTCTTACACAAGGAAGATCTTCTAATATCTATCAAAGTGCTAAAAATTACTAGTCCTCCACAGCCTAGTGGTCAATCCACTGACTTTAAGAGCTGATGATTTTTAGATGAAACAAGTTCAAGTCCCGGCCTCGCTGACTTTTTTTTATCCCATATTTTCCTATCACAATAAAAGGCAAAAACTCTAAAATATATTTATTTTACACTGGTGCCAGGTAAGCTCCATCCCCACACAAAATAAAATATGCATTTTTTAAGCCACTACATCAACACCTATCATAATGGGAGTGGGGGAACGGATTCCGACAGCTGTTTTTTTTTACAGGGGGAACGGAATCCGACGACAAAAAAACAGCCGTCGGAATCCGTTCCCCCTGTATTTCTTACACAAGGAAGATCTTCTAATATCTATCAAAGTGCTAAAAATTGCTAGTCCTCCACAGCCTAGTGGTCAATCCACTGACTTTAAGAGCTGATGATTTTTAGATGAAACAAGTTCAAGTCCAGGCCTCGCTGACTTTTTTTTATCCCATATTTTCCTATCACAATAAAAGGCAAAAAGTCTAAAATATATTTATTTTACACTGGTGCCAGGTAAGCTCCATCCCCACACAAAATAAAATATGCATTTTTTAAGCCACTACATCAACACCTATCATAATGGGAGTGGGGGAACGGATTCCGACAGCTGTTTTTTTTACAGGGGGAACAGAATCCGACAGCAAAAAAACAGCCGTCGGAATCCGTTCCCCCTGTATTTCTTACACAAGGAAGATCTTCTAATATCTATCAAAGTGCTGAAAATGTCTAGGCCTCCACAGCCTAGTGGTCAATGCACTGACTTTAAAACCTGATGATTTTTAGATGAAACAAGTTCAAGTCCCGGCCTCGCTGACTTTTTTTATCCCATATTTTCCTATCACAATAAAAGGCAAAAACTCTAAAATATATTTATTTTACACTGGTGCCAGGTAAGCTCCATCCCCACACAAAATAAAATATGCATTTTTTAAGCCACTACATCAACACCTATCATAATGGGAGTGGGGGAACGGATTCCGACAGCTGTTTTTTTTTACAGGGGGAACGGAATCCGACGGCAAAAAAACAGCCGTCGGAATCCGTTCCCCCTGTTTTTCTTACACAAGGAAGATCTTCTAATATCTATCAAAGTGCTAAAAATGACTAGTCCTCCACAGCCTAGTGGTCAATCCACTGACTTTAAGAGCTGATGATTTTTAGATGAAACAAGTTCAAGTCCAGGCCTCGCTGACTTTTTTTTATCCCATATTTTCCTATCACAATAAAAGGCAAAAACTCTAAAATATATTTATTTTACACTGGTGCCAGGTAAGCTCCATCCCCACACAAAATAAAATATGCATTTTTTAAGCCACTACATCAACACCTATCATAATGGGAGTGGGGGAACGGATTCCGACAGCTGTTTTTTTTTACAGGGGGAACAGAATCCGACGGCAAAAAAACATCCGTCGGAATCCGTTCCCCCTGTATTTCTTACACAAGGAAGATCTTCTAATATCTATCAAAGTGCTGAAAATGACTAGGCCTCCACAGCCTAGTGGTCAATGCACTGACTTTAAGACCTGATGATTTTTAGATGAAACAAGTTCAAGTCCCGGCCTCGCTGACTTTTTTTTATCCCATATTTTCCTATCACAATAAAAGGCAAAAAGTCTAAAATATATTTATTTTACACTGGTGCCAGGTAAGCTCCATCCCCACACAAAATAAAATATGCATTTTTTAAGCCACTACATCAACACCTATCATAATGGGAGTGGGGGAACGGATTCCGACAGCTGTTTTTTTTTACAGGGGGAACGGAATCCGACGACAAAAAAACAGCCGTCGGAATCCGTTCCCCCTGTATTTCTTACACAAGGAAGATCTTCTAATATCTATCAAAGTGCTAAAAATGACTAGTCCTCCACAGCCTAGTGGTCAATCCACTGACTTAAAGAGCTGATGATTTTTAGATGAAACAAGTTCAAGTCCCGTCCTCGCTGACTTTTTTTTATCCCGTATTTTCCTATCACAATAAAAGGCAAAAAGTCTAAAATATATTTATTTTACACTGGTGCCAGGTAAGCTCCATCCCCACACAAAATAAAATATGCATTTTTTAAGCCACTACATCAACACCTATCATAATGGGAGTGGGGGAACGGATTCCGACAGCTGTTTTTTTTACAGGGGGAACAGAATCCGACGGCAAAAAAACAGCCGTCGGAATCCGTTCCCCCTGTATTTCTTACACAAGGAAGATCTTCTAATATCTATCAAAGTGCTGAAAATGACTAGGCCTCCACAGCCTAGTGGTCAATGCACTGACTTTAAGACCTGATGATTTTTAGATGAAACAAGTTCAAGTCCCGGCCTCGCTGACTTTTTTTGATCCCATATTTTCCTATCACAATAAAAGGCAAAAAGTCTAAAATATATTTATTTTACACTGGTGCCAGGTAAGCTCCATCCCCACACAAAATAAAATATGCATTTTTTAAGCCACTACATCAACACCTATCATAATGGGAGTGGGGGAACGGATTCCGACAGCTGTTTTTTTTTACAGGGGGAACGGAATCCGACGGCAAAAAAACAGCCGTCGGAATCCGTTCCCCCTGTATTTCTTACACAAGGAAGATCTTCTAATATCTATCAAAGTGCTGAAAATGACTAGGCCTCCACAGCCTAGTGGTCAATGCACTGACTTTAAAACCTGAAGATTTTTAGATGAAACAAGTTCAAGTCCAGGCCTCGCTGACTTTTTTTGATCCCATATTTTCCTATCACAATAAAAGGCAAAAACTCTAAAATATATTTATTTTACACTGGTGCCAGGTAAGCTCCATCCCCACACAAAATAAAATATGCATTTTTTAAGCCACTACATCAACACCTATCATAATGGGAGTGGGGGAACGGATTCCGACAGCTGTTTTTTTCACAGGGGGAACAGAATCCGACAGCAAAAAAACAGCCGTCGGAATCCGTTCCCCCTGTATTTCTTACACAAGGAAGATCTTCTAATATCTATCAAAGTGCTGAAAATGACTAGGCCTCCACAGCCTAGTGGTCAATGCACTGACTTTAAAACCTGATAATTTTTAGATGAAACAAGTTCAAGTCCAGGCCTCGCTGACTTTTTTTGATCCCATATTTTCCTATCACAATAAAAGGCAAAAACTCTAAAATATATTTATTTTACACTGGTGCCAGGTAAGCTCCATCCCCACACAAAATAAAATATGCATTTTTTAAGCCACTACATCAACAACTATCATAATGGGAGTGGGGGAACGGATTCCGACAGCTGTTTTTTTTTTACAGGGGGAACGGAATCCGACGGCAAAAAAACAGCCGTCGGAATCCGTTCCCCCTGTATTTCTTACACAAGGAAGATCTTCTAATATCTATCAAAGTGCTAAAAATTACTAGTCCTCCACAGCCTAGTGGTCAATCCACTGACTTTAAAACCTGATGATTTTTAGATGAAACAAGTTCAAATCCCGGCCTCGCTGACTTTTTTTTATCCCATATTTTCCTATCACAATAAAAGGCAAAAAGTCTAAAATATATTTATTTTACACTGGTGCCAGGTAAGCTCCATCCCCACACAAAATAAAATATGCATTTTTTAAGCCACTACATCAACACCTATCATAATGGGAGTGGGGGAACGGATTCCGACAGCTGTTTTTTTTACAGGGGGAACAGAATCCGACGGCAAAAAAACAGCCGTCGGAATCCGTTCCCCCTGTATTTCTTACACAAGGAAGATCTTCTAATATCTATCAAAGTGCTGAAAATGACTAGGCCTCCACAGCCTAGTGGTCAATGCACTGACTTTAAGACCTGATGATTTTTAGATGAAACAAGTTCAAGTCCCGGCCTCGCTGACTTTTTTTGATCCCATATTTTCCTATCACAATAAAAGGCAAAAAGTCTAAAATATATTTATTTTACACTGGTGCCAGGTAAGCTCCATCCCCACACAAAATAAAATATACATTTTTTAAGCCACTACATCAACACCTATCATAATGGGAGTGGGGGAACGGATTCCGACAGCTGTTTTTTTTTACAGGGGGAACGGAATCCGACGGCAAAAAAACAGCCGTCGGAATCCGTTCCCCCTGTATTTCTTACACAAGGAAGATCTTCTAATATCTATCAAAGTGCTGAAAATGACTAGGCCTCCACAGCCTAGTGGTCAATCCACTGACTTTAAAACCTGATGATTTTTAGATGAAACAAGTTCAAGTCCAGGCCTCGCTGACTTTTTTTGATCCCATATTTTCCTATCACAATAAAAGGCAAAAAGTCTAAAATATATTTATTTTACACTGGTGCCAGGTAAGCTCCATCCCCACACAAAATAAAATATGCATTTTTTAAGCCACTACATCAACACCTATCATAATGGGAGTGGGGGAACGGATTCCGACAGCTGTTTTTTTTACAGGGGGAACAGAATCCGACAGCAAAAAAACAGCCGTCGGAATCCGTTCCCCCTGTATTTCTTACACAAGGAAGATCTTCTAATATCTATCAAAGTGCTGAAAATGTCTAGGCCTCCACAGCCTAGTGGTCAATGCACTGACTTTAAAACCTGATGATTTTTAGATGAAACAAGTTCAAGTCCCGGCCTCGCTGACTTTTTTTTATCCCATATTTTCCTATCACAATAAAAGGCAAAAACTCTAAAATATATTTATTTTACACTGGTGCCAGGTAAGCTCCATCCCCACACAAAATAAAATATGCATTTTTTAAGCCACTACATCAACACCTATCATAATGGGAGTGGGGGAACGGATTCCGACAGCTGTTTTTTTTTACAGGGGGAACGGAATCCGACGGCAAAAAAACAGCCGTCGAAATCCGTTCCCCCTGTATTTCTTACACAAGGAAGATCTTCTAATATATATCAAAGTGCTGAAAATGACTAGGCCTCCACAGCCTAGTGGTCAATGCACTGACTTAAAGACCTGATGATTTTTAGATGAAACAAGTTCAAGTCCCGGCCTCGCTGACTTTTTTTGATCCCATATTTTCCTATCACAATAAAAGGCAAAAAGTCTAAAATATATTTATTTTACACTGGTGCCAGGTAAGCTCCATCCCCACACAAAATAAAATATGCATTTTTTAAGCCACTACATCAACACCTATCATAATGGGAGTGGGGGAACGGATTCCGACAGCTGGTTTTTTTTACAGGGGGAACGGAATCCGACGGCAAAAAAACAGCCGTCGGAATCCGTTCCACCTGTTTTTCTTACACAAGGAAGATCTTCTAATATCTATCAAAGTGCTAAAAATTACTAGTCCTCCACAGCCTAGTGGTCAATCCACTGACTTTAAGAGCTGATGATTTTTAGATGAAACAAGTTCAAGTCCCGGCCTCGCTGACTTTTTTTGATCCCATATTTTCCTATCACAATAAAAGGCAAAAACTCTAAAATATATTTATTTTACACTGGTGCCAGGTAAGCTCCATCCCCACACAAAATAAAATATGCATTTTTTAAGCCACTTCATCAACACCTATCATAATGGGAGTGGGGGAACGGATTCCGACAGCTGTTTTTTTTACATGGGGAACAGAATCCGACAGCAAAAAAACAGCCGTCGGAATCCGTTCCCCCTGTATTTCTTACACAAGGAAGATCTTCTAATATCTATCAAAGTGCTGAAAATGACTAGGCCTCCACAGCCTAGTGGTCAATGCACTGACTTTAAGAGCTGATGATTTTTAGATGAAACAAGTTCAAGTCCCGGCCTCGCTGACTTTTTTTGATCCCATATTTTCCTATCACAATAAAAGGCAAAAAGTCTAAAATATATTTATTTTACACTGGTGCCAGGTAAGCTCCATCCCCACACAAAATAAAATATGCATTTTTTAAGCCACTACATCAACACCTATCATAATGCGAGTGGGGGAACGGATTCCGACAGCTGTTTTTTTTTACAGGGGGAACGGAATCCGACGGCAAAAAAACAGCCGTCGGAATCCGTTCCCCCTGTATTTCTTACACAAGGAAGATCTTCTAATATCTATCAAAGTGCTGAAAATGACTAGGCCTCCACAGCCTAGTGGTCAATGCACTGACTTTAAAACCTGAAGATTTTTAGATGAGACAAGTTCAAGTCCCGGCCTCGCTGACTTTTTTTGATCCCATATTTTCCTATCACAATAAAAGGCAAAAAGTCTAAAATATATTTATTTTACACTGGTGCCAGGTAAGCTCCATCCCCACACAAAATAAAATATGCATTTTTTAAGCCACTACATCAACACCTATCATAATGGGAGTGTGGGAACGGATTCCGACAGCTGTTTTTTTTACAGGGGGAACAGAATCCGACGGCAAAAAAACAGCCGTCGGAATCCGTTCCCCCTGTATTTCTTACACAAGGAAGATCTTCTAATATATATCAAAGTGCTGAAAATGACTAGGCCTCCACAGCCTAGTGGTCAATCCACTGACTTTAAAACCTGATGATTTTTAGATGAAACAAGTTCAAGTCCCGGCCTCGCTGACTTTTTTTGATCCCATATTTTCCTATCACAATAAAAGGCAAAAAGTCTAAAATATATTTATTTTACACTGGTGCCAGGTAAGCTCCATCCCCACACAAAATAAAATATGCATTTTTTAAGCCACTACATCAACACCTATCATAATGGGAGTGGGGGAACGGATTCCGACAGCTGTTTTTTTTACAGGGGGAACAGAATCCGACAGCAAAAAAACAGCCGTCGGAATCCGTTCCCCCTGTATTTCTTACACAAGGAAGATCTTCTAATATCTATCAAAGTGCTGAAAATGTCTAGGCCTCCACAGCCTAGTGGTCAATGCACTGACTTTAAAACCTGATGATTTTTAGATGAAACAAGTTCAAGTCCAGGCCTCGCTGACTTTTTTTGATCCCATATTTTCCTATCACAATAAAAGGCAAAAACTCTAAAATATATTTATTTTACACTGGTGCCAGGTAAGCTCCATCCCCACACAAAATAAAATATGCATTTTTTAAGCCACTACATCAACACCTATCATAATGGGAGTGGGGGAACGGATTCCGACAGCTGTTTTTTTTTACAGGGGGAACAGAATCCGACAGCAAAAAAACAGCCGTCGGAATCCGTTCCCCCTGTATTTCTTACACAAGGAAGATCTTCTAATATCTATCAAAGTGCTGAAAATGACTAGGCCTCCACAGCCTAGTGGTCAATGCACTGACTTTAAGAGCTGATGATTTTTAGATGAAACAAGTTCAAGTCCCGGCCTCGCTGACTTTTTTTGATCCCATATTTTCCTATCACAATAAAAGGCAAAAAGTCTAAAATATATTTATTTTACACTGGTGCCAGGTAAGCTCCATCCCCACACAAAATAAAATATGCATTTTTTAAGCCACTACATCAACACCTATCATAATGGGAGTGTGGGAACGGATTCCGACAGCTGTTTTTTTTACAGGGGGAACAGAATCCGACGGCAAAAAAACAGCCGTCGGAATCCGTTCCCCCTGTATTTCTTACACAAGGAAGATCTTCTAATATATATCAAAGTGCTGAAAATGACTAGGCCTCCACAGCCTAGTGGTCAATCCACTGACTTTAAAACCTGATGATTTTTAGATGAAACAAGTTCAAGTCCCGGCCTCGCTGACTTTTTTTGATCCCATATTTTCCTATCACAATAAAAGGCAAAAAGTCTAAAATATATTTATTTTACACTGGTGCCAGGTAAGCTCCATCCCCACACAAAATAAAATATGCATTTTTTAAGCCACTACATCAACACCTATCATAATGGGAGTGGGGGAACGGATTCCGACAGCTGTTTTTTTTACAGGGGGAACAGAATCCGACAGCAAAAAAACAGCCGTCGGAATCCGTTCCCCCTGTATTTCTTACACAAGGAAGATCTTCTAATATCTATCAAAGTGCTGAAAATGTCTAGGCCTCCACAGCCTAGTGGTCAATGCACTGACTTTAAAACCTGATGATTTTTAGATGAAACAAGTTCAAGTCCAGGCCTCGCTGACTTTTTTTGATCCCATATTTTCCTATCACAATAAAAGGCAAAAAGTCTAAAATATATTTATTTTACACTGGTGCCAGGTAAGCTCCATCCCCACACAAAATAAAATATGCATTTTTTAAGCCACTACATCAACACCTATCATAATGGGAGTGGGGGAACGGATTCCGACAGCTGTTTTTTTTTACAGGGGGAACAGAATCCGACAGCAAAAAAACAGCCGTCGGAATCCGTTCCCCCTGTATTTCTTACACGAGGAGAATCTTCTAATATCTATCAAAGTGCTAAAAATTACTAGTCCTCCACAGCCTAGTGGTCAATCCACTGACTTTAAGAGCTGATGATTTTTAGATGAAACAAGTTCAAGTCCCGGCCTCGCTGACTTTTTTTTATCCCATATTTTCCTATCACAATAAAAGGCAAAAACTCTAAAATATATTTATTTTACACTGGTGCCAGGTAAGCTCCATCCCCACACAAAATAAAATATGCATTTTTTAAGCCACTACATCAACACCTATCATAATGGGAGTGGGGGAACGGATTCCGACAGCTGTTTTTTTTACAGGGGGAACAGAATCCGACGGCAAAAAAAGAGCCGTCGGAATCCGTTCCCGCTGTATTTCTTACACAAGGAAGATCTTCTAATATCTATCAAAGTGCTGAAAATGACTAGGCCTCCACAGCCTAGTGGTCAATGCACTGACTTTAAGACCTGATGATTTTTAGATGAAACAAGTTCAAGTCCCGGCCTCGCTGACTTTTTTTTATCCCATATTTTCCTATCACAATAAAAGGCAAAAACTCTAAAATATATTTATTTTACACTGGTGCCAGGTAAGCTCCATCCCCACACAAAATAAAATATGCATTTTTTAAGCCACTACATCAACACCTATCATAATGGGAGTGGGGGAACGGATTCCGACAACTGTTTTTTTTACAGGGGGAACAGAATCCGACGGCAAAAAAACAGCCGTCGGAATCCGTTCCCCCTGTATTTCTTACACAAGGAAGATCTTCTAATATATATCAAAGTGCTGAAAATGACTAGGCCTCCACAGCCTAGTGGTCAATGCACTGACTTTAAGAGCTGATGATTTTTAGATGAAACAAGTTCAAGTCCCGGCCTCGCTGACTTTTTTTGATCCCATATTTTCCTATCACAATAAAAGGCAAAAAGTCTAAAATATATTTATTTTACACTGGTGCCAGGTAAGCTCCATCCCCACACAAAATAAAATATGCATTTTTTAAGCCACTACATCAACACCTATCATAATGGGAGTGGGGGAACGGATTCCGACAGCTGTTTTTTTTTACAGGGGGAACAGAATCCGACGGCAAAAAAACATCCGTCGGAATCCGTTCCCCCTGTATTTCTTACACAAGGAAGATCTTCTAATATCTATCAAAGTGCTGAAAATGACTAGGCCTCCACAGCCTAGTGGTCAATGCACTGACTTTAAGACCTGATGATTTTTAGATGAAACAAGTTCAAGTCCCGGCCTCGCTGACTTTTTTTTATCCCATATTTTCCTATCACAATAAAAGGCAAAAAGTCTAAAATATATTTATTTTACACTGGTGCCAGGTAAGCTCCATCCCCACACAAAATAAAATATGCATTTTTTAAGCCACTACATCAACACCTATCATAATGGGAGTGGGGGAACGGATTCCGACAGCTGTTTTTTTTTACAGGGGGAACGGAATCCGACGACAAAAAAACAGCCGTCGGAATCCGTTCCCCCTGTATTTCTTACACAAGGAAGATCTTCTAATATCTATCAAAGTGCTAAAAATGACTAGTCCTCCACAGCCTAGTGGTCAATCCACTGACTTAAAGAGCTGATGATTTTTAGATGAAACAAGTTCAAGTCCCGTCCTCGCTGACTTTTTTTTATCCCGTATTTTCCTATCACAATAAAAGGCAAAAAGTCTAAAATATATTTATTTTACACTGGTGCCAGGTAAGCTCCATCCCCACACAAAATAAAATATGCATTTTTTAAGCCACTACATCAACACCTATCATAATGGGAGTGGGGGAACGGATTCCGACAGCTGTTTTTTTTACAGGGGGAACAGAATCCGACGGCAAAAAAACAGCCGTCGGAATCCGTTCCCCCTGTATTTCTTACACAAGGAAGATCTTCTAATATCTATCAAAGTGCTGAAAATGACTAGGCCTCCACAGCCTAGTGGTCAATCCACTGACTTTAAAACCTGATGATTTTTAGATGAAACAAGTTCAAGTCCAGGCCTCGCTGACTTTTTTTGATCCCATATTTTCCTATCACAATAAAAGGCAAAAAGTCTAAAATATATTTATTTTACACTGGTGCCAGGTAAGCTCCATCCCCACACAAAATAAAATATGCATTTTTTAAGCCACTACATCAACACCTATCATAATGGGAGTGTGGGAACGGATTCCGACAGCTGTTTTTTTTACAGGGGGAACAGAATCCGACAGCAAAAAAACAGCCGTCGGAATCCGTTCCCCCTGTATTTCTTACACAAGGAAGATCTTCTAATATCTATCAAAGTGCTGAAAATGTCTAGGCCTCCACAGCCTAGTGGTCAATGCACTGACTTTAAAACCTGATGATTTTTAGATGAAACAAGTTCAAGTCCCGGCCTCGCTGACTTTTTTTATCCCATATTTTCCTATCACAATAAAAGGCAAAAACTCTAAAATATATTTATTTTACACTGGTGCCAGGTAAGCTCCATCCCCACACAAAATAAAATATGCATTTTTTAAGCCACTACATCAACACCTATCATAATGGGAGTGGGGGAACGGATTCCGACAGCTGTTTTTTTTTACAGGGGGAACGGAATCCGACGGCAAAAAAACAGCCGTCGGAATCCGTTCCCCCTGTTTTTCTTACACAAGGAAGATCTTCTAATATCTATCAAAGTGCTAAAAATTACTAGTCCTCCACAGCCTAGTGGTCAATCCACTGACTTTAAGAGCTGATGATTTTTAGATGAAACAAGTTCAAGTCCCGGCCTCGCTGACTTTTTTTTATCCCATATTTTCCTATCACAATAAAAGGCAAAAACTCTAAAATATATTTATTTTACACTGGTGCCAGGTAAGCTCCATCCCCACACAAAATAAAATATGCATTTTTTAAGCCACTACATCAACACCTATCATAATGGGAGTGTGGGAACGGATTCCGACAGCTGTTTTTTTTACAGGGGGAACAGAATCCGACGGCAAAAAAACAGCCGTCGGAATCCGTTCCCCCTGTATTTCTTACACAAGGAAGATCTTCTAATATCTATCAAAGTGCTAAAAATTACTAGTCCTCCACAGCCTAGTGGTCAATGCACTGACTTTAAAACCTGATGATTTTTAGATGAAACAAGTTCAAGTCCAGGCCTCGCTGACTTTTTTTGATCCCATATTTTCCTATCACAATAAAAGGCAAAAAGTCTAAAATATATTTATTTTACACTGGTGCCAGGTAAGCTCCATCCCCACACAAAATAAAATATGCATTTTTTAAGCCACTACATCAACACCTATCATAATGGGAGTGGGGGAACGGATTCCGACAGCTGTTTTTTTTACAGGGGGAACGGAATCCGACGGCAAAAAAACAGCCGTCGGAATCCGTTCCCCCTGTTTTTCTTACACAAGGAAGATCTTCTAATATCTATCAAAGTGCTGAAAATGACTAGGCCTCCACAGCCTAGTGGTCAATGCACTGACTTTAAAACCTGAAGATTTTTAGATGAAACAAGTTCAAGTCCCGGCCTCGCTGACTTTTTTTGATCCCATATTTTCCTATCACAATAAAAGGCAAAAAGCCTAAAATATATTTATTTTACACTGGTGCCAGGTAAGCTCCATCCCCACACAAAATAAAATATGCATTTTTTAAGCCACTACATCAACACCTATCATAATGGGAGTGTGGGAACGGATTCCGACAGCTGTTTTTTTTACAGGGGGAACAGAATCCGACGGCAAAAAAACAGCCGTCGGAATCCGTTCCCCCTGTATTTCTTACACAAGGAAGATCTTCTAATATATATCAAAGTGCTGAAAATGACTAGGCCTCCACAGCCTAGTGGTCAATGCACTGACTTTAAAACCTGATGATTTTTAGATGAAACAAGTTCAAGTCCAGGCCTCGCTGACTTTTTTTGATCCCATATTTTCCTATCACAATAAAAGGCAAAAAGTCTAAAATATATTTATTTTACACTGGTGCCAGGTAAGCTCCATCCCCACACAAAATAAAATATGCATTTTTTAAGCCACTTCATCAACACCTATCATAATGGGAGTGGGGGAACGGATTCCGACAGCTGTTTTTTTTACATGGGGAGCAGAATCCGACAGCAAAAAAACAGCCGTCGGAATCCGTTCCCCCTGTATTTCTTACACAAGGAAGATCTTCTAATATCTATCAAAGTGCTGAAAATGACTAGGCCTCCACAGCCTAGTGGTCAATGCACTGACTTTAAGAGCTGATGATTTTTAGATGAAACAAGTTCAAGTCCCGGCCTCGCTGACTTTTTTGATCCCATATTTTCCTATCACAATAAAAGGCAAAAAGTCTAAAATATATTTATTTTACACTGGTGCCAGGTAAGCTCCATCCCCACACAAAATAAAATATGCATTTTTTAAGCCACTACATCAACACCTATCATAATGCGAGTGGGGGAACGGATTCCGACAGCTGTTTTTTTTTACAGGGGGAACGGAATCCGACGGCAAAAAAACAGCCGTCGGAATCCGTTCCCCCTGTATTTCTTACACAAGGAAGATCTTCTAATATCTATCAAAGTGCTGAAAATGACTAGGCCTCCACAGCCTAGTGGTCAATGCACTGACTTTAAAACCTGAAGATTTTTAGATGAGACAAGTTCAAGTCCCGGCCTCGCTGACTTTTTTTTATCCCATATTTTCCTATCACAATAAAAGGCAAAAAGTCTAAAATATATTTATTTTACACTGGTGCCAGGTAAGCTCCATCCCCACACAAAATAAAATATGCATTTTTTAAGCCACTACATCAACACCTATCATAATGGGAGTGTGGGAACGGATTCCGACAGCTGTTTTTTTTACAGGGGGAACAGAATCCGACGGCAAAAAAACAGCCGTCGGAATCCGTTCCCCCTGTATTTCTTACACAAGGAAGATCTTCTAATATATATCAAAGTGCTGAAAATGACTAGGCCTCCACAGCCTAGTGGTCAATCCACTGACTTTAAAACCTGATGATTTTTAGATGAAACAAGTTCAAGTCCCGGCCTCGCTGACTTTTTTTGATCCCATATTTTCCTATCACAATAAAAGGCAAAAAGTCTAAAATATATTTATTTTACACTGGTGCCAGGTAAGCTCCATCCCCACACAAAATAAAATATGCATTTTTTAAGCCACTACATCAACACCTATCATAATGGGAGTGGGGGAACGGATTCCGACAGCTGTTTTTTTTACAGGGGGAACAGAATCCGACAGCAAAAAAACAGCCGTCGGAATCCGTTCCCCCTGTATTTCTTACACAAGGAAGATCTTCTAATATCTATCAAAGTGCTGAAAATGTCTAGGCCTCCACAGCCTAGTGGTCAATGCACTGACTTTAAAACCTGATGATTTTTAGATGAAACAAGTTCAAGTCCAGGCCTCGCTGACTTTTTTTGATCCCATATTTTCCTATCACAATAAAAGGCAAAAAGTCTAAAATATATTTATTTTACACTGGTGCCAGGTAAGCTCCATCCCCACACAAAATAAAATATGCATTTTTTAAGCCACTACATCAACACCTATCATAATGGGAGTGGGGGAACGGATTCCGACAGCTGTTTTTTTTTACAGGGGGAACAGAATCCGACAGCAAAAAAACAGCCGTCGGAATCCGTTCCCCCTGTATTTCTTACACAAGGAAGATCTTCTAATATCTATCAAAGTGCTGAAAATGACTAGGCCTCCACAGCCTAGTGGTCAATGCACTGACTTTAAGAGCTGATGATTTTTAGATGAAACAAGTTCAAGTCCCGGCCTCGCTGACTTTTTTTGATCCCATATTTTCCTATCACAATAAAAGGCAAAAAGTCTAAAATATATTTATTTTACACTGGTGCCAGGTAAGCTCCATCCCCACACAAAATAAAATATGCATTTTTTAAGCCACTACATCAACACCTATCATAATGGGAGTGTGGGAACGGATTCCGACAGCTGTTTTTTTTACAGGGGGAACAGAATCCGACGGCAAAAAAACAGCCGTCGGAATCCGTTCCCCCTGTATTTCTTACACAAGGAAGATCTTCTAATATATATCAAAGTGCTGAAAATGACTAGGCCTCCACAGCCTAGTGGTCAATCCACTGACTTTAAAACCTGATGATTTTTAGATGAAACAAGTTCAAGTCCCGGCCTCGCTGACTTTTTTTGATCCCATATTTTCCTATCACAATAAAAGGCAAAAAGTCTAAAATATATTTATTTTACACTGGTGCCAGGTAAGCTCCATCCCCACACAAAATAAAATATGCATTTTTTAAGCCACTACATCAACACCTATCATAATGGGAGTGGGGGAACGGATTCCGACAGCTGTTTTTTTTACAGGGGGAACAGAATCCGACAGCAAAAAAACAGCCGTCGGAATCCGTTCCCCCTGTATTTCTTACACAAGGAAGATCTTCTAATATCTATCAAAGTGCTGAAAATGTCTAGGCCTCCACAGCCTAGTGGTCAATGCACTGACTTTAAAACCTGATGATTTTTAGATGAAACAAGTTCAAGTCCAGGCCTCGCTGACTTTTTTTGATCCCATATTTTCCTATCACAATAAAAGGCAAAAAGTCTAAAATATATTTATTTTACACTGGTGCCAGGTAAGCTCCATCCCCACACAAAATAAAATATGCATTTTTTAAGCCACTACATCAACACCTATCATAATGGGAGTGGGGGAACGGATTCCGACAGCTGTTTTTTTTACAGGGGGAACAGAATCCGACAGCAAAAAAACAGCCGTCGGAATCCGTTCCCCCTGTATTTCTTACACGAGGAGAATCTTCTAATATCTATCAAAGTGCTAAAAATTACTAGTCCTCCACAGCCTAGTGGTCAATCCACTGACTTTAAGAGCTGATGATTTTTAGATGAAACAAGTTCAAGTCCCGGCCTCGCTGACTTTTTTTTATCCCATATTTTCCTATCACAATAAAAGGCAAAAACTCTAAAATATATTTATTTTACACTGGTGCCAGGTAAGCTCCATCCCCACACAAAATAAAATATGCATTTTTTAAGCCACTACATCAACACCTATCATAATGGGAGTGGGGGAACGGATTCCGACAGCTGTTTTTTTTACAGGGGGAACAGAATCCGACGGCAAAAAAAGAGCCGTCGGAATCCGTTCCCGCTGTATTTCTTACACAAGGAAGATCTTTTCTAATATCTATCAAAGTGCTGAAAATGACTAGGCCTCCACAGCCTAGTGGTCAATGCACTGACTTTAAGACCTGATGATTTTTAGATGAAACAAGTTCAAGTCCCGGCCTCGCTGACTTTTTTTTATCCCATATTTTCCTATCACAATAAAAGGCAAAAACTCTAAAATATATTTATTTTACACTGGTGCCAGGTAAGCTCCATCCCCACACAAAATAAAATATGCATTTTTTAAGCCACTACATCAACACCTATCATAATGGGAGTGGGGGAACGGATTCCGACAACTGTTTTTTTTACAGGGGGAACAGAATCCGACGGCAAAAAAACAGCCGTCGGAATCCGTTCCCCCTGTATTTCTTACACAAGGAAGATCTTCTAATATATATCAAAGTGCTGAAAATGACTAGGCCTCCACAGCCTAGTGGTCAATGCACTGACTTTAAGAGCTGATGATTTTTAGATGAAACAAGTTCAAGTCCCGGCCTCGCTGACTTTTTTTGATCCCATATTTTCCTATCACAATAAAAGGCAAAAAGTCTAAAATATATTTATTTTACACTGGTGCCAGGTAAGCTCCATCCCCACACAAAATAAAATATGCATTTTTTAAGCCACTACATCAACACCTATCATAATGGGAGTGGGGGAACGGATTCCGACAGCTGTTTTTTTTTACAGGGGGAACAGAATCCGACGGCAAAAAAACATCCGTCGGAATCCGTTCCCCCTGTATTTCTTACACAAGGAAGATCTTCTAATATCTATCAAAGTGCTGAAAATGACTAGGCCTCCACAGCCTAGTGGTCAATGCACTGACTTTAAGACCTGATGATTTTTAGATGAAACAAGTTCAAGTCCCGGCCTCGCTGACTTTTTTTTATCCCATATTTTCCTATCACAATAAAAGGCAAAAAGTCTAAAATATATTTATTTTACACTGGTGCCAGGTAAGCTCCATCCCCACACAAAATAAAATATGCATTTTTTAAGCCACTACATCAACACCTATCATAATGGGAGTGGGGGAACGGATTCCGACAGCTGTTTTTTTTTACAGGGGGAACGGAATCCGACGACAAAAAAACAGCCGTCGGAATCCGTTCCCCCTGTATTTCTTACACAAGGAAGATCTTCTAATATCTATCAAAGTGCTAAAAATGACTAGTCCTCCACAGGCTAGTGGTCAATCCACTGACTTAAAGAGCTGATGATTTTTAGATGAAACAAGTTCAAGTCCCGTCCTCGCTGACTTTTTTTTATCCCGTATTTTCCTATCACAATAAAAGGCAAAAAGTCTAAAATATATTTATTTTACACTGGTGCCAGGTAAGCTCCATCCCCACACAAAATAAAATATGCATTTTTTAAGCCACTACATCAACACCTATCATAATGGGAGTGGGGGAACGGATTCCGACAGCTGTTTTTTTTTACAGGGGGAACGGAATCCGACGGCAAAAAAACAGCCGTCGGAATCCGTTCCCCCTGTATTTCTTACACAAGGAAGATCTTCTAATATCTATCAAAGTGCTGAAAATGACTAGGCCTCCACAGCCTAGTGGTCAATGCACTGACTTTAAAACCTGAAGATTTTTAGATGAAACAAGTTCAAGTCCAGGCCTCGCTGACTTTTTTTGATCCCATATTTTCCTATCACAATAAAAGGCAAAAACTCTAAAATATATTTATTTTACACTGGTGCCAGGTAAGCTCCATCCCCACACAAAATAAAATATGCATTTTTTAAGCCACTACATCAACACCTATCATAATGGGAGTGGGGGAACGGATTCCGACAGCTGTTTTTTTTACAGGGGGAACAGAATCCGACAGCAAAAAAACAGCCGTCGGAATCCGTTCCCCCTGTATTTCTTACACAAGGAAGATCTTCTAATATCTATCAAAGTGCTGAAAATGACTAGGCCTCCACAGCCTAGTGGTCAATGCACTGACTTTAAAACCTGATAATTTTTAGATGAAACAAGTTCAAGTCCAGGCCTCGCTGACTTTTTTTGATCCCATATTTTCCTATCACAATAAAAGGCAAAAACTCTAAAATATATTTATTTTACACTGGTGCCAGGTAAGCTCCATCCCCACACAAAATAAAATATGCATTTTTTAAGCCACTACATCAACAACCAGTGTTGGGGTAGTTACTCAAAAAAAGTAACTAGTTACTAGTTACTAGTTACTTCTGTAAATTGTAATGAGATTACTTTACTAGTTACTGCATTTGAAAAGTAACTTCACTACTTATTACTTTACTTTCCCGTTTCTTAATTTACCGTGTAGATACATGGACAAACATCATAGCCCTATCATCATTTAGCCTGCATGTCCGCATAGTGTTTATAAATGTAGCCGATAAAAATGGCATGTAAAACCATATAAAATAACAATATCCCTGTCTGCACAAAGAAATATGCCTCACTGTAAAATCTACAAACAAGGATTATGTCCGTGGTGGTAGACACATGATCAGGGCTGGACAGAGATAAACATTATATTTTATTTTGACGGAAACTGCAAAACTGAAACTTTCTTCTCCATCTGTATTTTGACCATAGACCGTATATAAGAGATTTTGACAGATACACTGACACTGCACGCTCGCTCAAAGCCCAAAGGGGGAGGCATTTAAATATGTGATTGGGCCAGTCCAGTGTCAATCAAGAAAATAACCAATGGGCCAATCTACGTGTTTCATGGGCCGGTCTGTCAGAAAAAAAACTAACGCTGACTTTTTTTAACCAATGCATTACACCGGCACTTACCCAGCGCCGCCAATTAAGCAAAACAAAACGAATGGGCCGCCAATGTACGAGTTTTATGAGCCGTTAAGACAAACGAACAAAAAAGTTTTAGATCGGCCCAAAAAGCCGTGAATCTCCCGGTAGTCCCGATGGCCAGTACTTGCCTGCCAGGGCATAGAGTGAATTTCTGGCAAATATTTTTGTCCTTTCGAGCAATAAACTGAAAGTAATGTGAATATCGCCACTGGCCGAAACTCGCGTCTCCGTCTCCATCTCCATTCCTCTCTGTCCTTCGCACCAGCAGCTACGTCACTCAAATCGATCTCTATGGCAACGGTGCCCAGGCAAGCACACACACAGGCGTGCACGCACCACTTCGACAGATCAGAGCTTTACACACATGAAAACACGGCTTGGGTAACGCAGGAAAGCGCGTTCCTATAGTCTAGTAAAGTAGTATAGTTACTGATATTTTTAGTGTAATGCGTTACTTTACTTCGTTACCCAAAAAAGTAATATCGTTACTGTAATCCGTTATTTTGTAACTCGTTACCCCCAACACTGTCAACAACTATCATAATGGGAGTGGGGGAACGGATTCCGACAGCTGTTTTTTTTTTACAGGGGGAACGGAATCCGACGGCAAAAAAACAGCCGTCGGAATCCGTTCCCCCTGTATTTCTTACACAAGGAAGATCTTCTAATATCTATCAAAGTGCTAAAAATTACTAGTCCTCCACAGCCTAGTGGTCAATCCACTGACTTTAAAACCTGATGATTTTTAGATGAAACAAGTTCAAATCCCGGCCTCGCTGACTTTTTTTTATCCCATATTTTCCTATCACAATAAAAGGCAAAAAGTCTAAAATATATTTATTTTACACTGGTGCCAGGTAAGCTCCATCCCCACACAAAATAAAATATACATTTTTTAAGCCACTACATCAACACCTATCATAATGGGAGTGGGGGAACGGATTCCGACAGCTGTTTTTTTTTACAGGGGGAACGGAATCCGACGGCAAAAAAACAGCCGTCGGAATCCGTTCCCCCTGTATTTCTTACACAAGGAAGATCTTCTAATATCTATCAAAGTGCTGAAAATGACTAGGCCTCCACAGCCTAGTGGTCAATCCACTGACTTTAAAACCTGATGATTTTTAGATGAAACAAGTTCAAGTCCAGGCCTCGCTGACTTTTTTTGATCCCATATTTTCCTATCACAATAAAAGGCAAAAAGTCTAAAATATATTTATTTTACACTGGTGCCAGGTAAGCTCCATCCCCACACAAAATAAAATATGCATTTTTTAAGCCACTACATCAACACCTATCATAATGGGAGTGGGGGAACGGATTCCGACAGCTGTTTTTTTTACAGGGGGAACAGAATCCGACATCAAAAAAACAGCCGTCGGAATCCGTTCCCCCTGTATTTCTTACACAAGGAAGATCTTCTAATATCTATCAAAGTGCTGAAAATGTCTAGGCCTCCACAGCCTAGTGGTCAATGCACTGACTTTAAAACCTGATGATTTTTAGATGAAACAAGTTCAAGTCCCGGCCTCGCTGACTTTTTTTTATCCCATATTTTCCTATCACAATAAAAGGCAAAAACTCTAAAATATATTTATTTTACACTGGTGCCAGGTAAGCTCCATCCCCACACAAAATAAAATATGCATTTTTTAAGCCACTACATCAACACCTATCATAATGGGAGTGGGGGAACTGATTCCGACAGCTGTTTTTTTTTTACAGGGGGAACGGAATCCGACGGCAAAAAAACAGCCGTCGGAATCCGTTCCCCCTGTTTTTCTTACACAAGGAAGATCTTCTAATATCTATCAAAGTGCTAAAAATTACTAGTCCTCCACAGCCTAGTGGTCAATCCACTGACTTTAAGAGCTGATGATTTTTAGATGAAACAAGTTCAAGTCCCGGCCTCGCTGACTTTTTTTTATCCCATATTTTCCTATCACAATAAAAGGCAAAAACTCTAAAATATATTTATTTTACACTGGTGCCAGGTAAGCTCCATCCCCACACAAAATAAAATATGCATTTTTTAAGCCACTACATCAACACCTATCATAATGGGAGTGTGGGAACGGATTCCGACAGCTGTTTTTTTTACAGGGGGAACAGAATCCGACGGCAAAAAAACAGCCGTCGGAATCCGTTCCCCCTGTATTTCTTACACAAGGAAGATCTTCTAATATCTATCAAAGTGCTAAAAATTACTAGTCCTCCACAGCCTAGTGGTCAATGCACTGACTTTAAAACCTGATGATTTTTAGATGAAACAAGTTCAAGTCCAGGCCTCGCTGACTTTTTTTGATCCCATATTTTCCTATCACAATAAAAGGCAAAAACTCTAAAATATATTTATTTTACACTGGTGCCAGGTAAGCTCCATCCCCACACAAAATAAAATATGCATTTTTTAAGCCACTACATCAACACCTATCATAATGGGAGTGGGGGAACGGATTCCGACAGCTGTTTTTTTTACAGGGGGAACAGAATCCGACGGCAAAAAAACAGCCGTCGAAATCCGTTCCCCCTGTATTTCTTACACAAGGAATATCTTCTAATATATATCAAAGTGCTGAAAATGACTAGGCCTCCACAGCCTAGTGGTCAATGCACTGACTTAAAGACCTGATGATTTTTAGATGAAACAAGTTCAAGTCCCGGCCTCGCTGACTTTTTTTGATCCCATATTTTCCTATCACAATAAAAGGCAAAAAGTCTAAAATATATTTATTTTACACTGGTGCCAGGTAAGCTCCATCCCCACACAAAATAAAATATGCATTTTTTAAGCCACTACATCAACACCTATCATAATGGGAGTGTGGGAACGGATTCCGACAGCTGTTTTTTTTACAGGGGGAACAGAATCCGACGGCAAAAAAACAGCCGTCGGAATCCGTTCCCCCTGTATTTCTTACACAAGGAAGATCTTCTAATATCTATCAAAGTGCTAAAAATTACTAGTCCTCCACAGCCTAGTGGTCAATGCACTGACTTTAAAACCTGATGATTTTTAGATGAAACAAGTTCAAGTCCAGGCCTCGCTGACTTTTTTTGATCCCATATTTTCCTATCACAATAAAAGGCAAAAACTCTAAAATATATTTATTTTACACTGGTGCCAGGTAAGCTCCATCCCCACACAAAATAAAATATGCATTTTTTAAGCCACTACATCAACACCTATCATAATGGGAGTGGGGGAACGGATTCCGACAGCTGTTTTTTTTACAGGGGGAACAGAATCCGACGGCAAAAAAACAGCCGTCGAAATCCGTTCCCCCTGTATTTCTTACACAAGGAATATCTTCTAATATATATCAAAGTGCTGAAAATGACTAGGCCTCCACAGCCTAGTGGTCAATGCACTGACTTAAAGACCTGATGATTTTTAGATGAAACAAGTTCAAGTCCCGGCCTCGCTGACTTTTTTTGATCCCATATTTTCCTATCACAATAAAAGGCAAAAAGTCTAAAATATATTTATTTTACACTGGTGCCAGGTAAGCTCCATCCCCACACAAAATAAAATATGCATTTTTTAAGCCACTACATCAACACCTATCATAATGGGAGTGGGGGAACGGATTCCGACAGCTGTTTTTTTTTACAGGGGGAACGGAATCCGACGGCAAAAAAACAGCCGTCGGAATCCGTTCCCCCTGTTTTTCTTACACAAGGAAGATCTTCTAATATCTATCAAAGTGCTAAAAATTACTAGTCCTCCACAGCCTAGTGGTCAATCCACTGACTTTAAGAGCTGATGATTTTTAGATGAAACAAGTTCAAGTCCCGGCCTCGCTGACTTTTTTTTATCCCATATTTTCCTATCACAATAAAAGGCAAAAACTCTAAAATATATTTATTTTACACTGGTGCCAGGTAAGCTCCATCCCCACACAAAATAAAATATGCATTTTTTAAGCCACTACATCAACACCTATCATAATGGGAGTGGGGGAACGGATTCCGACAGCTGTTTTTTTTTACAGGGGGAACGGAATCCGACGACAAAAAAACAGCCGTCGGAATCCGTTCCCCCTGTATTTCTTACACAAGGAAGATCTTCTAATATCTATCAAAGTGCTAAAAATTGCTAGTCCTCCACAGCCTAGTGGTCAATCCACTGACTTTAAGAGCTGATGATTTTTAGATGAAACAAGTTCAAGTCCAGGCCTCGCTGACTTTTTTTTATCCCATATTTTCCTATCACAATAAAAGGCAAAAAGTCTAAAATATATTTATTTTACACTGGTGCCAGGTAAGCTCCATCCCCACACAAAATAAAATATACATTTTTTAAGCCACTACATCAACACCTATCATAATGGGAGTGGGGGAACGGATTCCGACAGCTAATTTTTTTTACAGGGGGAACGGAATCCGACGGCAAAAAAACAGCCGTCGGAATCCGTTCCCCCTGTTTTTCTTACACAAGGAAGATCTTCTAATATCTATCAAAGTGCTAAAAATTACTAGTCCTCCACAGCCTAGTGGTCAATCCACTGACTTTAAGAGCTGATGATTTTTAGATGAAACAAGTTCAAGTCCCGGCCTCGCTGACTTTTTTTTATCCCATATTTTCCTATCACAATAAAAGGCAAAAACTCTAAAATATATTTATTTTACACTGGTGCCAGGTAAGCTCCATCCCCACACAAAATAAAATATGCATTTTTTAAGCCACTACATCAACACCTATCATAATGGGAGTGTGGGAACGGATTCCGACAGCTGTTTTTTTTACAGGGGGAACAGAATCCGACGGCAAAAAAACAGCCGTCGGAATCCGTTCCCCCTGTATTTCTTACACAAGGAAGATCTTCTAATATCTATCAAAGTGCTAAAAATTACTAGTCCTCCACAGCCTAGTGGTCAATCCACTGACTTTAAAACCTGATGATTTTTAGATGAAACAAGTTCAAATCCCGGCCTCGCTGACTTTTTTTTATCCCATATTTTCCTATCACAATAAAAGGCAAAAACTCTAAAATATATTTATTTTACACTGGTGCCAGGTAAGCTCCATCCCCACACAAAATAAAATATGCATTTTTTAAGCCACTACATCAACACCTATCATAATGGGAGTGGGGGAACGGATTCCGACAGCTGTTTTTTTTACAGGGGGAACAGAATCCGACGGCAAAAAAACAGCCGTCGGAATCCGTTCCTCCTGTATTTCTTACACAAGGAAGATCTTCTAATATCTATCAAAGTGCTGAAAATGACTAGGCCTCCACAGCCTAGTGGTCAATGCACTGACTTTAAGACCTGATGATTTTTAGATGAAACAAGTTCAAGTCCCGGCCTCGCTGACTTTTTTTGATCCCATATTTTCCTATCACAATAAAAGGCAAAAAGTCTAAAATATATTTATTTTACACTGGTGCCAGGTAAGCTCCATCCCCACACAAAATAAAATATGCATTTTTTAAGCCACTACATCAACACCTATCATAATGGGAGTGGGGGAACGGATTCCGACAGCTGTTTTTTTTTACAGGGGGAACGGAATCCGACGGCAAAAAAACAGCCGTCGGAATCCGTTCCCCCTGTATTTCTTACACAAGGAAGATCTTCTAATATCTATCAAAGTGCTAAAAATTACTAGTCCTCCACAGCCTAGTGGTCAATGCACTGACTTTAAAACCTGATGATTATTAGATGAAACAAGTTCAAGTCCAGGCCTCGCTGACTTTTTTTGATCCCATATTTTCCTATCACAATAAAAGGCAAAAACTCTAAAATATATTTATTTTACACTGGTGCCAGGTAAGCTCCATCCCCACACAAAATAAAATATGCATTTTTTAAGCCACTACATCAACACCTATCATAATGGGAGTGGGGGAACGGATTCCGACAGCTGTTTTTTTTTACAGGGGGAACGGAATCCGACGGCAAAAAAACAGCCGTCGGAATCCGTTCCCCCTGTATTTCTTACACAAGGAAGATCTTCTAATATCTATCAAAGTGCTAAAAATTACTAGTCCTCCACAGCCTAGTGGTCAATCCACTGACTTTAAGAGCTGATGATTTTTAGATGAAACAAGTTCAAGTCCCGGCCTCGCTGACTTTTTTTTATCCCATATTTTCCTATCACAATAAAAGGCAAAAACTCTAAAATATATTTATTTTACACTGGTGCCAGGTAAGCTCCATCCCCACACAAAATAAAATATGCATTTTTTAAGCCACTACATCAACACCTATCATAATGGGAGTGGGGGAACGGATTCCGACAGCTGTTTTTTTTACAGGGGGAACAGAATCCGACGGCAAAAAAACAGCCGTCGAAATCCGTTCCCCCTGTATTTCTTACACAAGGAAGATCTTCTAATATATATCAAAGTGCTGAAAATGACTAGGCCTCCACAGCCTAGTGGTCAATGCACTGACTTTAAGACCTGATGATTTTTAGATGAAACAAGTTCAAGTCCAGGCCTCGCTGACTTTTTTTGATCCCATATTTTCCTATCACAATAAAAGGCAAAAAGTCTAAAATATATTTATTTTACACTGGTGCCAGGTAAGCTCCATCCCCACACAAAATAAAAAAATGCATTTTTTAAGCCACTACATCAACAACTATCATAATGGGAGTGGGGGAACGGATTCCGACAGCTGTTTTTTTTTTACAGGGGGAACGGAATCCGACGGCAAAAAAACAGCCGTCGGAATCCGTTCCCCCTGTATTTCTTACACAAGGAAGATCTTCTAATATCTATCAAAGTGCTGAAAATGACTAGGCCTCCACAGCCTAGTGGTCAATCCACTGACTTTAAAACCTGATGATTTTTAGATGAAACAAGTTCAAGTCCCGGCCTCGCTGACTTTTTTTGATCCCATATTTTCCTATCACAATAAAAGGCAAAAAGTCTAAAATATATTTATTTTACACTGGTGCCAGGTAAGCTCCATCCCCACACAAAATAAAATATGCATTTTTTAAGCCACTACATCAACACCTATCATAATGGGAGTGGGGGAACGGATTCCGACAGCTGTTTTTTTTACAGGGGGAACAGAATCCGACAGCAAAAAAACAGCCGTCGGAATCCGTTCCCCCTGTATTTCTTACACAAGGAAGATCTTCTAATATCTATCAAAGTGCTGAAAATGTCTAGGCCTCCACAGCCTAGTGGTCAATGCACTGACTTTAAAACCTGATGATTTTTAGATGAAACAAGTTCAAGTCCCGGCCTCGCTGACTTTTTTTTATCCCATATTTTCCTATCACAATAAAAGGCAAAAACTCTAAAATATATTTATTTTACACTGGTGCCAGGTAAGCTCCATCCCCACACAAAATAAAATATGCATTTTTTAAGCCACTACATCAACACCTATCATAATGGGAGTGGGGGAACGGATTCCGACAGCTGTTTTTTTTTACAGGGGGAACGGAATCCGACGGCAAAAAAACAGCCGTCGGAATCCGTTCCCCCTGTTTTTCTTACACAAGGAAGATCTTCTAATATCTATCAAAGTGCTAAAAATTACTAGTCCTCCACAGCCTAGTGGTCAATCCACTGACTTTAAGAGCTGATGATTTTTAGATGAAACAAGTTCAAGTCCCGGCCTCGCTGACTTTTTTTTATCCCATATTTTCCTATCACAATAAAAGGCAAAAACTCTAAAATATATTTATTTTACACTGGTGCCAGGTAAGCTCCATCCCCACACAAAATAAAATATGCATTTTTTAAGCCACTACATCAACACCTATCATAATGGGAGTGTGGGAACGGATTCCGACAGCTGTTTTTTTTACAGGGGGAACAGAATCCGACGGCAAAAAAACAGCCGTCGGAATCCGTTCCCCCTGTATTTCTTACACAAGGAAGATCTTCTAATATCTATCAAAGTGCTAAAAATTACTAGTCCTCCACAGCCTAGTGGTCAATCCACTGACTTTAAAACCTGATGATTTTTAGATGAAACAAGTTCAAATCCCGGCCTCGCTGACTTTTTTTTATCCCATATTTTCCTATCACAATAAAAGGCAAAAACTCTAAAATATATTTATTTTACACTGGTGCCAGGTAAGCTCCATCCCCACACAAAATAAAATATGCATTTTTTAAGCCACTACATCAACACCTATCATAATGGGAGTGGGGGAACGGATTCCGACAGCTGTTTTTTTTACAGGGGGAACAGAATCCGACGGCAAAAAAACAGCCGTCGGAATCCGTTCCTCCTGTATTTCTTACACAAGGAAGATCTTCTAATATCTATCAAAGTGCTGAAAATGACTAGGCCTCCACAGCCTAGTGGTCAATGCTCTGACTTTAAGACCTGATGATTTTTAGATGAAACAAGTTCAAGTCCCGGCCTCGCTGACTTTTTTTGATCCCATATTTTCCTATCACAATAAAAGGCAAAAAGTCTAAAATATATTTATTTTACACTGGTGCCAGGTAAGCTCCATCCCCACACAAAATAAAATATGCATTTTTTAAGCCACTACATCAACACCTATCATAATGGGAGTGGGGGAACGGATTCCGACAGCTGTTTTTTTTTACAGGGGGAACGGAATCCGACGGCAAAAAAACAGCCGTCGGAATCCGTTCCCCCTGTATTTCTTACACAAGGAAGATCTTCTAATATCTATCAAAGTGCTAAAAATTACTAGTCCTCTACAGCCTAGTGGTCAATGCACTGACTTTAAAACCTGATGATTTTTAGATGAAACAAGTTCAAGTCCAGGCCTCGCTGACTTTTTTTGATCCCATATTTTCCTATCACAATAAAAGGCAAAAACTCTAAAATATATTTATTTTACACTGGTGCCAGGTAAGCTCCATCCCCACACAAAATAAAATATGCATTTTTTAAGCCACTACATCAACACCTATCATAATGGGAGTGGGGGAACGGATTCCGACAGCTGTTTTTTTTACAGGGGGAACAGAATCCGACGGCAAAAAAACAGCCGTCGAAATCCGTTCCCCCTGTATTTCTTACACAAGGAAGATCTTCTAATATATATCAAAGTGCTGAAAATGACTAGGCCTCCACAGCCTAGTGGTCAATGCACTGACTTTAAGACCTGATGATTTTTAGATGAAACAAGTTCAAGTCCAGGCCTCGCTGACTTTTTTTGATCCCATATTTTCCTATCACAATAAAAGGCAAAAACTCTAAAATATATTTATTTTACACTGGTGCCAGGTAAGCTCCATCCCCACACAAAATAAAAAAATGCATTTTTTAAGCCACTACATCAACAACTATCATAATGGGAGTGGGGGAACGGATTCCGACAGCTGTTTTTTTTTTACAGGGGGAACGGAATCCGACGGCAAAAAAACAGCCGTCGGAATCCGTTCCCCCTGTATTTCTTACACAAGGAAGATCTTCTAATATCTATCAAAGTGCTAAAAATTACTAGTCCTCCACAGCCTAGTGGTCAATCCACTGACTTTAAAACCTGATGATTTTTAGATGAAACAAGTTCAAATCCCGGCCTCCCTGACTTTTTTTTATCCCATATTTTCCTATCACAATAAAAGGCAAAAACTCTAAAATATATTTATTTTACACTGGTGCCAGGTAAGCTCCATCCCCACACAAAATAAAATATGCATTTTTTAAGCCACTACATCAACACCTATCATAATGGGAGTGGGGGAACGGATTCCGACAGCTGTTTTTTTTACAGGGGGAACAGAATCCGACGGCAAAAAAACAGCCGTCGGAATCCGTTCCCCCTGTATTTCTTACACAAGGAAGATCTTCTAATATCTATCAAAGTGCTGAAAATGACTAGGCCTCCACAGCCTAGTGGTCAATGCACTGACTTTAAGACCTGATGATTTTTAGATGAAACAAGTTCAAGTCCCGGCCTCGCTGACTTTTTTTGATCCCATATTTTCCTATCACAATAAAAGGCAAAAAGTCTAAAATATATTTATTTTACACTGGTGCCAGGTAAGCTCCATCCCCACACAAAATAAAATATGCATTTTTTAAGCCACTACATCAACACCTATCATAATGGGAGTGGGGGAACGGATTCCGACAGCTGTTTTTTTTTACAGGGGGAACGGAATCCGACGGCAAAAAAACAGCCGTCGGAATCCGTTCCCCCTGTATTTCTTACACAAGGAAGATCTTCTAATATCTATCAAAGTGCTAAAAATTACTAGTCCTCCACAGCCTAGTGGTCAATCCACTGACTTTAAGAGCTGATGATTTTTAGATGAAACAAGTTCAAGTCCCGGCCTCGCTGACTTTTTTTTTATCCCATATTTTCCTATCACAATAAAAGGCAAAAACTCTAAAATATATTTATTTTACACTGGTGCCAGGTAAGCTCCATCCCCACACAAAATAAAATATGCATTTTTTAAGCCACTACATCAACACCTATCATAATGGGAGTGTGGGAACGGATTCCGACAGCTGTTTTTTTTACAGGGGGAACAGAATCCGACGGCAAAAAAACAGCCGTCGGAATCCGTTCCCCCTGTATTTCTTACACAAGGAAGATCTTCTAATATCTATCAAAGTGCTAAAAATAACTAGGCCTCCACAGCCTAGTGGTCAATCCACTGACTTTAAAACCTGATGATTTTTAGATGAAACAAGTTCAAGTCCCGGCCTCGCTGACTTTTTTTTATCCCATATTTTCCTATCACAATAAAAGGCAAAAACTCTAAAATATATTTATTTTACACTGGTGCCAGGTAAGCTCCATCCCCACACAAAATAAAATATGCATTTTTTAAGCCACTACATCAACACCTATCATAATGGGAGTGGGGGAACGGATTCCGACAGCTGTTTTTTTTACAGGGGGAACAGAATCCGACGGCAAAAAAACAGCCGTCGGAATCCGTTCCCCCTGTATTTCTTACACAAGGAAGATCTTCTAATATCTATCAAAGTGCTGAAAATGACTAGGCCTCCACACCCTAGTGGTCAATGCACTGACTTTAAGAGCTGATGATTTTTAGATGAAACAAGTTCAAGTCCCGGCCTCGCTGACTTTTTTTGATCCCATATTTTCCTATCACAATAAAAGGCAAAAACTCTAAAATATATTTATTTTACACTGGTGCCAGGTAAGCTCCATCCCCACACAAAATAAAATATGCATTTTTTAAGCCACTACATCAACAACTATCATAATGGGAGTGGGGGAACGGATTCCGACAGCTGTTTTTTTTTACAGGGGGAACAGAATCCGACGGCAAAAAAACAGCCGTCGGAATCCGTTCCCCCTGTATTTCTTACACAAGGAAGATCTTCTAATATCTATCAAAGTGCTAAAAATTACTAGTCCTCCACAGCCTAGTGGTCAATCCACTGACTTTAAAACCTGATGATTTTTAGATGAAACAAGTTCAAGTCCCGGCCTCGCTGACTTTTTTTTATCCCATATTTTCCTATCACAATAAAAGGCAAAAACTCTAAAATATATTTATTTTACACTGGTGCCAGGTAAGCTCCATCCCCACACAAAATAAAATATGCATTTTTTAAGCCACTACATCAACACCTATCATAATGGGAGTGGGGGAACGGATTCCGACAGCTGTTTTTTTTACAGGGGGAACGGAATCCGACGGCAAAAAAACAGCCGTCGGAATCCGTTCCCCCTGTATTTCTTACACAAGGAAGATCTTCTAATATCTATCAAAGTGCTGAAAATGACTAGGCCTCCACAGCCTAGTGGTCAATGCACTGACTTTAAAACCTGAAGATTTTTAGATGAGACAAGTTCAAGTCCCGGCCTCGCTGACTTTTTTTGATCCCATATTTTCCTATCACAATAAAAGGCAAAAAGTCTAAAATATATTTATTTTACACTGGTGCCAGGTAAGCTCCATCCCCACACAAAATAAAATATGCATTTTTTAAGCCACTACATCAACACCTATCATAATGGGAGTGTGGGAACGGATTCCGACAGCTGTTTTTTTTACAGGGGGAACAGAATCCGACGGCAAAAAAACAGCCGTCGGAATCCGTTCCCCCTGTATTTCTTACACAAGGAAGATCTTCTAATATATATCAAAGTGCTGAAAATGACTAGGCCTCCACAGCCTAGTGGTCAATCCACTGACTTTAAAACCTGATGATTTTTAGATGAAACAAGTTCAAGTCCCGGCCTCGCTGACTTTTTTTGATCCCATATTTTCCTATCACAATAAAAGGCAAAAAGTCTAAAATATATTTATTTTACACTGGTGCCAGGTAAGCTCCATCCCCACACAAAATAAAATATGCATTTTTTAAGCCACTACATCAACACCTATCATAATGGGAGTGGGGGAACGGATTCCGACAGCTGTTTTTTTTACAGGGGGAACAGAATCCGACAGCAAAAAAACAGCCGTCGGAATCCGTTCCCCCTGTATTTCTTACACAAGGAAGATCTTCTAATATCTATCAAAGTGCTGAAAATGTCTAGGCCTCCACAGCCTAGTGGTCAATGCACTGACTTTAAAACCTGATGATTTTTAGATGAAACAAGTTCAAGTCCAGGCCTCGCTGACTTTTTTTGATCCCATATTTTCCTATCACAATAAAAGGCAAAAACTCTAAAATATATTTATTTTACACTGGTGCCAGGTAAGCTCCATCCCCACACAAAATAAAATATGCATTTTTTAAGCCACTACATCAACACCTATCATAATGGGAGTGGGGGAACGGATTCCGACAGCTGTTTTTTTTTACAGGGGGAACAGAATCCGACAGCAAAAAAACAGCCGTCGGAATCCGTTCCCCCTGTATTTCTTACACAAGGAAGATCTTCTAATATCTATCAAAGTGCTGAAAATGACTAGGCCTCCACAGCCTAGTGGTCAATGCACTGACTTTAAGAGCTGATGATTTTTAGATGAAACAAGTTCAAGTCCCGGCCTCGCTGACTTTTTTTGATCCCATATTTTCCTATCACAATAAAAGGCAAAAAGTCTAAAATATATTTATTTTACACTGGTGCCAGGTAAGCTCCATCCCCACACAAAATAAAATATGCATTTTTTAAGCCACTACATCAACACCTATCATAATGGGAGTGTGGGAACGGATTCCGACAGCTGTTTTTTTTACAGGGGGAACAGAATCCGACGGCAAAAAAACAGCCGTCGGAATCCGTTCCCCCTGTATTTCTTACACAAGGAAGATCTTCTAATATATATCAAAGTGCTGAAAATGACTAGGCCTCCACAGCCTAGTGGTCAATCCACTGACTTTAAAACCTGATGATTTTTAGATGAAACAAGTTCAAGTCCCGGCCTCGCTGACTTTTTTTGATCCCATATTTTCCTATCACAATAAAAGGCAAAAAGTCTAAAATATATTTATTTTACACTGGTGCCAGGTAAGCTCCATCCCCACACAAAATAAAATATGCATTTTTTAAGCCACTACATCAACACCTATCATAATGGGAGTGGGGGAACGGATTCCGACAGCTGTTTTTTTTACAGGGGGAACAGAATCCGACAGCAAAAAAACAGCCGTCGGAATCCGTTCCCCCTGTATTTCTTACACAAGGAAGATCTTCTAATATCTATCAAAGTGCTGAAAATGTCTAGGCCTCCACAGCCTAGTGGTCAATGCACTGACTTTAAAACCTGATGATTTTTAGATGAAACAAGTTCAAGTCCAGGCCTCGCTGACTTTTTTTGATCCCATATTTTCCTATCACAATAAAAGGCAAAAAGTCTAAAATATATTTATTTTACACTGGTGCCAGGTAAGCTCCATCCCCACACAAAATAAAATATGCATTTTTTAAGCCACTACATCAACACCTATCATAATGGGAGTGGGGGAACGGATTCCGACAGCTGTTTTTTTTTACAGGGGGAACAGAATCCGACAGCAAAAAAACAGCCGTCGGAATCCGTTCCCCCTGTATTTCTTACACGAGGAGAATCTTCTAATATCTATCAAAGTGCTAAAAATTACTAGTCCTCCACAGCCTAGTGGTCAATCCACTGACTTTAAGAGCTGATGATTTTTAGATGAAACAAGTTCAAGTCCCGGCCTCGCTGACTTTTTTTTATCCCATATTTTCCTATCACAATAAAAGGCAAAAACTCTAAAATATATTTATTTTACACTGGTGCCAGGTAAGCTCCATCCCCACACAAAATAAAATATGCATTTTTTAAGCCACTACATCAACACCTATCATAATGGGAGTGGGGGAACGGATTCCGACAGCTGTTTTTTTTACAGGGGGAACAGAATCCGACGGCAAAAAAAGAGCCGTCGGAATCCGTTCCCGCTGTATTTCTTACACAAGGAAGATCTTCTAATATCTATCAAAGTGCTGAAAATGACTAGGCCTCCACAGCCTAGTGGTCAATGCACTGACTTTAAGACCTGATGATTTTTAGATGAAACAAGTTCAAGTCCCGGCCTCGCTGACTTTTTTTTATCCCATATTTTCCTATCACAATAAAAGGCAAAAACTCTAAAATATATTTATTTTACACTGGTGCCAGGTAAGCTCCATCCCCACACAAAATAAAATATGCATTTTTTAAGCCACTACATCAACACCTATCATAATGGGAGTGGGGGAACGGATTCCGACAACTGTTTTTTTTACAGGGGGAACAGAATCCGACGGCAAAAAAACAGCCGTCGGAATCCGTTCCCCCTGTATTTCTTACACAAGGAAGATCTTCTAATATATATCAAAGTGCTGAAAATGACTAGGCCTCCACAGCCTAGTGGTCAATGCACTGACTTTAAGAGCTGATGATTTTTAGATGAAACAAGTTCAAGTCCCGGCCTCGCTGACTTTTTTTGATCCCATATTTTCCTATCACAATAAAAGGCAAAAAGTCTAAAATATATTTATTTTACACTGGTGCCAGGTAAGCTCCATCCCCACACAAAATAAAATATGCATTTTTTAAGCCACTACATCAACACCTATCATAATGGGAGTGGGGGAACGGATTCCGACAGCTGTTTTTTTTTACAGGGGGAACAGAATCCGACGGCAAAAAAACATCCGTCGGAATCCGTTCCCCCTGTATTTCTTACACAAGGAAGATCTTCTAATATCTATCAAAGTGCTGAAAATGACTAGGCCTCCACAGCCTAGTGGTCAATGCACTGACTTTAAGACCTGATGATTTTTAGATGAAACAAGTTCAAGTCCCGGCCTCGCTGACTTTTTTTTATCCCATATTTTCCTATCACAATAAAAGGCAAAAAGTCTAAAATATATTTATTTTACACTGGTGCCAGGTAAGCTCCATCCCCACACAAAATAAAATATGCATTTTTTAAGCCACTACATCAACACCTATCATAATGGGAGTGGGGGAACGGATTCCGACAGCTGTTTTTTTTTACAGGGGGAACGGAATCCGACGACAAAAAAACAGCCGTCGGAATCCGTTCCCCCTGTATTTCTTACACAAGGAAGATCTTCTAATATCTATCAAAGTGCTAAAAATGACTAGTCCTCCACAGCCTAGTGGTCAATCCACTGACTTAAAGAGCTGATGATTTTTAGATGAAACAAGTTCAAGTCCCGTCCTCGCTGACTTTTTTTTATCCCGTATTTTCCTATCACAATAAAAGGCAAAAAGTCTAAAATATATTTATTTTACACTGGTGCCAGGTAAGCTCCATCCCCACACAAAATAAAATATGCATTTTTTAAGCCACTACATCAACACCTATCATAATGGGAGTGGGGGAACGGATTCCGACAGCTGTTTTTTTTACAGGGGGAACAGAATCCGACGGCAAAAAAACAGCCGTCGGAATCCGTTCCCCCTGTATTTCTTACACAAGGAAGATCTTCTAATATCTATCAAAGTGCTGAAAATGACTAGGCCTCCACAGCCTAGTGGTCAATCCACTGACTTTAAAACCTGATGATTTTTAGATGAAACAAGTTCAAGTCCAGGCCTCGCTGACTTTTTTTGATCCCATATTTTCCTATCACAATAAAAGGCAAAAAGTCTAAAATATATTTATTTTACACTGGTGCCAGGTAAGCTCCATCCCCACACAAAATAAAATATGCATTTTTTAAGCCACTACATCAACACCTATCATAATGGGAGTGTGGGAACGGATTCCGACAGCTGTTTTTTTTACAGGGGGAACAGAATCCGACAGCAAAAAAACAGCCGTCGGAATCCGTTCCCCCTGTATTTCTTACACAAGGAAGATCTTCTAATATCTATCAAAGTGCTGAAAATGTCTAGGCCTCCACAGCCTAGTGGTCAATGCACTGACTTTAAAACCTGATGATTTTTAGATGAAACAAGTTCAAGTCCCGGCCTCGCTGACTTTTTTTATCCCATATTTTCCTATCACAATAAAAGGCAAAAACTCTAAAATATATTTATTTTACACTGGTGCCAGGTAAGCTCCATCCCCACACAAAATAAAATATGCATTTTTTAAGCCACTACATCAACACCTATCATAATGGGAGTGGGGGAACGGATTCCGACAGCTGTTTTTTTTTACAGGGGGAACGGAATCCGACGGCAAAAAAACAGCCGTCGGAATCCGTTCCCCCTGTTTTTCTTACACAAGGAAGATCTTCTAATATCTATCAAAGTGCTAAAAATTACTAGTCCTCCACAGCCTAGTGGTCAATCCACTGACTTTAAGAGCTGATGATTTTTAGATGAAACAAGTTCAAGTCCCGGCCTCGCTGACTTTTTTTTATCCCATATTTTCCTATCACAATAAAAGGCAAAAACTCTAAAATATATTTATTTTACACTGGTGCCAGGTAAGCTCCATCCCCACACAAAATAAAATATGCATTTTTTAAGCCACTACATCAACACCTATCATAATGGGAGTGTGGGAACGGATTCCGACAGCTGTTTTTTTTACAGGGGGAACAGAATCCGACGGCAAAAAAACAGCCGTCGGAATCCGTTCCCCCTGTATTTCTTACACAAGGAAGATCTTCTAATATCTATCAAAGTGCTAAAAATTACTAGTCCTCCACAGCCTAGTGGTCAATGCACTGACTTTAAAACCTGATGATTTTTAGATGAAACAAGTTCAAGTCCAGGCCTCGCTGACTTTTTTTGATCCCATATTTTCCTATCACAATAAAAGGCAAAAAGTCTAAAATATATTTATTTTACACTGGTGCCAGGTAAGCTCCATCCCCACACAAAATAAAATATGCATTTTTTAAGCCACTACATCAACACCTATCATAATGGGAGTGGGGGAACGGATTCCGACAGCTGTTTTTTTTACAGGGGGAACGGAATCCGACGGCAAAAAAACAGCCGTCGGAATCCGTTCCCCCTGTTTTTCTTACACAAGGAAGATCTTCTAATATCTATCAAAGTGCTGAAAATGACTAGGCCTCCACAGCCTAGTGGTCAATGCACTGACTTTAAAACCTGAAGATTTTTAGATGAAACAAGTTCAAGTCCCGGCCTCGCTGACTTTTTTTGATCCCATATTTTCCTATCACAATAAAAGGCAAAAAGCCTAAAATATATTTATTTTACACTGGTGCCAGGTAAGCTCCATCCCCACACAAAATAAAATATGCATTTTTTAAGCCACTACATCAACACCTATCATAATGGGAGTGTGGGAACGGATTCCGACAGCTGTTTTTTTTACAGGGGGAACAGAATCCGACGGCAAAAAAACAGCCGTCGGAATCCGTTCCCCCTGTATTTCTTACACAAGGAAGATCTTCTAATATATATCAAAGTGCTGAAAATGACTAGGCCTCCACAGCCTAGTGGTCAATGCACTGACTTTAAAACCTGATGATTTTTAGATGAAACAAGTTCAAGTCCAGGCCTCGCTGACTTTTTTTGATCCCATATTTTCCTATCACAATAAAAGGCAAAAAGTCTAAAATATATTTATTTTACACTGGTGCCAGGTAAGCTCCATCCCCACACAAAATAAAATATGCATTTTTTAAGCCACTTCATCAACACCTATCATAATGGGAGTGGGGGAACGGATTCCGACAGCTGTTTTTTTTACATGGGGAGCAGAATCCGACAGCAAAAAAACAGCCGTCGGAATCCGTTCCCCCTGTATTTCTTACACAAGGAAGATCTTCTAATATCTATCAAAGTGCTGAAAATGACTAGGCCTCCACAGCCTAGTGGTCAATGCACTGACTTTAAGAGCTGATGATTTTTAGATGAAACAAGTTCAAGTCCCGGCCTCGCTGACTTTTTTGATCCCATATTTTCCTATCACAATAAAAGGCAAAAAGTCTAAAATATATTTATTTTACACTGGTGCCAGGTAAGCTCCATCCCCACACAAAATAAAATATGCATTTTTTAAGCCACTACATCAACACCTATCATAATGCGAGTGGGGGAACGGATTCCGACAGCTGTTTTTTTTTACAGGGGGAACGGAATCCGACGGCAAAAAAACAGCCGTCGGAATCCGTTCCCCCTGTATTTCTTACACAAGGAAGATCTTCTAATATCTATCAAAGTGCTGAAAATGACTAGGCCTCCACAGCCTAGTGGTCAATGCACTGACTTTAAAACCTGAAGATTTTTAGATGAGACAAGTTCAAGTCCCGGCCTCGCTGACTTTTTTTTATCCCATATTTTCCTATCACAATAAAAGGCAAAAAGTCTAAAATATATTTATTTTACACTGGTGCCAGGTAAGCTCCATCCCCACACAAAATAAAATATGCATTTTTTAAGCCACTACATCAACACCTATCATAATGGGAGTGTGGGAACGGATTCCGACAGCTGTTTTTTTTACAGGGGGAACAGAATCCGACGGCAAAAAAACAGCCGTCGGAATCCGTTCCCCCTGTATTTCTTACACAAGGAAGATCTTCTAATATATATCAAAGTGCTGAAAATGACTAGGCCTCCACAGCCTAGTGGTCAATCCACTGACTTTAAAACCTGATGATTTTTAGATGAAACAAGTTCAAGTCCCGGCCTCGCTGACTTTTTTTGATCCCATATTTTCCTATCACAATAAAAGGCAAAAAGTCTAAAATATATTTATTTTACACTGGTGCCAGGTAAGCTCCATCCCCACACAAAATAAAATATGCATTTTTTAAGCCACTACATCAACACCTATCATAATGGGAGTGGGGGAACGGATTCCGACAGCTGTTTTTTTTACAGGGGGAACAGAATCCGACAGCAAAAAAACAGCCGTCGGAATCCGTTCCCCCTGTATTTCTTACACAAGGAAGATCTTCTAATATCTATCAAAGTGCTGAAAATGTCTAGGCCTCCACAGCCTAGTGGTCAATGCACTGACTTTAAAACCTGATGATTTTTAGATGAAACAAGTTCAAGTCCAGGCCTCGCTGACTTTTTTTGATCCCATATTTTCCTATCACAATAAAAGGCAAAAAGTCTAAAATATATTTATTTTACACTGGTGCCAGGTAAGCTCCATCCCCACACAAAATAAAATATGCATTTTTTAAGCCACTACATCAACACCTATCATAATGGGAGTGGGGGAACGGATTCCGACAGCTGTTTTTTTTTACAGGGGGAACAGAATCCGACAGCAAAAAAACAGCCGTCGGAATCCGTTCCCCCTGTATTTCTTACACAAGGAAGATCTTCTAATATCTATCAAAGTGCTGAAAATGACTAGGCCTCCACAGCCTAGTGGTCAATGCACTGACTTTAAGAGCTGATGATTTTTAGATGAAACAAGTTCAAGTCCCGGCCTCGCTGACTTTTTTTGATCCCATATTTTCCTATCACAATAAAAGGCAAAAAGTCTAAAATATATTTATTTTACACTGGTGCCAGGTAAGCTCCATCCCCACACAAAATAAAATATGCATTTTTTAAGCCACTACATCAACACCTATCATAATGGGAGTGTGGGAACGGATTCCGACAGCTGTTTTTTTTACAGGGGGAACAGAATCCGACGGCAAAAAAACAGCCGTCGGAATCCGTTCCCCCTGTATTTCTTACACAAGGAAGATCTTCTAATATATATCAAAGTGCTGAAAATGACTAGGCCTCCACAGCCTAGTGGTCAATCCACTGACTTTAAAACCTGATGATTTTTAGATGAAACAAGTTCAAGTCCCGGCCTCGCTGACTTTTTTTGATCCCATATTTTCCTATCACAATAAAAGGCAAAAAGTCTAAAATATATTTATTTTACACTGGTGCCAGGTAAGCTCCATCCCCACACAAAATAAAATATGCATTTTTTAAGCCACTACATCAACACCTATCATAATGGGAGTGGGGGAACGGATTCCGACAGCTGTTTTTTTTACAGGGGGAACAGAATCCGACAGCAAAAAAACAGCCGTCGGAATCCGTTCCCCCTGTATTTCTTACACAAGGAAGATCTTCTAATATCTATCAAAGTGCTGAAAATGTCTAGGCCTCCACAGCCTAGTGGTCAATGCACTGACTTTAAAACCTGATGATTTTTAGATGAAACAAGTTCAAGTCCAGGCCTCGCTGACTTTTTTTGATCCCATATTTTCCTATCACAATAAAAGGCAAAAAGTCTAAAATATATTTATTTTACACTGGTGCCAGGTAAGCTCCATCCCCACACAAAATAAAATATGCATTTTTTAAGCCACTACATCAACACCTATCATAATGGGAGTGGGGGAACGGATTCCGACAGCTGTTTTTTTTACAGGGGGAACAGAATCCGACAGCAAAAAAACAGCCGTCGGAATCCGTTCCCCCTGTATTTCTTACACGAGGAGAATCTTCTAATATCTATCAAAGTGCTAAAAATTACTAGTCCTCCACAGCCTAGTGGTCAATCCACTGACTTTAAGAGCTGATGATTTTTAGATGAAACAAGTTCAAGTCCCGGCCTCGCTGACTTTTTTTTATCCCATATTTTCCTATCACAATAAAAGGCAAAAACTCTAAAATATATTTATTTTACACTGGTGCCAGGTAAGCTCCATCCCCACACAAAATAAAATATGCATTTTTTAAGCCACTACATCAACACCTATCATAATGGGAGTGGGGGAACGGATTCCGACAGCTGTTTTTTTTACAGGGGGAACAGAATCCGACGGCAAAAAAAGAGCCGTCGGAATCCGTTCCCGCTGTATTTCTTACACAAGGAAGATCTTTTCTAATATCTATCAAAGTGCTGAAAATGACTAGGCCTCCACAGCCTAGTGGTCAATGCACTGACTTTAAGACCTGATGATTTTTAGATGAAACAAGTTCAAGTCCCGGCCTCGCTGACTTTTTTTTATCCCATATTTTCCTATCACAATAAAAGGCAAAAACTCTAAAATATATTTATTTTACACTGGTGCCAGGTAAGCTCCATCCCCACACAAAATAAAATATGCATTTTTTAAGCCACTACATCAACACCTATCATAATGGGAGTGGGGGAACGGATTCCGACAACTGTTTTTTTTACAGGGGGAACAGAATCCGACGGCAAAAAAACAGCCGTCGGAATCCGTTCCCCCTGTATTTCTTACACAAGGAAGATCTTCTAATATATATCAAAGTGCTGAAAATGACTAGGCCTCCACAGCCTAGTGGTCAATGCACTGACTTTAAGAGCTGATGATTTTTAGATGAAACAAGTTCAAGTCCCGGCCTCGCTGACTTTTTTTGATCCCATATTTTCCTATCACAATAAAAGGCAAAAAGTCTAAAATATATTTATTTTACACTGGTGCCAGGTAAGCTCCATCCCCACACAAAATAAAATATGCATTTTTTAAGCCACTACATCAACACCTATCATAATGGGAGTGGGGGAACGGATTCCGACAGCTGTTTTTTTTTACAGGGGGAACAGAATCCGACGGCAAAAAAACATCCGTCGGAATCCGTTCCCCCTGTATTTCTTACACAAGGAAGATCTTCTAATATCTATCAAAGTGCTGAAAATGACTAGGCCTCCACAGCCTAGTGGTCAATGCACTGACTTTAAGACCTGATGATTTTTAGATGAAACAAGTTCAAGTCCCGGCCTCGCTGACTTTTTTTTATCCCATATTTTCCTATCACAATAAAAGGCAAAAAGTCTAAAATATATTTATTTTACACTGGTGCCAGGTAAGCTCCATCCCCACACAAAATAAAATATGCATTTTTTAAGCCACTACATCAACACCTATCATAATGGGAGTGGGGGAACGGATTCCGACAGCTGTTTTTTTTTACAGGGGGAACGGAATCCGACGACAAAAAAACAGCCGTCGGAATCCGTTCCCCCTGTATTTCTTACACAAGGAAGATCTTCTAATATCTATCAAAGTGCTAAAAATGACTAGTCCTCCACAGGCTAGTGGTCAATCCACTGACTTAAAGAGCTGATGATTTTTAGATGAAACAAGTTCAAGTCCCGTCCTCGCTGACTTTTTTTTATCCCGTATTTTCCTATCACAATAAAAGGCAAAAAGTCTAAAATATATTTATTTTACACTGGTGCCAGGTAAGCTCCATCCCCACACAAAATAAAATATGCATTTTTTAAGCCACTACATCAACACCTATCATAATGGGAGTGGGGGAACGGATTCCGACAGCTGTTTTTTTTTACAGGGGGAACGGAATCCGACGGCAAAAAAACAGCCGTCGGAATCCGTTCCCCCTGTATTTCTTACACAAGGAAGATCTTCTAATATCTATCAAAGTGCTGAAAATGACTAGGCCTCCACAGCCTAGTGGTCAATGCACTGACTTTAAAACCTGAAGATTTTTAGATGAAACAAGTTCAAGTCCAGGCCTCGCTGACTTTTTTTGATCCCATATTTTCCTATCACAATAAAAGGCAAAAACTCTAAAATATATTTATTTTACACTGGTGCCAGGTAAGCTCCATCCCCACACAAAATAAAATATGCATTTTTTAAGCCACTACATCAACACCTATCATAATGGGAGTGGGGGAACGGATTCCGACAGCTGTTTTTTTTACAGGGGGAACAGAATCCGACAGCAAAAAAACAGCCGTCGGAATCCGTTCCCCCTGTATTTCTTACACAAGGAAGATCTTCTAATATCTATCAAAGTGCTGAAAATGACTAGGCCTCCACAGCCTAGTGGTCAATGCACTGACTTTAAAACCTGATAATTTTTAGATGAAACAAGTTCAAGTCCAGGCCTCGCTGACTTTTTTTGATCCCATATTTTCCTATCACAATAAAAGGCAAAAACTCTAAAATATATTTATTTTACACTGGTGCCAGGTAAGCTCCATCCCCACACAAAATAAAATATGCATTTTTTAAGCCACTACATCAACAACCAGTGTTGGGGTAGTTACTCAAAAAAAGTAACTAGTTACTAGTTACTAGTTACTTCTGTAAATTGTAATGAGATTACTTTACTAGTTACTGCATTTGAAAAGTAACTTCACTACTTATTACTTTACTTTCCCGTTTCTTAATTTACCGTGTAGATACATGGACAAACATCATAGCCCTATCATCATTTAGCCTGCATGTCCGCATAGTGTTTATAAATGTAGCCGATAAAAATGGCATGTAAAACCATATAAAATAACAATATCCCTGTCTGCACAAAGAAATATGCCTCACTGTAAAATCTACAAACAAGGATTATGTCCGTGGTGGTAGACACATGATCAGGGCTGGACAGAGATAAACATTATATTTTATTTTGACGGAAACTGCAAAACTGAAACTTTCTTCTCCATCTGTATTTTGACCATAGACCGTATATAAGAGATTTTGACAGATACACTGACACTGCACGCTCGCTCAAAGCCCAAAGGGGGAGGCATTTAAATATGTGATTGGGCCAGTCCAGTGTCAATCAAGAAAATAACCAATGGGCCAATCTACGTGTTTCATGGGCCGGTCTGTCAGAAAAAAAACTAACGCTGACTTTTTTTAACCAATGCATTACACCGGCACTTACCCAGCGCCGCCAATTAAGCAAAACAAAACGAATGGGCCGCCAATGTACGAGTTTTATGAGCCGTTAAGACAAACGAACAAAAAAGTTTTAGATCGGCCCAAAAAGCCGTGAATCTCCCGGTAGTCCCGATGGCCAGTACTTGCCTGCCAGGGCATAGAGTGAATTTCTGGCAAATATTTTTGTCCTTTCGAGCAATAAACTGAAAGTAATGTGAATATCGCCACTGGCCGAAACTCGCGTCTCCGTCTCCATCTCCATTCCTCTCTGTCCTTCGCACCAGCAGCTACGTCACTCAAATCGATCTCTATGGCAACGGTGCCCAGGCAAGCACACACACAGGCGTGCACGCACCACTTCGACAGATCAGAGCTTTACACACATGAAAACACGGCTTGGGTAACGCAGGAAAGCGCGTTCCTATAGTCTAGTAAAGTAGTATAGTTACTGATATTTTTAGTGTAATGCGTTACTTTACTTCGTTACCCAAAAAAGTAATATCGTTACTGTAATCCGTTATTTTGTAACTCGTTACCCCCAACACTGTCAACAACTATCATAATGGGAGTGGGGGAACGGATTCCGACAGCTGTTTTTTTTTTACAGGGGGAACGGAATCCGACGGCAAAAAAACAGCCGTCGGAATCCGTTCCCCCTGTATTTCTTACACAAGGAAGATCTTCTAATATCTATCAAAGTGCTAAAAATTACTAGTCCTCCACAGCCTAGTGGTCAATCCACTGACTTTAAAACCTGATGATTTTTAGATGAAACAAGTTCAAATCCCGGCCTCGCTGACTTTTTTTTATCCCATATTTTCCTATCACAATAAAAGGCAAAAAGTCTAAAATATATTTATTTTACACTGGTGCCAGGTAAGCTCCATCCCCACACAAAATAAAATATACATTTTTTAAGCCACTACATCAACACCTATCATAATGGGAGTGGGGGAACGGATTCCGACAGCTGTTTTTTTTTACAGGGGGAACGGAATCCGACGGCAAAAAAACAGCCGTCGGAATCCGTTCCCCCTGTATTTCTTACACAAGGAAGATCTTCTAATATCTATCAAAGTGCTGAAAATGACTAGGCCTCCACAGCCTAGTGGTCAATCCACTGACTTTAAAACCTGATGATTTTTAGATGAAACAAGTTCAAGTCCAGGCCTCGCTGACTTTTTTTGATCCCATATTTTCCTATCACAATAAAAGGCAAAAAGTCTAAAATATATTTATTTTACACTGGTGCCAGGTAAGCTCCATCCCCACACAAAATAAAATATGCATTTTTTAAGCCACTACATCAACACCTATCATAATGGGAGTGGGGGAACGGATTCCGACAGCTGTTTTTTTTACAGGGGGAACAGAATCCGACATCAAAAAAACAGCCGTCGGAATCCGTTCCCCCTGTATTTCTTACACAAGGAAGATCTTCTAATATCTATCAAAGTGCTGAAAATGTCTAGGCCTCCACAGCCTAGTGGTCAATGCACTGACTTTAAAACCTGATGATTTTTAGATGAAACAAGTTCAAGTCCCGGCCTCGCTGACTTTTTTTTATCCCATATTTTCCTATCACAATAAAAGGCAAAAACTCTAAAATATATTTATTTTACACTGGTGCCAGGTAAGCTCCATCCCCACACAAAATAAAATATGCATTTTTTAAGCCACTACATCAACACCTATCATAATGGGAGTGGGGGAACTGATTCCGACAGCTGTTTTTTTTTTACAGGGGGAACGGAATCCGACGGCAAAAAAACAGCCGTCGGAATCCGTTCCCCCTGTTTTTCTTACACAAGGAAGATCTTCTAATATCTATCAAAGTGCTAAAAATTACTAGTCCTCCACAGCCTAGTGGTCAATCCACTGACTTTAAGAGCTGATGATTTTTAGATGAAACAAGTTCAAGTCCCGGCCTCGCTGACTTTTTTTTATCCCATATTTTCCTATCACAATAAAAGGCAAAAACTCTAAAATATATTTATTTTACACTGGTGCCAGGTAAGCTCCATCCCCACACAAAATAAAATATGCATTTTTTAAGCCACTACATCAACACCTATCATAATGGGAGTGTGGGAACGGATTCCGACAGCTGTTTTTTTTACAGGGGGAACAGAATCCGACGGCAAAAAAACAGCCGTCGGAATCCGTTCCCCCTGTATTTCTTACACAAGGAAGATCTTCTAATATCTATCAAAGTGCTAAAAATTACTAGTCCTCCACAGCCTAGTGGTCAATGCACTGACTTTAAAACCTGATGATTTTTAGATGAAACAAGTTCAAGTCCAGGCCTCGCTGACTTTTTTTGATCCCATATTTTCCTATCACAATAAAAGGCAAAAACTCTAAAATATATTTATTTTACACTGGTGCCAGGTAAGCTCCATCCCCACACAAAATAAAATATGCATTTTTTAAGCCACTACATCAACACCTATCATAATGGGAGTGGGGGAACGGATTCCGACAGCTGTTTTTTTTACAGGGGGAACAGAATCCGACGGCAAAAAAACAGCCGTCGAAATCCGTTCCCCCTGTATTTCTTACACAAGGAATATCTTCTAATATATATCAAAGTGCTGAAAATGACTAGGCCTCCACAGCCTAGTGGTCAATGCACTGACTTAAAGACCTGATGATTTTTAGATGAAACAAGTTCAAGTCCCGGCCTCGCTGACTTTTTTTGATCCCATATTTTCCTATCACAATAAAAGGCAAAAAGTCTAAAATATATTTATTTTACACTGGTGCCAGGTAAGCTCCATCCCCACACAAAATAAAATATGCATTTTTTAAGCCACTACATCAACACCTATCATAATGGGAGTGTGGGAACGGATTCCGACAGCTGTTTTTTTTACAGGGGGAACAGAATCCGACGGCAAAAAAACAGCCGTCGGAATCCGTTCCCCCTGTATTTCTTACACAAGGAAGATCTTCTAATATCTATCAAAGTGCTAAAAATTACTAGTCCTCCACAGCCTAGTGGTCAATGCACTGACTTTAAAACCTGATGATTTTTAGATGAAACAAGTTCAAGTCCAGGCCTCGCTGACTTTTTTTGATCCCATATTTTCCTATCACAATAAAAGGCAAAAACTCTAAAATATATTTATTTTACACTGGTGCCAGGTAAGCTCCATCCCCACACAAAATAAAATATGCATTTTTTAAGCCACTACATCAACACCTATCATAATGGGAGTGGGGGAACGGATTCCGACAGCTGTTTTTTTTACAGGGGGAACAGAATCCGACGGCAAAAAAACAGCCGTCGAAATCCGTTCCCCCTGTATTTCTTACACAAGGAATATCTTCTAATATATATCAAAGTGCTGAAAATGACTAGGCCTCCACAGCCTAGTGGTCAATGCACTGACTTAAAGACCTGATGATTTTTAGATGAAACAAGTTCAAGTCCCGGCCTCGCTGACTTTTTTTGATCCCATATTTTCCTATCACAATAAAAGGCAAAAAGTCTAAAATATATTTATTTTACACTGGTGCCAGGTAAGCTCCATCCCCACACAAAATAAAATATGCATTTTTTAAGCCACTACATCAACACCTATCATAATGGGAGTGGGGGAACGGATTCCGACAGCTGTTTTTTTTTACAGGGGGAACGGAATCCGACGGCAAAAAAACAGCCGTCGGAATCCGTTCCCCCTGTTTTTCTTACACAAGGAAGATCTTCTAATATCTATCAAAGTGCTAAAAATTACTAGTCCTCCACAGCCTAGTGGTCAATCCACTGACTTTAAGAGCTGATGATTTTTAGATGAAACAAGTTCAAGTCCCGGCCTCGCTGACTTTTTTTTATCCCATATTTTCCTATCACAATAAAAGGCAAAAACTCTAAAATATATTTATTTTACACTGGTGCCAGGTAAGCTCCATCCCCACACAAAATAAAATATGCATTTTTTAAGCCACTACATCAACACCTATCATAATGGGAGTGGGGGAACGGATTCCGACAGCTGTTTTTTTTTACAGGGGGAACGGAATCCGACGACAAAAAAACAGCCGTCGGAATCCGTTCCCCCTGTATTTCTTACACAAGGAAGATCTTCTAATATCTATCAAAGTGCTAAAAATTGCTAGTCCTCCACAGCCTAGTGGTCAATCCACTGACTTTAAGAGCTGATGATTTTTAGATGAAACAAGTTCAAGTCCAGGCCTCGCTGACTTTTTTTTATCCCATATTTTCCTATCACAATAAAAGGCAAAAAGTCTAAAATATATTTATTTTACACTGGTGCCAGGTAAGCTCCATCCCCACACAAAATAAAATATACATTTTTTAAGCCACTACATCAACACCTATCATAATGGGAGTGGGGGAACGGATTCCGACAGCTAATTTTTTTTACAGGGGGAACGGAATCCGACGGCAAAAAAACAGCCGTCGGAATCCGTTCCCCCTGTTTTTCTTACACAAGGAAGATCTTCTAATATCTATCAAAGTGCTAAAAATTACTAGTCCTCCACAGCCTAGTGGTCAATCCACTGACTTTAAGAGCTGATGATTTTTAGATGAAACAAGTTCAAGTCCCGGCCTCGCTGACTTTTTTTTATCCCATATTTTCCTATCACAATAAAAGGCAAAAACTCTAAAATATATTTATTTTACACTGGTGCCAGGTAAGCTCCATCCCCACACAAAATAAAATATGCATTTTTTAAGCCACTACATCAACACCTATCATAATGGGAGTGTGGGAACGGATTCCGACAGCTGTTTTTTTTACAGGGGGAACAGAATCCGACGGCAAAAAAACAGCCGTCGGAATCCGTTCCCCCTGTATTTCTTACACAAGGAAGATCTTCTAATATCTATCAAAGTGCTAAAAATTACTAGTCCTCCACAGCCTAGTGGTCAATCCACTGACTTTAAAACCTGATGATTTTTAGATGAAACAAGTTCAAATCCCGGCCTCGCTGACTTTTTTTTATCCCATATTTTCCTATCACAATAAAAGGCAAAAACTCTAAAATATATTTATTTTACACTGGTGCCAGGTAAGCTCCATCCCCACACAAAATAAAATATGCATTTTTTAAGCCACTACATCAACACCTATCATAATGGGAGTGGGGGAACGGATTCCGACAGCTGTTTTTTTTACAGGGGGAACAGAATCCGACGGCAAAAAAACAGCCGTCGGAATCCGTTCCTCCTGTATTTCTTACACAAGGAAGATCTTCTAATATCTATCAAAGTGCTGAAAATGACTAGGCCTCCACAGCCTAGTGGTCAATGCACTGACTTTAAGACCTGATGATTTTTAGATGAAACAAGTTCAAGTCCCGGCCTCGCTGACTTTTTTTGATCCCATATTTTCCTATCACAATAAAAGGCAAAAAGTCTAAAATATATTTATTTTACACTGGTGCCAGGTAAGCTCCATCCCCACACAAAATAAAATATGCATTTTTTAAGCCACTACATCAACACCTATCATAATGGGAGTGGGGGAACGGATTCCGACAGCTGTTTTTTTTTACAGGGGGAACGGAATCCGACGGCAAAAAAACAGCCGTCGGAATCCGTTCCCCCTGTATTTCTTACACAAGGAAGATCTTCTAATATCTATCAAAGTGCTAAAAATTACTAGTCCTCCACAGCCTAGTGGTCAATGCACTGACTTTAAAACCTGATGATTATTAGATGAAACAAGTTCAAGTCCAGGCCTCGCTGACTTTTTTTGATCCCATATTTTCCTATCACAATAAAAGGCAAAAACTCTAAAATATATTTATTTTACACTGGTGCCAGGTAAGCTCCATCCCCACACAAAATAAAATATGCATTTTTTAAGCCACTACATCAACACCTATCATAATGGGAGTGGGGGAACGGATTCCGACAGCTGTTTTTTTTTACAGGGGGAACGGAATCCGACGGCAAAAAAACAGCCGTCGGAATCCGTTCCCCCTGTATTTCTTACACAAGGAAGATCTTCTAATATCTATCAAAGTGCTAAAAATTACTAGTCCTCCACAGCCTAGTGGTCAATCCACTGACTTTAAGAGCTGATGATTTTTAGATGAAACAAGTTCAAGTCCCGGCCTCGCTGACTTTTTTTTATCCCATATTTTCCTATCACAATAAAAGGCAAAAACTCTAAAATATATTTATTTTACACTGGTGCCAGGTAAGCTCCATCCCCACACAAAATAAAATATGCATTTTTTAAGCCACTACATCAACACCTATCATAATGGGAGTGGGGGAACGGATTCCGACAGCTGTTTTTTTTACAGGGGGAACAGAATCCGACGGCAAAAAAACAGTCGTCGAAATCCGTTCCCCCTGTATTTCTTACACAAGGAAGATCTTCTAATATATATCAAAGTGCTGAAAATGACTAGGCCTCCACAGCCTAGTGGTCAATGCACTGACTTTAAGACCTGATGATTTTTAGATGAAACAAGTTCAAGTCCAGGCCTCGCTGACTTTTTTTGATCCCATATTTTCCTATCACAATAAAAGGCAAAAAGTCTAAAATATATTTATTTTACACTGGTGCCAGGTAAGCTCCATCCCCACACAAAATAAAAAAATGCATTTTTTAAGCCACTACATCAACAACTATCATAATGGGAGTGGGGGAACGGATTCCGACAGCTGTTTTTTTTTTACAGGGGGAACGGAATCCGACGGCAAAAAAACAGCCGTCGGAATCCGTTCCCCCTGTATTTCTTACACAAGGAAGATCTTCTAATATCTATCAAAGTGCTGAAAATGACTAGGCCTCCACAGCCTAGTGGTCAATCCACTGACTTTAAAACCTGATGATTTTTAGATGAAACAAGTTCAAGTCCCGGCCTCGCTGACTTTTTTTGATCCCATATTTTCCTATCACAATAAAAGGCAAAAAGTCTAAAATATATTTATTTTACACTGGTGCCAGGTAAGCTCCATCCCCACACAAAATAAAATATGCATTTTTTAAGCCACTACATCAACACCTATCATAATGGGAGTGGGGGAACGGATTCCGACAGCTGTTTTTTTTACAGGGGGAACAGAATCCGACAGCAAAAAAACAGCCGTCGGAATCCGTTCCCCCTGTATTTCTTACACAAGGAAGATCTTCTAATATCTATCAAAGTGCTGAAAATGTCTAGGCCTCCACAGCCTAGTGGTCAATGCACTGACTTTAAAACCTGATGATTTTTAGATGAAACAAGTTCAAGTCCCGGCCTCGCTGACTTTTTTTTATCCCATATTTTCCTATCACAATAAAAGGCAAAAACTCTAAAATATATTTATTTTACACTGGTGCCAGGTAAGCTCCATCCCCACACAAAATAAAATATGCATTTTTTAAGCCACTACATCAACACCTATCATAATGGGAGTGGGGGAACGGATTCCGACAGCTGTTTTTTTTTACAGGGGGAACGGAATCCGACGGCAAAAAAACAGCCGTCGGAATCCGTTCCCCCTGTTTTTCTTACACAAGGAAGATCTTCTAATATCTATCAAAGTGCTAAAAATTACTAGTCCTCCACAGCCTAGTGGTCAATCCACTGACTTTAAGAGCTGATGATTTTTAGATGAAACAAGTTCAAGTCCCGGCCTCGCTGACTTTTTTTTATCCCATATTTTCCTATCACAATAAAAGGCAAAAACTCTAAAATATATTTATTTTACACTGGTGCCAGGTAAGCTCCATCCCCACACAAAATAAAATATGCATTTTTTAAGCCACTACATCAACACCTATCATAATGGGAGTGTGGGAACGGATTCCGACAGCTGTTTTTTTTACAGGGGGAACAGAATCCGACGGCAAAAAAACAGCCGTCGGAATCCGTTCCCCCTGTATTTCTTACACAAGGAAGATCTTCTAATATCTATCAAAGTGCTAAAAATTACTAGTCCTCCACAGCCTAGTGGTCAATCCACTGACTTTAAAACCTGATGATTTTTAGATGAAACAAGTTCAAATCCCGGCCTCGCTGACTTTTTTTTATCCCATATTTTCCTATCACAATAAAAGGCAAAAACTCTAAAATATATTTATTTTACACTGGTGCCAGGTAAGCTCCATCCCCACACAAAATAAAATATGCATTTTTTAAGCCACTACATCAACACCTATCATAATGGGAGTGGGGGAACGGATTCCGACAGCTGTTTTTTTTACAGGGGGAACAGAATCCGACGGCAAAAAAACAGCCGTCGGAATCCGTTCCTCCTGTATTTCTTACACAAGGAAGATCTTCTAATATCTATCAAAGTGCTGAAAATGACTAGGCCTCCACAGCCTAGTGGTCAATGCTCTGACTTTAAGACCTGATGATTTTTAGATGAAACAAGTTCAAGTCCCGGCCTCGCTGACTTTTTTTGATCCCATATTTTCCTATCACAATAAAAGGCAAAAAGTCTAAAATATATTTATTTTACACTGGTGCCAGGTAAGCTCCATCCCCACACAAAATAAAATATGCATTTTTTAAGCCACTACATCAACACCTATCATAATGGGAGTGGGGGAACGGATTCCGACAGCTGTTTTTTTTTACAGGGGGAACGGAATCCGACGGCAAAAAAACAGCCGTCGGAATCCGTTCCCCCTGTATTTCTTACACAAGGAAGATCTTCTAATATCTATCAAAGTGCTAAAAATTACTAGTCCTCTACAGCCTAGTGGTCAATGCACTGACTTTAAAACCTGATGATTTTTAGATGAAACAAGTTCAAGTCCAGGCCTCGCTGACTTTTTTTGATCCCATATTTTCCTATCACAATAAAAGGCAAAAACTCTAAAATATATTTATTTTACACTGGTGCCAGGTAAGCTCCATCCCCACACAAAATAAAATATGCATTTTTTAAGCCACTACATCAACACCTATCATAATGGGAGTGGGGGAACGGATTCCGACAGCTGTTTTTTTTACAGGGGGAACAGAATCCGACGGCAAAAAAACAGCCGTCGAAATCCGTTCCCCCTGTATTTCTTACACAAGGAAGATCTTCTAATATATATCAAAGTGCTGAAAATGACTAGGCCTCCACAGCCTAGTGGTCAATGCACTGACTTTAAGACCTGATGATTTTTAGATGAAACAAGTTCAAGTCCAGGCCTCGCTGACTTTTTTTGATCCCATATTTTCCTATCACAATAAAAGGCAAAAACTCTAAAATATATTTATTTTACACTGGTGCCAGGTAAGCTCCATCCCCACACAAAATAAAAAAATGCATTTTTTAAGCCACTACATCAACAACTATCATAATGGGAGTGGGGGAACGGATTCCGACAGCTGTTTTTTTTTTACAGGGGGAACGGAATCCGACGGCAAAAAAACAGCCGTCGGAATCCGTTCCCCCTGTATTTCTTACACAAGGAAGATCTTCTAATATCTATCAAAGTGCTAAAAATTACTAGTCCTCCACAGCCTAGTGGTCAATCCACTGACTTTAAAACCTGATGATTTTTAGATGAAACAAGTTCAAATCCCGGCCTCCCTGACTTTTTTTTATCCCATATTTTCCTATCACAATAAAAGGCAAAAACTCTAAAATATATTTATTTTACACTGGTGCCAGGTAAGCTCCATCCCCACACAAAATAAAATATGCATTTTTTAAGCCACTACATCAACACCTATCATAATGGGAGTGGGGGAACGGATTCCGACAGCTGTTTTTTTTACAGGGGGAACAGAATCCGACGGCAAAAAAACAGCCGTCGGAATCCGTTCCCCCTGTATTTCTTACACAAGGAAGATCTTCTAATATCTATCAAAGTGCTGAAAATGACTAGGCCTCCACAGCCTAGTGGTCAATGCACTGACTTTAAGACCTGATGATTTTTAGATGAAACAAGTTCAAGTCCCGGCCTCGCTGACTTTTTTTGATCCCATATTTTCCTATCACAATAAAAGGCAAAAAGTCTAAAATATATTTATTTTACACTGGTGCCAGGTAAGCTCCATCCCCACACAAAATAAAATATGCATTTTTTAAGCCACTACATCAACACCTATCATAATGGGAGTGGGGGAACGGATTCCGACAGCTGTTTTTTTTTACAGGGGGAACGGAATCCGACGGCAAAAAAACAGCCGTCGGAATCCGTTCCCCCTGTATTTCTTACACAAGGAAGATCTTCTAATATCTATCAAAGTGCTAAAAATTACTAGTCCTCCACAGCCTAGTGGTCAATCCACTGACTTTAAGAGCTGATGATTTTTAGATGAAACAAGTTCAAGTCCCGGCCTCGCTGACTTTTTTTTTATCCCATATTTTCCTATCACAATAAAAGGCAAAAACTCTAAAATATATTTATTTTACACTGGTGCCAGGTAAGCTCCATCCCCACACAAAATAAAATATGCATTTTTTAAGCCACTACATCAACACCTATCATAATGGGAGTGTGGGAACGGATTCCGACAGCTGTTTTTTTTACAGGGGGAACAGAATCCGACGGCAAAAAAACAGCCGTCGGAATCCGTTCCCCCTGTATTTCTTACACAAGGAAGATCTTCTAATATCTATCAAAGTGCTAAAAATAACTAGGCCTCCACAGCCTAGTGGTCAATCCACTGACTTTAAAACCTGATGATTTTTAGATGAAACAAGTTCAAGTCCCGGCCTCGCTGACTTTTTTTTATCCCATATTTTCCTATCACAATAAAAGGCAAAAACTCTAAAATATATTTATTTTACACTGGTGCCAGGTAAGCTCCATCCCCACACAAAATAAAATATGCATTTTTTAAGCCACTACATCAACACCTATCATAATGGGAGTGGGGGAACGGATTCCGACAGCTGTTTTTTTTACAGGGGGAACAGAATCCGACGGCAAAAAAACAGCCGTCGGAATCCGTTCCCCCTGTATTTCTTACACAAGGAAGATCTTCTAATATCTATCAAAGTGCTGAAAATGACTAGGCCTCCACACCCTAGTGGTCAATGCACTGACTTTAAGAGCTGATGATTTTTAGATGAAACAAGTTCAAGTCCCGGCCTCGCTGACTTTTTTTGATCCCATATTTTCCTATCACAATAAAAGGCAAAAACTCTAAAATATATTTATTTTACACTGGTGCCAGGTAAGCTCCATCCCCACACAAAATAAAATATGCATTTTTTAAGCCACTACATCAACAACTATCATAATGGGAGTGGGGGAACGGATTCCGACAGCTGTTTTTTTTTACAGGGGGAACAGAATCCGACGGCAAAAAAACAGCCGTCGGAATCCGTTCCCCCTGTATTTCTTACACAAGGAAGATCTTCTAATATCTATCAAAGTGCTAAAAATTACTAGTCCTCCACAGCCTAGTGGTCAATCCACTGACTTTAAAACCTGATGATTTTTAGATGAAACAAGTTCAAGTCCCGGCCTCGCTGACTTTTTTTTATCCCATATTTTCCTATCACAATAAAAGGCAAAAACTCTAAAATATATTTATTTTACACTGGTGCCAGGTAAGCTCCATCCCCACACAAAATAAAATATGCATTTTTTAAGCCACTACATCAACACCTATCATAATGGGAGTGGGGGAACGGATTCCGACAGCTGTTTTTTTTACAGGGGGAACAGAATCCGACAGCAAAAAAACAGCCGTCGGAATCCGTTCCCCCTGTATTTCTTACACAAGGAAGATCTTCTAATATCTATCAAAGTGCTGAAAATGACTAGGCCTCCACAGCCTAGTGGTCAATGCACTGACTTTAAAACTTGATAATTTTTAGATGAAACAAGTTCAAGTCCAGGCCTTGCTGACTTTTTTTGATCCCATATTTTCCTATCACAATAAAAGGCAAAAACTCTAAAATATATTTATTTTACACTGGTGCCAGGTAAGCTCCATCCCCACACAAAATAAAATATGCATTTTTTAAGCCACTACATCAACAACTATCATAATGGGAGTGGGGGAACGGATTCCGACAGCTGTTTTTTTTTACAGGGGGAACGGAATCCGACGGCAAAAAAACAGCCGTCGGAATCCGTTCCCCCTGTATTTCTTACACAAGGAAGATCTTCTAATATCTATCAAAGTGCTAAAAATTACTAGTCCTCCACAGCCTAGTGGTCAATCCACTGACTTTAAAACCTGATGATTTTTAGATGAAACAAGTTCAAGTCCCGGCCTCGCTGACTTTTTTTTATCCCATATTTTCCTATCACAATAAAAGGCAAAAACTCTAAAATATATTTATTTTACACTGGTGCCAGGTAAGCTCCATCCCCACACAAAATAAAATATGCATTTTTTAAGCCACTACATCAACACCTATCATAATGGGAGTGGGGGAACGGATTCCGACAGCTGTTTTTTTTACAGGGGGAACAGAATCCGACGGCAAAAAAACAGCCGTCGGAATCCGTTCCCCCTGTATTTCTTACACAAGGAAGATCTTCTAATATCTATCAAAGTGCTGAAAATGACTAGGCCTCCACAGCCTAGTGGTCAATGCACTGACTTTAAGACCTGATGATTTTTAGATGAAACAAGTTCAAGTCCTGGCCTCGCTGACTTTTTTTGATCCCATATTTTCCTATCACAATAAAAGGCAAAAAGTCTAAAATATATTTATTTTACACTGGTGCCAGGTAAGCTCCATCCCCACACAAAATAAAATATGCATTTTTTAAGCCACTACATCAACACCTATCATAATGGGAGTGGGGGAACGGATTCCGACAGCTGTTTTTTTTTACAGGGGGAACGGAATCCGACGGCAAAAAAACAGCCGTCGGAATCCGTTCCCCCTGTATTTCTTACACAAGGAAGATCTTCTAATATCTATCAAAGTGCTAAAAATTACTAGTCCTCCACAGCCTAGTGGTCAATCCACTGACTTTAAGAGCTGATGATTTTTAGATGAAACAAGTTCAAGTCCCGGCCTCGCTGACTTTTTTTTTATCCCATATTTTCCTATCACAATAAAAGGCAAAAACTCTAAAATATATTTATTTTACACTGGTGCCAGGTAAGCTCCATCCCCACACAAAATAAAATATGCATTTTTTAAGCCACTACATCAACACCTATCATAATGGGAGTGTGGGAACGGATTCCGACAGCTGTTTTTTTTACAGGGGGAACAGAATCCGACGGCAAAAAAACAGCCGTCGGAATCCGTTCCCCCTGTATTTCTTACACAAGGAAGATCTTCTAATATCTATCAAAGTGCTAAAAATGACTAGGCCTCCACAGCCTAGTGGTCAATCCACTGACTTTAAAACCTGATGATTTTTAGATGAAACAAGTTCAAGTCCCGGCCTCGCTGACTTTTTTTTATCCCATATTTTCCTATCACAATAAAAGGCAAAAACTCTAAAATATATTTATTTTACACTGGTGCCAGGTAAGCTCCATCCCCACACAAAATAAAATATGCATTTTTTAAGCCACTACATCAACACCTATCATAATGGGAGTGGGGGAACGGATTCCGACAGCTGTTTTTTTTACAGGGGGAACAGAATCCGACGGCAAAAAAACAGCCGTCGGAATCCGTTCCCCCTGTATTTCTTACACAAGGAAGATCTTCTAATATCTATCAAAGCGCTGAAAATTATTAGTCCTCCACAGCCTAGTGGTCAATCCACTGACTTTAAGAGCTGATGATTTTTAGATGAAACAAGTTCAAGTCCCGGCCTCGCTGACTTTTTTTGATCCCATATTTTCCTATCACAATAAAAGGCAAAAACTCTAAAATATATTTATTTTACACTGGTGCCAGGTAAGCTCCATCCCCACACAAAATAAAATATGCATTTTTTAAGCCACTACATCAACAACTATCATAATGGGAGTGGGGGAACGGATTCCGACAGCTGTTTTTTTTTACAGGGGGAACAGAATCCGACGGCAAAAAAACAGCCGTCGGAATCCGTTCCCCCTGTATTTCTTACACAAGGAAGATCTTCTAATATCTATCAAAGTGCTAAAAATTACTAGTCCTCCACAGCCTAGTGGTCAATCCACTGACTTTAAAACCTGATGGTTTTTAGATGAAACAAGTTCAAGTCCCGGCCTCGCTGACTTTTTTTTATCCCATATTTTCCTATCACAATAAAAGGCAAAAACTCTAAAATATATTTATTTTACACTGGTGCCAGGTAAGCTCCATCCCCACACAAAATAAAATATGCATTTTTTAAGCCACTACATCAACAACTATCATAATGGGAGTGGGGGAACGGATTCCGACAGCTGTTTTTTTTTACAGGGGGAACAGAATCCGACGGCAAAAAAACAGCCGTCGGAATCCGTTCCCCCTGTATTTCTTACACAAGGAAGATCTTCTAATATCTATCAAAGTGCTAAAAATTACTAGTCCTCCACAGCCTAGTGGTCAATCCACTGACTTTAAAACCTGATGATTTTTAGATGAAACAAGTTCAAGTCCCGGCCTCGCTGACTTTTTTTTATCCCATATTTTCCTATCACAATAAAAGGCAAAAACTCTAAAATATATTTATTTTACACTGGTGCCAGGTAAGCTCCATCCCCACACAAAATAAAATATGCATTTTTTAAGCCACTACATCAACACCTATCATAATGGGAGTGGGGGAACGGATTCCGACAGCTGTTTTTTTTACAGGGGGAACAGAATCCGACGGCAAAAAAACAGCCGTCGGAATCCGTTCCCCCTGTATTTCTTACACAAGGAAGATCTTCTAATATCTATCAAAGTGCTGAAAATGACTAGGCCTCCACAGCCTAGTGGTCAATGCACTGACTTTAAGACCTGATGATTTTTAGATGAAACAAGTTCAAGTCCCGGCCTCGCTGACTTTTTTTGATCCCATATTTTCCTATCACAATAAAAGGCAAAAAGTCTAAAATATATTTATTTTACACTGGTGCCAGGTAAGCTCCATCCCCACACAAAATAAAATATGCATTTTTTAAGCCACTACATCAACACCTATCATAATGGGAGTGGGGGAACGGATTCCGACAGCTGTTTTTTTTTACAGGGGGAACAGAATCCGACGGCAAAAAAACAGCCGTCGGAATCCGTTCCCCCTGTATTTCTTACACAAGGAAGATCTTCTAATATCTATCAAAGTGCTGAAAATGACTAGGCCTCCACAGCCTAGTGGTCAATCCACTGACTTTAAGAGCTGATGATTTTTAGATGAAACAAGTTCAAGTCCCGGCCTCACTGACTTTTTTTTTATCCCATATTTTCCTATCAAAATAAAAGGCAAAAACTCTAAAATATATTTATTTTACACTGGTGCCAGGTAAGCTCCATCCCCACACAAAATAAAATATGCATTTTTTAAGCCACTACATCAACACCTATCAAAATGGGAGTGGGGGAACGGATTCCGACAGCTGTTTTTTTTTTACAGGGGGAACGGAATCCGACGGCAAAAAAACAGCCGTCGGAATCCGTTCCCCCTGTATTTCTTACACAAGGAAGATCTTCTAATATCTATCAAAGTGCTAAAAATTACTAGTCCTCCACAGCCTAGTGGTCAATGCACTGACTTTAAGACCTGATGATTTTTAGATGAAACAAGTTCAAGTCCCGGCCTCGCTGACTTTTTTTGATCCCATATTTTCCTATCACAATAAAAGGCAAAAAGTCTAAAATATATTTATTTTACACTGGTGCCAGGTAAGCTCCATCCCCACACAAAATAAAATATGCATTTTTTAAGCCACTACATCAACACCTATCATAATGGGAGTGGGGGAACGGATTCCGACAGCTGTTTTTTTTTACAGGGGGAACGGAATCCGACGGCAAAAAAACAGCCGTCGGAATCCGTTCCCCCTGTATTTCTTACACAAGGAAGATCTTCTAATATCTATCAAAGTGCTAAAAATTACTAGTCCTCCACAGCCTAGTGGTCAATCCACTGACTTTAAGAGCTGATGATTTTTAGATGAAACAAGTTCAAGTCCCGGCCTCGCTGACTTTTTTTTTATCCCATATTTTCCTATCACAATAAAAGGCAAAAACTCTAAAATATATTTATTTTACACTGGTGCCAGGTAAGCTCCATCCCCACACAAAATAAAATATGCATTTTTTAAGCCACTACATCAACACCTATCATAATGGGAGTGTGGGAACGGATTCCGACAGCTGTTTTTTTTACAGGGGGAACAGAATCCGACGGCAAAAAAACAGCCGTCGGAATCCGTTCCCCCTGTATTTCTTACACAAGGAAGATCTTCTAATATCTATCAAAGTGCTAAAAATAACTAGGCCTCCACAGCCTAGTGGTCAATCCACTGACTTTAAAACCTGATGATTTTTAGATGAAACAAGTTCAAGTCCCGGCCTCGCTGACTTTTTTTTATCCCATATTTTCCTATCACAATAAAAGGCAAAAACTCTAAAATATATTTATTTTACACTGGTGCCAGGTAAGCTCCATCCCCACACAAAATAAAATATGCATTTTTTAAGCCACTACATCAACACCTATCATAATGGGAGTGGGGGAACGGATTCCGACAGCTGTTTTTTTTACAGGGGGAACAGAATCCGACGGCAAAAAAACAGCCGTCGGAATCCGTTCCCCCTGTATTTCTTACACAAGGAAGATCTTCTAATATCTATCAAAGTGCTGAAAATGACTAGGCCTCCACACCCTAGTGGTCAATGCACTGACTTTAAGAGCTGATGATTTTTAGATGAAACAAGTTCAAGTCCCGGCCTCGCTGACTTTTTTTGATCCCATATTTTCCTATCACAATAAAAGGCAAAAACTCTAAAATATATTTATTTTACACTGGTGCCAGGTAAGCTCCATCCCCACACAAAATAAAATATGCATTTTTTAAGCCACTACATCAACAACTATCATAATGGGAGTGGGGGAACGGATTCCGACAGCTGTTTTTTTTTACAGGGGGAACAGAATCCGACGGCAAAAAAACAGCCGTCGGAATCCGTTCCCCCTGTATTTCTTACACAAGGAAGATCTTCTAATATCTATCAAAGTGCTAAAAATTACTAGTCCTCCACAGCCTAGTGGTCAATCCACTGACTTTAAAACCTGATGATTTTTAGATGAAACAAGTTCAAGTCCCGGCCTCGCTGACTTTTTTTTATCCCATATTTTCCTATCACAATAAAAGGCAAAAACTCTAAAATATATTTATTTTACACTGGTGCCAGGTAAGCTCCATCCCCACACAAAATAAAATATGCATTTTTTAAGCCACTACATCAACACCTATCATAATGGGAGTGGGGGAACGGATTCCGACAGCTGTTTTTTTTACAGGGGGAACAGAATCCGACGGCAAAAAAACAGCCGTCGGAATCCGTTCCCCCTGTATTTCTTACACAAGGAAGATCTTCTAATATCTATCAAAGTGCTGAAAATGACTAGGCCTCCACAGCCTAGTGGTCAATGCACTGACTTTAAGACCTGATGATTTTTAGATGAAACAAGTTCAAGTCCTGGCCTCGCTGACTTTTTTTGATCCCATATTTTCCTATCACAATAAAAGGCAAAAAGTCTAAAATATATTTATTTTACACTGGTGCCAGGTAAGCTCCATCCCCACACAAAATAAAATATGCATTTTTTAAGCCACTACATCAACACCTATCATAATGGGAGTGGGGGAACGGATTCCGACAGCTGTTTTTTTTTACAGGGGGAACGGAATCCGACGGCAAAAAAACAGCCGTCGGAATCCGTTCCCCCTGTATTTCTTACACAAGGAAGATCTTCTAATATCTATCAAAGTGCTAAAAATTACTAGTCCTCCACAGCCTAGTGGTCAATCCACTGACTTTAAGAGCTGATGATTTTTAGATGAAACAAGTTCAAGTCCCGGCCTCGCTGACTTTTTTTTTATCCCATATTTTCCTATCACAATAAAAGGCAAAAACTCTAAAATATATTTATTTTACACTGGTGCCAGGTAAGCTCCATCCCCACACAAAATAAAATATGCATTTTTTAAGCCACTACATCAACACCTATCATAATGGGAGTGTGGGAACGGATTCCGACAGCTGTTTTTTTTACAGGGGGAACAGAATCCGACGGCAAAAAAACAGCCGTCGGAATCCGTTCCCCCTGTATTTCTTACACAAGGAAGATCTTCTAATATCTATCAAAGTGCTGAAAATGACTAGGCCTCCACAGCCTAGTGGTCAATGCACTGTCTTTAAGACCTGATGATTTTTAGATGAAACAAGTTCAAGTCCCGGCCTCGCTGACTTTTTTTGATCCCATATTTTCCTATCACAATAAAAGGCAAAAAGTCTAAAATATATTTATTTTACACTGGTGCCAGGTAAGCTCCATCCCCACACAAAATAAAATATGCATTTTTTAAGCCACTACATCAACACCTATCATAATGGGAGTGGGGGAACGGATTCCGACAGCTGTTTTTTTTTACAGGGGGAACGGAATCCGACGGCAAAAAAACAGCCGTCGGAATCCGTTCCCCCTGTATTTCTTACACAAGGAAGATCTTCTAATATCTATCAAAGTGCTAAAAATTACTAGTCCTCCACAGCCTAGTGGTCAATCCACTGACTTTAAGAGCTGATGATTTTTAGATGAAACAAGTTCAAGTCCCGGCCTCGCTGACTTTTTTTTTATCCCATATTTTCCTATCACAATAAAAGGCAAAAACTCTAAAATATATTTATTTTACACTGGTGCCAGGTAAGCTCCATCCCCACACAAAATAAAATATGCATTTTTTAAGCCACTACATCAACACCTATCATAATGGGAGTGTGGGAACGGATTCCGACAGCTGTTTTTTTTACAGGGGGAACAGAATCCGACGGCAAAAAAACAGCCGTCGGAATCCGTTCCCCCTGTATTTCTTACACAAGGAAGATCTTCTAATATCTATCAAAGTGCTGAAAATGACTAGGCCTCCACAGCCTAGTGGTCAATGCACTGTCTTTAAGACCTGATGATTTTTAGATGAAACAAGTTCAAGTCCCGGCCTCGCTGACTTTTTTTGATCCCATATTTTCCTATCACAATAAAAGGCAAAAAGTCTAAAATATATTTATTTTACACTGGTGCCAGGTAAGCTCCATCCCCACACAAAATAAAATATGCATTTTTTAAGCCACTACATCAACACCTATCATAATGGGAGTGGGGGAACGGATTCCGACAGCTGTTTTTTTTACAGGGGGAACAGAATCCGACGGCAAAAAAACAGCCGTCGGAATCCGTTCCCCCTGTATTTCTTACACAAGGAAGATCTTCTAATATCTATCAAAGTGCTGAAAATGACTAGGCCTCCACAGCCTAGTGGTCAATCCACTGACTTTAAGAGCTGATGATTTTTAGATGAAACAAGTTCAAGTCCCGGCCTCACTGACTTTTTTTTTATCCCATATTTTCCTATCAAAATAAAAGGCAAAAACTCTAAAATATATTTATTTTACACTGGTGCCAGGTAAGCTCCATCCCCACACAAAATAAAATATGCATTTTTTAAGCCACTACATCAACACCTATCATAATGGGAGTGGGGGAACGGATTCCGACAGCTGTTTTTTTTTACAGGGGGAACAGAATCCGACGGCAAAAAAACAGCCGTCGGAATCCGTTCCCCCTGTATTTCTTACACAAGGAAGATCTTCTAATATCTATCAAAGTGCTAAAAATTACTAGTCCTCCACAGCCTAGTGGTCAATGCACTGACTTTAAAACCTGATGATTTTTAGATGAAACAAGTTCAAGTCCAGGCCTCGCTGACTTTTTTTGATCCCATATTTTCCTATCACAATAAAAGGCAAAAACTCTAAAATATATTTATTTTACACTGGTGCCAGGTAAGCTCCATCCCCACACAAAATAAAATATGCATTTTTTAAGCCACTACATCAACACCTATCATAATGGGAGTGGGGGAACGGATTCCGACAGCTGTTTTTTTTACAGGGGGAACAGAATCCGACAGCAAAAAAACAGCCGTCGGAATCCGTTCCCCCTGTATTTCTTACACAAGGAAGATCTTCTAATATCTATCAAAGTGCTGAAAATGACTAGGCCTCCACAGCCTAGTGGTCAATGCACTGACTTTAAAACCTGATAATTTTTAGATGAAACAAGTTCAAGTCCAGGCCTCGCTGACTTTTTTTGATCCCATATTTTCCTATCACAATAAAAGGCAAAAACTCTAAAATATATTTATTTTACACTGGTGCCAGGTAAGCTCCATCCCCACACAAAATAAAATATGCATTTTTTAAGCCACTACATCAACAACTATCATAATGGGAGTGGGGGAACGGATTCCGACAGCTGTTTTTTTTTACAGGGGGAACAGAATCCGACGGCAAAAAAACAGCCGTCGGAATCCGTTCCCCCTGTATTTCTTACACAAGGAAGATCTTCTAATATCTATCAAAGTGCTAAGAATTACTAGTCCTCCACAGCCTAGTGGTCAATCCACTGACTTTAAAACCTGATGATTTTTAGATGAAACAAGTTCAAGTCCCGGCCTCGCTGACTTTTTTTGATCCCATATTTTCCTATCACAATAAAAGGCAAAAAGTCTAAAATATATTTATTTTACACTGGTGCCAGGTAAGCTCCATCCCCACACAAAATAAAATATGCATTTTTTAAGCCACTACATCAACACCTATCATAATGGGAGTGTGGGAACGGATTCCGACAGCTGTTTTTTTTACAGGGGGAACAGAATCCGACAGCAAAAAAACAGCCGTCGGAATCCGTTCCCCCTGTATTTCTTACACAAGGAAGATCTTCTAATATCTATCAAAGTGCTGAAAATGTCTAGGCCTCCACAGCCTAGTGGTCAATGCACTGACTTTAAAACCTGATGATTTTTAGATGAAACAAGTTCAAGTCCCGGCCTCGCTGACTTTTTTTGATCCCATATTTTCCTATCACAATAAAAGGCAAAAAGTCTAAAATATATTTATTTTACACTGGTGCCAGGTAAGCTCCATCCCCACACAAAATAAAATATGCATTTTTTAAGCCACTACATCAACAACTATCATAATGGGAATGGGGGAACGGATTCCGACAGCTGTTTTTTTTTACAGGGGGAACAGAATCCGACGGCAAAAAAACAGCCGTCGGAATCCGTTCCCCCTGTATTTCTTACACAAGGAAGATCTTCTAATATCTATCAAAGTGCTAAAAATTACTAGTCCTCCACAGCCTAGTGGTCAATCCACTGACTTTAAAACCTGATGATTTTTAGATGAAACAAGTTCAAGTCCCGGCCTCGCTGACTTTTTTTGATCCCATATTTTCCTATCACAATAAAAGGCAAAAAGTCTAAAATATATTTATTTTACACTGGTGCCAGGTAAGCTCCATCCCCACACAAAATAAAATATGCATTTTTTAAGCCACTACATCAACACCTATCATAATGGGAGTGTGGGAACGGATTCCGACAGCTGTTTTTTTTACAGGGGGAACAGAATCCGACAGCAAAAAAACAGCCGTCGGAATCCGTTCCCCCTGTATTTCTTACACAAGGAAGATCTTCTAATATCTATCAAAGTGCTAAAAATTACTAGGCCTCCACAGCCTAGTGGTCAATGCACTGACTTTAAAACCTGATGATTTTTAGATGAAACAAGTTCAAGTCCAGGCCTCGCTGACTTTTTTTGATCCCATATTTTCCTATCACAATAAAAGGCAAAAACTCTAAAATATATTTATTTTACACTGGTGCCAGGTAAGCTCCATCCCCACACAAAATAAAATATGCATTTTTTAAGCCACTACATCAACACCTATCATAATGGGAGTGGGGGAACGGATTCCGACAGCTGTTTTTTTTACAGGGGGAACAGAATCCGACAGCAAAAAAACAGCCGTCGGAATCCGTTCCCCCTGTATTTCTTACACAAGGAAGATCTTCTAATATCTATCAAAGTGCTGAAAATGACTAGGCCTCCACAGCCTAGTGGTCAATGCACTGACTTTAAAACCTGATAATTTTTAGATGAAACAAGTTCAAGTCCAGGCCTCGCTGACTTTTTTTGATCCCATATTTTCCTATCACAATAAAAGGCAAAAACTCTAAAATATATTTATTTTACACTGGTGCCAGGTAAGCTCCATCCCCACACAAAATAAAATATGCATTTTTTAAGCCACTACATCAACAACTATCATAATGGGAGTGGGGGAACGGATTCCGACAGCTGTTTTTTTTTACAGGGGGAACGGAATCCGACGGCAAAAAAACAGCCGTCGGAATCCGTTCCCCCTGTATTTCTTACACAAGGAAGATCTTCTAATATCTATCAAAGTGCTAAAAATTACTAGTCCTCCACAGCCTAGTGGTCAATCCACTGACTTTAAAACCTGATGATTTTTAGATGAAACAAGTTCAAGTCCCGGCCTCGCTGACTTTTTTTTATCCCATATTTTCCTATCACAATAAAAGGCAAAAACTCTAAAATATATTTATTTTACACTGGTGCCAGGTAAGCTCCATCCCCACACAAAATAAAATATGCATTTTTTAAGCCACTACATCAACACCTATCATAATGGGAGTGGGGGAACGGATTCCGACAGCTGTTTTTTTTACAGGGGGAACAGAATCCGACGGCAAAAAAACAGCCGTCGGAATCCGTTCCCCCTGTATTTCTTACACAAGGAAGATCTTCTAATATCTATCAAAGTGCTGAAAATGACTAGGCCTCCACAGCCTAGTGGTCAATGCACTGACTTTAAGACCTGATGATTTTTAGATGAAACAAGTTCAAGTCCCGGCCTCGCTGACTTTTTTTGATCCCATATTTTCCTATCACAATAAAAGGCAAAAAGTCTAAAATATATTTATTTTACACTGGTGCCAGGTAAGCTCCATCCCCACACAAAATAAAATATGCATTTTTTAAGCCACTACATCAACACCTATCATAATGGGAGTGGGGGAACGGATTCCGACAGCTGTTTTTTTTTACAGGGGGAACGGAATCCGACGGCAAAAAAACAGCCGTCGGAATCCGTTCCCCCTGTATTTCTTACACAAGGAAGATCTTCTAATATCTATCAAAGTGCTAAAAATTACTAGTCCTCCGCAGCCTAGTGGTCAATCCACTGACTTTAAGAGCTGATGATTTTTAGATGAAACAAGTTCAAGTCCCGGCCTCGCTGACTTTTTTTTTATCCCATATTTTCCTATCACAATAAAAGGCAAAAACTCTAAAATATATTTATTTTACACTGGTGCCAGGTAAGCTCCATCCCCACACAAAATAAAATATGCATTTTTTAAGCCACTACATCAACACCTATCATAATGGGAGTGTGGGAACGGATTCCGACAGCTGTTTTTTTTACAGGGGGAACAGAATCCGACGGCAAAAAAACAGCCGTCGGAATCCGTTCCCCCTGTATTTCTTACACAAGGAAGATCTTCTAATATCTATCAAAGTGCTAAAAATAACTAGGCCTCCACAGCCTAGTGGTCAATCCACTGACTTTAAAACCTGATGATTTTTAGATGAAACAAGTTCAAGTCCCGGCCTCGCTGACTTTTTTTTATCCCATATTTTCCTATCACAATAAAAGGCAAAAACTCTAAAATATATTTATTTTACACTGGTGCCAGGTAAGCTCCATCCCCACACAAAATAAAATATGCATTTTTTAAGCCACTACATCAACACCTATCATAATGGGAGTGGGGGAACGGATTCCGACAGCTGTTTTTTTTACAGGGGGAACAGAATCCGACGGCAAAAAAACAGCCGTCGGAATCCGTTCCCCCTGTATTTCTTACACAAGGAAGATCTTCTAATATCTATCAAAGTGCTGAAAATGACTAGGCCTCCACACCCTAGTGGTCAATGCACTGACTTTAAGAGCTGATGATTTTTAGATGAAACAAGTTCAAGTCCCGGCCTCGCTGACTTTTTTTGATCCCATATTTTCCTATCACAATAAAAGGCAAAAACTCTAAAATATATTTATTTTACACTGGTGCCAGGTAAGCTCCATCCCCACACAAAATAAAATATGCATTTTTTAAGCCACTACATCAACAACTATCATAATGGGAGTGGGGGAACGGATTCCGACAGCTGTTTTTTTTTACAGGGGGAACAGAATCCGACGGCAAAAAAACAGCCGTCGGAATCCGTTCCCCCTGTATTTCTTACACAAGGAAGATCTTCTAATATCTATCAAAGTGCTAAAAATTACTAGTCCTCCACAGCCTAGTGGTCAATCCACTGACTTTAAAACCTGATGATTTTTAGATGAAACAAGTTCAAGTCCCGGCCTCGCTGACTTTTTTTTATCCCATATTTTCCTATCACAATAAAAGGCAAAAACTCTAAAATATATTTATTTTACACTGGTGCCAGGTAAGCTCCATCCCCACACAAAATAAAATATGCATTTTTTAAGCCACTACATCAACACCTATCATAATGGGAGTGGGGGAACGGATTCCGACAGCTGTTTTTTTTACAGGGGGAACAGAATCCGACGGCAAAAAAACAGCCGTCGGAATCCGTTCCCCCTGTATTTCTTACACAAGGAAGATCTTCTAATATCTATCAAAGTGCTGAAAATGACTAGGCCTCCACAGCCTAGTGGTCAATCCACTGACTTTAAAACCTGATGATTTTTAGATGAAACAAGTTCAAGTCCCGGCCTCGCTGACTTTTTTTTATCCCATATTTTCCTATCACAATAAAAGGCAAAAACTCTAAAATATATTTATTTTACACTGGTGCCAGGTAAGTTCCATCCCCACACAAAATAAAATATGCATTTTTTAAGCCACTACATCAACACCTATCATAATGGGAGTGGGGGAACGGATTCCGACAGCTGTTTTTTTTACAGGGGGAACAGAATCCGACGGCAAAAAAACAGCCGTCGGAATCCGTTCCCCCTGTATTTCTTACACAAGGAAGATCTTCTAATATTTATCAAAGTGCTGAAAATGACTAGGCCTCCACAGCCTAGTGGTCAATGCACTGACTTTAAGACCTGATGATTTTTAGATGAAACAAGTTCAAGTCCCGGCCTCGCTGACTTTTTTTGATCCCATATTTTCCTATCACAATAAAAGGCAAAAAGTCTAAAATATATTTATTTTACACTGGTGCCAGGTAAGCTCCATCCCCACACAAAATAAAATATGCATTTTTTAAGCCACTACATCAACACCTATCATAATGGGAGTGGGGGAACGGATTCCGACAGCTGTTTTTTTTACATGGGGAACAGAATCCGACGGCAAAAAAACAGCCGTCGGAATCCGTTCCCCCTGTATTTCTTACACAAGGAAGATCTTCTAATATCTATCAAAGTGCTGAAAATGACTAGGCCTCCACAGCCTAGTGGTCAATGCACTGACTTTAAGACCTGATGATTTTTAGATGAAACAAGTTCAAGTCCCGGCCTCGCTGACTTTTTTTGATCCCATATTTTCCTATCACAATAAAAGGCAAAAACTCTAAAATATATTTATTTTACACTGGTGCCAGGTAAGCTCCATCCCCACACAAAATAAAATATGCATTTTTTAAGCCACTACATCAACACCTATCATAATGGGAGTGGGGGAACGGATTCCGACAGCTGTTTTTTTTTACAGGGGGAACGGAATCCGACGACAAAAAAACAGCCGTCGGAATCCGTTCCCCCTGTATTTCTTACACAAGGAAGATCTTCTAATATCTATCAAAGTGCTGAAAATGACTAGGCCTCCACAGCCTAGTGGTCAATGCACTGACTTTAAAACCTGAAGATTTTTAGATGAAACAAGTTCAAGTCCCGGCCTCGCTGACTTTTTTTGATCCCATATTTTCCTATCACAATAAAAGGCAAAAAGTCTAAAATATATTTATTTTACACTGGTGCCAGGTAAGCTCCATCCCCACACAAAATAAAATATGCATTTTTTAAGCCACTACATCAACACCTATCATAATGGGAGTGGGGGAACGGATTCCGACAGCTGTTTTTTTTTACAGGGGGAACGGAATCCGACGACAAAAAATCAGCCGTCGGAATCCGTTCCCCCTGTATTTCTTACACAAGGAAGATCTTCTAATATCTATCAAAGTGCTAAAAATGACTAGTCCTCCACAGCCTAGTGGTCAATCCACTGACTTAAAGAGCTGATGATTTTTAGATGAAACAAGTTCAAGTCCCGTCCTCGCTGACTTTTTTTTATCCCATATTTTCCTATTACAATAAAAGGCAAAAATTCTAAAATATATTTATTTTACACTGGTGCCAGGTAAGCTCCATCCCCACACAAAATAAAATATGCATTTTTTAAGCCACTACATCAACACCTATCATAATGGGAGTGGGGGAACGGATTCCGACAGCTGTTTTTTTTTACAGGGGGAACGGAATCCGACGGCAAAAAAACAGCCGTCGGAATCCGTTCCCCCTGTATTTCTTACACAAGGAAGATCTTCTAATATCTATCAAAGTGCTGAAAATGACTAGGCCTCCACAGCCTAGTGGTCAATGCACTGACTTTAAAACCTGAAGATTTTTAGATGAAACAAGTTCAAGTCCCGGCCTCGCTGACTTTTTTTGATCCCATATTTTCCTATCACAATAAAAGGCAAAAAGTCTAAAATATATTTATTTTACACTGGTGCCAGGTAAGCTCCATCCCCACACAAAATAAAATATGCATTTTTTAAGCCACTACATCAACACCTATCATAATGGGAGTGGGGGAACGGATTCCGACAGCTGTTTTTTTTTACAGGGGGAACGGAATCCGACGACAAAAAAACAGCCGTCGGAATCCGTTCCCCCTGTATTTCTTACACAAGGAAGATCTTCTAATATCTATCAAAGTGCTAAAAATGACTAGTCCTCCACAGCCTAGTGGTCAATCCACTGACTTAAAGAGCTGATGATTTTTAGATGAAACAAGTTCAAGTCCCGTCCTCGCTGACTTTTTTTTATCCCATATTTTCCTATTACAATAAAAGGCAAAAATTCTAAAATATATTTATTTTACACTGGTGCCAGGTAAGCTCCATCCCCACACAAAATAAAATATGCATTTTTTAAGCCACTACATCAACACCTATCATAATGGGAGTGGGGGAACGGATTCCGACAGCTGTTTTTTTTTACAGGGGGAACGGAATCCGACGGCAAAAAAACAGCCGTCGGAATCCGTTCCCCCTGTATTTCTTACACAAGGAAGATCTTCTAATATCTATCAAAGTGCTGAAAATGACTAGGCCTCCACAGCCTAGTGGTCAATCCACTGACTTTAAAACCTGAAGATTTTTAGATGAAACAAGTTCAAGTCCCGGCCTCGCTGACTTTTTTTGATCCCATATTTTCCTATCACAATAAAAGGCAAAAAGTCTAAAATATATTTATTTTACACTGGTGCCAGGTAAGCTCCATCCCCACACAAAATAAAATATGCATTTTTTAAGCCACTACATCAACACCTATCATAATGGGAGTGGGGGAACGGATTCCGACAGCTGTTTTTTTTACAGGGGGAACAGAATCCGACAGCAAAAAAACAGCCGTCGGAATCCGTTCCCCCTGTATTTCTTACACAAGGAAGATCTTCTAATATCTATCAAAGTGCTTAAAATTATTAGTCCTACACAGCCTAGTGGTCAATCCACTGACTTTAAGAGCTGATGATTTTTAGATGAAACAAGTTCAAGTCCCGGCCTCGCTGACTTTTTTTGATCCCATATTTTCCTATCACAATAAAAGGCAAAAACTCTAAAATATATTTATTTTACACTGGTGCCAGGTAAGCTCCATCCCCACACAAAATAAAATATGCATTTTTTAAGCCACTACATCAACAACTATCATAATGGGAGTGGGGGAACGGATTCCGACAGCTGTTTTTTTTTACAGGGGGAACGGAATCCGACGGCAAAAAAACAGCCGTCGGAATCCGTTCCCCCTGTATTTCTTACACAAGGAAGATCTTCTAATATCTATCAAAGTGCTAAAAATTACTAGTCCTCCACAGCCTAGTGGTCAATCCACTGACTTTAAGAGCTGATGATTTTTAGATGAAACAAGTTCAAGTCCCGGCCTCGCTGACTTTTTTTTTATCCCATATTTTCCTATCACAATAAAAGGCAAAAACTCTGAAATATATTTATTTTACACTGGTGCCAGGTAAGCTCCATCCCCACACAAAATAAAATATGCATTTTTTAAGCCACTACATCAACACCTATCATAATGGGAGTGGGGGAACGGATTCCGACAGCTGTTTTTTTTTACAGGGGGAACGGAATCCGACGGCAAAAAAACAGCCGTCGGAATCCGTTCCCCCTGTATTTCTTACACAAGGAAGATCTTCTAATATCTATCAAAGTGCTTAAAATTATTAGTCCTCCACAGCCTAGTGGTCAATCCACTGACTTTAAGAGCTGATGATTTTTAGATGAAACAAGTTCAAGTCCCGGCCTCGCTGACTTTTTTTGATCCCATATTTTCCTATCACAATAAAAGGCAAAAACTCTAAAATATATTTATTTTACACTGGTGCCAGGTAAGCTCCATCCCCACACAAAATAAAATATGCATTTTTTAAGCCACTACATCAACACCTATCATAATGGGAGTGGGGGAACGGATTCCGACAGCTGTTTTTTTTTACAGGGGGAACGGAATCCGACGACAAAAAAACAGCCGTCGGAATCCGTTCCCCCTGTATTTCTTACACAAGGAAGATCTTCTAATATCTATCAAAGTGCTGAAAATGACTAGGCCTCCACACCCTAGTGGTCAATGCACTGACTTTAAGAGCTGATGATTTTTAGATGAAACAAGTTCAAGTCCCGGCCTCGCTGACTTTTTTTGATCCCATATTTTCCTATCACAATAAAAGGCAAAAAGTCTAAAATATATTTATTTTACACTGGTGCCAGGTAAGCTCCATCCCCACACAAAATAAAATATGCATTTTTTAAGCCACTACATCAACACCTATCATAATGGGAGTGGGGGAACGGATTCCGACAGCTGTTTTTTTTTACAGGGGGAACGGAATCCGACGGCAAAAAAACAGCCGTCGGAATCCGTTCCCCCTGTATTTCTTACACAAGGAAGATCTTCTAATATCTATCAAAGTGCTGAAAATGACTAGGCCTCCACAGCCTAGTGGTCAATGCACTGACTTTAAAACCTGAAGATTTTTAGATGAAACAAGTTCAAGTCCCGGCCTCGCTGACTTTTTTTGATCCCATATTTTCCTATCACAATAAAAGGCAAAAAGTCTAAAATATATTTATTTTACACTGGTGCCAGGTAAGCTCCATCCCCACACAAAATAAAATATGCATTTTTTAAGCCACTACATCAACACCTATCATAATGGGAGTGGGGGAACGGATTCCGACAGCTGTTTTTTTTTTACAGGGGGAACGGAATCCGACGGCAAAAAAACAGCCGTCGGAATCCGTTCCCCCTGTATTTCTTACACAAGGAAGATCTTCTAATATCTATCAAAGTGCTAAAAATTACTAGTCCTCCACAGCCTAGTGGTCAATGCACTGACTTTAAAACCTGATGATTTTTAGATGAAACAAGTTCAAGTCCAGGCCTCGCTGACTTTTTTTGATCCCATATTTTCCTATCACAATAAAAGGCAAAAACTCTAAAATATATTTATTTTACACTGGTGCCAGGTAAGCTCCATCCCCACACAAAATAAAATATGCATTTTTTAAGCCACTACATCAACAACTATCATAATGGGAGTGGGGGAACGGATTCCGACAGCTGTTTTTTTTTACAGGGGGAACAGAATCCGACGGCAAAAAAACAGCCGTCGGAATCCGTTCCCCCTGTATTTCTTACACAAGGAAGATCTTCTAATATCTATCAAAGTGCTGAAAATGATTAGGCCTCCACAGCCTAGTGGTCAATGCACTGACTTTAAGACCTGATGATTTTTAGATGAAACAAGTTCAAGTCCCGGCCTCGCTGACTTTTTTTGATCCCATATTTTCCTATCACAATAAAAGGCAAAAAGTCTAAAATATATTTATTTTACACTGGTGCCAGGTAAGCTCCATCCCCACACAAAATAAAATATGCATTTTTTAAGCCACTACATCAACACCTATCATAATGGGAGTGGGGGAACGGATTCCGACAGCTGTTTTTTTTTACAGGGGGAACAGAATCCGACAGCAAAAAAACAGCCGTCGGAATCCGTTCCCCCTGTATTTCTTACACGAGGAGAATCTTCTAATATCTATCAAAGTGCTGAAAATATTTAGGCCTCCACAGCCTAGTGGTCAATGCACTGACTTTAAGACCTGATGATTTTTAGATGAAACAAGTTCAAGTCCCGGCCTCGCTGACTTTTTTTGATCCCATATTTTCCTATCACAATAAAAGGCAAAAAGTCTAAAATATATTTATTTTACACTGGTGCCAGGTAAGCTCCATCCCCACACAAAATAAAATATGCATTTTTTAAGCCACTACATCAACACCTATCATAATGGGAGTGGGGGAACGGATTCCGACAGCTGTTTTTTTTTACAGGGGGAACGGAATCCGACGGCAAAAAAACAGCCGTCGGAATCCGTTCCCCCTGTATTTCTTACACAAGGAAGATCTTCTAATATCTATCAAAGTGCTTAAAATTATTAGTCCTCCACAGCCTAGTGGTCAATCCACTGACTTTAAGAGCTGATGATTTTTAGATGAAACAAGTTCAAGTCCCGGCCTCGCTGACTTTTTTTGATCCCATATTTTCCTATCACAATAAAAGGCAAAAACTCTAAAATATATTTATTTTACACTGGTGCCAGGTAAGCTCCATCCCCACACAAAATAAAATATGCATTTTTTAAGCCACTACATCAACACCTATCATAATGGGAGTGGGGGAACGGATTCCGACAGCTGTTTTTTTTTACAGGGGGAACGGAATCCGACGACAAAAAAACAGCCGTCGGAATCCGTTCCCCCTGTATTTCTTACACAAGGAAGATCTTCTAATATCTATCAAAGTGCTGAAAATGACTAGGCCTCCACAGCCTAGTGGTCAATGCACTGACTTTAAAACCTGAAGATTTTTAGATGAAACAAGTTCAAGTCCCGGCCTCGCTGACTATTTTTGATCCCATATTTTCCTATCACAATAAAAGGCAAAAAGTCTAAAATATATTTATTTTACACTGGTGCCAGGTAAGCTCCATCCCCACACAAAATAAAATATGCATTTTTTAAGCCACTACATCAACACCTATCATAATGGGAGTGGGGGAACGGATTCCGACAGCTGTTTTTTTTTACAGGGGGAACGGAATCCGACGACAAAAAAACAGCCGTCGGAATCCGTTCCCCCTGTATTTCTTACACAAGGAAGATCTTCTAATATCTATCAAAGTGCTAAAAATGACTAGTCCTCCACAGCCTAGTGGTCAATCCACTGACTTAAAGAGCTGATGATTTTTAGATGAAACAAGTTCAAGTCCCGTCCTCGCTGACTTTTTTTTATCCCATATTTTCCTATTACAATAAAAGGCAAAAATTCTAAAATATATTTATTTTACACTGGTGCCAGGTAAGCTCCATCCCCACACAAAATAAAATATGCATTTTTTAAGCCACTACATCAACACCTATCATAATGGGAGTGGGGGAGGGGATTCTGACAGCTGTTTTTTTTTACAGGGGGAACGGAATCCGACGACAAAAAAACAGCCGTCGGAATCCGTTCCCCCTGTATTTCTTACACAAGGAAGATCTTCTAATATCTATCAAAGTGCTAAAAATGACTAGTCCTCCACAGCCTAGTGGTCAATCCACTGACTTAAAGAGCTGATGATTTTTAGATGAAACAAGTTCAAGTCCCGTCCTCGCTGACTTTTTTTTATCCCATATTTTCCTATTACAATAAAAGGCAAAAATTCTAAAATATATTTATTTTACACTGGTGCCAGGTAAGCTCCATCCCCACACAAAATAAAATATGCATTTTTTAAGCCACTACATCAACACCTATCATAATGGGAGTGGGGGAACGGATTCCGACAGCTGTTTTTTTTACAGGGGGAACAGAATCCGACGGCAAAAAAACAGCCGTCGGAATGCGTTCCCCCTGTATTTCTTACACAAGGAAGATCTTCTAATATCTATCAAAGTGCTGAAAATGACTAGGCCTCCACAGCCTCGTGGTCAATGCACTGACTTTAAGACCTGATGATTTTTAGATGAAACAAGTTCAAGTCCCGGCCTCGCTGACTTTTTTTGATCCCATATTTTCCTATCACAATAAAAGGCAAAAAGTCTAAAATATATTTATTTTACACTGGTGCCAGGTAAGCTCCATCCCCACACAAAATAAAATATGCATTTTTTAAGCCACTACATCAACACCTATCATAATGGGAGTGGGGGAACGGATTCCGACAGCTGTTTTTTTTACAGGGGGAACAGAATCCGACAGCAAAAAAACAGCCGTCGGAATCCGTTCCCCCTGTATTTCTTACACAAGGAAGATCTTCTAATATCTATCAAAGTGCTGAAAATGTCTAGGCCTCCACAGCCTAGTGGTCAATGCACTGACTTTAAAACCTGATGATTTTTAGATGAAACAAGTTCAAGTCCAGGCCTCGCTGACTTTTTTTGATCCCATATTTTCCTATCACAATAAAAGGCAAAAACTCTAAAATATATTTATTTTACACTGGTGCCAGGTAAGCTCCATCCCCACACAAAATAAAATATGCATTTTTTAAGCCACTACATCAACACCTATCATAATGGGAGTGGGGGAACGGATTCCGACAGCTGTTTTTTTTTACAGGGGGAACAGAATCCGACAGCAAAAAAACAGCCGTCGGAATCCGTTCCCCCTGTATTTCTTACACGAGGAGAATCTTCTAATATCTATCAAAGTGCTGAAAATATTTAGGCCTCCACAGCCTAGTGGTCAATGCACTGACTTTAAGACCTGATGATTTTTAGATGAAACAAGTTCAAGTCCCGGCCTCGCTGACTTTTTTTGATCCCATATTTTCCTATCACAATAAAAGGCAAAAAGTCTAAAATATATTTATTTTACACTGGTGCCAGGTAAGCTCCATCCCCACACAAAATAAAATATGCATTTTTTAAGCCACTACATCAACAACTATCATAATGGGAGTGGGGGAACGGATTCCGACAGCTGTTTTTTTTTACAGGGGGAACAGAATCCGACGGCAAAAAAACAGCCGTCGGAATCCGTTCCCCCTGTATTTCTTACACAAGGAAGATCTTCTAATATCTATCAAAGTGCTGAAAATGACTAGGCCTCCACAGCCTAGTGGTCAATGCACTGACTTTAAGACCTGATGATTTTTAGATGAAACAAGTTCAAGTCCCGGCCTCGCTGACTTTTTTTGATCCCATATTTTCCTATCACAATAAAAGGCAAAAAGTCTAAAATATATTTATTTTACACTGGTGCCAGGTAAGCTCCATCCCCACACAAAATAAAATATGCATTTTTTAAGCCACTACATCAACACCTATCATAATGGGAGTGTGGGAACGGATTCCGACAGCTGTTTTTTTTACAGGGGGAACAGAATCCGACAGCAAAAAAACAGCCGTCGGAATCCGTTCCCCCTGTATTTCTTACACAAGGAAGATCTTCTAATATCTATCAAAGTGCTGAAAATGTCTAGGCCTCCACAGCCTAGCGGTCAATGCACTGACTTTAAAACCTGATGATTTTTAGATGAAACAAGTTCAAGTCCCGGCCTCGCTGACTTTTTTTGATCCCATATTTTCCTATCACAATAAAAGGCAAAAAGTCTAAAATATATTTATTTTACACTGGTGCCAGGTAAGCTCCATCCCCACACAAAATAAAATATGCATTTTTTAAGCCACTACATCAACACCTATCATAATGGGAGTGGGGGAACGGATTCCGACAGCTGTTTTTTTTTACAGGGGGAACGGAATCCGACGGCAAAAAAACAGCCGTCGGAATCCGTTCCCCCTGTATTTCTTACACAAGGAAGATCTTCTAATATCTATCAAAGTGCTGAAAATGACTAGGCCTCCACAGCCTAGTGGTCAATGCACTGACTTTAAAACCTGAAGATTTTTAGATGAAACAAGTTCAAGTCCCGGCCTCGCTGACTTTTTTTGATCCCATATTTTCCTATCACAATAAAAGGCAAAAAGTCTAAAATATATTTATTTTACACTGGTGCCAGGTAAGCTCCATCCCCACACAAAATAAAATATGCATTTTTTAAGCCACTACATCAACACCTATCATAATGGGAGTGGGGGAACGGATTCCGACAGCTGTTTTTTTTACAGGGGGAACAGAATCCGACAGCAAAAAAACAGCCGTCGGAATCCGTTCCCCCTGTATTTCTTACACAAGGAAGATCTTCTAATATCTATCAAAGTGCTAAAAATAACTAGGCCTCCACAGCCTAGTGGTCAATGCACTGACTTTAAAACCTGATGATTTTTAGATGAAACAAGTTCAAGTCCAGGCCTCGCTGACTTTTTTTGATCCCATATTTTCCTATCACAATAAAAGGCAAAAACTCTAAAATATATTTATTTTACACTGGTGCCAGGTAAGCTCCATCCCCACACAAAATAAAATATGCATTTTTTAAGCCACTACATCAACACCTATCATAATGGGAGTGGGGGAACGGATTCCGACAGCTGTTTTTTTTACAGGGGGAACAGAATCCGACGGCAAAAAAACAGCCGTCGGAATCCGTTCCCCCTGTATTTCTTACACAAGGAAGATCTTCTAATATCTATCAAAGTGCTGAAAATGACTAGGCCTCCACAGCCTAGTGGTCAATGCACTGACTTTAAAACCTGATGATTTTTAGATGAAACAAGTTCAAGTCCCGGCCTCGCTGACTTTTTTTGATCCCATATTTTCCTATCACAATAAAAGGCAAAAAGTCTAAAATATATTTATTTTACACTGGTGCCAGGTAAGCTCCATCCCCACACAAAATAAAATATGCATTTTTTAAGCCACTACATCAACACCTATCATAATGGGAGTGGGGGAACGGATTCCGACAGCTGTTTTTTTTACAGGGGGAACAGAATCCGACAGCAAAAAAACAGCCGTCGGAATCCGTTCCCCCTGTATTTCTTACACAAGGAAGATCTTCTAATATCTATCAAAGTGCTGAAAATGTCTAGGCCTCCACAGCCTAGTGGTCAATGCACTGACTTTAAGACCTGATGATTTTTAGATGAAACAAGTTCAAGTCCCGGCCTCGCTGACTTTTTTTGATCCCATATTTTCCTATCACAATAAAAGGCAAAAAGTCTAAAATATATTTATTTTACACTGGTGCCAGGTAAGCTCCATCCCCACACAAAATAAAATATGCATTTTTTAAGCCACTACATCAACACCTATCATAATGGGAGTGGGGGAACGGATTCCGACAGCTGTTTTTTTTTACAGGGGGAACGGAATCCGACGGCAAAAAAACAGCCGTCGGAATCCGTTCCCCCTGTATTTCTTACACAAGGAAGATCTTCTAATATCTATCAAAGTGCTTAAAATTATTAGTCCTCCACAGCCTAGTGGTCAATCCACTGACTTTAAGAGCTGATGATTTTTAGATGAAACAAGTTCAAGTCCCGGCCTCGCTGACTTTTTTTGATCCCATATTTTCCTATCACAATAAAAGGCAAAAACTCTAAAATATATTTATTTTACACTGGTGCCAGGTAAGCTCCATCCCCACACAAAATAAAATATGCATTTTTTAAGCCACTACATCAACACCTATCATAATGGGAGTGGGGGAACGGATTCCGACAGCTGTTTTTTTTTACAGGGGGAACGGAATCCGACGACAAAAAAACTGCCGTCGGAATCCGTTCCCCCTGTATTTCTTACACAAGGAAGATCTTCTAATATCTATCAAAGTGCTAAAAATTACTAGTCCTCCACAGCCTAGTGGTCAATCCACTGACTTTAAGAGCTGATGATTTTTAGATGAATCAAGTCCCGGCCTCGCTGACTTTTTTTTTATCCCATATTTTCCTATCACAATAAAAGGCAAAAAGTCTAAAATATATTTATTTTACACTGGTGCCAGGTAAGCTCCATCCCCACACAAAATAAAATATGCATTTTTTAAGCCACTACATCAACACCTATCATAATGGGAGTGGGGGAACGGATTCCGACAGCTGTTTTTTTTTACAGGGGGAACGGAATCCGACGGCAAAAAAACAGCCGTCGGAATCCGTTCCCCCTGTATTTCTTACACAAGGAAGATCTTCTAATATCTATCAAAGTGCTAAAAATTACTAGTCCTCCACAGCCTAGTGGTCAATCCACTGACTTTAAAACCTGATGATTTTTAGATGAAACAAGTTCAAGTCCCGGCCTCGCTGACTTTTTTTGATCCCATATTTTCCTATCACAATAAAAGGCAAAAACTCTAAAATATATTTATTTTACACTGGTGCCAGGTAAGCTCCATCCCCACACAAAATAAAATATGCATTTTTTAAGCCACTACATCAACACCTATCATAATGGGAGTGGGGGAACGGATTCCGACAGCTGTTTTTTTTTACAGGGGGAACGGAATCCGACGACAAAAAAACAGCCGTCGGAATCCGTTCCCCCTGTATTTCTCACACAAGGAAGATCTTCTAATATCTATCAAAGTGCTGAAAATGACTAGGCCTCCACAGCCTAGTGGTCAATGCACTGACTTTAAAACCTGAAGATTTTTAGATGAAACAAGTTCAAGTCCCGGCCTCGCTGACTTTTTTTGATCCCATATTTTCCTATCACAATAAAAGGCAAAAAGTCTAAAATATATTTATTTTACACTGGTGCCAGGTAAGCTCCATCCCCACACAAAATAAAATATGCATTTTTTAAGCCACTACATCAACACCTATCATAATGGGAGTGGGGGAACGGATTCCGACAGCTGTTTTTTTTACAGGGGGAACAGAATCCGACAGCAAAAAAACAGCCGTCGGAATCCGTTCCCCCTGTATTTCTTACACAAGGAAGATCTTCTAATATCTATCAAAGTGCTAAAAATTAATAGTCCTCCACAGCCTAGTGGTCAATCCACTGACTTTAAGAGCTGATGATTTTTAGATGAAACAAGTTCAAGTCCCGGCCTCGCTGACTTTTTTTTTATCCCATATTTTCCTATCACAATAAAAGGCAAAAACTCTAAAATATATTTATTTTACACTGGTGCCAGGTAAGCTCCATCCCCACACAAAATAAAATATGCATTTTTTAAGCCACTACATCAACACCTATCATAATGGGAGTGTGGGAACGGATTCCGACAGCTGTTTTTTTTACAGGGGGAACAGAATCCGACGGCAAAAAAACAGCCGTCGGAATCCGTTCCCCCTGTATTTCTTACACAAGGAAGATCTTCTAATATCTATCAAAGTGCTGAAAATGTCTAGGCCTCCACAGCCTAGTGGTCAATGCACTGACTTTAAAACCTGATGATTTTTAGATGAAACAAGTTCAAGTCCAGGCCTCGCTGACTTTTTTTGATCCCATATTTTCCTATCACAATAAAAGGCAAAAACTCTAAAATATATTTATTTTACACTGGTGCCAGGTAAGCTCCATCCCCACACAAAATAAAATATGAATTTTTTAAGCCACTACATCAACACCTATCATAATGGGAGTGGGGGAACGGATTCCGACAGCTGTTTTTTTTTACAGGGGGAACAGAATCCGACAGCAAAAAAACAGCCGTCGGAATCCGTTCCCCCTGTATTTCTTACACGAGGAGAATCTTCTAATATCTATCAAAGTGCTGAAAATATTTAGGCCTCCACAGCCTAGTGGTCAATGCACTGACTTTAAGACCTGATGATTTTTAGATGAAACAAGTTCAAGTCCCGGCCTCGCTGACTTTTTTTGATCCCATATTTTCCTATCACAATAAAAGGCAAAAAGTCTAAAATATATTTATTTTACACTGGTGCCAGGTAAGCTCCATCCCCACACAAAATAAAATATGCATTTTTTAAGCCACTACATCAACACCTATCATAATGGGAGTGGGGGAACGGATTCCGACAGCTGTTTTTTTTTACAGGGGGAACGGAATCCGACGGCAAAAAAACAGCCGTCGGAATCCGTTCCCCCTGTATTTCTTACACAAGGAAGATCTTCTAATATCTATCAAAGTGCTTAAAATTATTAGTCCTCCACAGCCTAGTGGTCAATCCACTGACTTTAAGAGCTGATGATTTTTAGATGAAACAAGTTCAAGTCCCGGCCTCGCTGACTTTTTTTGATCCCATATTTTCCTATCACAATAAAAGGCAAAAAGTCTAAAATATATTTATTTTACACTGGTGCCAGGTAAGCTCCATCCCCACACAAAATAAAATATGCATTTTTTAAGCCACTACATCAACACCTATCATAATGGGAGTGGGGGAACGGATTCCGACAGCTGTTTTTTTTTACAGGGGGAACGGAATCCGACGACAAAAAAACAGCCGTCGGAATCCGTTCCCCCTGTATTTCTCACACAAGGAAGATCTTCTAATATCTATCAAAGTGCTAAAAATGACTAGTCCTCCACAGCCTAGTGGTCAATCCACTGACTTAAAGAGCTGATGATTTTTAGATGAAACAAGTTCAAGTCCCGTCCTCGCTGACTTTTTTTATCCCATATTTTCCTATTACAATAAAAGGCAAAAAGTCTAAAATATATTTATTTTACACTGGTGCCAGGTAAGCTCCATCCCCACACAAAATAAAATATGCATTTTTTAAGCCACTACATCAACACCTATCATAATGGGAGTGGGGGAACGGATTCCGACAGCTGTTTTTTTTACAGGGGGAACAGAATCCGACGGCAAAAAAACAGCCGTCGGAATCCATTCCCCCTGTATTTCTTACACAAGGAAGATCTTCTAATATCTATCAAAGTGCTGAAAATGACTAGGCCTCCACAGCCTAGTGGTCAATGCACTGACTTTAAAACCTGATAATTTTTAGATGAAACAAGTTCAAGTCCAGGCCTCGCTGACTTTTTTTGATCCCATATTTTCCTATCACAATAAAAGGCAAAAACTCTAAAATATATTTATTTTACACTGGTGCCAGGTAAGCTCCATCCCCACACAAAATAAAATATGCATTTTTTAAGCCACTACATCAACACCTATCATAATGGGAGTGGGGGAACGGATTCCGACAGCTGTTTTTTTTTACAGGGGGAACGGAATCCGACGGCAAAAAAACAGCCGTCGGAATCCGTTCCCCCTGTATTTCTTACACAAGGAAGATCTTCTAATATCTATCAAAGTGCTAAAAATTACTAGTCCTCCACAGCCTAGTGGTCAATCCACTGACTTTAAGAGCTGATGATTTTTAGATGAAACAAGTTCAAGTCCCGGCCTCGCTGACTTTTTTTTTATCCCATATTTTCCTATCACAATAAAAGGCAAAAACTCTAAAATATATTTATTTTACACTGGTGCCAGGTAAGCTCCATCCCCACACAAAATAAAATATGCATTTTTTAAGCCACTACATCAACACCTATCATAATGGGAGTGTGGGAACGGATTCCGACAGCTGTTTTTTTTACAGGGGGAACAGAATCCGACGGCAAAAAAACAGCCGTCGGAATCCGTTCCCCCTGTATTTCTTACACAAGGAAGATCTTCTAATATCTATCAAAGTGCTAAAAATTACTAGGCCTCCACAGCCTAGTGGTCAATCCACTGACTTTAAGAGCTGATGATTTTTAGATGAAACAAGTTCAAGTCCCGGCCTCGCTGACTTTTTTTTTATCCCATATTTTCCTATCACAATAAAAGGCAAAAACTCTAAAATATATTTATTTTACACTGGTGCCAGGTAAGCTCCATCCCCACACAAAATAAAATATGCATTTTTTAAGCCACTACATCAACACCTATCATAATGGGAGTGTGGGAACGGATTCCGACAGCTGTTTTTTTTACAGGGGGAACAGAATCCGACGGCAAAAAAACAGCCGTCGGAATCCGTTCCCCCTGTATTTCTTACACAAGGAAGATCTTCTAATATCTATCAAAGTGCTGAAAATGACTAGGCCTCCACAGCCTAGAGGTCAATCCACTGACTTTAAAACCTGATGATTTTTAGATGAAACAAGTTCAAGTCCAGGCCTCGCTGACTTTTTTTGATCCCATATTTTCCTATCACAATAAAAGGCAAAAACTCTAAAATATATTTATTTTACACTGGTGCCAGGTAAGCTCCATCCCCACACAAAATAAAATATGCATTTTTTAAGCCACTACATCAACACCTATCATAATGGGAGTGGGGGAACGGATTCCGACAGCTGTTTTTTTTACAGGGGGAACAGAATCCGACAGCAAAAAAACAGCCGTCGGAATCCGTTCCCCCTGTATTTCTTACACAAGGAAGATCTTCTAATATCTATCAAAGTGCTGAAAATGACTAGTCCTCCACAGCCTAGTGGTCAATGCACTGACTTTAAAACCTGATGATTTTTAGATGAAACAAGTTCAAGTCCAGGTCTCGCTGACTTTTTTTGATCCCATATTTTCCTATCACAATAAAAGGCAAAAAGTCTAAAATATATTTATTTTACACTGGTGCCAGGTAAGCTCCATCCCCACACAAAATAAAATATGCATTTTTTAAGCCACTACATCAACAACTATCATAATGGGAGTGGGGGAACGGATTCCGACAGCTGTTTTTTTTTACAGGGGGAACGGAATCCGACGACAAAAAAACAGCCGTCGGAATCCGTTCCCCCTGTATTTCTTACACAAGGAAGATCTTCTAATATCTATCAAAGTGCTAAAAATGACTAGTCCTCCACAGCCTAGTGGTCAATCCACTGACTTAAAGAGCTGATGATTTTTAGATGAAACAAGTTCAAGTCCCGTCCTCGCTGACTTTTTTTTATCCCATATTTTCCTATTACAATAAAAGGCAAAAAGTCTAAAATATATTTATTTTACACTGGTGCCAGGTAAGCTCCATCCCCACACAAAATAAAATATGCATTTTTTAAGCCACTACATCAACACCTATCATAATGGGAGTGGGGGAACAGATTCCGACAGCTGTTTTTTTTACAGGGGGAACAGAATCCGACAGCAAAAAAACAGCCGTCGGAATCCGTTCCCCCTGTATTTCTTACACAAGGAAGATCTTCTAATATCTATCAAAGTGCTAAAAATTACTAGGCCTCCACAGCCTAGTGGTCAATGCACTGACTTTAAAACCTGAAGATTTTTAGATGAAACAAGTTCAAGTCCCGGCCTCGCTGACTTTTTTTGATCCCATATTTTCCTATCACAATAAAAGGCAAAAACTCTAAAATATATTTATTTTACACTGGTGCCAGGTAAGCTCCATCCCCACACAAAATAAAATATGCATTTTTTAAGCCACTACATCAACACCTATCATAATGGGAGTGGGGGAACGGATTCCGACAGCTGTTTTTTTTTACAGGGGGAACGGAATCCGACGACAAAAAAAACAGCCGTCGTAATCCGTTCCCCCTGTATTTCTTACACAAGGAAGATCTTCTAATATCTATCAAAGTGCTAAAAATGACTAGTCCTCCACAGCCTAGTGGTCAATCCACTGACTTAAAGAGCTGATGATTTTTAGATGAAACAAGTTCAAGTCCCGTCCTCGCTGACTTTTTTTTATCCCATATTTTCCTATCACAATAAAAGGCAAAAAGTCTAAAATATATTTATTTTACACTGGTGCCAGGTAAGCTCCATCCCCACACAAAATAAAATATGCATTTTTTAAGCCACTACATCAACACCTATCATAATGGGAGTGGGGGAACGGATTCCGACAGCTGTTTTTTTTTACAGGGGGAACGGAATCCGACGGCAAAAAAACAGCCGTCGGAATCCGTTCCCCCTGTATTTCTTACACAAGGAAGATCTTCTAATATCTATCAAAGTGCTAAAAATTACTAGTCCTCCACAGCCTAGTGGTCAATCCACTGACTTTAAAACCTGATGATTTTTAGATGAAACAAGTTCAAGTCCCGGCCTCGCTGACTTTTTTTGATCCCATATTTTCCTATCACAATAAAAGGCAAAAAGTCTAAAATATATTTATTTTACACTGGTGCCAGGTAAGCTCCATCCCCACACAAAATAAAATATGCATTTTTTAAGCCACTACATCAACACCTATCATAATGGGAGTGGGGGAACGGATTCCGACAGCTGTTTTTTTTTTACAGGGGGAACGGAATCCGACGGCAAAAAAACAGCCGTCGGAATCCGTTCCCCCTGTATTTCTTACACAAGGAAGATCTTCTAATATCTATCAAAGTGCTAAAAATTACTAGTCCTCCACAGCCTAGTGGTCAATGCACTGACTTTAAAACCTGATGATTTTTAGATGAAACAAGTTCAAGTCCAGGCCTCGCTGACTTTTTTTGATCCCATATTTTCCTATCACAATAAAAGGCAAAAACTCTAAAATATATTTATTTTACACTGGTGCCAGGTAAGCTCCATCCCCACACAAAATAAAATATGCATTTTTTAAGCCACTACATCAACACCTATCATAATGGGAGTGGGGGAACGGATTCCGACAGCTGTTTTTTTTACAGGGGGAACAGAATCCGACAGCAAAAAAACAGCCGTCGGAATCCGTTCCCCCTGTATTTCTTACACAAGGAAGATCTTCTAATATCTATCAAAGTGCTGAAAATGACTAGGCCTCCACAGCCTAGTGGTCAATGCACTGACTTTAAGACCTGATGATTTTTAGATGAAACAAGTTCAAGTCCAGGCCTCGCTGACTTTTTTTGATCCCATATTTTCCTATCACAATAAAAGGCAAAAAGTCTAAAATATATTTATTTTACACTGGTGCCAGGTAAGCTCCATCCCCACACAAAATAAAATATGCATTTTTTAAGCCACTACATCAACACCTATCATAATGGGAGTGTGGGAACGGATTCCGACAGCTGTTTTTTTTACAGGGGGAACAGAATCCGACAGCAAAAAAACAGCCGTCGGAATCCGTTCCCCCTGTATTTCTTACACAAGGAAGATCTTCTAATATCTATCAAAGTGCTGAAAATGTCTAGGCCTCCACAGCCTAGCGGTCAATGCACTGACTTTAAAACCTGATGATTTTTAGATGAAACAAGTTCAAGTCCCGGCCTCGCTGACTTTTTTTGATCCCATATTTTCCTATCACAATAAAAGGCAAAAAGTCTAAAATATATTTATTTTACACTGGTGCCAGGTAAGCTCCATCCCCACACAAAATAAAATATGCATTTTTTAAGCCACTACATCAACACCTATCATAATGGGAGTGGGGGAACGGATTCCGACAGCTGTTTTTTTTTACAGGGGGAACGGAATCCGACGGCAAAAAAACAGCCGTCGGAATCCGTTCCCCCTGTATTTCTTACACAAGGAAGATCTTCTAATATCTATCAAAGTGCTGAAAATGACTAGGCCTCCACAGCCTAGTGGTCAATGCACTGACTTTAAAACCTGAAGATTTTTAGATGAAACAAGTTCAAGTCCCGGCCTCGCTGACTTTTTTTGATCCCATATTTTCCTATCACAATAAAAGGCAAAAAGTCTAAAATATATTTATTTTACACTGGTGCCAGGTAAGCTCCATCCCCACACAAAATAAAATATGCATTTTTTAAGCCACTACATCAACACCTATCATAATGGGAGTGGGGGAACGGATTCCGACAGCTGTTTTTTTTACAGGGGGAACAGAATCCGACAGCAAAAAAACAGCCGTCGGAATCCGTTCCCCCTGTATTTCTTACACAAGGAAGATCTTCTAATATCTATCAAAGTGCTAAAAATAACTAGGCCTCCACAGCCTAGTGGTCAATGCACTGACTTTAAAACCTGATGATTTTTAGATGAAACAAGTTCAAGTCCAGGCCTCGCTGACTTTTTTTGATCCCATATTTTCCTATCACAATAAAAGGCAAAAACTCTAAAATATATTTATTTTACACTGGTGCCAGGTAAGCTCCATCCCCACACAAAATAAAATATGCATTTTTTAAGCCACTACATCAACACCTATCATAATGGGAGTGGGGGAACGGATTCCGACAGCTGTTTTTTTTACAGGGGGAACAGAATCCGACGGCAAAAAAACAGCCGTCGGAATCCGTTCCCCCTGTATTTCTTACACAAGGAAGATCTTCTAATATCTATCAAAGTGCTGAAAATGACTAGGCCTCCACAGCCTAGTGGTCAATGCACTGACTTTAAAACCTGATGATTTTTAGATGAAACAAGTTCAAGTCCCGGCCTCGCTGACTTTTTTTGATCCCATATTTTCCTATCACAATAAAAGGCAAAAAGTCTAAAATATATTTATTTTACACTGGTGCCAGGTAAGCTCCATCCCCACACAAAATAAAATATGCATTTTTTAAGCCACTACATCAACACCTATCATAATGGGAGTGGGGGAACGGATTCCGACAGCTGTTTTTTTTACAGGGGGAACAGAATCCGACAGCAAAAAAACAGCCGTCGGAATCCGTTCCCCCTGTATTTCTTACACAAGGAAGATCTTCTAATATCTATCAAAGTGCTGAAAATGTCTAGGCCTCCACAGCCTAGTGGTCAATGCACTGACTTTAAGACCTGATGATTTTTAGATGAAACAAGTTCAAGTCCCGGCCTCGCTGACTTTTTTTGATCCCATATTTTCCTATCACAATAAAAGGCAAAAAGTCTAAAATATATTTATTTTACACTGGTGCCAGGTAAGCTCCATCCCCACACAAAATAAAATATGCATTTTTTAAGCCACTACATCAACACCTATCATAATGGGAGTGGGGGAACGGATTCCGACAGCTGTTTTTTTTTACAGGGGGAACGGAATCCGACGGCAAAAAAACAGCCGTCGGAATCCGTTCCCCCTGTATTTCTTACACAAGGAAGATCTTCTAATATCTATCAAAGTGCTTAAAATTATTAGTCCTCCACAGCCTAGTGGTCAATCCACTGACTTTAAGAGCTGATGATTTTTAGATGAAACAAGTTCAAGTCCCGGCCTCGCTGACTTTTTTTGATCCCATATTTTCCTATCACAATAAAAGGCAAAAACTCTAAAATATATTTATTTTAGACTGGTGCCAGGTAAGCTCCATCCCCACACAAAATAAAATATGCATTTTTTAAGCCACTACATCAACACCTATCATAATGGGAGTGGGGGAACGGATTCCGACAGCTGTTTTTTTTTACAGGGGGAACGGAATCCGACGACAAAAAAACTGCCGTCGGAATCCGTTCCCCCTGTATTTCTTACACAAGGAAGATCTTCTAATATCTATCAAAGTGCTAAAAATTACTAGTCCTCCACAGCCTAGTGGTCAATCCACTGACTTTAAGAGCTGATGATTTTTAGATGAATCAAGTCCCGGCCTCGCTGACTTTTTTTTTATCCCATATTTTCCTATCACAATAAAAGGCAAAAACTCTAAAATATATTTATTTTACACTGGTGCCAGGTAAGCTCCATCCCCACACAAAATAAAATATGCATTTTTTAAGCCACTACATCAACACCTATCATAATGGGAGTGTGGGAACGGATTCCGACAGCTGTTTTTTTTACAGGGGGAACAGAATCCGACGGCAAAAAAACAGCCGTCGGAATCCGTTCCCCCTGTATTTCTTACACAAGGAAGATCTTCTAATATCTATCAAAGTGCTAAAAATTACTAGTCCTCCACAGCCTAGTGGTCAATCCACTGACTTTAAAACCTGATGATTTTTAGATGAAACAAGTTCAAGTCCCGGCCTCGCTGACTTTTTTTTATCCCATATTTTCCTATCACAATAAAAGGCAAAAACTCTAAAATATATTTATTTTACACTGGTGCCAGGTAAGCTCCATCCCCACACAAAATAAAATATGCATTTTTTAAGCCACTACATCAACACCTATCATAATGGGAGTGGGGGAACGGATTCCGACAGCTGTTTTTTTTACAGGGGGAACAGAATCCGACGGCAAAAAAACAGCCGTCGGAATCCGTTCCCCCTGTATTTCTTACACAAGGAAGATCTTCTAATATCTATCAAAGTGCTGAAAATGACTAGGCCTCCACAGCCTAGTGGTCAATGCACTGACTTTAAGACCTGATGATTTTTAGATGAAACAAGTTCAAGTCCCGGCCTCGCTGACTTTTTTTGATCCCATATTTTCCTATCACAATAAAAGGCAAAAAGTCTAAAATATATTTATTTTACACTGGTGCCAGGTAAGCTCCATCCCCACACAAAATAAAATATGCATTTTTTAAGCCACTACATCAACACCTATCATAATGGGAGTGGGGGAACGGATTCCGACAGCTGTTTTTTTTTACAGGGGGAACGGAATCCGACGGCAAAAAAACAGCCGTCGGAATCCGTTCCCCCTGTATTTCTTACACAAGGAAGATCTTCTAATATCTATCAAAGTGCTAAAAATTACTAGTCCTCCACAGCCTAGTGGTCAATCCACTGACTTTAAGAGCTGATGATTTTTAGATGAAACAAGTTCAAGTCCCGGCCTCGCTGACTTTTTTTTTATCCCATATTTTCCTATCACAATAAAAGGCAAAAAGTCTAAAATATATTTATTTTACACTGGTGCCAGGTAAGCTCCATCCCCACACAAAATAAAATATGCATTTTTTAAGCCACTACATCAACACCTATCATAATGGGAGTGTGGGAACGGATTCCGACAGCTATTTTTTTTACAGGGGGAACAGAATCCGACGGCAAAAAAACAGCCGTCGGAATCCGTTCCCCCTGTATTTCTTACACAAGGAAGATCTTCTAATATCTATCAAAGTGCTGAAAATGACTAGGCCTCCACAGCCTAGTGGTCAATCCACTGACTTTAAACCCTGATGATTTTTAGATGAAACAAGTTCAAGTCCCGGCCTCGCTGACTTTTTTTATCCCATATTTTCCTATCACAATAAAAGGCAAAAAGTCTAAAATATATTTATTTTACACTGGTGCCAGGTAAGCTCCATCCCCACACAAAATAAAATATGCATTTTTTAAGCCACTACATCAACACCTATCATAATGGGAGTGGGGGAACGGATTCCGACAGCTGTTTTTTTTTACAGGGGGAACGGAATCCGACGGCAAAAAAACAGCCGTCGGAATCCGTTCCCCCTGTATTTCTTACACAAGGAAGATCTTCTAATATCTATCAAAGTGCTTAAAATTATTAGTCCTCCACAGCCTAGTGGTCAATCCACTGACTTTAAGAGCTGATGATTTTTAGATGAAACAAGTTCAAGTCCCGGCCTCGCTGACTTTTTTTGATCCCATATTTTCCTATCACAATAAAAGGCAAAAACTCTAAAATATATTTATTTTACACTGGTGCCAGGTAAGCTCCATCCCCACACAAAATAAAATATGCATTTTTTAAGCCACTACATCAACACCTATCATAATGGGAGTGGGGGAACGGATTCCGACAGCTGTTTTTTTTTACAGGGGGAACGGAATCCGACGACAAAAAAACAGCCGTCGGAATCCGTTCCCCCTGTATTTCTTACACAAGGAAGATCTTCTAATATCTATCAAAGTGCTGAAAATGACTAGGCCTCCACAGCCTAGTGGTCAATGCACTGACTTTAAAACCTGAAGATTTTTAGATGAAACAAGTTCAAGTCCCGGCCTCGCTGACTTTTTTTGATCCCATATTTTCCTATCACAATAAAAGGCAAAAAGTCTAAAATATATTTATTTTACACTGGTGCCAGGTAAGCTCCATCCCCACACAAAATAAAATATGCATTTTTTAAGCCACTACATCAACACCTATCATAATGGGAGTGGGGGAACGGATTCCGACAGCTGTTTTTTTTACAGGGGGAACAGAATCCGACAGCAAAAAAACAGCCGTCGGAATCCGTTCCCCCTGTATTTCTTACACAAGGAAGATCTTCTAATATCTATCAAAGTGCTAAAAATTAATAGTCCTCCACAGCCTAGTGGTCAATCCACTGACTTTAAAACCTGATGATTTTTAGATGAAACAAGTTCAAGTCCCGGCCTCGCTGACTTTTTTTTTATCCCATATTTTCCTATCACAATAAAAGGCAAAAACTCTAAAATATATTTATTTTACACTGGTGCCAGGTAAGCTCCATCCCCACACAAAATAAAATATGCATTTTTTAAGCCACTACATCAACACCTATCATAATGGGAGTGTGGGAACGGATTCCGACAGCTGTTTTTTTTACAGGGGGAACAGAATCCGACGGCAAAAAAACAGCCGTCGGAATCCGTTCCCCCTGTATTTCTTACACAAGGAAGATCTTCTAATATCTATCAAAGTGCTGAAAATGTCTAGGCCTCCACAGCCTAGTGGTCAATGCACTGACTTTAAGACCTGATGATTTTTAGATGAAACAAGTTCAAGTCCCGGCCTCGCTGACTTTTTTTGATCCCATATTTTCCTATCACAATAAAAGGCAAAAAGTCTAAAATATATTTATTTTACACTGGTGCCAGGTAAGCTCCATCCCCACACAAAATAAAATATGCATTTTTTAAGCCACTACATCAACACCTATCATAATGGGAGTGGGGGAACGGATTCCGACAGCTGTTTTTTTTTACAGGGGGAACGGAATCCGACGGCAAAAAAACAGCCGTCGGAATCCGTTCCCCCTGTATTTCTTACACAAGGAAGATCTTCTAATATCTATCAAAGTGCTTAAAATTATTAGTCCTCCACAGCCTAGTGGTCAATCCACTGACTTTAAGAGCTGATGATTTTTAGATGAAACAAGTTCAAGTCCCGGCCTCGCTGACTTTTTTTGATCCCATATTTTCCTATCACAATAAAAGGCAAAAAGTCTAAAATATATTTATTTTACACTGGTGCCAGGTAAGCTCCATCCCCACACAAAATAAAATATGCATTTTTTAAGCCACTACATCAACACCTATCATAATGGGAGTGGGGGAACGGATTCCGACAGCTGTTTTTTTTTACAGGGGGAACGGAATCCGACGACAAAAAAACAGCCGTCGGAATCCGTTCCCCCTGTATTTCTCACACAAGGAAGATCTTCTAATATCTATCAAAGTGCTAAAAATGACTAGTCCTCCACAGCCTAGTGGTCAATCCACTGACTTAAAGAGCTGATGATTTTTAGATGAAACAAGTTCAAGTCCCGTCCTCGCTGACTTTTTTTATCCCATATTTTCCTATTACAATAAAAGGCAAAAAGTCTAAAATATATTTATTTTACACTGGTGCCAGGTAAGCTCCATCCCCACACAAAATAAAATATGCATTTTTTAAGCCACTACATCAACACCTATCATAATGGGAGTGGGGGAACGGATTCCGACAGCTGTTTTTTTTACAGGGGGAACAGAATCCGACGGCAAAAAAACAGCCGTCGGAATCCATTCCCCCTGTATTTCTTACACAAGGAAGATCTTCTAATATCTATCAAAGTGCTGAAAATGACTAGGCCTCCACAGCCTAGTGGTCAATGCACTGACTTTAAAACCTGATAATTTTTAGATGAAACAAGTTCAAGTCCAGGCCTCGCTGACTTTTTTTGATCCCATATTTTCCTATCACAATAAAAGGCAAAAACTCTAAAATATATTTATTTTACACTGGTGCCAGGTAAGCTCCATCCCCACACAAAATAAAATATGCATTTTTTAAGCCACTACATCAACACCTATCATAATGGGAGTGGGGGAACGGATTCCGACAGCTGTTTTTTTTTACAGGGGGAACGGAATCCGACGGCAAAAAAACAGCCGTCGGAATCCGTTCCCCCTGTATTTCTTACACAAGGAAGATCTTCTAATATCTATCAAAGTGCTAAAAATTACTAGTCCTCCACAGCCTAGTGGTCAATCCACTGACTTTAAGAGCTGATGATTTTTAGATGAAACAAGTTCAAGTCCCGGCCTCGCTGACTTTTTTTTTATCCCATATTTTCCTATCACAATAAAAGGCAAAAACTCTAAAATATATTTATTTTACACTGGTGCCAGGTAAGCTCCATCCCCACACAAAATAAAATATGCATTTTTTAAGCCACTACATCAACACCTATCATAATGGGAGTGTGGGAACGGATTCCGACAGCTGTTTTTTTTACAGGGGGAACAGAATCCGACGGCAAAAAAACAGCCGTCGGAATCCGTTCCCCCTGTATTTCTTACACAAGGAAGATCTTCTAATATCTATCAAAGTGCTGAAAATGACTAGGCCTCCACAGCCTAGAGGTCAATCCACTGACTTTAAAACCTGATGATTTTTAGATGAAACAAGTTCAAGTCCAGGCCTCGCTGACTTTTTTTGATCCCATATTTTCCTATCACAATAAAAGGCAAAAACTCTAAAATATATTTATTTTACACTGGTGCCAGGTAAGCTCCATCCCCACACAAAATAAAATATGCATTTTTTAAGCCACTACATCAACACCTATCATAATGGGAGTGGGGGAACGGATTCCGACAGCTGTTTTTTTTACAGGGGGAACAGAATCCGACAGCAAAAAAACAGCCGTCGGAATCCGTTCCCCCTGTATTTCTTACACAAGGAAGATCTTCTAATATCTATCAAAGTGCTGAAAATGACTAGTCCTCCACAGCCTAGTGGTCAATGCACTGACTTTAAAACCTGATGATTTTTAGATGAAACAAGTTCAAGTCCAGGTCTCGCTGACTTTTTTTGATCCCATATTTTCCTATCACAATAAAAGGCAAAAAGTCTAAAATATATTTATTTTACACTGGTGCCAGGTAAGCTCCATCCCCACACAAAATAAAATATGCATTTTTTAAGCCACTACATCAACAACTATCATAATGGGAGTGGGGGAACGGATTCCGACAGCTGTTTTTTTTTACAGGGGGAACGGAATCCGACGACAAAAAAACAGCCGTCGGAATCCGTTCCCCCTGTATTTCTTACACAAGGAAGATCTTCTAATATCTATCAAAGTGCTAAAAATGACTAGTCCTCCACAGCCTAGTGGTCAATCCACTGACTTAAAGAGCTGATGATTTTTAGATGAAACAAGTTCAAGTCCCGTCCTCGCTGACTTTTTTTTATCCCATATTTTCCTATTACAATAAAAGGCAAAAAGTCTAAAATATATTTATTTTACACTGGTGCCAGGTAAGCTCCATCCCCACACAAAATAAAATATGCATTTTTTAAGCCACTACATCAACACCTATCATAATGGGAGTGGGGGAACAGATTCCGACAGCTGTTTTTTTTACAGGGGGAACAGAATCCGACAGCAAAAAAACAGCCGTCGGAATCCGTTCCCCCTGTATTTCTTACACAAGGAAGATCTTCTAATATCTATCAAAGTGCTAAAAATTACTAGGCCTCCACAGCCTAGTGGTCAATGCACTGACTTTAAAACCTGAAGATTTTTAGATGAAACAAGTTCAAGTCCCGGCCTCGCTGACTTTTTTTGATCCCATATTTTCCTATCACAATAAAAGGCAAAAACTCTAAAATATATTTATTTTACACTGGTGCCAGGTAAGCTCCATCCCCACACAAAATAAAATATGCATTTTTTAAGCCACTACATCAACACCTATCATAATGGGAGTGGGGGAACGGATTCCGACAGCTGTTTTTTTTTACAGGGGGAACGGAATCCGACGACAAAAAAAACAGCCGTCGTAATCCGTTCCCCCTGTATTTCTTACACAAGGAAGATCTTCTAATATCTATCAAAGTGCTAAAAATGACTAGTCCTCCACAGCCTAGTGGTCAATCCACTGACTTAAAGAGCTGATGATTTTTAGATGAAACAAGTTCAAGTCCCGTCCTCGCTGACTTTTTTTTATCCCATATTTTCCTATCACAATAAAAGGCAAAAAGTCTAAAATATATTTATTTTACACTGGTGCCAGGTAAGCTCCATCCCCACACAAAATAAAATATGCATTTTTTAAGCCACTACATCAACACCTATCATAATGGGAGTGGGGGAACGGATTCCGACAGCTGTTTTTTTTTACAGGGGGAACGGAATCCGACGGCAAAAAAACAGCCGTCGGAATCCGTTCCCCCTGTATTTCTTACACAAGGAAGATCTTCTAATATCTATCAAAGTGCTAAAAATTACTAGTCCTCCACAGCCTAGTGGTCAATCCACTGACTTTAAAACCTGATGATTTTTAGATGAAACAAGTTCAAGTCCCGGCCTCGCTGACTTTTTTTGATCCCATATTTTCCTATCACAATAAAAGGCAAAAAGTCTAAAATATATTTATTTTACACTGGTGCCAGGTAAGCTCCATCCCCACACAAAATAAAATATGCATTTTTTAAGCCACTACATCAACACCTATCATAATGGGAGTGGGGGAACGGATTCCGACAGCTGTTTTTTTTTTACAGGGGGAACGGAATCCGACGGCAAAAAAACAGCCGTCGGAATCCGTTCCCCCTGTATTTCTTACACAAGGAAGATCTTCTAATATCTATCAAAGTGCTAAAAATTACTAGTCCTCCACAGCCTAGTGGTCAATGCACTGACTTTAAAACCTGATGATTTTTAGATGAAACAAGTTCAAGTCCAGGCCTCGCTGACTTTTTTTGATCCCATATTTTCCTATCACAATAAAAGGCAAAAACTCTAAAATATATTTATTTTACACTGGTGCCAGGTAAGCTCCATCCCCACACAAAATAAAATATGCATTTTTTAAGCCACTACATCAACACCTATCATAATGGGAGTGGGGGAACGGATTCCGACAGCTGTTTTTTTTACAGGGGGAACAGAATCCGACAGCAAAAAAACAGCCGTCGGAATCCGTTCCCCCTGTATTTCTTACACAAGGAAGATCTTCTAATATCTATCAAAGTGCTGAAAATGACTAGGCCTCCACAGCCTAGTGGTCAATGCACTGACTTTAAAACCTGATAATTTTTAGATGAAACAAGTTCAAGTCCAGGCCTCGCTGACTTTTTTTGATCCCATATTTTCCTATCACAATAAAAGGCAAAAACTCTAAAATATATTTATTTTACACTGGTGCCAGGTAAGCTCCATCCCCACACAAAATAAAATATGCATTTTTTAAGCCACTACATCAACAACTATCATAATGGGAGTGGGGGAACGGATTCCGACAGCTGTTTTTTTTTACAGGGGGAACGGAATCCGACGGCAAAAAAACAGCCGTCGGAATCCGTTCCCCCTGTATTTCTTACACAAGGAAGATCTTCTAATATCTATCAAAGTGCTAAAGATTACTAGTCCTCCACAGCCTAGTGGTCAATCCACTGACTTTAAAACCTGATGATTTTTAGATGAAACAAGTTCAAGTCCCGGCCTCGCTGACTTTTTTTGATCCCATATTTTCCTATCACAATAAAAGGCAAAAAGTCTAAAATATATTTATTTTACACTGGTGCCAGGTAAGCTCCATCCCCACACAAAATAAAATATGCATTTTTTAAGCCACTACATCAACACCTATCATAATGGGAGTGGGGGAACGGATTCCGACAGCTGTTTTTTTTTACAGGGGGAACGGAATCCGACGGCAAAAAAACAGCCGTCGGAATCCGTTCCCCCTGTATTTCTTACACAAGGAAGATCTTCTAATATCTATCAAAGTGCTAAAAATTACTAGTCCTCCACAGCCTAGTGGTCAATCCACTGACTTTAAAACCTGATGATTTTTAGATGAAACAAGTTCAAGTCCCGGCCTCGCTGACTTTTTTTGATCCCATATTTTCCTATCACAATAAAAGGCAAAAAGTCTAAAATATATTTATTTTACACTGGTGCCAGGTAAGCTCCATCCCCACACAAAATAAAATATGCATTTTTTAAGCCACTACATCAACACCTATCATAATGGGAGTGGGGGAACGGATTCCGACAGCTGTTTTTTTTTTACAGGGGGAACGGAATCCGACGGCAAAAAAACAGCCGTCGGAATCCGTTCCCCCTGTATTTCTTACACAAGGAAGATCTTCTAATATCTATCAAAGTGCTAAAAATTACTAGTCCTCCACAGCCTAGTGGTCAATGCACTGACTTTAAAACCTGATGATTTTTAGATGAAACAAGTTCAAGTCCAGGCCTCGCTGACTTTTTTTGATCCCATATTTTCCTATCACAATAAAAGGCAAAAACTCTAAAATATATTTATTTTACACTGGTGCCAGGTAAGCTCCATCCCCACACAAAATAAAATATGCATTTTTTAAGCCACTACATCAACACCTATCATAATGGGAGTGGGGGAACGGATTCCGACAGCTGTTTTTTTTACAGGGGGAACAGAATCCGACAGCAAAAAAACAGCCGTCGGAATCCGTTCCCCCTGTATTTCTTACACAAGGAAGATCTTCTAATATCTATCAAAGTGCTGAAAATGACTAGGCCTCCACAGCCTAGTGGTCAATGCACTGACTTTAAAACCTGATAATTTTTAGATGAAACAAGTTCAAGTCCAGGCCTCGCTGACTTTTTTTGATCCCATATTTTCCTATCACAATAAAAGGCAAAAACTCTAAAATATATTTATTTTACACTGGTGCCAGGTAAGCTCCATCCCCACACAAAATAAAATATGCATTTTTTAAGCCACTACATCAACAACTATCATAATGGGAGTGGGGGAACGGATTCCGACAGCTGTTTTTTTTTACAGGGGGAACGGAATCCGACGGCAAAAAAACAGCCGTCGGAATCCGTTCCCCCTGTATTTCTTACACAAGGAAGATCTTCTAATATCTATCAAAGTGCTAAAGATTACTAGTCCTCCACAGCCTAGTGGTCAATCCACTGACTTTAAAACCTGATGATTTTTAGATGAAACAAGTTCAAGTCCCGGCCTCGCTGACTTTTTTTGATCCCATATTTTCCTATCACAATAAAAGGCAAAAAGTCTAAAATATATTTATTTTACACTGGTGCCAGGTAAGCTCCATCCCCACACAAAATAAAATATGCATTTTTTAAGCCACTACATCAACACCTATCATAATGGGAGTGGGGGAACGGATTCCGACAGCTGTTTTTTTTACAGGGGGAACAGAATCCGACAGCAAAAAAACAGCCGTCGGAATCCGTTCCCCCTGTATTTCTTACACAAGGAAGATCTTCTAATATCTATCAAAGTGCTGAAAATGACTAGGCCTCCACAGCCTAGTGGTCAATGCACTGACTTTAAAACCTGATGATTTTTAGATGAAACAAGTTCAAGTCCAGGCCTCGCTGACTTTTTTTGATCCCATATTTTCCTATCACAATAAAAGGCAAAAACTCTAAAATATATTTATTTTACACTGGTGCCAGGTAAGCTCCATCCCCACACAAAATAAAATATGCATTTTTTAAGCCACTACATCAACACCTATCATAATGGGAGTGTGGGAACGGATTCCGACAGCTGTTTTTTTTACAGGGGGAACAGAATCCGACGGCAAAAAAACAGCCGTCGGAATCCGTTCCCCCTGTATTTCTTACACAAGGAAGATCTTCTAATATCTATCAAAGTGCTGAAAATGTCTAGGCCTCCACAGCCTAGTGGTCAATGCACTGACTTTAAAACCTGATGATTTTTAGATGAAACAAGTTCAAGTCCAGGCCTCGCTGACTTTTTTTGATCCCATATTTTCCTATCACAATAAAAGGCAAAAACTCTAAAATATATTTATTTTACACTGGTGCCAGGTAAGCTCCATCCCCACACAAAATAAAATATGCATTTTTTAAGCCACTACATCAACACCTATCATAATGGGAGTGGGGGAACGGATTCCGACAGCTGTTTTTTTTTACAGGGGGAACAGAATCCGACAGCAAAAAAACAGCCGTCGGAATCCGTTCCCCCTGTATTTCTTACACGAGGAGAATCTTCTAATATCTATCAAAGTGCTGAAAATATTTAGGCCTCCACAGCCTAGTGGTCAATGCACTGACTTTAAGACCTGATGATTTTTAGATGAAACAAGTTCAAGTCCCGGCCTCGCTGACTTTTTTTGATCCCATATTTTCCTATCACAATAAAAGGCAAAAAGTCTAAAATATATTTATTTTACACTGGTGCCAGGTAAGCTCCATCCCCACACAAAATAAAATATGCATTTTTTAAGCCACTACATCAACACCTATCATAATGGGAGTGGGGGAACGGATTCCGACAGCTGTTTTTTTTACAGGGGGAACAGAATCCGACAGCAAAAAAACAGCCGTCGGAATCCGTTCCCCCTGTATTTCTTACACAAGGAAGATCTTCTAATATCTATCAAAGTGCTGAAAATGACTAGGCCTCCACAGCCTAGTGGTCAATGCACTGACTTTAAAACCTGATGATTTTTAGATGAAACAAGTTCAAGTCCAGGTCTCGCTGACTTTTTTTGATCCCATATTTTCCTATCACAATAAAAGGCAAAAACTCTAAAATATATTTATTTTACACTGGTGCCAGGTAAGCTCCATCCCCACACAAAATAAAATATGCATTTTTTAAGCCACTACATCAACAACTATCATAATGGGAGTGGGGGAACGGATTCCGACAGCTGTTTTTTTTTACAGGGGGAACGGAATCCGACGACAAAAAAACAGCTGTCGGAATCCGTTCCCCCTGTATTTCTTACACAAGGAAGATCTTCTAATATCTATCAAAGTGCTAAAAATGACTAGTCCTCCACAGCCTAGTGGTCAATCCACTGACTTAAAGAGCTGATGATTTTTAGATGAAACAAGTTCAAGTCCCGTCCTCGCTGACTTTTTTTTATCCCATATTTTCCTATTACAATAAAAGGCAAAAAGTCTAAAATATATTTATTTTACACTGGTGCCAGGTAAGCTCCATCCCCACACAAAATAAAATATGCATTTTTTAAGCCACTACATCAACACCTATCATAATGGGAGTGGGGGAACGGATTCCGACAGCTGTTTTTTTTACAGGGGGAACAGAATCCGACGGCAAAAAAACAGCCGTCGGAATCCGTTCCCCCTGTATTTCTTACACAAGGAAGATCTTCTAATATCTATCAAAGTGCTTAAAATTATTAGTCCTACACAGCCTAGTGGTCAATCCACTGACTTTAAGAGCTGATGATTTTTAGATGAAACAAGTTCAAGTCCCGGCCTCGCTGACTTTTTTTGATCCCATATTTTCCTATCACAATAAAAGGCAAAAACTCTAAAATATATTTATTTTACACTGGTGCCAGGTAAGCTCCATCCCCACACAAAATAAAATATGCATTTTTTAAGCCACTACATCAACACCTATCATAATGGGAGTGGGGGAACGGATTCCGACAGCTGTTTTTTTTACAGGGGGAACAGAATCCGACAGCAAAAAAACAGCCGTCGGAATCCGTTCCCCCTGTATTTCTTACACAAGGAAGATCTTCTAATATCTATCAAAGTGCTGAAAATGACTAGGCCTCTGTAACGAGTTATAAGTACAATACAAGTTTAATGTATTGTTGCTTTTTCACTAAAATCCTTATTATTTTATTACTGATTTATTTCCGTTTTTCTCTGAGCAATATATGTTTGATTTTTGCTATTTATTCTCCAGAGACTTTTATTTTGATATTTTCTTCTGCCGCTGTTGTGGTGCCATTTTGAAGTGTGCGCGCGCCTCTCTTCAGTTTGCATTGCATGCGGTGGAGAGAGGTAAGCGTTTTTCAGAGCTCTTCAATCTATGAGCGAATTAAGTTTGTAAAGTATGTTAATTGAGTTGATATCCCTTTGTGAACAGTACAGAGACTGTGTATTGTGTTTTATTGCATGTTATATGTGTGAGTGGATCAATAATGTGAAGATATATTGTGTGGGCCGTATGATATGCATTAACAGGGCTTTGAGTCATTAATCAACTAACTAGTGTTGTATCATATAGGTGATGTAATGATGAGATCTTCACAAGCAGTTTGTCATCTTTATTGATGTTGATCCACAGGTATTTCACATCTTTCAATGTTATGTGTATTATTTTTGATTGTTAATGGGAGTTTGCATTGCATGCGGTGGAGAGAGGTGATGTAATGATGAGATCTTCACAAGCAGTTTGTCATCTTTATTGATGTTGATCCACAGATGGTGATAAGTCCATGTTGGGCGTGAGCGACTGTTAATAAACATCCCTGGTCTGGTGAACCGCAGTAACAGTGTCCTGGTCCTTCTATTACACAACGCAGAGACAGTAACGTAACAGCGGTCAGTTGCAGACCGGTTACATTGGTGCCGTGACCCGGATCAGAAGATTTGCTTCAGGATCAACGTCAGTTGGGTCGCCGAGGGACGCTGCATTGAGGTTCAGTTTTGTTGATAAAAGAACTGTGAGAATACAAACGGACATTTGATATTTCTTAAACCAAATTATGCATTTTCCCATTTAAGTGATTTATTTTTCTCACGTTTTCTGATATTTTTCAATTGCTTATTCTGTTTGAAAATTAATCTTAAAGTGTTAACATGGCATTTAGTTTAAAAGATGATGAAGTTGATGCTTATGAGACAATTACGGGATTAGGTCTTGGGAGGGGAAGATTTCTTAGTGAAACCCCAATTGTAAGACAGCGTAATGTGAACAGAACACCTCCCGTGTTAAGCTCCACACGTGTGACTGATCATGATACTGTACCCTTAGCTGTTCCAGACATAGCAGATCCAAATTGGCAAGGTTTGATAGCACATATTGCTCAACAAGTGGGGCAAACCATGTTAGCATCTCAAAAAGAGGCTAGTTATGGTGGAGGAGAGAATAAGGGTGCACAGACACAGAGGTTAGGTACCAGTAAGACATTCTCAGACATCCCTTCACTTAACTTGACTGGAGTGAGATTGGTTATGCAAAGCGAAGCAAAAGAGCCCCCAGTCTACCGTGGTGATGCATCAGACAAGCTTGGTGTGCGTGAGTGGGAGGAGCTGATGGACACATATCTGAGAAAGAGAGGAATACCATTAGCAGAGCAGCATCAAGAGATTCTAAGCAGATTGATGGGCAAAGCTAAAGATGTCGTCAAAGTCACTCTTCGCTGTAATTCAGCTTTGAACCCAGTTGAAAACCCAAAGGTTATCATCGACATCCTGAAACAACATTTTAGCGATGTTAATTACTCATGTATGCCCTTGGCTGATTTCTATGGAACTGTTCCATTAGCAGGGGAGGATCCTGTCGAGTACTGGGTGCGTTTGAACAAAGCAGTGGATCTTGCAGAAGAAGCTTTAAAGAGACTTGGGCGACGAATGGAAGATCCATGCCAAGAAGCTGCAATGATGTTCGTGAAATACTGCCCTGATTTCACTCTTGCTGCAGTTTTCCGTCTTAAAGCTCCAGAAAAGTGGACCGCACAGGAAGTCCAAGAACAGCTTGACCGGTACCACACAGAGTTAAAAGAGCAGATGTCAGCCAAGCCAAAGCGTCACCCTGCTACAAGGCATGTCACCACTCACGTTCAGACATTCAATGACGATGAACAGGATGTTGACTCTTCAGAGCTAGGTGAGTGCAGCAGAGCCAGTAAAGCACACACTGTACAGGATGACAATTGTATGAGAACTCTGATCAATCTCCTTGATCGTGCACTCTCTCAAAATGTCCAAATGCCATCCCGCCAGCCCCAAAGCAAGCTCTGTAGAGTATGCCAATCTCATGATCACTCTACTGTAACACATTGTCGACGAGAACATCTGTGTTTTGCATGCTTTCAGCCTGGACACAGTAAGAGGGATTGTACAAGTGACAGGTCCAGACCTGGTCCAGCACAATTCCGGGGTCCATTAGGTTTAAACTAGATCGCTCACGTTTGGAAGGGGGATGCGTGAGCATAAGTGAAGAACCCCTAGAGAGTGTTGATCTTCACCACTTTTATGAGAATGCACGCGCACAGGCTCCCACTGGGACTAAGGTGATAGCACAAAATGTCCAGGCAGTTGAGGCATTCGACGATTTGTTCTATGCACCAGTCAGTATTAATGATGTGTTTTCAATAAAAGGAATGCTTGATACAGGCTCCATGGCCTGCACTTTTAGTGACAAAGTGGAAAAGAGGATGTTAAGTGAGAATGTACTGCCTTCACCTACACCACTCCATGAGGAAGTCATCTTAGTAGGATGTGGTGGCAAGGTTACAAAACCAAAATGCATGTATGAGGTCCAATTGAAAGTTTATGGAGAGAGCTGTCTAGTGCCTATTCTCGTTGTACCCGGCCAGCGGGATGATCTGATCATCGGTACAAATGTCATAAAATTCCTTGCGCATCGCATGAAAGGTACCAGTGACTTTTGGAGACTTGTTTCTAATCATACAGTGGAGCCGCTGGCGGGATGTGAACAGTTCCTGGATGTAATGGCCAACACATGTCGGTGGAAGGGTTCAGAGCTGCCAGACAAGGTGGGAACAATCAAGCTACAGCAGTGTGTCACTCTCTTACCCAGGCAGGAACATCTTGTCTGGGGAAAGCTGCCAAAGAATGCCCCTATGTCACCCGGGAGCACAGTGGTAGTGGAACCTACAAATTCAAGGTCTGTGTCAAGAGACATTATGGTCGGGCGGGTGGTAACGCCATTATGGGGTGATCGCTGGGTTCCTGTAAAAGTCACTAACTTCTCTGATAAGCCAGTCAACCTTAAGAGGAATCGCAAATTAGCAGATGTGTTCCCATGTGTTGCCATGGAAGATTTTGAACTTTTCCAGGGGCTGAGTCGAGCTGAAGTGTCCGCGGAGGAGAGTCAGCAGTCCCCTAGATTGTCAGCTGATTTCAAACAGAGATTGGAAACGGTTGGCCTCGTTGATCTCGACATTGAGTCTGTTTCTGTCAGCCAAGTGACGGAGGAGAAGTTAGTGCAGTTGCTAGAGAGATACAACGACGTGTTTTCTAAGCATGCATTGGACTGTGGAGAAGTGAAGGGTTTTGTTCATCGCATACGACTAATGGATGAGCGTCCATTCAGACTCCCTTATCGTAGAGTGCCGCCTGCACACTACCAAAAGTTGCGGCAGGTTTTGTCCCAGATGGAAGAACAAGGGATAATTAGGAAGTCTGTGAGTGAGTATGCTTCTCCGTTAGTCCTGGTGTGGAAGAAGGATGGCAGTCTGAGGCTATGCACAGATTTCCGATGGTTAAATGCCAGAACAATAAAGGATGCACACCCACTTCCACACCAGGCTGACTGCTTAGCTGCTCTGGGCGGAAACACACTCTTCAGCACCATGGACCTGACGTCAGGGTTTTATAACATCCCCATGGCTGAAGAGGACAAGAAATACACTGCATTCACGACTCCTGTAGGGCTGCACGAGTATAATAGGATGCCGCAAGGACTATGCAACAGTCCAGCCTCTTTTATGCGGATGATGGTAAGCATCTTCGGAGACTTAAACTTCAGCAGCTTGTTGTGTTATCTTGATGACCTGTTGGTGTTTGCTCCGAATGAGCAGGAAGCGCTGGAAAGACTGGAGGTCGTGTTCAGTCGTCTGAGGCAGTACAATCTTAAGCTGAGCCCTAAGAAGTGCCATCTACTGAAATCCTCTGTAAAATTCCTGGGTCACATCATCGACAGGGATGGAGTTTCAGTAGATCCTGCCAAAGTCGAGGTCATCTCGAAGCTTACTAAGGCAGATCTTATGGAAGATGATAAATGTACTCCATCAGTGCAGAGGATCAAATCAGTTCTTGGTATGATCTTATATTACCAACACTTCATTCCTGGATGTTCTACTTTGGCAAAACCGCTTTTTGCCCTTACGGGTGGGCAGAGGAGGAAAAGAGGCACCAAGGGAGACATTCAAAGGGGAATTTACAGGAAGCTCAAGCCCACGGATTGGACTTCAGAATGTGATAGCGCATTATGTTGTCTTAAAGAGAGTCTGCTTCAAAGTGCTGTTCTAGCCCACCCTGACTTTACTCTGCCTCTGATCTTGGCGATTGATGCCTCACTGGACGGACTGGGGGCTGTATTATCCCAAGTGCCTGCGGGTGAAGAGCGAGCTCGTCCAATCGCATTTGCAAGCAAGACTCTGAGCAAATCACAGAGGAACTATCCAGTTCATAAGCTCGAGTTTCTGGCACTCAAATGGAGCGTGTGCGAGAAGTTTAGCCATTGGTTGAAAGGTCAGACATTCACCGTATGGACAGACAACAATCCGCTCACGTACATCATGTCCAAGGCAAAACTCGCGGCATGTGAGCAACGTTGGGTGTCCAAACTGGCAGCTTACACCTTTGAACTGAAGCATATAGCCGGGAAGAAAAACGTGGTGGCGGATGCTCTAAGTAGAGACCCTTTTGTCAAGACCGTGAGCAGCAGGCTAATGAAGGAGCCATATCATGATTTGCTTGTGGAGGCTGAAGCAGTTGATGGAGATGGAGTTCGAGATGCCTTTCGTCAAGGAGCTCAGAATCTGCAGATCTGCTTCCAGTCCTGTCTTGCCTTACCCTCTGACAGTGCCACTATCAAAGCCTGTTTAAGTTTACATGATCAGTGGGAAGAAACATCTCAAGCAAGAGCTGTGCAGCTAATTCAGTCTTACCCAGATTTAATACCTGCTGGTATTGACACCCTTCCTACGATCGCTGCGGATGAAATTCGTGAAATGCAAGAGGCTGATTCAGTAATTTCAAGAGTGACATTCTTTGTAAACTTGAAGCGTCAACCATCGAGGCGAGAGAAGGCCAACATGAGTTCCAGAACCCTATCTCTTCTCAGGCATTGGGACAAATTAAAACTCAAGGATGGAATAATGTACAGAGTCACACAAGATCCACACAGTAAACAGAAGCGGTATCAGCTGGTCTTACCTTCTAGCCTCAAGGGGCAGGCTTTAAAGGGTGTACATGATCTTGCGGGTCATCAGGGCCAAGCCAGAACCATTCATCTAGCCCGCCAACGTTTCTTCTGGCCAGGAATGGGAAACGATGTGTGTGAATACATCAAGTGCTGTCAAAGATGCATCCTAGCCAAGGCTCCCGAACCATCTGCGCGGGCCCCTCTTGAAAGTATTAAGACCTCTATGCCCATGGAGCTGGTATGCCTGGACTTCTGGTCTGCGGAGGATGGGAAAAAACGCTCTGTGGATGTGCTCGTTGTGACGGACCATTTCACGAAGTTGGCTCATGCCTTCCCTTGTGCAAATCAGTCTGCAAAACAAGTCGCAAGGAAGCTGTGGGATCGTGTATTCTGTGTGTACGGATTCCCGAGCCGCATCCACACAGACCAAGGAGCCAACTTCGAGAGTGCCCTTATAAGAGAGTTGTTGAAACTATCAGGAGTTGCCAAATCTCACACCACTTCGTACCACCCCATGGGAAACGGAGGAGTAGAGAGGTTTAATCGGACCTTAGGGAGTATGCTCCGAACCCTGCCTCTGAAAGAAAAGCACAAATGGCCAGAGCAAATACAAACGCTGACTTTTGCCTACAACGCTACAGTCCATGAGACAACTGGGTATGCTCCATTTCAGCTTATGTTTGGTCGTGTCCCAAGGCTGCCAGTGGATGTCATGTTCAGACAGGTGCTACATGACCCCGTGGTTGTTGATCATGGTACTTACCTGAAATCGTTGATGTCATACCTCCATGAGGCGGCTGAGATTGCGCAGCGACATTCTGAAAAAGAGCAGAGGAAACAGGCAAAAGGTTACAACAAAAAAGTCAGAGGGACATGTCTCAATGTTGGGGACCGTGTGTTGGTGGCGAATAAAGGAGAAAGAGGCAAGAGGAAACTAGCGGATAAATGGGACCCTGTCGTGTACACTGTAATAGACAGGAACCTGCAGAAGCACATTTACAAGCTAGAAGATGGGAATGGAAATGTGAAGATTGTGCACCGGAACCTGCTTCTAGACATTAGTTTCCTACCTGTTGAATCGCCTGATGAGGAGGAAAGCATTCTGCTCTCTGCGGAAGATTCAGAGTGTGAGTCACGTAGCGACAGAAGTGAGTCCTGTGCGGATGACTTCGAACCAACAGATCTGGAGGAGAGAACCAGAAGATGGGTGAACGTAGACTCTGAAAGTCCTGTAGTTCCCGATTCTGATGATGAGGGAGCTGTCGGAACAGACCATTTCAGTTTGAAAGGAAAAGAGTCCAGTGACCAGTCACGAATTGAAGAGAGTAGTAGCAGAGATCTCCCTCAGAGTAGAGTTCAATCCAGCCCATCATCTCTTGATGTCAACATTGACTGTGACACAGACACACAAGCCCAAGTTCTTATTGACTCTCAAACTGACACTGATACCCAAGTTCCAGTCACTGACGTTCAGGGTGTTAGGACACGGGCAGGTAGAGTCGTTAAGAAAGTGAACAGATTAATTGAGTCAATGGTTCAGAAACCCTTTTATCTTCAAGGGGTAGGAAGTAATCTGAAAAAGAGAACTGGGTCATTCCTTTCTTTGTTTTGAAGAGTATTCTAATGTGGTTTGATTTTGTATGATGTGAAGACATTTTGATTTCAAATGTGAAACACAAGGGTCAGGTTATATTATGGTGTACAAGGCACCGTAGTGTTCCAAGATAATCTTAGATTTGATCACCCTGAGATTTTTCTTGACCTATTAGTGGGTAACTCACAAGTTGAACTAATGACTGTTTCATTGCAGACCTGTACCAGTTGTTATTTTATTTGGATCATTCAGTATGGATTTAAGTGAAATCCGGAAGGGGTGAATGTAACGAGTTATAAGTACAATACAAGTTTAATGTATTGTTGCTTTTTCACTAAAATCCTTATTATTTTATTACTGATTTATTTCCGTTTTTCTCTGAGCAATATATGTTTGATTTTTGCTATTTATTCTCCAGAGACTTTTATTTTGATATTTTCTTCTGCCGCTGTTGTGGTGCCATTTTGAAGTGTGCGCGCGCCTCTCTTCAGTTTGCATTGCATGCGGTGGAGAGAGGTAAGCGTTTTTCAGAGCTCTTCAATCTATGAGCGAATTAAGTTTGTAAAGTATGTTAATTGAGTTGATATCCCTTTGTGAACAGTACAGAGACTGTGTATTGTGTTTTATTGCATGTTATATGTGTGAGTGGATCAATAATGTGAAGATATATTGTGTGGGCCGTATGATATGCATTAACAGGGCTTTGAGTCATTAATCAACTAACTAGTGTTGTATCATATAGGTGATGTAATGATGAGATCTTCACAAGCAGTTTGTCATCTTTATTGATGTTGATCCACAGGTATTTCACATCTTTCAATGTTATGTGTATTATTTTTGATTGTTAATGGGAGTTTGCATTGCATGCGGTGGAGAGAGGTGATGTAATGATGAGATCTTCACAAGCAGTTTGTCATCTTTATTGATGTTGATCCACAGATGGTGATAAGTCCATGTTGGGCGTGAGCGACTGTTAATAAACATCCCTGGTCTGGTGAACCGCAGTAACAGTGTCCTGGTCCTTCTATTACACAACGCAGAGACAGTAACGTAACAGCGGTCAGTTGCAGACCGGTTACACCTCCACAGCCTAGTGGTCAATGCACTGACTTTAAAACCTGATGATTTTTAGATGAAACAAGTTCAAGTCCAGGCCTCGCTGACTTTTTTTGATCCCATATTTTCCTATCACAATAAAAGGCAAAAACTCTAAAATATATTTATTTTACACTGGTGCCAGGTAAGCTCCATCCCCACACAAAATAAAATATGCATTTTTTAAGCCACTACATCAACAACTATCATAATGGGAGTGGGGGAACGGATTCCGACAGCTGTTTTTTTTTACAGGGGGAACGGAATCCGACGACAAAAAAACAGCCGTCGGAATCCGTTCCCCCTGTATTTCTTACACAAGGAAGATCTTCTAATATCTATCAAAGTGCTAAAAATGACTAGTCCTCCACAGCCTAGTGGTCAATCCACTGACTTTAAGAGCTGATGATTTTTAGATGAAACAAGTTCAAGTCCCGGCCTCGCTGACTTTTTTTTATCCCATATTTTCCTATCACAATAAAAGTCAAAAACTCTAAAATATATTTATTTTACACTGGTGCCAGGTAAGCTCCATCCCCACACAAAATAAAATATGAATTTTTTAAGCCACTACATCAACACCTATCATAATGGGAGTGGGGGAACGGATTCCGACAGCTGTTTTTTTTACAGGGGGAACAGAATCCGACGGCAAAAAAACAGCCGTCGGAATCCGTTCCCCCTGTATTTCTTACACAAGGAAGATCTTCTAATATCTATCAAAGTGCTGAAAATGACTAGGCCTCCACAGCCTAGTGGTCAATGCACTGACTTTAAAACCTGAAGATTTTTAGATGAAACAAGTTCAAGTCCCGGCCTCGCTGACTTTTTTTGATCCCATATTTTCCTATCACAATAAAAGGCAAAAAGTCTAAAATATATTTATTTTACACTGGTGCCAGGTAAGCTCCATCCCCACACAAAATAAAATATGCATTTTTTAAGCCACTACATCAACACCTATCATAATGGGAGTGGGGGAACGGATTCCGACAGCTGTTTTTTTTTACAGGGGGAACGGAATCCGACGACAAAAAAAACAGCCGTCGGAATCCGTTCCCCCTGTATTTCTTACACAAGGAAGATCTTCTAATATCTATCAAAGTGCTAAAAATGACTAGTCCTCCACAGCCTAGTGGTCAATCCACTGACTTAAAGAGCTGATGATTTTTAGATGAAACAAGTTCAAGTCCCGGCCTCGCTGACTTTTTTTGATCCCATATTTTCCTATCACAATAAAAGGCAAAAAGTCTAAAATATATTTATTTTACACTGGTGCCAGGTAAGCTCCATCCCCACACAAAATAAAATATGCATTTTTTAAGCCACTACATCAACACCTATCATAATGGGAGTGGGGGAACGGATTCCGACAGCTGTTTTTTTTTTACAGGGGGAACGGAATCCGACGGCAAAAAAACAGCCGTCGGAATCCGTTCCCCCTGTATTTCTTACACAAGGAAGATCTTCTAATATCTATCAAAGTGCTAAAAATTACTAGTCCTCCACAGCCTAGTGGTCAATCCACTGACTTTAAAACCTGATGATTTTTAGATGAAACAAGTTCAAGTCCCGGCCTCGCTGACTTTTTTTGATCCCATATTTTCCTATCACAATAAAAGGCAAAAAGTCTAAAATATATTTATTTTACACTGGTGCCAGGTAAGCTCCATCCCCACACAAAATAAAATATGCATTTTTTAAGCCACTACATCAACACCTATCATAATGGGAGTGGGGGAACGGATTCCGACAGCTGTTTTTTTTTACAGGGGGAACGGAATCCGACGGCAAAAAAACAGCCGTCGGAATCCGTTCCCCCTGTATTTCTTACACAAGGAAGATCTTCTAATATCTATCAAAGTGCTAAAAATTACTAGTCCTCCACAGCCTAGTGGTCAATGCACTGACTTTAAAACCTGATGATTTTTAGATGAAACAAGTTCAAGTCCAGGCCTCGCTGACTTTTTTTGATCCCATATTTTCCTATCACAATAAAAGGCAAAAAGTCTAAAATATATTTATTTTACACTGGTGCCAGGTAAGCTCCATCCCCACACAAAATAAAATATGCATTTTTTAAGCCACTACATCAACACCTATCATAATGGGAGTGGGGGAACGGATTCCGACAGCTGTTTTTTTTACAGGGGGAACAGAATCCGACAGCAAAAAAACAGCCGTCGGAATCCGTTCCCCCTGTATTTCTTACACAAGGAAGATCTTCTAATATCTATCAAAGTGCTGAAAATGACTAGGCCTCCACAGCCTAGTGGTCAATGCACTGACTTTAAAACCTGATAATTTTTAGATGAAACAAGTTCAAGTCCAGGCCTCGCTGACTTTTTTTGATCCCATATTTTCCTATCACAATAAAAGGCAAAAACTCTAAAATATATTTATTTTACACTGGTGCCAGGTAAGCTCCATCCCCACACAAAATAAAATATGCATTTTTTAAGCCACTACATCAACAACTATCATAATGGGAGTGGGGGAACGGATTCCGACAGCTGTTTTTTTTTACAGGTGGAACGGAATCCGACGGCAAAAAAACAGCCGTCGGAATCCGTTCCCCCTGTATTTCTTACACAAGGAAGATCTTCTAATATCTATCAAAGTGCTAAAGATTACTAGTCCTCCACAGCCTAGTGGTCAATCCACTGACTTTAAAACCTGATGATTTTTAGATGAAACAAGTTCAAGTCCCGGCCTCGCTGACTTTTTTTGATCCCATATTTTCCTATCACAATAAAAGGCAAAAAGTCTAAAATATATTTATTTTACACTGGTGCCAGGTAAGCTCCATCCCCACACAAAATAAAATATGCATTTTTTAAGCCACTACATCAACACCTATCATAATGGGAGTGGGGGAACGGATTCCGACAGCTGTTTTTTTTACAGGGGGAACAGAATCCGACAGCAAAAAAACAGCCGTCGGAATCCGTTCCCCCTGTATTTCTTACACAAGGAAGATCTTCTAATATCTATCAAAGTGCTGAAAATGACTAGGCCTCCACAGCCTAGTGGTCAATGCACTGACTTTAAAACCTGATGATTTTTAGATGAAACAAGTTCAAGTCCAGGCCTCGCTGACTTTTTTTGATCCCATATTTTCCTATCACAATAAAAGGCAAAAACTCTAAAATATATTTATTTTACACTGGTGCCAGGTAAGCTCCATCCCCACACAAAATAAAATATGCATTTTTTAAGCCACTACATCAACACCTATCATAATGGGAGTGGGGGAACGGATTCCGACAGCTGTTTTTTTTTACAGGGGGAACAGAATCCGACAGCAAAAAAACAGCCGTCGGAATCCGTTCCCCCTGTATTTCTTACACGAGGAGAATCTTCTAATATCTATCAAAGTGCTGAAAATATTTAGGCCTCCACAGCCTAGTGGTCAATGCACTGACTTTAAGACCTGATGATTTTTAGATGAAACAAGTTCAAGTCCCGGCCTCGCTGACTTTTTTTGATCCCATATTTTCCTATCACAATAAAAGGCAAAAAGTCTAAAATATATTTATTTTACACTGGTGCCAGGTAAGCTCCATCCCCACACAAAATAAAATATGCATTTTTTAAGCCACTACATCAACACCTATCATAATGGGAGTGGGGGAACGGATTCCGACAGCTGTTTTTTTTTACAGGGGGAACGGAATCCGACGGCAAAAAAACAGCCGTCGGAATCCGTTCCCCCTGTATTTCTTACACAAGGAAGATCTTCTAATATCTATCAAAGTGCTTAAAATTATTAGTCCTCCACAGCCTAGTGGTCAATCCACTGACTTTAAGAGCTGATGATTTTTAGATGAAACAAGTTCAAGTCCCGGCCTCGCTGACTTTTTTTGATCCCATATTTTCCTATCACAATAAAAGGCAAAAAGTCTAAAATATATTTATTTTACACTGGTGCCAGGTAAGCTCCATCCCCACACAAAATAAAATATGCATTTTTTAAGCCACTACATCAACACCTATCATAATGGGAGTGGGGGAACGGATTCCGACAGCTGTTTTTTTTTACAGGGGGAACGGAATCCGACGACAAAAAAACAGCCGTCGGAATCCGTTCCCCCTGTATTTCTCACACAAGGAAGATCTTCTAATATCTATCAAAGTGCTAAAAATGACTAGTCCTCCACAGCCTAGTGGTCAATCCACTGACTTAAAGAGCTGATGATTTTTAGATGAAACAAGTTCAAGTCCCGTCCTCGCTGACTTTTTTTTATCCCATATTTTCCTATTACAATAAAAGGCAAAAAGTCTAAAATATATTTATTTTACACTGGTGCCAGGTAAGCTCCATCCCCACACAAAATAAAATATGCATTTTTTAAGCCACTACATCAACACCTATCATAATGGGAGTGGGGGAACGGATTCCGACAGCTGTTTTTTTTACAGGGGGAACAGAATCCGACGGCAAAAAAACAGCCGTCGGAATCCGTTCCCCCTGTATTTCTTACACAAGGAAGATCTTCTAATATCTATCAAAGTGCTGAAAATGACTAGGCCTCCACAGCCTAGTGGTCAATGCACTGACTTTAAAACCTGATAATTTTTAGATGAAACAAGTTCAAGTCCAGGCCTCGCTGACTTTTTTTGATCCCATATTTTCCTATCACAATAAAAGGCAAAAACTCTAAAATATATTTATTTTACACTGGTGCCAGGTAAGCTCCATCCCCACACAAAATAAAATATGCATTTTTTAAGCCACTACATCAACAACTATCATAATGGGAGTGGGGGAACGGATTCCGACAGCTGTTTTTTTTTACAGGGGGAACGGAATCCGACGGCAAAAAAACAGCCGTCGGAATCCGTTCCCCCTGTATTTCTTACACAAGGAAGATCTTCTAATATCTATCAAAGTGCTGTAAATGACTAGGCCTCCACAGCCTAGTGGTCAATGCACTGACTTTAAAACCTGAAGATTTTTAGATGAAACAAGTTCAAGTCCCGGCCTCGCTGACTTTTTTTGATCCCATATTTTCCTATCACAATAAAAGGCAAAAAGTCTAAAATATATTTATTTTACACTGGTGCCAGGTAAGCTCCATCCCCACACAAAATAAAATATGCATTTTTTAAGCCACTACATCAACACCTATCATAATGGGAGTGGGGGAACGGATTCCGACAGCTGTTTTTTTTTACAGGGGGAACGGAATCCGACGACAAAAAAACAGCCGTCGGAATCCGTTCCCCCTGTATTTCTTACACAAGGAAGATCTTCTAATATCTATCAAAGTGCTAAAAATGACTAGTCCTCCACAGCCTAGTGGTCAATCCACTGACTTAAAGAGCTGATGATTTTTAGATGAAACAAGTTCAAGTCCCGTCCTCGCTGACTTTTTTTTATCCCATATTTTCCTATCACAATAAAAGGCAAAAAGTCTAAAATATATTTATTTTTCACTGGTGCCAGGTAAGCTCCATCCCCACACAAAATAAAATATGCATTTTTTAAGCCACTACATCAACACCTATCATAATGGGAGTGGGGGAACGGATTCCGACAGCTGTTTTTTTTACAGGGGGAACAGAATCCGACGGCAAAAAAACAGCCATCGGAATCCGTTCCCCCTGTATTTCTTACACAAGGAAGATCTTCTAATATCTATCAAAGTGCTGAAAATGACTAGGCCTCCACAGCCTAGTGGTCAATGCACTGACTTTAAAACCTGATAATTTTTAGATGAAACAAGTTCAAGTCCAGGCCTCGCTGACTTTTTTTGATCCCATATTTTCCTATCACAATAAAAGGCAAAAAGTCTAAAATATATTTATTTTACACTGGTGCCAGGTAAGCTCCATCCCCACACAAAATAAAATATGCATTTTTTAAGCCACTACATCAACACCTATCATAATGGGAGTGGGGGAACGGATTCCGACAGCTGTTTTTTTTACAGGGGGAACAGAATCCGACGGCAAAAAAACAGCCGTCGGAATCCGTTCCCCCTGTATTTCTTACACAAGGAAGATCTTCTAATATCTATCAAAGTGCTAAAATGCCTAGGCCTCCACAGCCTAGTGGTCAATGCACTGACTTTAAGAGCTGATGATTTTTAGATGAAACAAGTTCAAGTCCCGGCCTCGCTGACTTTTTTTGATCCCATATTTTCCTATCACAATAAAAGGCAAAAAGTCTAAAATATATTTATTTTACACTGGTGCCAGGTAAGCTCCATCCCCACACAAAATAAAATATGCATTTTTTTAAGCCACTACATCAACACCTATCATAATGGGAGTGGGGGAACGGATTCCGACAGCTGTTTTTTTTACAGGGGAAACAGAATCCGACAGCAAAAAAACAGCCGTCGGAATCCGTTCCCCCTGTATTTCTTACACAAGGAAGCTCTTCTAATATCTATCAAAGTGCTGAAAATGACTAGGCCTCCACAGCCTAGTGGTCAATCCACTGACTTTAAAACCTGATGATTTTTAGATGAAACAAGTTCAAGTCCAGGCCTCGCTGACTTTTTTTGATCCCATATTTTCCTATCACAATAAAAGGCAAAAAGTCTAAAATATATTTATTTTACACTGGTGCCAGGTAAGCTCCATCCCCACACAAAATAAAATATGCATTTTTTAAGCCACTACATCAACACCTATCATAATGGGAGTGGGGGAACGGATTCCGACAGCTGTTTTTTTTTACAGGGGGAACGGAATCCGACGGCAAAAAAACAGCCGTCGGAATCCGTTCCCCCTGTATTTCTTACACAAGGAAGATCTTCTAATATCTATCAAAGTGCTGAGAATGACTAGGCCTCCACAGCCTAGTGGTCAATGCACTGACTTTAAAACCTGAAGATTTTTAGATGAAACAAGTTCAAGTCCCGGCCTCGCTGACTTTTTTTGATCCCATATTTTCCTATCACAATAAAAGGCAAAAAGTCTAAAATATATTTATTTTACACTGGTGCCAGGTAAGCTCCATCCCCACACAAAATAAAATATGCATTTTTTAAGCCACTACATCAACACCTATCATAATGGGAGTGGGGGAACGGATTCCGACAGCTGTTTTTTTTTACAGGGGGAACGGAATCCGACGACAAAAAAACAGCCGTCGGAATCCGTTCCCCCTGTATTTCTTACACAAGGAAGATCTTCTAATATCTATCAAAGTGCTAAAAATGACTAGTCCTCCACAGCCTAGTGGTCAATCCACTGACTTAAAGAGCTGATGATTTTTAGATGAAACAAGTTCAAGTCCCGTCCTCGCTGACTTTTTTTTATCCCATATTTTCCTATCACAATAAAAGGCAAAAAGTCTAAAATATATTTATTTTACACTGGTGCCAGGTAAGCTCCATCCCCACACAAAATAAAATATGCATTTTTTAAGCCACTACATCAACACCTATCATAATGGGAGTGGGGGAACGGATTCCGACAGCTGTTTTTTTTACAGGGGGAACAGAATCCGACGGCAAAAAAACAGCCGTCGGAATCCGTTCCCCCTGTATTTCTTACACAAGGAAGATCTTCTAATATCTATCAAAGTGCTGAAAATGACTAGGCCTCCACAGCCTAGTGGTCAATGCACTGACTTTAAGACCTGATGATTTTTAGATGAAACAAGTTCAAGTCCCGGCCTCGCTGACTTTTTTTGATCCCATATTTTCCTATCACAATAAAAGGCAAAAAGTCTAAAATATATTTATTTTACACTGGTGCCAGGTAAGCTCCATCCCCACACAAAATAAAATATGCATTTTTTAAGCCACTACATCAACACCTATCATAATGGGAGTGGGGGAACGGATTCCGACAGCTGTTTTTTTTACAGGGGGAACAGAATCCGACGGCAAAAAAACAGCCGTCGGAATCCGTTCCCCCTGTATTTCTTACACAAGGAAGATCTTCTAATATCTATCAAAGTGCTGAAAATTACTAGGCCTCCACAGCCTAGTGGTCAATGCACTGACTTTAAGAGCTGATGATTTTTAGATGAAACAAGTTCAAGTCCCGGCCTCGCTGACTTTTTTTGATCCCATATTTTCCTATCACAATAAAAGGCAAAAAGTCTAAAATATATTTATTTTACACTGGTGCCAGGTAAGCTCCATCCCCACACAAAATAAAATATGCATTTTTTAAGCCACTACATCAACACCTATCATAATGGGAGTGGGGGAACGGATTCCGACAGCTGTTTTTTTTACAGGGGAAACAGAATCCGACGACAAAAAAACAGCCGTCGGAATCCGTTCCCCCTGTATTTCTTACACAAGGAAGATCTTCTAATATCTATCAAAGTGCTAAAAATGACTAGTCCTCCACAGCCTAGTGGTCAATCCACTGACTTAAAGAGCTGATGATTTTTAGATGAAACAAGTTCAAGTCCCGTCCTCACTGACTTTTTTTATCCCATATTTTCCTATCACAATAAAAGGCAAAAAGTCTAAAATATATTTATTTTACACTGGTGCCAGGTAAGCTCCATCCCCACACAAAATAAAATATGCATTTTTTAAGCCACTACATCAACACCTATCATAATGGGAGTGGGGGAACGGATTCCGACAGCTGTTTTTTTTACAGGGGGAACAGAATCCGACGGCAAAAAAACAGCCGTCGGAATCCGTTCCCCCTGTATTTCTTACACAAGGAAGATCTTCTAATATCTATCAAAGTGCTGAAAATGACTAGGCCTCCACAGCCTAGTGGTCAATGCACTGACTTTAAGACCTGATGATTTTTAGATGAAACAAGTTCAAGTCTCGGCCTCGCTGACTTTTTTTTATCCCATATTTTCCTATCACAATAAAAGGCAAAAAGTCTAAAATATATTTATTTTACACTGGTGCCAGGTAAGCTCCATCCCCACACAAAATAAAATATGCATTTTTTAAGCCACTACATCAACACCTATCATAATGGGAGTGGGGGAACGGATTCCGACAGCTGTTTTTTTTTACAGGGGGAACGGAATCCGACGGCAAAAAAACAGCCGTCGGAATCCGTTCCCCCTGTATTTCTTACACGAGGAAGATCTTCTAATATCTATCAAAGTGCTAAAAAATGACTAGGCCTCCACAGCCTAGTGGTCAATGCACTGACTTTAAGACCTGATGATTTTTAGATGAAACAAGTTCAAGTCCCGGCCTCGCTGACTTTTTTTGATCCCATATTTTCCTATCACAATAAAAGGCAAAAAGTCTAAAATATATTTATTTTACACTGGTTCCAGGTAAGCTCCATCCCCACACAAAATAAAATATGCATTTTTTAAGCCACTACATCAACACCTATCATAATGGGAGTGGGGGAACGGATTCCGACAGCTGTTTTTTTTTACAGGGGGAACGGAATCCGACGACAAAAAAACAGCCGTCGGAATCCGTTCCCCCTGTATTTCTTACACAAGGAAGATCTTCTAATATCTATCAAAGTGCTAAAAATTACTAGTCCTCCACAGCCTAGTGGTCAATGCACTGACTTTAAAACCTGATGATTTTTAGATGAAACAAGTTCAAGTCCAGGCCTCGCTGACTTTTTTTGATCCCATATTTTCCTATCACAATAAAAGGCAAAAACTCTAAAATATATTTATTTTACACTGGTGCCAGGTAAGCTCCATCCCCACACAAAATAAAATATGCATTTTTTAAGCCACTACATCAACACCTATCATAATGGGAGTGGGGGAACGGATTCCGACAGCTATTTTTTTACAGGGGTAACAGAATCCGACAGCAAAAAAACAGCCGTCGGAATCCGTTCCCCCTGTATTTCTTACACAAGGAAGATCTTCTAATATCTATCAAAGTGCTGAAAATGTCTAGGCCTCCACAGCCTAGTGGTCAATGCACTGACTTTAAAACCTGATGATTTTTAGATGAAACAAGTTCAAGTCCAGGCCTCGCTGACTTTTTTTGATCCCATATTTTCCTATCACAATAAAAGGCAAAAACTCTAAAATATATTTATTTTACACTGGTGCCAGGTAAGCTCCATCCCCACACAAAATAAAATATGCATTTTTTAAGCCACTACATCAACACCTATCATAATGGGAGTGGGGGAACGGATTCCGACAGCTGTTTTTTTTTACAGGGGGAACGGAATCCGACGGCAAAAAAACAGCCGTCGGAATCCGTTCCCCCTGTATTTCTTACACAAGGAAGATCTTCTAATATCTATCAAAGTGCTGAAAATGACTAGGCCTCCACAGCCTAATGGTCAATGCACTGACTTTAAGAGCTGATGATTTTTAGATGAAACAAGTTCAAGTCCCGGCCTCGCTGACTTTTTTTGATCCCATATTTTCCTATCACAATAAAAGGCAAAAAGTCTAAAATATATTTATTTTACACTGGTGCCAGGTAAGCTCCATCCCCACACAAAATAAAATATGCATTTTTTAAGCCACTACATCAACACCTATCATAATGGGAGTGTGGGAACGGATTCCGACAGCTGTTTTTTTTACAGGGGGAACAGAATCCGACGGCAAAAAAACAGCCGTCGGAATCCGTTCCCCCTGTATTTCTTACACAAGGAAGATCTTCTAATATCTATCAAAGTGCTGAAAATTACTAGGCCTCCACAGCCTAGTGGTCAATGCACTGACTTTAAGAGCTGATGATTTTTAGATGAAACAAGTTCAAGTCCCGGCCTCGCTGACTTTTTTTGATCCCATATTTTCCTATCACAATAAAAGGCAAAAAGTCTAAAATATATTTATTTTACACTGGTGCCAGGTAAGCTCCATCCCCACACAAAATAAAATATGCATTTTTTAAGCCACTACATCAACACCTATCATAATGGGAGTGGGGGAACGGATTCCGACAGCTGTTTTTTTTACAGGGGAAACAGAATCCGACAGCAAAAAAACAGCCGTCGGAATCCGTTCCCCCTGTATTTCTTACACAAGGAAGATCTTCTAATATATATCAAAGTGCTGAAAATGACTAGGCCTCCACAGCCTAGTGGTCAATCCACTGACTTTAAAACCTGATGATTTTTAGATGAAACAAGTTCAAGTCCAGGCCTCGCTGACTTTTTTTGATCCCATATTTTCCTATCACAATAAAAGGCAAAAAGTCTAAAATATATTTATTTTACACTGGTGCCAGGTAAGCTCCATCCCCACACAAAATAAAATATGCATTTTTTAAGCCACTACATCAACACCTATCATAATGGGAGTGGGGGAACGGATTCCGACAGCTGTTTTTTTTTACAGGGGGAACGGAATCCGACGGCAAAAAAACAGCCGTCGGAATCCGTTCCCCCTGTATTTCTTACACAAGGAAGATCTTCTAATATCTATCAAAGTGCTGAAAATGACTAGGCCTCCACAGCCTAGTGGTCAATGCACTGACTTTAAAACCTGAAGATTTTTAGATGAAACAAGTTCAAGTCCCGGCCTCGCTGACTTTTTTTGATCCCATATTTTCCTATCACAATAAAAGGCAAAAAGTCTAAAATATATTTATTTTACACTGGTGCCAGGTAAGCTCCATCCCCACACAAAATAAAATATGCATTTTTTAAGCCACTACATCAACACCTATCATAATGGGAGTGGGGGAACGGATTCCGACAGCTGTTTTTTTTTACAGGGGGAACGGAATCCGACGACAAAAAAACAGCCGTCGGAATCCGTTCCCCCTGTATTTCTTACACAAGGAAGATCTTCTAATATCTATCAAAGTGCTAAAAATGACTAGTCCTCCACAGCCTAGTGGTCAATCCACTGACTTAAAGAGCTGATGATTTTTAGATGAAACAAGTTCAAGTCCCGTCCTCGCTGACTTTTTTTTATCCCATATTTTCCTATCACAATAAAAGGCAAAAAGTCTAAAATATATTTATTTTACACTGGTGCCAGGTAAGCTCCATCCCCACACAAAATAAAATATGCATTTTTTAAGCCACTACATCAACACCTATCATAATGGGAGTGGGGGAACGGATTCCGACAGCTGTTTTTTTTACAGGGGGAACAGAATCCGACGGCAAAAAAACAGCCGTCGGAATCCGTTCCCCCTGTATTTCTTACACAAGGAAGATCTTCTAATATCTATCAAAGTGCTGAAAATGACTAGGCCTCCACAGCCTAGTAGTCAATGCACTGACTTTAAGACCTGATGATTTTTAGATGAAACAAGTTCAAGTCCCGGCCTCGCTGACTTTTTTTGATCCCATATTTTCCTATCACAATAAAAGGCAAAAAGTCTAAAATATATTTATTTTACACTGGTGCCAGGTAAGCTCCATCCCCACACAAAATAAAATATGCATTTTTTAAGCCACTACATCAACACCTATCATAATGGGAGTGGGGGAACGGATTCCGACAGCTGTTTTTTTTACAGGGGGAACAGAATCCGACAGCAAAAAAACAGCAGTCGGAATCCGTTCCCCCTGTATTTCTTACACAAGGAAGATCTTCTAATATCTATCAAAGTGCTGAAAATGACTAGGCCTCCACAGCCTAGTGGTCAATGCACTGACTTTAAAACCTGATAATTTTTAGATGAAACAAGTTCAAGTCCAGGCCTCGCTGACTTTTTTTGATCCCATATTTTCCTATCACAATAAAAGGCAAAAAGTCTAAAATATATTTATTTTACACTGGTGCCAGGTAAGCTCCATCCCCACACAAAATAAAATATGCATTTTTTAAGCCACTACATCAACACCTATCATAATGGGAGTGGGGGAACGGATTCCGACAGCTGTTTTTTTTACAGGGGGAACAGAATCCGACGGCAAAAAAACAGCCGTCGGAATCCGTTCCCCCTGTATTTCTTACACAAGGAAGATCTTCTAATATCTATCAAAGTGCTGAAAATGTCTAGGTCTCCACAGCCTAGTGGTCAATGCACTGACTTTAAAACCTGATGATTTTTAGATGAAACAAGTTCAAGTCCAGGCCTCGCTGACTTTTTTTGATCCCATATTTTCCTATCACAATAAAAGGCAAAAAGTCTAAAATATATTTATTTTACACTGGTGCCAGGTAAACTCCATCCCCACACAAAATAAAATATGCATTTTTTAAGCCACTACATCAACACCTATCATAATGGGAGTGGGGGAACGGATTCCGACAGCTGTTTTTTTTTACAGGGGGAACAGAATCCGACAGCAAAAAAACAGCCGTCGGAATCCGTTCCCCCTGTATTTCTTACACGAGGAGAATCTTCTAATATCTATCAAAGTGCTGAAAATATTTAGGCCTCCACAGCCTAGTGGTCAATGCACTGACTTCAAGACCTGATGATTTTTAGATGAAACAAGTTCAAGTCCCGGCCTCGCTGACTTTTTTTGATCCCATATTTTCCTATCACAATAAAAGGCAAAAAGTCTAAAATATATTTATTTTACACTGGTGCCAGGTAAGCTCCATCCCCACACAAAATAAAATATGCATTTTTTAAGCCACTACATCAACACCTATCATAATGGGAGTGGGGGAACGGATTCCGACAGCTGTTTTTTTTTACAGGGGGAACGGAATCCGACGGCAAAAAAACAGCCGTCGGAATCCGTTCCCCCTGTATTTCTTACACAAGGAAGATCTTCTAATATCTATCAAAGTGCTTAAAATTATTAGTCCTCCACAGCCTAGTGGTCAATCCACTGACTTTAAGAGCTGATGATTTTTAGATGAAACAAGTTCAAGTCCCGGCCTCGCTGACTTTTTTTTATCCCATATTTTCCTATCACAATAAAAGTCAAAAACTCTAAAATATATTTATTTTACACTGGTGCCAGGTAAGCTCCATCCCCACACAAAATAAAATATGAATTTTTTAAGCCACTACATCAACACCTATCATAATGGGAGTGGGGGAACGGATTCCGACAGCTGTTTTTTTTACAGGGGGAACAGAATCCGACGGCAAAAAAACAGCCGTCGGAATCCGTTCCCCCTGTATTTCTTACACAAGGAAGATCTTCTAATATCTATCAAAGTGCTGAAAATGACTAGGCCTTCACAGCCTAGTGGTCAATGCACTGACTTTAAGAGCTGATGATTTTTAGATGAAACAAGTTCAAGTCCCGGCCTCGCTGACTTTTTTTGATCCCATATTTTCCTATCACAATAAAAGGCAAAAAGTCTAAAATATATTTATTTTACACTGGTGCCAGGTAAGCTCCATCCCCACACAAAATAAAATATGCATTTTTTAAGCCACTACATCAACACCTATCATAATGGGAGTGGGGGAACGGATTCCGACAGCTGTTTTTTTTTACAGGGGGAACGGAATCCGACGACAAAAAAACAGCCGTCGGAATCCGTTCCCCCTGTATTTCTTACACAAGGAAGATCTTCTAATATCTATCAAAGTGCTAAAAATGACTAGTCCTCCACAGCCTAGTGGTCAATCCACTGACTTAAAGAGCTGATGATTTTTAGATGAAACAAGTTCAAGTCCCGTCCTCGCTGACTTTTTTTTATCCCATATTTTCCTATCACAATAAAAGGCAAAAAGTCTAAAATATATTTATTTTACACTGGTGCCAGGTAAGCTCCATCCCCACACAAAATAAAATATGCATTTTTTAAGCCACTACATCAACACCTATCATAATGGGAGTGGGGGAACGGATTCCGACAGCTGTTTTTTTTACAGGGGGAACAGAATCCGACGGCAAAAAAACAGCCGTCGGAATCCGTTCCCCCTGTATTTCTTACACAAGGAAGATCTTCTAATATCTATCAAAGTGCTGAAAATGACTAGGCCTCCACAGCCTAGTGGTCAATGCACTGACTTTAAGACCTGATGATTTTTAGATGAAACAAGTTCAAGTCTCGGCCTCGCTGACTTTTTTTTATCCCATATTTTCCTATCACAATAAAAGGCAAAAAGTCTAAAATATATTTATTTTACACTGGTGCCAGGTAAGCTCCATCCCCACACAAAATAAAATATGCATTTTTTAAGCCACTACATCAACACCTATCATAATGGGAGTGGGGGAACGGATTCCGACAGCTGTTTTTTTTTACAGGGGGAACGGAATCCGACGGCAAAAAAACATCCGTCGGAATCCGTTCCCCCTGTATTTCTTACACAAGGAAGATCTTCTAATATCTATCAAAGTGCTGAAAATGACTAGGCCTCCACAGCCTAGTGGTCAATGCACTGACTTTAAAACCTGAAGATTTTTAGATGAAACAAGTTCAAGTCCCGGCCTCGCTGACTTTTTTTGATCCCATATTTTCCTATCACAATAAAAGGCAAAAAGTCTAAAATATATTTATTTTACACTGGTGCCAGGTAAGCTCCATCCCCACACAAAATAAAATATGCATTTTTTAAGCCACTACATCAACACCTATCATAATGGGAGTGGGGGAACGGATTCCGACAGCTGTTTTTTTTTACAGGGGGAACGGAATCCGACGACAAAAAAACAGCCGTCGGAATCCGTTCCCCCTGTATTTCTTACACAAGGAAGATCTTCTAATATCTATCAAAGTGCTAAAAATTACTAGTCCTCCACAGCCTAGTGGTCAATGCACTGACTTTAAAACCTGATGATTTTTAGATGAAACAAGTTCAAGTCCAGGCCTCGCTGACTTTTTTTGATCCCATATTTTCCTATCACAATAAAAGGCAAAAACTCTAAAATATATTTATTTTACACTGGTGCCAGGTAAGCTCCATCCCCACACAAAATAAAATATGCATTTTTTAAGCCACTACATCAACACCTATCATAATGGGAGTGGGGGAACGGATTCCGACAGCTGTTTTTTTTACAGGGGGAACAGAATCCGACAGCAAAAAAACAGCAGTCGGAATCCGTTCCCCCTGTATTTCTTACACAAGGAAGATCTTCTAATATCTATCAAAGTGCTGAAAATGACTAGGCCTCCACAGCCTAGTGGTCAATGCACTGACTTTAAGACCTGATGATTTTTAGATGAAACAAGTTCAAGTCCCGGCCTCGCTGACTTTTTTTTGATCCCATATTTTCCTATCACAATAAAAGGCAAAAAGTCTAAAATATATTTATTTTACACTGGTGCCAGGTAAGCTCCATCCCCACACAAAATAAAATATGCATTTTTTAAGCCACTACATCAACACCTATCATAATGGGAGTGGGGGAACGGATTGCGACAGCTTTTTTTTTTACAGGGGGAACAGAATCCGACAGCAAAAAAACAGCCGTCGGAATCCGTTCCCCCTGTATTTCTTACACAAGGAAGATCTTCTAATATCTATCAAAGTGCTAAAAATGCCTAGGCCTCCACAGCCTAGTGGTCAATGCACTGACTTTAAAACCTGATGATTTTTAGATGAAACAAGTTCAAGTCCAGGCCTCGCTGACTTTTTTTGATCCCATATTTTCCTATCACAATAAAAGGCAAAAAGTCTAAAATATATTTATTTTACACTGGTGCCAGGTAAGCTCCATCCCCACACAAAATAAAATATGCATTTTTTAAGCCACTACATCAACACCTATCATAATGGGAGTGGGGGAACGGATTCCGACAGCTGTTTTTTTTTACAGGGGGAACGGAATCCGACGGCAAAAAAACAGCCGTCGGAATCCGTTCCCCCTGTATTTCTTACACAAGGAAGATCTTCTAATATCTATCAAAGTGCTTAAAATGCCTAGGCCTCCACAGCCTAGTGGTCAATGCACTGTTTAAGAGTTGATGATTTTTAGATGAAACAAGTTCAAGTCCCGGCCTCGCTGACTTTTTTTGATCCCATATTTTCCTATCACAATAAAAGGCAAAAAGTCTAAAATATATTTATTTTACACTGGTGCCAGGTAAGCTCCATCCCCACACAAAATAAAATATGCATTTTTTAAGCCACTACATCAACACCTATCATAATGGGAGTGGGGGAACGGATTCCGACAGCTGTTTTTTTTACAGGGGGAACAGAATCCGACGGCAAAAAAACAGCCGTCGGAATCAATTCCCCCTGTATTTCTTACACAAGGAAGATCTTCTAATATATATCAAAGTGCTGAAAATGACTAGGCCTCCACAGCCTAGTGGTCAATCCACTGACTTTAAAACCTGATGATTTTTAGATGAAACAAGTTCAAGTCCAGGCCTCGCTGACTTTTTTTGATCCCATATTTTCCTATCACAATAAAAGGCAAAAAGTCTAAAATATATTTATTTTACACTGGTGCCAGGTAAGCTCCATCCCCACACAAAATAAAATATGCATTTTTTAAGCCACTACATCAACACCTATCATAATGGGAGTGGGGGAACGGATTCCGACAGCTGTTTTTTTTTACAGGGGGAACGGAATCCGACGGCAAAAAAACAGCCGTCGGAATCCGTTCCCCCTGTATTTCTTACACAAGGAAGATCTTCTAATATCTATCAAAGTGCTTAAAATTATTAGTCCTCCACAGCCTAGTGGTCAATCCACTGACTTTAAGAGCTGATGATTTTTAGATGAAACAAGTTCAAGTCCCGGCCTCGCTGACTTTTTTTTATCCCATATTTTCCTATCACAATAAAAGTCAAAAACTCTAAAATATATTTATTTTACACTGGTGCCAGGTAAGCTCCATCCCCACACAAAATAAAATATGAATTTTTTAAGCCACTACATCAACACCTATCATAATGGGAGTGGGGGAACGGATTCCGACAGCTGTTTTTTTTACAGGGGGAACAGAATCCGACAGCAAAAAAACAGCCGTCGGAATCCGTTCCCCCTGTATTTCTTACACAAGGAAGATCTTCTAATATCTATCAAAGTGCTGAAAATGACTAGGCCTCCACAGCCTAGTGGTCAATGCACTGACTTTAAGAGCTGATGATTTTTAGATGAAACAAGTTCAAGTCCCGGCCTCGCTGACTTTTTTTGATCCCATATTTTCCTATCACAATAAAAGGCAAAAACTCTAAAATATATTTATTTTACACTGGTGCCAGGTAAGCTCCATCCCCACACAAAATAAAATATGCATTTTTTAAGCCACTACATCAACACCTATCATAATGGGAGTGGGGGAACGGATTCCGACAGCTGTTTTTTTTTACAGGGGGAACGGAATCCGACGACAAAAAAACAGCCGTCGGAATCCGTTCCCCCTGTATTTCTTACACAAGGAAGATCTTCTAATATCTATCAAAGTGCTAAAAATTACTAGTCCTCCACAGCCTAGTGGTCAATCCACTGACTTAAAGAGCTGATGATTTTTAGATGAAACAAGTTCAAGTCCCGTCCTCGCTGACTTTTTTTTATCCCATATTTTCCTATCACAATAAAAGGCAAAAAGTCTAAAATATATTTATTTTACACTGGTGCCAGGTAAGCTCCATCCCCACACAAAATAAAATATGCATTTTTTAAGCCACTACATCAACACCTATCATAATGGGAGTGGGGGAACGGATTCCGACAGCTGTTTTTTTTACAGGGGGAACAGAATCCGACGGCAAAAAAACAGCCGTCGGAATCCGTTCCCCCTGTATTTCTTACACAAGGAAGATCTTCTAATATCTATCAAAGTGCTGAAAATGACTAGGCCTCCACAGCCTAGTGGTCAATGCACTGACTTTAAGACCTGATGATTTTTAGATGAAACAAGTTCAAGTCCCGGCCTCGCTGACTTTTTTTTATCCCATATTTTCCTATCACAATAAAAGGCAAAAAGTCTAAAATATATTTATTTTACACTGGTGCCAGGTAAGCTCCATCCCCACACAAAATAAAATATGCATTTTTTAAGCCACTACATCAACACCTATCATAATGGGAGTGGGGGAACGGATTCCGACAGCTGTTTTTTTTTACAGGGGGAACGGAATCCGACGACAAAAAAACAGCCGTCGGAATCCGTTCCCCCTGTATTTCTTACACAAGGAAGATCTTCTAATATCTATCAAAGTGCTAAAAATGACTAGTCCTCCACAGCCTAGTGGTCAATCCACTGACTTAAAGAGCTGATGATTTTTAGATGAAACAAGTTCAAGTCCCGGCCTCGCTGACTTTTTTTGATCCCATATTTTCCTATCACAATAAAAGGCAAAAAGTCTAAAATATATTTATTTTACACTGGTGCCAGGTAAGCTCCATCCCCACACAAAATAAAATATGCATTTTTTAAGCCACTACATCAACACCTATCATAATGGGAGTGGGGGAACGGATTCCGACAGCTGTTTTTTTTTACAGGGGGAACGGAATCCGACGACAAAAAAACAGCCGTCGGAATCCGTTCCCCCTGTATTTCTTACACAAGGAAGATCTTCTAATATCTATCAAAGTGCTGAAAATGTCTAGGTCTCCACAGCCTAGTGGTCAATGCACTGACTTTAAAACCTGATGATTTTTAGATGAAACAAGTTCAAGTCCAGGCCTCGCTGACTTTTTTTGATCCCATATTTTCCTATCACAATAAAAGGCAAAAACTCTAAAATATATTTATTTTACACTGGTGCCAGGTAAGCTCCATCCCCACACAAAATAAAATATGCATTTTTTAAGCCACTACATCAACACCTATCATAATGGGAGTGGGGGAACGGATTCCGACAGCTGTTTTTTTTACAGGGGGAACAGAATCCGACGGCAAAAAAACAGCCGTCGGAATCCGTTCCCCCTGTATTTCTTACACAAGGAAGATCTTCTAATATCTATCAAAGTGCTGAAAATGACTAGGCCTCCACAGCCTAGTGGTCAATGCACTGACTTTAAGACCTGATGATTTTTAGATGAAACAAGTTCAAGTCCCGGCCTCGCTGACTTTTTTTGATCCCATATTTTCCTATCACAATAAAAGGCAAAAAGTCTAAAATATATTTATTTTACACTGGTGCCAGGTAAGCTCCATCCCCACACAAAATAAAATATGCATTTTTTAAGCCACTACATCAACACCTATCATAATGGGAGTGGGGGAACGGATTGCGACAGCTTTTTTTTTTACAGGGGGAACAGAATCCGACAGCAAAAAAACAGCCGTCGGAATCCGTTCCCCCTGTATTTCTTACACAAAGAAGATCTTCTAATATCTATCAAAGTGCTAAAAATGCCTAGGCCTCCACAGCCTAGTGGTCAATGCACTGACTTTAAAACCTGATGATTTTTAGATGAAACAAGTTCAAGTCCAGGCCTCGCTGACTTTTTTTGATCCCATATTTTCCTATCACAATAAAAGGCAAAAAGTCTAAAATATATTTATTTTACACTGGTGCCAGGTAAGCTCCATCCCCACACAAAATAAAATATGCATTTTTTAAGCCACTACATCAACACCTATCATAATGGGAGTGGGGGAACGGATTCCGACAGCTGTTTTTTTTTACAGGGGGAACGGAATCCGACGGCAAAAAAACAGCCGTCGGAATCCGTTCCCCCTGTATTTCTTACACAAGGAAGATCTTCTAATATCTATCAAAGTGGTTAAAATGCCTAGGCCTCCACAGCCTAGTGGTCAATGCACTGACTTTAAGAGTTGATGATTTTTAGATGAAACAAGTTCAAGTCCCGGCCTCGCTGACTTTTTTTGATCCCATATTTTCCTATCACAATAAAAGGCAAAAAGTCTAAAATATATTTATTTTACACTGGTGCCAGGTAAGCTCCATCCCCACACAAAATAAAATATGCATTTTTTAAGCCACTACATCAACACCTATCATAATGGGAGTGGGGGAACGGATTCCGACAGCTGTTTTTTTTACAGGGGGAACAGAATCCGACGGCAAAAAAACAGCCGTCGGAATCAATTCCCCCTGTATTTCTTACACAAGGAAGATCTTCTAATATATATCAAAGTGCTGAAAATGACTAGGCCTCCACAGCCTAGTGGTCAATCCACTGACTTTAAAACCTGATGATTTTTAGATGAAACAAGTTCAAGTCCAGGCCTCGCTGACTTTTTTTGATCCCATATTTTCCTATCACAATAAAAGGCAAAAACTCTAAAATATATTTATTTTACACTGGTGCCAGGTAAGCTCCATCCCCACACAAAATAAAATATGCATTTTTTAAGCCACTACATCAACACCTATCATAATGGGAGTGGGGGAACGGATTCCGACAGCTGTTTTTTTTTACAGGGGGAACAGAATCCGACAGCAAAAAAACAGCCGTCGGAATCCGTTCCCCCTGTATTTCTTACACGAGGAGAATCTTCTAATATCTATCAAAGTGCTGAAAATATTTAGGCCTCCACAGCCTAGTGGTCAATGCACTGACTTTAAGACCTGATGATTTTTAGATGAAACAAGTTCAAGTCCCGGCCTCGCTGACTTTTTTTGATCCCATATTTTCCTATCACAATAAAAGGCAAAAACTCTAAAATATATTTATTTTACACTGGTGCCAGGTAAGCTCCATCCCCACACAAAATAAAATATGCATTTTTTAAGCCACTACATCAACACCTATCATAATGGGAGTGGGGGAACGGATTCCGACAGCTGTTTTTTTTTACAGGGGGAACAGAATCCGACGGCAAAAAAACAGCCGTCGGAATCCGTTCCCCCTGTATTTCTTACACAAGGAAGATCTTCTAATATCTATCAAAGTGCTGAAAATGACTAGGCCTCCACAGCCTAGTGGTCAATGCACTGACTTCAAGACCTGATGATTTTTAGATGAAACAAGTTCAAGTCCCGGCCTCGCTGACTTTTTTTGATCCCATATTTTCCTATCACAATAAAAGGCAAAAAGTCTAAAATATATTTATTTTACACTGGTGCCAGGTAAGCTCCATCCCCACACAAAATAAAGTATGCATTTTTTAAGCCACTACATCAACACCTATCATAATGGGAGTGGGGGAACGGATTCCGACAGCTGTTTTTTTTTACAGGGGGAACGGAATCCGACGGCAAAAAAACAGCCGTCGGAATCCGTTCCCCCTGTATTTCTTACACAAGGAAGATCTTCTAATATCTATCAAAGTGCTTAAAATTATTAGTCCTCCACAGCCTAGTGGTCAATCCACTGACTTTAAGAGCTGATGATTTTTAGATGAAACAAGTTCAAGTCCCGGCCTCGCTGACTTTTTTTTATCCCATATTTTCCTATCACAATAAAAGTCAAAAACTCTAAAATATATTTATTTTACACTGGTGCCAGGTAAGCTCCATCCCCACACAAAATAAAATATGAATTTTTTAAGCCACTACATCAACACCTATCATAATGGGAGTGGGGGAACGGATTCCGACAGCTGTTTTTTTTACAGGGGGAACAGAATCCGACGGCAAAAAAACAGCCGTCGGAATCCGTTCCCCCTGTATTTCTTACACAAGGAAGATCTTCTAATATCTATCAAAGTGCTGAAAATGACTAGGCCTTCACAGCCTAGTGGTCAATGCACTGACTTTAAGATCTGATGATTTTTAGATGAAACAAGTTCAAGTCCCGGCCTCGCTGACTTTTTTTGATCCCATATTTTCCTATCACAATAAAAGGCAAAAACTCTAAAATATATTTATTTTACACTGGTGCCAGGTAAGCTCCATCCCCACACAAAATAAAATATGCATTTTTTAAGCCACTACATCAACACCTATCATAATGGGAGTGGGGGAACGGATTCCGACAGCTGTTTTTTTTTACAGGGGGAACGGAATCCGACGACAAAAAAACAGCCGTCGGAATCCGTTCCCCCTGTATTTCTTACACAAGGAAGATCTTCTAATATCTATCAAAGTGCTAAAAATGACTAGTCCTCCACAGCCTAGTGGTCAATCCACTGACTTAAAGAGCTGATGATTTTTAGATGAAACAAGTTCAAGTCCCGTCCTCGCTGACTTTTTTTTATCCCATATTTTCCTATCACAATAAAAGGCAAAAAGTCTAAAATATATTTATTTTACACTGGTGCCAGGTAAGCTCCATCCCCACACAAAATAAAATATGCATTTTTTAAGCCACCCCAGCTAACAGGGAACGTTCCCAGAACATTCACTAACGTTCTTTAAAAGTTGTGTAAATGTTAGTACAAAACGTTATTAAAATAATGTTTTCGGAACGTTCATATAACGTTATTAACGTTCTTGTAACGTTGAGAGAAAACGTTCTTAGAACAACGTTCTTGGAACGTCTTTTTGACGTTATTTGTGATTGATGAACGTTCTCATAACGTTGATATAAAACGTTCTTGGAACAACGTTCTTGGAACGTCTTTTTGACGTTATTTTTGATTGATGAACGTTCTCATAACGTTGATTGAAAACGTTCTTGGAACAACGTTCTTGGAACGTCTTTTTGACGTTATTTGTGATTGATGAACGTTCTCATAACGTTCATATAAAACGTTCTTGGAACAACGTTCTTGGAACGTCTTTTTGACGTTATTTCGTGATTGATGAACGTTCTCATAACGTTGATATAAAATGTTCTTGGAACAACGTTCTTGGAACGTCTTTTTGACGTTATTTGTGATTGATGAAAGTTCTCATAACGTTGATATAAAACGTTCTTGGAACAACGTTCTTGGAACGTCTTTTTGACGTTATTTGTGATTGATGAACGTTCTCATAACGTTGATTGAAAACGTTCTCAGAACAATGTTCTTAGAACGTCTTTTTGACGTTATTTGTGATTGATCAAAGTTCTCATAACGTTGATATAAAACGTTCTTGGAACAACGTTCTTGGAACGTCTTTTTGACGTTATTTTTGATTGATGAACGTTCTCATAACGTTGATTGAAAACGTTCTTGGAACAACGTTCTTGGAACGTCTTTTTGACGTTATTTGTGATTGATGAACGTTCTCATAACGTTCATATAAAACGTTCTTGGAACAACGTTCTCGGAACGTCTTTTTGACGTTATTTCGTGATTGATGAACGTTCTCATAACGTTGATATAAAACGTTCTTGGAACAACGTTCTTGGAACGTCTTTTTGACGTTATTTGTGATTGATGAAAGTTCTCATAACGTTGATATAAAACGTTCTTGGAACAACGTTCTTGGAACGTCTTTTTGACGTTATTTCGTGATTGATGAACGTTCTCATAACGTTGATATAAAACGTTCTTGGAACAACGTTCTTGGAACGTCTTTTTGACGTTATTTGTGATTGATGAACGTTCTCATAACGTTGATATAAAACGTTCTTGGAACAACGTTCTTGGAACGTCTTTTTGACGTTATTTCGTGATTGATGAACGTTCTCATAACGTTGATAGAAAACGTTCTTAGAACAATGTTCTTGGAACATCTTTTTGACGTTATTTCGTGATTGATGAACGTTCTCATAATGTTGATAGAAAACGTTCTAAAACCAAAGTTCTCGGAACGTCTTTTTGACGTTATTTGTGATTGATCAAAGTTCTCATAACGTTGATACAAAACGTTCTTGGAACAACGTTCTTGGAACATCTTTTTGACGTTATCTGTGATTGATGAACGTTCTCATAACGTTGATAGAAAACGTTCTAAAACCAAAGTTCTTGGAACGTCTTTTTGACGTTATTTGTGATTGATGAACGTTCTCATAACGTTGATAGAAAACGTTCTAAAACCAAAGTTCTTGGAACGTCTTTTTGACGTTATTTGTGATTGATGAAAGTTCTCATAACGTTGGTATAAAACGTTCTTGGAACAACGTTCTTGGAACGTCTTTTTGACGTTATTTCGTGATTGATGAACGTTCTCATAACGTTGATAGAAAACGTTCTTAGAACAACGTTCTTGGAACGTCTTTTTGACGTTATTTGTGATTGATGAAAGTTCTCATAACATTGATAGAAAACGTTCTTAGAACAACGTTCTTGGAACGTCTTTTTGACGTTATTTGTGATTGATGAAAGTTCTCATAATGTTGATATAAAACGTTCTTGGAACAACGTTCTTGGAACGTCTTTTTGACGTTATTTCGTGATTGATGAACGTTCTCATATTGTTGATATAAAACGTTCTTAGAACAACGTTCTTGGAACGTCTTTTTGACGTTATTTGTGATTGATGAAAGTTATCATAACGTTGATATAAAACGTTCCTGGAACAACGTTCTTGGAACGTCTTTTTGACGTTATTTTGTGATTGATGAACGTTCTCATAACGTTAATTGAAAACGTTTTTAGAACAACGTTCTCCGAACGTCCTTATAATGTTATTAGTATTTTATGAATGTTATATTTAGGCTATCATACAACGTTCTGGGAACATGTTATTTGCTGAACATTCTCATTATGTTAAGTAGGCTACACTTAACAAATGTGTGCTTCTTAACATTAGTTTACAATCACTAGATTTGTATGACTATATATCCATATAAACATTTTAAACATCACAGTAGTTTATAACACCACCCCAATAAACCAGCACTTATAGCCTATAAATAATTTTATATTAACCAGTGCAAAATGCCTGTGCAAAATAAATTTTTGTGTGTGTTTTTAGTAATTGTTGTTTTGGTGTGTTTGAGTGCTCATTGTTACAATTACACAGCAAAAGTTCGGTGACATTTTTATTTGTGTATGGTAGAAAGCAAATACTGATCCTGAAATAATTACATAAATAAATGTGGAAAATTGAACTATACGATTGAGGGAGCAGGCTACACAGTGAACTCAGAGAAAATGCTATACGCTTGAGCAAAAACAGTTTGTGTATAGGCTACAAATGATGCCTGTGAAAGAGATTGTGAACGCATTGAATATGATATGTTTTGTTGGTTAATAGCATAAGCTACTATTACACAGTAGCGATAACATTAAGCGCACCAGAAGTACATATAATATTCAGATGTAAACAGCATAGCTGACTTACAGAGTCAGTTAACATCCACAAATGAATAAGCGTGACGAATCAGGCAGCAGGCTACACAGTAACTCAGAGAAAACGCTACGCTTGAGCAAACAGTGTGCGAATAGGTAATTGATGGCAAAGTGCCTGTTAGGGTTAGGGTTAGGGTTAGGGTTGGGTTAGGCTCATTACAATCACACAGCAAAAGTTCAGTGACATTTTTATTTGTGCATGAAAGCAAATACTGATACTGACATAATGACATACAATAAATATGGAAAATTTTACTACACGATTCAGGGAGCAGGCTACACAGTGAACTCCGAGAAAAGCTGTGAATAAATACAAGTAAACAGTGTAGCTGACTAATGTTTAGCTGACAGAGTGTTTATGTCAGAATGTTTATTTTTAAACAATTACCTTCTTTTGCCGATATATTTAGCGATATCTTTTGCATTTCTAATCCAAACAACGTCAAACTTGACACTGCACTTACTCGTGCCCGTAGCAAGAAACCTGTCAAGTTTGAAATCCATTGGACTAACGGTTCGAGAGATATGTGGTTAACAGTATACAGACAGACAGACAGACAGACCTTCCTGTAATTTATAGATAGATATGCTATTCACATTATGTGAAGCTCTGTTAAATATATTGAAATACATTTTGAACATATATTATTTAAAAAATACATTGAACATAAACCTTTTAAATTGTTCCGCATGTTACATCTGTAAATTGTGTACATATTGTGTATATTTCATAAAATATATCCATGCCTTATCATGTTTAGTTTTTAATAAATGTTTAGCAATTTTATTTATACACCACGTTAACCATTTATATAAAGCTATATAATATTATAGACTATATTACATTATATTATAGCCTATTATAACCTATTATAAATGACTTTGTAAACATTGTTTTACACTCAATGCTTCATATTCTTATTCCATTTACAGTTTGGTGATGGCCACGAGTCTATACACTTAATGTTAACCTCACATTTCAGGATATTTTATCTGATTATCAAATAATTTCCTCCATTTCTTCTTTCATGTAAATGCTGCGTGACTCCTACGTATTTTAATTTGCGCGCGCGCTGAACATTCGAGTTGCTTTTGAACCAGATTTGAACTGGAGTTACCATGGAAACGGGCGGGGAGCTCAACTGACGACAAGCAGCAACTCTGTCTCTCACTGTTGGTTTCGCTAATTTCAGGTAAGTTTAGTCCCCAAAATTACACAAATAGTACATAAAAATGTTTCTGACACATTCTTTCATGTAAATAACACGCTTCCGTTGAATATTTACTTTATAGAAATGGTTTAGTGCCTTCGGGAAAAGTCCGTTAGCATCTCAACTGTTAGACTTTAGCTGTAAGTTTAGGCTTTAGGCTTGTAATCTTGATTAGCGATTTTGTAAAGGTTTTGGTGGCAATTTTTTCAATGTGAATGGAAGTAAACTAAATTATCTTAAAATTAATTAACTTAAAAGTATTCACTGGACGGTTATTTCGTAGTTTTCACATGACGGAATGCCGGTTTTATAATGAATGCCATTTATGCCTAGTATTAACATGAATGTCACGCAACCGCTTAATTCACAGGTAAGTTAAGTTAACGTTAATTCCAAGTCAATTGAATTACCGTTTTCATATTAATGTGCTCTTTTAATTTAACGTTAAACATACAGCGCGCGCGCGCGCACACACGTTACACACAGATGAATAACCTTACTTCAAAAAATTTATATATTACTTGACAAGCTACTTTTTGTTTTTTACAAGTGAATGAACGATTTATTTGTCCAAAGGACAAGTACAAGACCAGGGTTAACGTTAATGCCAAGCCCTGGTTTATACATTTTTATAATTTTATTATAATAGCTTCAAAGAAGACCTTTCTCAATGCTGCTATTGTCATACAATGAAAGTATTAACGTTATATTACTAATTCCATAGTATGGCAAATTAGTACAAATTAGAAAAGTTTAGCAGGTACACAGAATTTTGATGCACATTATCTTATTTTCCCATCAATGATGGAAGTTCATTCATTTTCAGGTGTAGCTAATCCTTTACAATGTGTTATTGAACCTTTCCATTGTATAACATTTGTAAGCTACATTTTAATCTTGTGTGGTTTACAGTTTTTTTCCCACAGAGACTTCCAATGGGACGGGTGTCTAAACTGGCGGATGCGGAGCATCAAGCTTCTACTAGTTCTTTCCCCTCAAGGCCAAAGCATACCAAACAGACATCATCCCATTACAGGACAACCGTTGGATGCATTGACCTCTGAATTGGAGCTCTAAGGTGAGAGAAACTATCCCCGTACTATGCTCGAAGACGAAAATTTTGTCAGCGTGCCAGCATGTTGTTGTGGAATGTACTGTTGCATGAGAAAAAAAACACTCCTCACATGTGCAAACACTTATTGCTTTACTGATCACTAACCAATCACATATAGGTCAAAGGTCAGATTACCTGTTTTGAACTATTGATGCCATCAATGGACAGAGACCCCACACACACAATTGTGTTCTTTACAGTATTCTAAAGAATATACTTTTGGTTTACATATGTTTATGGTTGTGTTGTATGCTACTGTATACAACAGTAATGTTTGGCCTAATAAACATGTTGTGTTTCTACATTGCATTGGTGTTTAGTGTACTTGTTCCCGCTCTCAGCAGATTACTGTCACTGTAGAACATTGTATTGAAGTGAAGATATAAGCCTATGAAAGACCAGAGTGCTTTAGATATAGAACAACAGTGTTTACATGGTATATCCAAAAATGTACTATTATGAAAGAAGTGTTTGCCATTTGATGCAAATGCTTCATTCTGTCATGTGTTTATGGCATTTTGAATGCAGTGTTACATTTTGAAGGAGATTTTGTGTGTGCAGTTTTGGGAATTGTGTGTAGAGTTTTGAAAAAGGGTGACATCGTTTTGAAAACATGTGTTTGCAGTTGGAAAAAAACTAATATAAATTTATAGTACTCAAAGCACAGTCTAAATAACTTTAGGGTTAACATTTATGGAGTAGCCACACTGTTATTATCAAATGTTTATGAAATAATAATTCACCAATTTTTAGTAACATCAGTCAATCTGTTTTTTATCCACAGACCGGGCATGAAGAGACTGGACCACAGACTGGACCACAGTGCTAGTTTGGCACACCCACACTACTTATATTTAAGGGATAGTTCACCCAAAAATGAATATTCTGTCAGTAATTACTCACCCTCATGTTGTTCCAACCCCGTAAGACTTTCGTGAAATCTGACAGCTGTCTCACTCCTCCATAGGTCACACGCATCACACACATGACCAGCGTCGGCCAATGGTGAGCCTACGTGGTGACGTGCAACACAGATATACTATGTGCAGTTATACTACGTAAACACACTTAGGCCCACGGAGAACATAATGAATAGTGGAATAAAGTCATTATTTTTGTTTGTTTTTTGCGCACAAAAAGTATTCTCGTCGCTTGATAAACATATGGTTGAGCCACTGTAGTCACTTGGACTATTTTAACGATGTCTTTAAAGGTGCAGTGTGTAATTTTTAGAGGCATCTAGTGGTGAGGTTTGCGAATTGCAAACAGCCAGTCACTTACGGCCTATCCCTCCCTTCTCAAACTGGAAGGAGAAGCTACGGTGGCCGACGTAACCAGCACATTTCTCCCCACATAGCAAACCCACAACACAGCGAGGGAGAAGAACCACATGAAATTATCCGACTACAAATTTTTTCTAACAGATTAGTTTAGCTGGCTAGTATGAACTGTTATGCTGTAGGCTAATGTTAGTGTTTTACAGTCAATAGTACTAATCAGCTGATTGTCTCACGAACGTAACCAGCACATTTATCCCCACATAGAAAAGCCATAACACAGCGAGGGAGAATAACTAAGTTACATGAAACAATATACCTACATATTTTACACCACTGACAAGGGAAAAGTCACTTCACACGGTGTCTATGGCTAGCTTCTAGGTAATGCTAACATTATGAAACAACAGTTTTCATTTGCAATGTTAAAGTTGGAATACCTGACCTATCCAGCAGAAAACAGGCAACTTCGGCGTCGCTTTGAAAGCCTTTTTCCCTCGGTGAAAGGGAAAGCTTTTCCCTTCCATCAGTGAAAAGCCACACCGATGTTGACCCGTGATTTTTAGATTTACCCTCCGTCCGCTCTTGTCCTAAACAATATCTGTTTTCTGCAGCTTCTCATTCAAGTTAGTGACGAAACGCTCTGTAGCGCTGTTTGTTCGCTGTCGGCTACGGTAGAAACATGACGTCACAATATGTCGAGCTTCATAGAAGGGGGTGCCTGCGGTTATGTAGATATAAATGACTCAAAACATAACGGTTCATTAAGTAAGGTCTTTATACACCACTGAAAACATAGTTATGGATCTTATATTGCATTTCTGTCAATAGATCCTCAGAAATATTACACATTGCACCTTTAATAACTATTCTGGGCCGGCAAGTTTCTATCCCTCAAGAAGCCTATGGAGGAGTGAGACAGCGCTCAGATTTCATCAAAAATATCTTAATTTGTGTTCCGAAGATGAAGGAAAGTCTTACGGGGTTGAAACAACATGAGGGTGAGTAATTACTGACAGAGTTTTCATTTTTGTGTGAACTATCCCTTTAAGACTTCCGTTCATCTTCAGAACACAAATTAAGATATTTTTGATGAAATATGAGAGCTGGCTCACTCCTCCATAGGCTTCTAGGCAATTTCATTCTGCCGGCCCAGAAAGTTATTAAAGACATGTTAAAATAGTCCAAGTGACTACAATGGCTCAACCTTAAATTTATCAAGCAACGACAATAATTTTTGTGGGCCTCTTGAGTGAGTTCACAAAAGTGCCGCACTACATCGAGACCCATCTGTGTCATCTTCTCAGTTCTCGCTGATCTCGTGAACTCTAGGGCTGGGACAACTAGTCGGCGTTGGCCGATTAGTTTTTCTGATTGGCCGACGTTTTGGAAGCGGGACTTTTATTTTGACGGGCGGCGCTGAGAACACGAGCGCCTGAGAAGAGAACTGCAAACGCCTTTCTGACTTATTTCAAAAGCATCATACTACTACATTCTCTTTAATAAATGATTCAATAACAAATACATTTTGTAACAGTCACTTGTTGCCGCCTTGTGGCGAAACAATGTAATCGATAAATGCGTTATTTTAAGCTGATTTAGGGGCCGATCACACCTAACGCGATTTTGGCAGTGAGAGGTGCCTTTTTTCAATTGATTTCTATGGCAGTGCGCGTTCTGCGCGCTGTTTATGCGCCTCAGGCGCCTCGCGTTTTTGGAGTTAAAACAAATCAACTCCGAGCGGTAAAAGTGTTTTTTCCACTGTCCAATTGAATGAATGGAGAGGCGGGTCTTCCGTTGTAGTGATGAAAGCTACAGTTGCTTTGAACGCCGGAGAGTGTGATGATGGAGGATAAACTTGTGGTGCTCCCGCGGGTTACCAGGAGCTTAACGACTTCAGGAATCGTAATGTTAACAGAAAGTAAACAAAGTTAATAAAAGGCTGATTTGACGTTTACTTGACTGACAGGACAGCTGTTTCTGTGTTTGCCTAGCAGCTAGGGCTGAACGATATATCGTTATCGTATCTATATCTCGATATGAACTTTCAAGATATTACTATCGAAAAAAGCAACGATATCGACGATATAGATTCCCCCTTTCCGCGCTCGCCCTGCATACAACTCTGGCAGTCACAACAAACATCAGTTTTACGAGTGCCTTTGAATGCACAGCTAAAGCCAGCGCGCACACACTACCAGGGACGTGGGAACTATATTGTGAGAGGGGGGGCGGCGTTTCCATGGTGACGCGTCATTGCTTGTCACGTGACACACCGCGTGACACACCGCAGCAGCAACAGCGCTGAATGAATGATGATCTGCTTTTATGACATTTTTCCTTTTTTATTCAGAATATTCACAAATGTGTTAGCTATGGCATGAAATATCTGATATTCCGATTGTCAAATACATGCAAGTGGAAGTATATTGTTGTTTAAACACCTTTATAACGATCACGTTAGTTGAGCTGTATGCGCGATGGGCGCCACCGTGTTAGTTTGTGCCGCAGACGCGGCAGTTTGTGCCCCCCCCCCTCCCATATCGTATTGGATCGATATCGAGATATCTGGCATGAAAATCGAGATAAGATATTTTGTCCATATCGTTCAGCCCTACTAGCAGCCAACATAAAACGCAGATCACTGCTCGTTCTGTGTGATTGGAACGATCACTGGTGCTGTTCTCTCAGGTTTCATCGAAAATATATTAATTTGTGTTCTGAAGATAAACGGAAGTCTTACGGGGTTGGAATAACATGAGTAATTACTGACATAATTTTTTGGTGACCTAACCCTTAAACACAGTTTTCATTTCATTTAAATGTTTACATGAAAATATTTGTAGTTGTTTTTTTAAGCTATTATGTAGCGTTTAAAATGTATGATAATCATATGAAATGTTCTACTTTTTGATGTGATGTAAAAGTGCGCTTATAATTCACATGGTTGTTTTAATAAAAAAATTAAGTTGAACGAATGGTGCAGAATTGTTTTTCTAACCTTAAAATAACATTTTAACATGAAAGAAAGTGGACATTTTAATGTTCTTTGAATGTTGTATTGTTAATAACATTTTGGGGGAAAACGTTGCAGGAACGTTATGCTTACCTTAAGATAATGTTCCAGCAACGTTATGCCAATGTTCCAGCAATGTTATGCGAACGTTCCGACAACATTATGCTAACCTTAAGATAACGTTCCATGAACGTTATGCTAACCTTAAGATAACGTTCCATGAACGTTATGCTAACCTTAAAATAACGTTCCATGAACGTTATGCTAACCTTAAGAATGTTCCAGCAACGTTATGCTAACATTCCAGCAATGTTATGCTAACCTTAATATAACGTTCCAGCAACGTTATGCTAACCTTAATATAACATTCCAGCAACGTTATGCTAACCTTAATATAACATTCCAGCAACGTTATTCTAACCTTAAGATAATGTTCCAGCAACATTATGCTAACGTACCAGCAACGTTATGCTAACATTCCAGCAATGTTATGCTAACCTTAATATAACGTTCCAGCAACGTTATGCTAACCTTAAGATAATGTTCCAGCAACGTTATGCTAATGTTCCAGCAACGTTATGCTAACCTTAAGATAATGTTCCAGCAACGTTATGCTAATGTTCCAGCAACGTTATGCTAATGTTCCAGCAACGTTATGCTAATGTTCCAGCAACGTTATGCTAACGTTCCAGCAACGTTATGCTAATGTTCCAGCAACGTTATGCTAATGTTCCAGCAACGTTATGCTAATGTTCTAGCAACGTTATGCTAACGTTCCAGCAACGTTATGCTAACCTTAAGATAACGTTCCAGCAACATTATGCTAACGTTCCAGCAACGTTTTGCTAACATTAAGAAACCATTCCAGCAACGTTAAGCAAACTGGACATTTCAACGTTTTTAGAACATTTCAAATCAACGTTCCCACAACGTTCTCAGAACATAATTTTGTTAGCTGGGACTACATCAACACCTATCATAATGGGAGTGGGGGAACGGATTCCGACAGCTGTTTTTTTTACAGGGGGAACAGAATCCGACGGCAAAAAAACAGCCGTCGGAATCCGTTCCCCCTGTATTTCTTACACAAGGAAGATCTTCTAATATCTATCAAAGTGCTGAAAATGACTAGGCCTCCACAGCCTAGTGGTCAATGCACTGACTTTAAGACCTGATGATTTTTAGATGAAACAAGTTCAAGTCTCGGCCTCGCTGACTTTTTTTTATCCCATATTTTCCTATCACAATAAAAGGCAAAAAGTCTAAAATATATTTATTTTACACTGGTGCCAGGTAAGCTCCATCCCCACACAAAATAAAATATGCATTTTTTAAGCCACTACATCAACACCTATCATAATGGGAGTGGGGGAACGGATTCCGACAGCTGTTTTTTTTTACAGGGGGAACGGAATCCGACGGCAAAAAAACATCCGTCGGAATCCGTTCCCCCTGTATTTCTTACACAAGGAAGATCTTCTTATATCTATCAAAGTGCTGAAAATGACTAGGCCTCCACAGCCTAGTGGTCAATGCACTGACTTTAAAACCTGAAGATTTTTAGATGAAACAAGTTCAAGTCCCGTCCTCGCTGACTTTTTTTATCCCATATTTTCCTATCACAATAAAAGGCAAAAAGTCTAAAATATATTTATTTTACACTGGTGCCAGGTAAGCTCCATCCCCACACAAAATAAAATATGCATTTTTTAAGCCACTACATCAACACCTATCATAATGGGAGTGGGGGAACGGATTCCGACAGCTGTTTTTTTTACAGGGGGAACAGAATCCGACGGCAAAAAAACAGCCGTCGGAATCCGTTCCCCCTGTATTTCTTACACAAGGAAGATCTTCTAATATCTATCAAAGTGCTGAAAATGACTAGGCCTCCACAGCCTAGTGGTCAATGCACTGACTTTAAGACCTGATGATTTTTAGATGAAACAAGTTCAAGTCTCGGCCTCGCTGACTTTTTTTTATCCCATATTTTCCTATCACAATAAAAGGCAAAAAGTCTAAAATATATTTATTTTACACTGGTGCCAGGTAAGCTCCATCCCCACACAAAATAAAATATGCATTTTTTAAGCCACTACATCAACACCTATCATAATGGGAGTGGGGGAACGGATTCCGACAGCTGTTTTTTTTTACAGGGGGAACGGAATCCGACGGCAAAAAAACAGCCGTCGGAATCCGTTCCCCCTGTATTTCTTACACGAGGAAGATCTTCTAATATCTATCAAAGTGCTAAAAAATGACTAGGCCTCCACAGCCTAGTGGTCAATGCACTGACTTTAAGACCTGATGATTTTTAGATGAAACAAGTTCAAGTCCCGGCCTCGCTGACTTTTTTTGATCCCATATTTTCCTATCACAATAAAAGGCAAAAAGTCTAAAATATATTTATTTTACACTGGTTCCAGGTAAGCTCCATCCCCACACAAAATAAAATATGCATTTTTTAAGCCACTACATCAACACCTATCATAATGGGAGTGGGGGAACGGATTCCGACAGCTGTTTTTTTTTACAGGGGGAACGGAATCCGACGACAAAAAAACAGCCGTCGGAATCCGTTCCCCCTGTATTTCTTACACAAGGAAGATCTTCTAATATCTATCAAAGTGCTAAAAATTACTAGTCCTCCACAGCCTAGTGGTCAATGCACTGACTTTAAAACCTGATGATTTTTAGATGAAACAAGTTCAAGTCCAGGCCTCGCTGACTTTTTTTGATCCCATATTTTCCTATCACAATAAAAGGCAAAAACTCTAAAATATATTTATTTTACACTGGTGCCAGGTAAGCTCCATCCCCACACAAAATAAAATATGCATTTTTTAAGCCACTACATCAACACCTATCATAATGGGAGTGGGGGAACGGATTCCGACAGCTATTTTTTTACAGGGGTAACAGAATCCGACAGCAAAAAAACAGCCGTCGGAATCCGTTCCCCCTGTATTTCTTACACAAGGAAGATCTTCTAATATCTATCAAAGTGCTGAAAATGTCTAGGCCTCCACAGCCTAGTGGTCAATGCACTGACTTTAAAACCTGATGATTTTTAGATGAAACAAGTTCAAGTCCAGGCCTCGCTGACTTTTTTTGATCCCATATTTTCCTATCACAATAAAAGGCAAAAACTCTAAAATATATTTATTTTACACTGGTGCCAGGTAAGCTCCATCCCCACACAAAATAAAATATGCATTTTTTAAGCCACTACATCAACACCTATCATAATGGGAGTGGGGGAACGGATTCCGACAGCTGTTTTTTTTTACAGGGGGAACGGAATCCGACGGCAAAAAAACAGCCGTCGGAATCCGTTCCCCCTGTATTTCTTACACGAGGAGAATCTTCTAATATCTATCAAAGTGCTGAAAATGACTAGGCCTCCACAGCCTAGTGGTCAATGCACTGACTTTAAAACCTGAAGATTTTTAGATGAAACAAGTTCAAGTCCCGGCCTCGCTGACTTTTTTTGATCCCATATTTTCCTATCACAATAAAAGGCAAAAAGTCTAAAATATATTTATTTTACACTGGTGCCAGGTAAGCTCCATCCCCACACAAAATAAAATATGCATTTTTTAAGCCACTACATCAACACCTATCATAATGGGAGTGGGGGAACGGATTCCGACAGCTGTTTTTTTTTACAGGGGGAACGGAATCCGACGACAAAAAAACAGCCGTCGGAATCCGTTCCCCCTGTATTTCTTACACAAGGAAGATCTTCTAATATCTATCAAAGTGCTAAAAATGACTAGTCCTCCACAGCCTAGTGGTCAATCCACTGACTTAAAGAGCTGATGATTTTTAGATGAAACAAGTTCAAGTCCCGGCCTCGCTGACTTTTTTTGATCCCATATTTTCCTATCACAATAAAAGGCAAAAAGTCTAAAATATATTTATTTTACACTGGTGCCAGGTAAGCTCCATCCCCACACAAAATAAAATATGCATTTTTTAAGCCACTACATCAACACCTATCATAATGGGAGTGGGGGAACGGATTCCGACAGCTGTTTTTTTTTACAGGGGGAACGGAATCCGACGACAAAAAAACAGCCGTCGGAATCCGTTCCCCCTGTATTTCTTACACAAGGAAGATCTTCTAATATCTATCAAAGTGCTGAAAATGTCTAGGTCTCCACAGCCTAGTGGTCAATGCACTGACTTTAAAACCTGATGATTTTTAGATGAAACAAGTTCAAGTCCAGGCCTCGCTGACTTTTTTTGATCCCATATTTTCCTATCACAATAAAAGGCAAAAACTCTAAAATATATTTATTTTACACTGGTGCCAGGTAAGCTCCATCCCCACACAAAATAAAATATGCATTTTTTAAGCCACTACATCAACACCTATCATAATGGGAGTGGGGGAACGGATTCCGACAGCTGTTTTTTTTACAGGGGGAACAGAATCCGACGGCAAAAAAACAGCCGTCGGAATCCGTTCCCCCTGTATTTCTTACACAAGGAAGATCTTCTAATATCTATCAAAGTGCTGAAAATGACTAGGCCTCCACAGCCTAGTGGTCAATGCACTGACTTTAAGACCTGATGATTTTTAGATGAAACAAGTTCAAGTCCCGGCCTCGCTGACTTTTTTTGATCCCATATTTTCCTATCACAATAAAAGGCAAAAAGTCTAAAATATATTTATTTTACACTGGTGCCAGGTAAGCTCCATCCCCACACAAAATAAAATATGCATTTTTTAAGCCACTACATCAACACCTATCATAATGGGAGTGGGGGAACGGATTGCGACAGCTTTTTTTTTTACAGGGGGAACAGAATCCGACAGCAAAAAAACAGCCGTCGGAATCCGTTCCCCCTGTATTTCTTACACAAAGAAGATCTTCTAATATCTATCAAAGTGCTAAAAATGCCTAGGCCTCCACAGCCTAGTGGTCAATGCACTGACTTTAAAACCTGATGATTTTTAGATGAAACAAGTTCAAGTCCAGGCCTCGCTGACTTTTTTTGATCCCATATTTTCCTATCACAATAAAAGGCAAAAAGTCTAAAATATATTTATTTTACACTGGTGCCAGGTAAGCTCCATCCCCACACAAAATAAAATATGCATTTTTTAAGCCACTACATCAACACCTATCATAATGGGAGTGGGGGAACGGATTCCGACAGCTGTTTTTTTTTACAGGGGGAACGGAATCCGACGGCAAAAAAACAGCCGTCGGAATCCGTTCCCCCTGTATTTCTTACACAAGGAAGATCTTCTAATATCTATCAAAGTGGTTAAAATGCCTAGGCCTCCACAGCCTAGTGGTCAATGCACTGACTTTAAGAGTTGATGATTTTTAGATGAAACAAGTTCAAGTCCCGGCCTCGCTGACTTTTTTTGATCCCATATTTTCCTATCACAATAAAAGGCAAAAAGTCTAAAATATATTTATTTTACACTGGTGCCAGGTAAGCTCCATCCCCACACAAAATAAAATATGCATTTTTTAAGCCACTACATCAACACCTATCATAATGGGAGTGGGGGAACGGATTCCGACAGCTGTTTTTTTTACAGGGGGAACAGAATCCGACGGCAAAAAAACAGCCGTCGGAATCAATTCCCCCTGTATTTCTTACACAAGGAAGATCTTCTAATATATATCAAAGTGCTGAAAATGACTAGGCCTCCACAGCCTAGTGGTCAATCCACTGACTTTAAAACCTGATGATTTTTAGATGAAACAAGTTCAAGTCCAGGCCTCGCTGACTTTTTTTGATCCCATATTTTCCTATCACAATAAAAGGCAAAAACTCTAAAATATATTTATTTTACACTGGTGCCAGGTAAGCTCCATCCCCACACAAAATAAAATATGCATTTTTTAAGCCACTACATCAACACCTATCATAATGGGAGTGGGGGAACGGATTCCGACAGCTGTTTTTTTTTACAGGGGGAACAGAATCCGACAGCAAAAAAACAGCCGTCGGAATCCGTTCCCCCTGTATTTCTTACACGAGGAGAATCTTCTAATATCTATCAAAGTGCTGAAAATATTTAGGCCTCCACAGCCTAGTGGTCAATGCACTGACTTTAAGACCTGATGATTTTTAGATGAAACAAGTTCAAGTCCCGGCCTCGCTGACTTTTTTTGATCCCATATTTTCCTATCACAATAAAAGGCAAAAACTCTAAAATATATTTATTTTACACTGGTGCCAGGTAAGCTCCATCCCCACACAAAATAAAATATGCATTTTTTAAGCCACTACATCAACACCTATCATAATGGGAGTGGGGGAACGGATTCCGACAGCTGTTTTTTTTTACAGGGGGAACAGAATCCGACGGCAAAAAAACAGCCGTCGGAATCCGTTCCCCCTGTATTTCTTACACAAGGAAGATCTTCTAATATCTATCAAAGTGCTGAAAATGACTAGGCCTCCACAGCCTAGTGGTCAATGCACTGACTTCAAGACCTGATGATTTTTAGATGAAACAAGTTCAAGTCCCGGCCTCGCTGACTTTTTTTGATCCCATATTTTCCTATCACAATAAAAGGCAAAAAGTCTAAAATATATTTATTTTACACTGGTGCCAGGTAAGCTCCATCCCCACACAAAATAAAGTATGCATTTTTTAAGCCACTACATCAACACCTATCATAATGGGAGTGGGGGAACGGATTCCGACAGCTGTTTTTTTTTACAGGGGGAACGGAATCCGACGGCAAAAAAACAGCCGTCGGAATCCGTTCCCCCTGTATTTCTTACACAAGGAAGATCTTCTAATATCTATCAAAGTGCTTAAAATTATTAGTCCTCCACAGCCTAGTGGTCAATCCACTGACTTTAAGAGCTGATGATTTTTAGATGAAACAAGTTCAAGTCCCGGCCTCGCTGACTTTTTTTTATCCCATATTTTCCTATCACAATAAAAGTCAAAAACTCTAAAATATATTTATTTTACACTGGTGCCAGGTAAGCTCCATCCCCACACAAAATAAAATATGAATTTTTTAAGCCACTACATCAACACCTATCATAATGGGAGTGGGGGAACGGATTCCGACAGCTGTTTTTTTTACAGGGGGAACAGAATCCGACGGCAAAAAAACAGCCGTCGGAATCCGTTCCCCCTGTATTTCTTACACAAGGAAGATCTTCTAATATCTATCAAAGTGCTGAAAATGACTAGGCCTTCACAGCCTAGTGGTCAATGCACTGACTTTAAGATCTGATGATTTTTAGATGAAACAAGTTCAAGTCCCGGCCTCGCTGACTTTTTTTGATCCCATATTTTCCTATCACAATAAAAGGCAAAAACTCTAAAATATATTTATTTTACACTGGTGCCAGGTAAGCTCCATCCCCACACAAAATAAAATATGCATTTTTTAAGCCACTACATCAACACCTATCATAATGGGAGTGGGGGAACGGATTCCGACAGCTGTTTTTTTTTACAGGGGGAACGGAATCCGACGACAAAAAAACAGCCGTCGGAATCCGTTCCCCCTGTATTTCTTACACAAGGAAGATCTTCTAATATCTATCAAAGTGCTAAAAATGACTAGTCCTCCACAGCCTAGTGGTCAATCCACTGACTTAAAGAGCTGATGATTTTTAGATGAAACAAGTTCAAGTCCCGTCCTCGCTGACTTTTTTTTATCCCATATTTTCCTATCACAATAAAAGGCAAAAAGTCTAAAATATATTTATTTTACACTGGTGCCAGGTAAGCTCCATCCCCACACAAAATAAAATATGCATTTTTTAAGCCACTACATCAACACCTATCATAATGGGAGTGGGGGAACGGATTCCGACAGCTGTTTTTTTTTACAGGGGGAACGGAATCCGACGGCAAAAAAACAGCCGTCGGAATCCGTTCCCCCTGTATTTCTTACACGAGGAAGATCTTCTAATATCTATCAAAGTGCTAAAAAATGACTAGGCCTCCACAGCCTAGTGGTCAATGCACTGACTTTAAGACCTGATGATTTTTAGATGAAACAAGTTCAAGTCCCGGCCTCGCTGACTTTTTTTGATCCCATATTTTCCTATCACAATAAAAGGCAAAAAGTCTAAAATATATTTATTTTACACTGGTTCCAGGTAAGCTCCATCCCCACACAAAATAAAATATGCATTTTTTAAGCCACTACATCAACACCTATCATAATGGGAGTGGGGGAACGGATTCCGACAGCTGTTTTTTTTTACAGGGGGAACGGAATCCGACGACAAAAAAACAGCCGTCGGAATCCGTTCCCCCTGTATTTCTTACACAAGGAAGATCTTCTAATATCTATCAAAGTGCTAAAAATTACTAGTCCTCCACAGCCTAGTGGTCAATGCACTGACTTTAAAACCTGATGATTTTTAGATGAAACAAGTTCAAGTCCAGGCCTCGCTGACTTTTTTTGATCCCATATTTTCCTATCACAATAAAAGGCAAAAACTCTAAAATATATTTATTTTACACTGGTGCCAGGTAAGCTCCATCCCCACACAAAATAAAATATGCATTTTTTAAGCCACTACATCAACACCTATCATAATGGGAGTGGGGGAACGGATTCCGACAGCTATTTTTTTACAGGGGTAACAGAATCCGACAGCAAAAAAACAGCCGTCGGAATCCGTTCCCCCTGTATTTCTTACACAAGGAAGATCTTCTAATATCTATCAAAGTGCTGAAAATGTCTAGGCCTCCACAGCCTAGTGGTCAATGCACTGACTTTAAAACCTGATGATTTTTAGATGAAACAAGTTCAAGTCCAGGCCTCGCTGACTTTTTTTGATCCCATATTTTCCTATCACAATAAAAGGCAAAAACTCTAAAATATATTTATTTTACACTGGTGCCAGGTAAGCTCCATCCCCACACAAAATAAAATATGCATTTTTTAAGCCACTACATCAACACCTATCATAATGGGAGTGGGGGAACGGATTCCGACAGCTGTTTTTTTTTACAGGGGGAACGGAATCCGACGGCAAAAAAACAGCCGTCGGAATCCGTTCCCCCTGTATTTCTTACACGAGGAGAATCTTCTAATATCTATCAAAGTGCTGAAAATGACTAGGCCTCCACAGCCTAGTGGTCAATGCACTGACTTTAAAACCTGAAGATTTTTAGATGAAACAAGTTCAAGTCCCGGCCTCGCTGACTTTTTTTGATCCCATATTTTCCTATCACAATAAAAGGCAAAAAGTCTAAAATATATTTATTTTACACTGGTGCCAGGTAAGCTCCATCCCCACACAAAATAAAATATGCATTTTTTAAGCCACTACATCAACACCTATCATAATGGGAGTGGGGGAACGGATTCCGACAGCTGTTTTTTTTTACAGGGGGAACGGAATCCGACGGCAAAAAAACAGCCGTCGGAATCCGTTCCCCCTGTATTTCTTACACAAGAAAGATCTTCTAATATCTATCAAAGTGGTTAAAATGCCTAGGCCTCCACAGCCTAGTGGTCAATGCACTGACTTTAAGAGTTGATGATTTTTAGATGAAACAAGTTCAAGTCCCGGCCTCGCTGACTTTTTTTGATCCCATATTTTCCTATCACAATAAAAGGCAAAAAGTCTAAAATATATTTATTTTACACTGGTGCCAGGTAAGCTCCATCCCCACACAAAATAAAATATGCATTTTTTAAGCCACTACATCAACACCTATCATAATGGGAGTGGGGGAACGGATTCCGACAGCTGTTTTTTTTTACAGAGGGAACGGAATCCGACGACAAAAAAACAGCCGTCGGAATCCGTTCCCCCTGTATTTCTTACACAAGGAAGATCTTCTAATATCTATCAAAGTGCTGAAAATGTCTAGGTCTCCACAGCCTAGTGGTCAATGCACTGACTTTAAAACCTGATGATTTTTAGATGAAACAAGTTCAAGTCCAGGCCTCGCTGACTTTTTTTGATCCCATATTTTCCTATCACAATAAAAGGCAAAAACTCTAAAATATATTTATTTTACACTGGTGCCAGGTAAGCTCCATCCCCACACAAAATAAAATATGCATTTTTTAAGCCACTACATCAACACCTATCATAATGGGAGTGGGGGAACGGATTCCGACAGCTGTTTTTTTTACAGGGGGAACAGAATCCGACGGCAAAAAAACAGCCGTCGGAATCCGTTCCCCCTGTATTTCTTACACGAGGAGAATCTTCTAATATCTATCAAAGTGCTGAAAATATTTAGGCCTCCACAGCCTAGTGGTCAATGCACTGACTTTAAGACCTGATGATTTTTAGATGAAACAAGTTCAAGTCCCGGCCTCGCTGACTTTTTTTGATCCCATATTTTCCTATCACAATAAAAGGCAAAAACTCTAAAATATATTTATTTTACACTGGTGCCAGGTAAGCTCCATCCCCACACAAAATAAAATATGCATTTTTTAAGCCACTACATCAACACCTATCATAATGGGAGTGGGGGAACGGATTCCGACAGCTGTTTTTTTTTACAGGGGGAACAGAATCCGACGGCAAAAAAACAGCCGTCGGAATCCGTTCCCCCTGTATTTCTTACACAAGGAAGATCTTCTAATATCTATCAAAGTGCTGAAAATGACTAGGCCTCCACAGCCTAGTGGTCAATGCACTGACTTCAAGACCTGATGATTTTTAGATGAAACAAGTTCAAGTCCCGGCCTCGCTGACTTTTTTTGATCCCATATTTTCCTATCACAATAAAAGGCAAAAAGTCTAAAATATATTTATTTTACACTGGTGCCAGGTAAGCTCCATCCCCACACAAAATAAAATATGCATTTTTTAAGCCACTACATCAACACCTATCATAATGGGAGTGGGGGAACGGATTCCGACAGCTGTTTTTTTTTACAGGGGGAACGGAATCCGACGGCAAAAAAACAGCCGTCGGAATCCGTTTCCCCTGTATTTCTTACACAAGGAAGATCTTCTAATATCTATCAAAGTGCTTAAAATTATTAGTCCTCCACAGCCTAGTGGTCAATCCACTGACTTTAAGAGCTGATGATTTTTAGATGAAACAAGTTCAAGTCCCGGCCTCGCTGACTTTTTTTTATCCCATATTTTCCTATCACAATAAAAGTCAAAAACTCTAAAATATATTTATTTTACACTGGTGCCAGGTAAGCTCCATCCCCACACAAAATAAAATATGAATTTTTTAAGCCACTACATCAACACCTATCATAATGGGAGTGGGGGAACGGATTCCGACAGCTGTTTTTTTTACAGGGGGAACAGAATCCGACGGCAAAAAAACAGCCGTCGGAATCCGTTCCCCCTGTATTTCTTACACAAGGAAGATCTTCTAATATCTATCAAAGTGCTGAAAATGACTAGGCCTTCACAGCCTAGTGGTCAATGCACTGACTTTAAGATCTGATGATTTTTAGATGAAACAAGTTCAAGTCCCGGCCTCGCTGACTTTTTTTGATCCCATATTTTCCTATCACAATAAAAGGCAAAAACTCTAAAATATATTTATTTTACACTGGTGCCAGGTAAGCTCCATCCCCACACAAAATAAAATATGCATTTTTTAAGCCACTACATCAACACCTATCATAATGGGAGTGGGGGAACGGATTCCGACAGCTGTTTTTTTTTACAGGGGGAACGGAATCCGACGACAAAAAAACAGCCGTCGGAATCCGTTCCCCCTGTATTTCTTACACAAGGAAGATCTTCTAATATCTATCAAAGTGCTAAAAATGACTAGTCCTCCACAGCCTAGTGGTCAATCCACTGACTTAAAGAGCTGATGATTTTTAGATGAAACAAGTTCAAGTCCCGTCCTCGCTGACTTTTTTTTATCCCATATTTTCCTATCACAATAAAAGGCAAAAAGTCTAAAATATATTTATTTTACACTGGTGCCAGGTAAGCTCCATCCCCACACAAAATAAAATATGCATTTTTTAAGCCACTACATCAACACCTATCATAATGGGAGTGGGGGAACGGATTCCGACAGCTGTTTTTTTTACAGGGGGAACAGAATCCGACGGCAAAAAAACAGCCGTCGGAATCCGTTCCCCCTGTATTTCTTACACAAGGAAGATCTTCTAATATCTATCAAAGTGCTGAAAATGACTAGGCCTCCACAGCCTAGTGGTCAATGCACTGACTTTAAGACCTGATGATTTTTAGATGAAACAAGTTCAAGTCTCGGCCTCGCTGACTTTTTTTTATCCCATATTTTCCTATCACAATAAAAGGCAAAAAGTCTAAAATATATTTATTTTACACTGGTGCCAGGTAAGCTCCATCCCCACACAAAATAAAATATGCATTTTTTAAGCCACTACATCAACACCTATCATAATGGGAGTGGGGGAACGGATTCCGACAGCTGTTTTTTTTTACAGGGGGAACGGAATCCGACGGCAAAAAAACATCCGTCGGAATCCGTTCCCCCTGTATTTCTTACACAAGGAAGATCTTCTTATATCTATCAAAGTGCTGAAAATGACTAGGCCTCCACAGCCTAGTGGTCAATGCACTGACTTTAAAACCTGAAGATTTTTAGATGAAACAAGTTCAAGTCCCGGCCTCGCTGACTTTTTTTGATCCCATATTTTCCTATCACAATAAAAGGCAAAAAGTCTAAAATATATTTATTTTACACTGGTGCCAGGTAAGCTCCATCCCCACACAAAATAAAATATGCATTTTTTAAGCCACTACATCAACACCTATCATAATGGGAGTGGGGGAACGGATTCCGACAGCTGTTTTTTTTTACAGGGGGAACGGAATCCGACGACAAAAAAACAGCCGTCGGAATCCGTTCCCCCTGTATTTCTTACACAAGGAAGATCTTCTAATATCTATCAAAGTGCTAAAAATTACTAGTCATCCACAGCCTAGTGGTCAATGCACTGACTTTAAAACCAGATGATTTTTAGATGAAACAAGTTCAAGTCCAGGCCTCGCTGACTTTTTTTGATCCCATATTTTCCTATCACAATAAAAGGCAAAAACTCTAAAATATATTTATTTTACACTGGTGCCAGGTAAGCTCCATCCCCACACAAAATAAAATATGCATTTTTTAAGCCACTACATCAACACCTATCATAATGGGAGTGGGGGAACGGATTCCGACAGCTGTTTTTTTTACAGGGGGAACAGAATCCGACAGCAAAAAAACAGCAGTCGGAATCCGTTCCCCCTGTATTTCTTACACAAGGAAGATCTTCTAATATCTATCAAAGTGCTGAAAATGACTAGGCCTCCACAGCCTAGTGGTCAATGCACTGACTTTAAGACCTGATGATTTTTAGATGAAACAAGTTCAAGTCCCGGCCTCGCTGACTTTTTTTGATCCCATATTTTCCTATCACAATAAAAGGCAAAAAGTCTAAAATATATTTATTTTACACTGGTGCCAGGTAAGCTCCATCCCCACACAAAATAAAATATGCATTTTTTAAGCCACTACATCAACACCTATCATAATGGGAGTGGGGGAACGGATTGCGACAGCTGTTTTTTTTACAGGGGGAACAGAATCCGACGGCAAAAAAACAGCCGTCGGAATCCGTTCCCCCTGTATTTCTTACACAAGGAAGATCTTCTAATATCTATCAAAGTGCTGAAAATGACTAGGCCTCCACAGTCTAGTGGTCAATGCACTGACTTTAAGACCTGATGATTTTTAGATGAAACAAGTTCAAGTCTCGGCCTCGCTGACTTTTTTTTATCCCATATTTTCCTATCACAATAAAAGGCAAAAAGTCTAAAATATATTTATTTTACACTGGTGCCAGGTAAGCTCCATCCCCACACAAAATAAAATATGCATTTTTTAAGCCACTACATCAACACCTATCATAATGGGAGTGGGGGAACGGATTCCGACAGCTGTTTTTTTTTACAGGGGGAACGGAATCCGACGGCAAAAAAACATCCGTCGGAATCCGTTCCCCCTGTATTTCTTACACAAGGAAGATCTTCTTATATCTATCAAAGTGCTGAAAATGACTAGGCCTCCACAGCCTAGTGGTCAATGCACTGACTTTAAAACCTGAAGATTTTTAGATGAAACAAGTTCAAGTCCCGGCCTCGCTGACTTTTTTTGATCCCATATTTTCCTATCACAATAAAAGGCAAAAAGTCTAAAATATATTTATTTTACACTGGTGCCAGGTAAGCTCCATCCCCACACAAAATAAAATATGCATTTTTTAAGCCACTACATCAACACCTATCATAATGGGAGTGGGGGAACGGATTCCGACAGCTGTTTTTTTTTACAGGGGGAACGGAATCCGACGACAAAAAAACAGCCGTCGGAATCCGTTCCCCCTGTATTTCTTACACAAGGAAGATCTTCTAATATCTATCAAAGTGTTAAAAATTACTAGTCCTCCACAGCCTAGTGGTCAATGCACTGACTTTAAAACCTGATGATTTTTAGATGAAACAAGTTCAAGTCCAGGCCTCGCTGACTTTTTTTGATCCCATATTTTCCTATCACAATAAAAGGCAAAAACTCTAAAATATATTTATTTTACACTGGTGCCAGGTAAGCTCCATCCCCACACAAAATAAAATATGCATTTTTTAAGCCACTACATCAACACCTATCATAATGGGAGTGGGGGAACGGATTCCGACAGCTGTTTTTTTTACAGGGGGAACAGAATCCGACAGCAAAAAAACAGCAGTCGGAATCCGTTCCCCCTGTATTTCTTACACAAGGAAGATCTTCTAATATCTATCAAAGTGCTGAAAATGACTAGGCCTCCACAGCCTAGTGGTCAATGCACTGACTTTAAGACCTGATGATTTTTAGATGAAACAAGTTCAAGTCCCGGCCTCGCTGACTTTTTTTGATCCCATATTTTCCTATCACAATAAAAGGCAAAAAGTCTAAAATATATTTATTTTACACTGGTGCCAGGTAAGCTCCATCCCCACACAAAATAAAATATGCATTTTTTAAGCCACTACATCAACACCTATCATAATGGGAGTGGGGGAACGGATTGCGACAGCTTTTTTTTTTACAGGGGGAACAGAATCCGACAGCAAAAAAACAGCCGTCGGAATCCGTTCCCCCTGTATTTCTTACACAAGGAAGATCTTCTAATATCTATCAAAGTGCTAAAAATGCCTAGGCCTCCACAGCCTAGTGGTCAATGCACTGACTTTAAAACCTGATGATTTTTAGATGAAACAAGTTCAAGTCCAGGCCTCGCTGACTTTTTTTGATCCCATATTTTCCTATCACAATAAAAGGCAAAAAGTCTAAAATATATTTATTTTACACTGGTGCCAGGTAAGCTCCATCCCCACACAAAATAAAATATGCATTTTTTAAGCCACTACATCAACACCTATCATAATGGGAGTGGGGGAACGGATTCCGACAGCTGTTTTTTTTTACAGGGGGAACGGAATCCGACGGCAAAAAAACAGCCGTCGGAATCCGTTCCCCCTGTATTTCTTACACAAGGAAGATCTTCTAATATCTATCAAAGTGCTTAAAATTATTAGTCCTCCACAGCCTAGTGGTCAATCCACTGACTTTAAGAGCTGATGATTTTTAGATGAAACAAGTTCAAGTCCCGGCCTCGCTGACTTTTTTTTATCCCATATTTTCCTATCACAATAAAAGTCAAAAACTCTAAAATATATTTATTTTACACTGGTGCCAGGTAAGCTCCATCCCCACACAAAATAAAATATGAATTTTTTAAGCCACTACATCAACACCTATCATAATGGGAGTGGGGGAACGGATTCCGACAGCTGTTTTTTTTACAGGGGGAACAGAATCCGACAGCAAAAAAACAGCCGTCGGAATCCGTTCCCCCTGTATTTCTTACACAAGGAAGATCTTCTAATATCTATCAAAGTGGTTAAAATGCCTAGTCCTCCACAGCCTAGTGGTCAATCCACTGACTTAAAGAGCTGATGATTTTTAGATGAAACAAGTTCAAGTCCCGGCCTCGCTGACTTTTTTTTATCCCATATTTTCCTATCACAATAAAAGGCAAAAAGTCTAAAATATATTTATTTTACACTGGTGCCAGGTAAGCTCCATCCCCACACAAAATAAAATATGCATTTTTTAAGCCACTACATCAACACCTATCATAATGGGAGTGGGGGAACGGATTCCGACAGCTGTTTTTTTTTACAGGGGGAACGGAATCCGACGGCAAAAAAACATCCGTCGGAATCCGTTCCCCCTGTATTTCTTACACAAGGAAGATCTTCTAATATCTATCAAAGTGCTGAAAATGACTAGGCCTCCACAGCCTAGTGGTCAATGCACTGACTTTAAAACCTGAAGATTTTTAGATGAAACAAGTTCAAGTCCCGGCCTCGCTGACTTTTTTTGATCCCATATTTTCCTATCACAATAAAAGGCAAAAAGTCTAAAATATATTTATTTTACACTGGTGCCAGGTAAGCTCCATCCCCACACAAAATAAAATATGCATTTTTTAAGCCACTACATCAACACCTATCATAATGGGAGTGGGGGAACGGATTCCGACAGCTGTTTTTTTTTACAGGGGGAACGGAATCCGACGACAAAAAAACAGCCGTCGGAATCCGTTCCCCCTGTATTTCTTACACAAGGAAGATCTTCTAATATCTATCAAAGTGCTGAAAATGTCTAGGTCTCCACAGCCTAGTGGTCAATCCACTGACTTTAAGACCTGATGATTTTTAGATGAAACAAGTTCAAGTCCCGGCCTCGCTGACTTTTTTTGATCCCATATTTTCCTATCACAATAAAAGGCAAAAAGTCTAAAATATATTTATTTTACACTGGTGCCAGGTAAGCTCCATCCCCACACAAAATAAAATATGCATTTTTTAAGCCACTACATCAACACCTATCATAATGGGAGTGGGGGAACGGATTGCGACAGCTTTTTTTTTTACAGGGGGAACAGAATCCGACAGCAAAAAAACAGCCGTCGGAATCCGTTCCCCCTGTATTTCTTACACAAGGAAGATCTTCTAATATCTATCAAAGTGGTTAAAATGCCTAGGCCTCCACAGCCTAGTGGTCAATGCACTGACTTTAAGAGTTGATGATTTTTAGATGAAACAAGTTCAAGTCCCGGCCTCGCTGACTTTTTTTGATCCCATATTTTCCTATCACAATAAAAGGCAAAAAGTCTAAAATATATTTATTTTACACTGGTGCCAGGTAAGCTCCATCCCCACACAAAATAAAATATGCATTTTTTAAGCCACTACATCAACACCTATCATAATGGGAGTGGGGGAACGGATTCCGACAGCTGTTTTTTTTACAGGGGGAACAGAATCCGACGGCAAAAAAACAGCCGTCGGAATCAATTCCCCCTGTATTTCTTACACAAGGAAGATCTTCTAATATATATCAAAGTGCTGAAAATGACTAGGCCTCCACAGCCTAGTGGTCAATCCACTGACTTTAAAACCTGATGATTTTTAGATGAAACAAGTTCAAGTCCAGGCCTCGCTGACTTTTTTTGATCCCATATTTTCCTATCACAATAAAAGGCAAAAACTCTAAAATATATTTATTTTACACTGGTGCCAGGTAAGCTCCATCCCCACACAAAATAAAATATGCATTTTTTAAGCCACTACATCAACACCTATCATAATGGGAGTGGGGGAACGGATTCCGACAGCTGTTTTTTTTTACAGGGGGAACAGAATCCGACAGCAAAAAAACAGCCGTCGGAATCCGTTCCCCCTGTATTTCTTACACGAGGAGAATCTTCTAATATCTATCAAAGTGCTGAAAATATTTAGGCCTCCACAGCCTAGTGGTCAATGCACTGACTTTAAGACCTGATGATTTTTAGATGAAACAAGTTCAAGTCCCGGCCTCGCTGACTTTTTTTGATCCCATATTTTCCTATCACAATAAAAGGCAAAAAGTCTAAAATATATTTATTTTACACTGGTGCCAGGTAAGCTCCATCCCCACACAAAATAAAATATGCATTTTTTAAGCCACTACATCAACACCTATCATAATGGGAGTGGGGGAACGGATTCCGACAGCTGTTTTTTTTTACAGGGGGAACGGAATCCGACGGCAAAAAAACAGCCGTCGGAATCCGTTCCCCCTGTATTTCTTACACAAGGAAGATCTTCTAATATCTATCAAAGTGCTGAAAATGTCTAGGCCTCCACAGCCTAGTGGTCAATGCACTGACTTTAAAACCTGATGATTTTTAGATGAAACAAGTTCAAGTCCAGGCCTCGCTGACTTTTTTTTATCCCATATTTTCCTATCACAATAAAAGTCAAAAACTCTAAAATATATTTATTTTACACTGGTGCCAGGTAAGCTCCATCCCCACACAAAATAAAATATGAATTTTTTAAGCCACTACATCAACACCTATCATAATGGGAGTGGGGGAACGGATTCCGACAGCTGTTTTTTTTACAGGGGGAACAGAATCCGACGGCAAAAAAACAGCCGTCGGAATCCGTTCCCCCTGTATTTCTGACACAAGGAAGATCTTCTAATATCTATCAAAGTGCTAAAAATTACTAGTCCTCCACAGCCTAGTGGTCAATCCACTGACTTTAAGAGCTGATGATTTTTAGATGAAACAAGTTCAAGTCCAGGCCTCGCTGACTTTTTTTGATCCCATATTTTCCTATCACAATAAAAGGCAAAAAGTCTAAAATATATTTATTTTACACTGGTGCCAGGTAAGCTCCATCCCCACACAAAATAAAATATGCATTTTTTAAGCCACTACATCAACACCTATCATAATGGGAGTGGGGGAACGGATTCCGACAGCTGTTTTTTTTACAGGGGGAACAGAATCCGACGGCAAAAAAACAGCCGTCGGAATCCGTTCCCCCTGTATTTCTTACACAAGGAAGATCTTCTAATATCTATCAAAGTGCTGAAAATGACTAGGCCTCCACAGCCTAGTGGTCAATGCACTGACTTTAAGACCTGATGATTTTTAGATGAAACAAGTTCAAGTCCCGGCCTCGCTGACTTTTTTTTATCCCATATTTTCCTATCACAATAAAAGGCAAAAAGTCTAAAATATATTTATTTTACACTGGTGCCAGGTAAGCTCCATCCCCACACAAAATAAAATATGCATTTTTTAAGCCACTACATCAACACCTATCATAATGGGAGTGGGGGAACGGATTCCGACAGCTGTTTTTTTTTACAGGGGGAACGGAATCCGACGGCAAAAAAACATCCGTCGGAATCCGTTCCCCCTGTATTTCTTACACAAGGAAGATCTTCTAATATCTATCAAAGTGCTGAAAATGACTAGGCCTCCACAGCCTAGTGGTCAATGCACTGACTTTAAAACCTGAAGATTTTTAGATGAAACAAGTTCAAGTCCCGGCCTCGCTGACTTTTTTTGATCCCATATTTTCCTATCACAATAAAAGGCAAAAAGTCTAAAATATATTTATTTTACACTGGTGCCAGGTAAGCTCCATCCCCACACAAAATAAAATATGCATTTTTTAAGCCACTACATCAACACCTATCATAATGGGAGTGGGGGAACGGATTCCGACAGCTGTTTTTTTTTACAGGGGGAACGGAATCCGACGACAAAAAAACAGCCGTCGGAATCCGTTCCCCCTGTATTTCTTACACAAGGAAGATCTTCTAATATCTATCAAAGTGCTAAAAATTACTAGTCCTCCACAGCCTAGTGGTCAATGCACTGACTTTAAAACCTGATAATTTTTAGATGAAACAAGTTCAAGTCCAGGCCTCGCTGACTTTTTTTGATCCCATATTTTCCTATCACAATAAAAGGCAAAAAGTCTAAAATATATTTATTTTACACTGGTGCCAGGTAAGCTCCATCCCCACACAAAATAAAATATGCATTTTTTAAGCCACTACATCAACACCTATCATAATGGGAGTGGGGGAACGGATTCCGACAGCTGTTTTTTTTACAGGGGGAACAGAATCCGACGGCAAAAAAACAGCCGTCGGAATCCGTTCCCCCTGTATTTCTTACACAAGGAAGATCTTCTAATATCTATCAAAGTGCTGAAAATGACTAGGCCTCCACAGCCTAGTGGTCAATGCACTGACTTTAAGACCTGATGATTTTTAGATGAAACAAGTTCAAGTCCCGGCCTCGCTGACTTTTTTTGATCCCATATTTTCCTATCACAATAAAAGGCAAAAAGTCTAAAATATATTTATTTTACACTGGTGCCAGGTAAGCTCCATCCCCACACAAAATAAAATATGCATTTTTTAAGCCACTACATCAACACCTATCATAATGGGAGTGTGGGAACGGATTCCGACAGCTGTTTTTTTTACAGGGGGAACAGAATCCGACAGCAAAAAAACAGCCGTCGGAATCCGTTCCCCCTGTATTTCTTACACAAGGAAGATCTTCTAATATCTATCAAAATGCTTAAAATGCCTAGGCCTCCACAGCCTAGTGGTCAATGCACTGACTTTAAAACCTGATGATTTTTAGATGAAACAAGTTCAAGTCCAGGCCTCGCTGACTTTTTTTGATCCCATATTTTCCTATCACAATAAAAGGCAAAAAGTCTAAAATATATTTATTTTACACTGGTGCCAGGTAAGCTCCATCCCCACACAAAATAAAATATGCATTTTTTAAGCCACTACATCAACACCTATCATAATGGGAGTGGGGGAACGGATTCCGACAGCTGTTTTTTTTTACAGGGGGAACGGAATCCGACGGCAAAAAAACAGCCGTCGGAATCCGTTCCCCCTGTATTTCTTACACAAGGAAGATCTTCTAATATCTATCAAAGTGCTGAAAATGACTAGGCCTCCACAGCCTAATGGTCAAATCACTGACTTTAAGAGCTGATGATTTTTAGATGAAACAAGTTCAAGTCCCGGCCTCGCTGACTTTTTTTGATCCCATATTTTCCTATCACAATAAAAGTCAAAAACTCAAAAATATATTTATTTTACACTGGTGCCAGGTAAGCTCCATCCCCACACAAAATAAAATATGCATTTTTTAAGCCACTACATCAACACCTATCATAATGGGAGTGTGGGAACGGATTCCGACAGCTGTTTTTTTTACAGGGGGAACAGAATCCGACGGCAAATAAACAGCCGTCGGAATCCGTTCCCCCTGTATTTCTTACACAAGGAAGATCTTCTAATATATATCAAAGTGCTGAAAATGACTAGGCCTCCACAGCCTAGTGGTCAATCCACTGACTTTAAAACCTGATGATTTTTAGATGAAACAAGTTCAAGTCCAGGCCTCGCTGACTTTTTTTGATCCCATATTTTCCTATCACAATAAAAGGCAAAAAGTCTAAAATATATTTATTTTACACTGGTGCCAGGTAAGCTCCATCCCCACACAAAATAAAATATGCATTTTTTAAGCCACTACATCAACACCTATCATAATGGGAGTGGGGGAACGGATTCCGACAGCTGTTTTTTTTACAGGTGGAACAGAATCCGACGGCAAAAAAACAGCTGTCGGAATCCGTTCCCCTTGTATTTTTTACACAAGGAGGATCTTCTAATATCTATAAAAGTCCTGCTAATTACTAGGCTCCAACAGCCTAGTGGTCAATTCACTGACTTTAATAGCTAGCGGTTTTTAGGTGAAACAAGTTCAAATCCCGGCTCGCAGACTTTTTTTTATCCCATATTTTCCAATCATAAAAAAAGGCAAAAACTCCAAAATATATTTCTTGAAACTGGTACCAGGTAAGTTCCATTCACACAAAATATAGAATCAGTATTTTTTAAGCCACTACATCAACACCTCTCATAATGGGAGTGGGGGAACAGATTCTGACAGCGTTTTTTTTGCCGTCGAATTCTGTTCCCCCTGTATTTCTGACACAATGAGGTTCTAATATTTATTAAACTGTTGCTGATATATTGACCCCTATAGCCTAGTGGTCAATGCACTGGTGTTAAGCACTATAGGGCTTTGGGTGACCCGAGTTCAAGTTCCAGTTTGTGATTTTTTTATTGATCCTGTACTCTGCTATCATAATTTACAGCAAAAACTCTATAAAATTATTCCTTAAACTGAGGCACTTCTTTAAAGAGCTTTCCTTTAGCTCAAACAGTAGAGCATTGGTGCTTGTAATGCCAAGGTCGTAGGTTCAATTCTCAGGGAAAGCAAAAACTGTTTAGAATACAAAATGTGTTCAATGAAATTCAAACTACTTCGCTCTGGATCAAAATCTGCCAAATGCTTAAATGTAAACTATGACAGTTAACCTCCATACGCAATACAATCAGTCTTTTTTAAGCCACTACATCAACACCTCTCATAATGGGAGTGGGGGAACGGATTCCGACATCTGTTTTTTTGCAGTCGGATTCTTTTCCCCCTGTATTTCTTACACAAGGAGGATCTTCTAATATCTATCAAAGTTCTGCTAATTATTAAGCCCCCACAGCCTACTAGTCAGTACACTGACATATAGAGCTGATGATGTATAGGTAACAAAAGTTCAAGTCCCGGCTCGCTGACTTTTTTTTATCCCATATTTTCCTATCACAATAAAATTCAAAAACTCTAAAATATATTTCATTTAACTGGTACCAGGTAAGCTCCATCCCTACACAAAATAAAATAAGCATTTTTTAGGGCACTACATCAACACCTCTCATAATGGGAGTGGGGGAACAGATTCCGACAGCTGTTTTTTTACAGGGGGAACGGAATCCGACAGCCAAAAAACAGCCGTCGGAATCCGTTCCCCCTGTATTTTTTACACAAGGAGGATCTTCTAATATCTATCAAAGTGCTGCAAATTGATAGGCCCCTACTACAGCCTAGTGGGCAATGTACTGATTTTCAAATATGACGATTTTTAGGTGAAACAAGTTCAAGTCCCGGCTCGCAGACTTTTTTTGCTCCCATATTATCCTATCAAAATAAAAGGCAAAAACTCTAAAATATATTTATATTACACTGGTGCCAGATAAGCACCATCCCCTCACAAAATAAAATATGCATTATTTAAGCCACTACATCAAAACCTCTCATAATGGGAGTGGGGGAACGGATTCCGACAGCTGTTTTTTATTACAGGGGGAACGGAATCCGACAGCAAAAAAACAGCCGTCGGAATCCGTTCCCCCTGTATTTTTTACACAAGGAGGATCTTTTAATATCTATAAAAGTTCTGCACATTATTAGGCCCCCACAGCCTAGTGGTCAATTTACTGACATATAGAGCTGGTGTTTTTTAGGTGACACAGGTTGAAGTCCCGGCTCATGTACTTTTTTTAATCCCATATTTTCCTATCATAATAAAAGGCAAAACTTTACCTGGTTGTCCACTTTACCTGATGGTCCGCTTTACCTGATGGCCCGCTTTACCTGGTGGCGCGCTTTACCTGGTGGCGCGCTTTACCTGGTGGCGCGCTTTACCTGGTGGCCCGCTTTACCTGATGGTCCACTTTATATGGTGGCCCACTTTACCTGATGGTCCACTTTACCTTGTGGCCCACTTTACCTGATGGTCCACTTTACCTGATGGCCCACTTTACCTGGTGGCCCACTTTACCTGGTGGCCCGCTTTACCTGATGGTCCACTTTACCTGGTGGCACACTTTACCTGATGGTCCACTTTACCTGGTGGCCCACTTTACCTGATGGTCCACTTTACCTTGTGGCCCACTTTACCTGATGGTCCACTTTACCTGGTTTGCCCACTTTACCTGATGGTCCACTTTACCTGATGGCCCACTTTACCTGGTGACCCACTTTACCTGATGGTCCACTTTACCTGGTGGCCCACTTTACCTGATGGCCCACTTTACCTGGTGGCGCACTTTACCTGGTGGCCCGCTTTACCTGATGGTCCACTTTACATGGTGGCCCACTTTACCTGATGGTCCACTTTACCTGGTGGCCCACTTTACCTGATGGTCCACTTTATCTGATGGCCCACTTTACCTGTTGGCCCACTTTACCTGATGGTCCACTTTACCTGATGGTCCACTTTACCTGATGGCCCACTTTACCTGATGGTCCACTTTACCTGGTGGCCCACTTTACCTGATGGTCCACTTTACCTGGTGGCCCACTTTACCTGATGGTCCACTTTACCTTGTGGCCCACTTTACCTGGTGGCCCACTTTACCTGATGGTCCACTTTACCTGATGGCCCACTTTACCTGGTGGCCCACTTTACCTGATGGTCCACTTTACCTGATGGTCCACTTTACCTGATGGCCCACTTTACCTGGTGGCCCACTTTACCTGATGGTCCACTTTACCTGATTGCCCACTTTACCTGATGGTCCACTTTACCTGGTGGCCCACTTTACCTGATGGTCCACTTCACCTGGTGGCCTTGAAACAAGTTCAAGTCCCGGCTCATGGGCTTTTTTTTAATCCCATATTTTCCTAACTTAATAAAAAGCAAAAACTCCTAAATATATTTCTTCAGACCAGGTAAACTCCATCCCCACACAAAATAAATATTTATTTTTTAAGCCACTTCATAAATACCTCTCATAATGGTAGTGGGGGAACGGATTCAGACGGCTGTTTTTTATTAAAGGGGGAACAGAATCCGACAGCAAAAAAACAGCCGTCGGAATCCGTTCCCCCTGTATTTCTTACACAAGTATGATCTTCTAATATCTATCAAAAAGCTGCTAATTCTAAGGCCCCCATAGCCTAGTGGTCAATTCACTGACATATAGAGCTGGTGATTTTTAAGTTCAAGTCCCGGCTCGTGGACTTTGTTTAATCGCATATTTTCCTATCATAATAAAAGGCAAAAACTCCTAAATATATTTCTAAATATATTAAATTAAATTGCTGATATATTGACCCCTATAGCCTAGTGGTCAGTGCACTGGTGTTTGGTGACACGAGTTCAAGTCCCAGTTTGTGATTTTTCTTGATCCTGTACTCTGCTATCATTATAAAAGGCAAAAACTCCTAAATATATTTATTTTACACTGGTGCCAGGTAAGGTCCATCCCCACACAAAATAAAATATGCATTTTCTAAGCCATTACATCAACATCTCTCATAATGTGAGTTGGGTAACTTCTGACACACTGAGGTTCTAATCTTTATCAAATTGATTCTGTTTAAGCTCCATCCACACACAGAATAGAATACGCATATTTTAAAGGGGACATATAATGAAAATCTGACTTTTTCCATGTTTAAACGGGTGGTTAAGTGTGATTTCACTTTTCTAACTTTAGTTAGTGTGTAATGTTGCTGTTTGAGCATAAACAACATCTGCTAAGTTACAATGCTCAAAGTTCAAAGCAAATGGAGATATTTGCTTTTAAAGAAATAGTTTTTTAAGGACTACAACAAACGGCTGGTATGGACTACATGACATTCCTCATGGGTTAGTGACATCACCAACCCTAAAATTTACATAAACCCCGCCCCCGGGACGCAGTCCATGTTGAGGGGAGGAAGAGTCATTGAAGTCGAGCACATTTTGTGAGTCAGCTCAAACTGTAGCATCTGTCTTTTCACATGCCATAGAATGTCACGCTGTGTGCATCTCACAATGTTCCTATGAACGATTTATAGATTACCATGACAGAATATGCAAATTGAAGATAGTTAACGCCACATCAGCAACATAAATTCATCATCTAACCATTCAGAGATGTCCTGAAGCATTCTACGTGTTGTCACTTCTTCTTGAGTCTCTCCATCATTGTCTGACTCCGTTTAAACATAAAAGGCAGAACAGTTTCTGTCATTTTAGTGTGTATCTGCATGAGGTAATCGGAGCTGCTAACACAGACAAGCTCTTGAAACCCCTTCCTCTGTGTCGGGAGAAGCAGCTAATTTGCATTTAAAGGGCCAGACACAAAATGTTTTTGCTGACCCTCAAAAAGTGACAACTTTAACATGCTATATAAAAATATCTGTGTAAAAGTTAAACATGACAGTATATGCCAGTTGATGAGATGAATCAATGTAACTCCACAACAACTATGTATCCAATAAGCATTCAGAAACATACAGGTGCAGTCTAAACGTTGCAACCTCTTCCTGAGTCTCTCCGTAAGGCTGTGCTATGCTACTGGTTATTTCTGAGGTTTTGAATGAGTGGGATTTGCGTGTCTTGTTGATTGGCCGTCTTCTGAACGGGGGCGAGGAGTAGCAGCTCATTTGCAATTAAAGGGACACATAAAAAAAAGGCTCGCACCCAAAAAGGGGCAAATTTGACAAGCTATAATAAATTATCTGGGGGGTATTTTGAGCTGAAATTTCACATACACATTCTGGGGACATCATAGATTCATATTACATCTTGTGAAAAGGGGCACAATATATCACCTTTAAGGGTTAGATCAGGGAGAAATAGACCCTTTTTTTTGTCTGTTAACTTTTTAAAGTAGTATGGTATTTGGACTATTGCGATATGGATAATATTGAAGAAGAGAGAGACAGACGAAATGGGGGGGGGGATGCATATAGAGAATGAAGGAGCTAAACAACAATTAGGGGGACTTATCTCTCACAGTCGCCATGGAGATGGATGTGTATTCCACTCTGTTTAAAATTGTACAAGTGGAGCCAGAACAAGCTCAGGTCTGCAATCAGTTAGACGCACTGAGGCTTTGGCTCTCATTCTCAAATCAAATACCGGTACACAAGAACATCTGTATTCCAAAGCATACAACTCACACTCTTGAAATAAAGCAGCACAAACATCAGTTCAATATTTAGATTTTATTCGTATTCCTGCAGAGATGCATAGACACACATGCCTACATAATACAAGATATGAACTGTTTTTTCTTTAGACATAAAACATTGTACATGTGTATCCAAAAGTTACAGTGCTGTACCATATCATCTATTGGTGTACTGTATTAGCCTGTTTTAGCATGTTACGTCATCCCTGAAACACACAAACAAACTCACGGTTACTGGCTAAAGGCAGATACTGTTGGACTGTATAACTACCGGTAGACAGTGAATGCACCTTCTTGATAGATAGTGATACTCTGCTACATACAGCAGTACTGATATTTACATGACGCCCTTTTTGGCTCTAAATAACATTTTTCACTTGAACTGTTGTTACGAAACATAAGGCAACTATGGCAGACAACAAATCAGAAAAAAAGTGTCGCACAAAAAAGTTTTTTTTTGTCTGTGTGCGAACATGATTGACATCTCAACAATATAAGCCTTTCGTAACAACAAAGTATACTACTGTTTTTTGTATCATTATTATTATTATTAAAATTGATATAATTAGTAGTATTACAAGACAGTAGGCACAACTTGGACAGGTTATACAGTGTGTACTCGCAAAAGAAGGTTAGATTACAGTGAACTATAACATAGCAGAACAAAGTTTTCAGATTTTGGTCCCATCCCAACCAGCGATGTTATTGATGATTTCAAATGTAAGACTTCATGTAATTTGTATTACAGAAACCGATGGTTGGAAAACCATTCAGCTGCTACTGTGTTCTTTAATAAATCTGCTTTCTTATTTATTTTCTTTATAAGAAACTGCCTTCGAAATAAAATAAGTTTGGAAAACTGCTCTTGAAGATCCTTGTTTGAGGGTTATTTGTACAGTGATTAATGTGTCATTACAGTTGTGTTAGTTGGCCTGTGATCTCTGGAAGATACTGTACAGACATAGGGTGGTTTCTACTTTTGTCCAAATAAAGACAAGCTGAGAATTTGTATCCTGAGGGGAGAAATGTTTTATAGATATTGATGTATATTACTGGTCAAATTTTGTTTGTTTGTTTTTTGAAAGAAATGTCTATTTTTATTCAGCAAATATTCATTAAATTGATCAAAAGGGACAGTAAAGACTTTTACATAGTTACAATTAAAACATATTTCAAATAAATGCTGTTCTTTTGGAACTTTCTGTTCATCAAAGAATCCTGAAAAAAGAATTACAGTTTTCATAAAATCTTTATGCAGCACAATTGTGATAATAACATTGATAAGAATATTAAATGTTTCTTGAGCGGCAAATCAGCATATCAGAATGATTTCTGAAGGCTCATGTGACACTGATGACTGGAGTAATGATGCTGAAAATTCAGCTTTGCCATACAGGAATACATTTCATTTTAAAATACATTAAAATATAAAACTGTTACGTTAAATTGTAATAATATATCACAATATTAGTGTTTTTACAGTTTTTTAATCAAATAAATGCTGCCTTGGGTGAGCATAAGTGTCTCATAAGTTTCAGTCTGAATTTGCACTTTTAGATAGATAATCTTGAAAGGAAAGAAATGTTTGTCCTTTTAAAAAGTCTCTAAAAATACTAATAAAGTTATTTTGTAAACTTTCAGCATTAAACTAGCACTTACAATTATCCAATTTTAATGGGATCTCAAGCAACATTGATCATCATTAATAGTTTAAAGAGTTACTTCGGGTAAGATTTTTATGTGCCCTAAATATAAGTACATTAAAGATAGATTTTGACCAAAAGTACTCTATCATGCTAATACATGCCTGGCAGCTTGAAAACGGACAGATGATGATGATCCACATTTTACCAGTCTACAGGGGTATCGCACCCTTGACTGAGATAGATGATGCATGACTAATGAGAAGATGAATGATTGAGCATCTCAGAAGAGTCCTATCAGGACAAAGCCCCTCAGGTCAGGAAGGTGACTTCTGCTTGAGTGTAGTTTGCTGGGGATGTGAGAGTGTCTTTACAGGTCTCTGAAACAAAGACACAAAGAGAGAAAACAGTTTAAACAAACTTACCATGCTAATACGTGTGGCAGGGTCAAAAATGAACCAGCAAAACTATTAACGCAAGAGAGATGAAAGGGAATTAGGCCATGTACACATTGCAGCTAAATTCAGTCAACATGCTTTATATTGAACATAAAACTGCCCACTTTAATAATGAAATAAATTTGATTGCTTTATATAATATAATATATATCTATATACATCACTTCATGACTCTAGCAACAAGCTAAAGTATCAAGGAATCCAAATGTACTTTTAGTAACAGAGAATTATGCATATGAAGAACCAATCATATTAGAAAAAATTATGAAATGAATCTTGTCACCTTTGTCATGCACTTATTCTATATAAACTGGCTGCTCTTCTCTTTTTGTTGGGGGATTCTCTCTGAAATTGGTCTGAGATTCTCCCGGCCGTGATTAAAGCATATTCAAAGGCATTGTCTGGAGTCTGTCTGGTTACTGCTGCGAAGCAGGTCAATGGAGAACTAGATACCTTATTACCGAGTGATAGTGTTCAGGTGTCGAAGTGGAGATGCCTAGTAGAGTATAAATTTGTAGGTGTTGAAGTGGAGACGTCCCATTTAGCTTAAGTAAGGCGGTATGGGGAATTTCTACCACAAGGTGAAAATTGTCCCAGAAATTCAATAGCAGGGGGGAAATATTTCCTCTTAATAAAGTTAATATCTGAGACTGACTGTAAAGTAATGGTGTGATTTATATCATTGAATCAAGCAAGACTTTAGACAACAGCACAGCAGATGTTTTTATATAAGACTGTTCATTTAGAAAAAGATTTCTGCCTATTAAAAAAAAGAAGACTTCTGGGATTCAGAAGCTTTGCAGTGAACTCAGAGACTCTGGGGAAGCTGTGGGGTTTGCCCATGTTGCTAATGGAAACCTATTAGCATCAATTAAGTTGAGCTACCTTTCGGGACCAGAAGCAGATCCATAACTCACATCAGGACCGCTGTAGATGATGCCTTTCACTGGTGGATGACAGGCTTTCAACATAATTACTTACAAATCAAGAAAGAAGTCAGCTTGAAAAAGACTGCTGCATGAGGGAAGACAGTAGGCAGGGAGACTCTGGGCCCTATCCTACACCCAGCGCAATGCAGCTGCATTGCTAGCAAGTGTTTTTTTGCTCGTTTCAGTCCGACATAGTAATAATTTTCACGACCTGCACCACATAGTTTAAATAGCAAATGCATTTGCGCCCATTTGTGCGCCCATGGGCGTGCTGGTCTGAAAACGAGGTGTGTTCAGGCGCGTTAGGTCATGTACTAGCATTTAAAGGGAATGGGAGATGAGACTCTGATTGGTTTAACGCACGTAAATCCCAAAACACACCCATTACTCATTAAGAGAATAGGGACAATCCTTTTAGACCATGCGCATGGCATGCCGACAATTTTTCCCGTCGTTAAACTAGCAAAAGTGGATTTGGACACGCCCGAAGTGAACTTGGGCCCTGCGCTTTAGACCATGCGCTTAGATCATTAAGATAGGGCCCTCTGTCTTTACTGCAAATAAACATGCTTTTGTGGGTGTGTTTATTTTTCAGAAAACAATCTAAATATGCTATGTATTTAGCAAAATTGGCTTGACTTGTTTTCAGTTTTCATATGTTTCACACAACAAATCAAATAAACAGAACAAATGCCATGAGTTTCTGGCCTGTAGATCATTCATACATATTTATTTTTAACATCAGCGATGACATTTCCAAGGATGGAGCATCTTTGCTATGTCTGGTGAGGGAATTACTGCATGTAATCACTGTTCATTTTCTGACAGGACCACAGCTGCTGTACGTCGCTCTGCCCCTCATTGATTCACAGAGTGCATCTGTCTCCACATCAGCAAGGAAAATTGCATGCTTTTCAACCAAACTAGAAATCAACCATCTCCGAATGTCTGAACGGCTTAGACGACCTCTGTTTGAATCTTCCAAGAATGGAGGGAAAAGGAAATCAAAACAAGCAAGCATGCTAACTGGTGGGATTAATATTCATATTTCCTTTTATTGCCTCTTGAAATGAAAATCTACGTTCATGCTACATCAACTAGTCATAGATGAGATCACATGACTATATTTAATTATGCATTATTAATTTATGGAAATATTCATTCATTTACCCATTAAGTGAACCCAAATGTACACTCAGGCTCAAAACGCAGTAATGAGGGCATACTAGAAAAACAACTAGATGAAAACTGTAGCAATTCACAGTTGCAAGAAATACTGCAATCCCAAGTTTTTCCGGTGTAATGTTCTGTTATGGATTTCAGATGATTTTTCCCACCTTTTCAGCAACAGGCGCTAATAAGCTCCTGTTTTACATCAGCAGACGGAGCTTCAAGGATGTAAAAGGTGGAATGTTTGCTCAAGCAGCTCGTGATCAAGCGATTATCTCCAGAAATAGACTGCCGGCAACCTGTCAGAGCTTTGGGGAATTTGGGGGCCGAGGTGCAAGTCAGTCAGGCTGAGATGAAGTCTGACTTGACAGCAGCCATTAATGAAGGATGTCGGGTTTGTCGAATGGTTTGTCCATCATGATGCTCTCCTTGTTTTGTGTGATGTTATCATCCTATTTCTCTCAGTTTTGAAATGTCAGTTACAGAATATCTGCACTTATTTTATGGCAATCTATAATACTTTATTCTGATCAATAATGGCAATTTGGGGTTAAAATTTTTTTTTATAATGACCTTTAAACTGCACAGCTGAACAATTTCCTGGATATCATTGCAAGTTTCATGTCCCTCATTGCACTCTGCAGGCTCTTGCTTGTAATCAAATAATTTTTACTCAAAATAATGTCATACCTATTTATGTATTATTAGTCCATTTTAACAAGACTTTTTACTCTTTTATATTTTGACACTGAAAATGGGTTGAAGCATAATTTATCCGTGCCATTTCTCCTAAAGGATAGGACTAACTCCATAGCCAGCAGTTCCCCTTTACCTGTGTGGATGGTGGGTTCAGCTCCGCAAGAAAAGTCTCCAGAATTCAGCAGGAAGCAAGTTGCCTCTTTCATGGTCTTGTCTCTGTTGCGTGAACATCGGAGGGTCCACCTCTCGCTGGGAGAGAGCGGTTGGGTCAGACTGCAGCCCTCCTCTTCTGAAAGAGTAACGTTGGCATCGCCATTCTGCTTTGAATCTGACAATGGGATAAAAAATACAAAAACATGCATGTCAGTTTTCATGACAGTGTTGCCCATCAAGAGAGAACAGATTTCAATATTTGCGGTCAATATAATGTTAATTATAAGAATTAGCATAAACTGCACAAAATTGTGTTAGATTTATGCTTACATTGAGAAAAATGTTTCCCATTGGAATAAGAAAATTAATTAAAGATATAATTTTTTAAGTCTTAATATAAATGGTATTTCTTTAATATATCTTGTTTTGAGGATGTTTTAATCATTTCTATATGATCCATGTTAATATATTTAATGTAATTACTGCAAAAATGTCCTGTATAATGTTCTGTTAAGGATTTTGGGGTTACGCTTTGCTTCGCCAAAACAATTGATTTAATCACTTAAAACAAATCTGATTTGATGATTTTGTGTTACTATTTAGTATTTTGAAAGAAATGGCTTTATATTCTTGGAGACTTTAGACTCATTGGGTCTCATTCATGAAACACGAGCAGAACGAATTCTTGTGTAAATCGTGTGTAAAGTGGTTCTGGCGTAAATTTTCGGATTCATTAAAATGTTCGTATTTTCCAAATGTTAGTTGGTACGAAAGAAATCTACACCTGCTCCCAGCCACGCGTAAATAGTGCGTTTAACATCCGAACGTTTTGCTCATTAATAAGGCTGCATTTTAATTCACCTTAATCGGGTTCATATTTACACAGCATTTTGAAAAAAATATTATATATAGTAATTACATATGTTTTTTCTTTTTACTTTTATCATGAGAGCCAGTAATAGCATCTGCAAACGGAACACTTTAATCAAATAATTAATTGCTTTCAATAGGGCTGGGCTATATTTTTTCGAAGTGAACTAATTAGTTTTTTTTGCAGTCGAGCTTCATGTCGAACCATTTTCTTTTCACTTCTGAGACTGTTCGATTAACAGATGAAACTCCAATAACTGCATCTGTAATATGCTGCCAAGCTTCCTTTTTTTAGGACCTGATACGCCTATGTACGCTTGAAAATAAAATGTGGCGTTTTGAATGAACTTCTGATAATAAAATGTCAATTTCTGCATCTGAGAAATTGTTCTTTTTCGTCTCCAAATCGTCTCCATTCGCTTTTGAGAAGACATGTTGAAATCCTTCGTTTGGTGTCATAATATGATGCCCATATATAGTTGTCAGTGGGATTTAATGGGCGGGATTTATGGTAATTGAGAATGAGCGTGCACACGCGTCCCATTTACGACTGATTGGAATTCATTAACACACACACACATTTCACTATCACATCTGACGTTTACGAAGTATTTGTGAATCAGGAGAAGAGTTTTCGGGAAGGTCTCTTTACGCGCAAATCACTCACATATTTACTCGTATATTTACGAATGTTTCATGAATGAGACCCATTGTACCATATAGTTCTATACATCCTCTCAGACATCACAATTGTCATGAAAATCCTGATGTTCTACCTGAGCGGTTTCTTCCGATGTTCTCCTCGGCGGCGAGGGGGCATGTGTCACTCTGTGTGCTGTTCCTTGGCGAGTTGCTTTCAGACTTCCCAAATGAGGCAGAGTCTATCACCATATCTGGGTTTGGGTTGTGCTTCTTCTTCTTCTTGGGCAGCTTCTGCTTGGCCATAGCCAGTGAGTAGTACATCCCAAAATTGTTAACGATAACGGGCACTGGCATGGCGATGGTAAGCACTCCCGCTAATGCGCATAACGCACCGACCATCATGCCCAGCCACGTCTTAGGGTACATGTCCCCATAACCTAGTGTCGTCATGGTGACCACAGCCCACCAGAAGCTAATGGGAATGTTCTTGAAATGAGTGTGTTTGCTGCCACTAGGGTCTTGGGGATCTGCACCGATACGTTCGGCGTAGTAGATCATGGTGGCGAAGATGAGCACCCCGAGAGCAAGAAAGATGATGAGAAGGCAAAACTCATTGACACTCGCCCGCAAGGTGTGGCCAAGAACCCTGAGACCCACAAAATGTCGCGTGAGCTTAAAGATCCGTAGGATGCGCACGAAACGGACCACGCGCAGAAATCCCAGGACATCCTTGGCAGCTTTAGATGTGAGCCAACTCAAACTCATCTCCAGATAGAAGGGCAGGATGGCTACAAAGTCAATGATGTTTAGCGTGTTCTTGATGAAGAGAAGCTTGTTCGGGCAACATATGATGCGGACCAGGAACTCAAAGGTAAACCAAACCACGCAGATTCCCTCCACCAGCATGAGCACTGGTTTGGTCTCCATCTCCAGCTTGAAGGTCCCGGTGGTGTTTCCGGCTGAACCTAATTCAGTGCGATTAACAAGCTCATTAAAGGCCTCATGGGTCTCCAGGCAGAAGTTAGTGATGGACACCAGGATGAAAAAGAGGGAGACAAAGGCAATTATCTGAAACAGACAAATGTAGATGTAAGCAAATTAGACTAGGAATAAATCACAACTCAATAAACAAGTTTTTAAATGCATTTGATTGGACGTAGGGGTGGACGATCAGACGATTTTATATCGTGATCAATCTTAAAGACGCCCACAATTTACTTTTCAAGCGAATCATAGAGATTGAGATATTTTATGTCCTTGTAATAATGTTAAAATACAGCTTTGACTGCCTACTGGATGGCTTGTGTCAAATTATATCATGTGTCTCTATCAAGTGTCTTTCAGGCATGGTGACGCAAATCAGTCAAATTATGTAATGCGAGTCTACTGTGGTACATGCTTTATTTTAAAAAGAGTTATTAAAAGCGCATTAAACTGAGAAAGAGACTGATCCCCACGTGCTCTCTGTGAGCGCACACTACGAGGAGCAGAACACAGACAAGCAAAGTATACCTGGGATTTCAGGAGCACAAATGGTAAATGGTCAAATATACACAAAAATATGTCAAAATGTCCAGTCAGTTATGTCTTAAGTGAATGAACAGTCGGGAAAGAAATTGGATGCATGTCATTATATTAGATCCATGCATTCGTTCTAAATAACTGCTGCTGTCTGTGTCATTAATATTAAGCAAAAGACAAAGACAAAATCACTCACTGCTCTTGACAGTCAATGTTAATTCGTAAAGTGAAGACTATGCAGTGTTTTAAAGTTTAACTTAGGGTTTAATGACTATTTTGACAACAGATTGTTTAGTGCAATACTGTTTTTTTATTTTTTTATTGTGCAAATAGATAAATCCACAGGCTTGTTCCAGTCTGGATATTCTCGATACATCTCAAAATTGGAAGATCGTGATTCAGATCGTGGATCGTGACTGTTTGTTATAAGATCGTGATATTACATTTTGGGAAGATCGCACACACCTAATTGGACCATAATGTTTTAATAAACATTCAGAATATGTTTACATTTTCTATTGATCGTTGCGTTTCATTACTAAAAATTAAACATTTTATTTATAGTTTATAGTTTGCTATAACCCACTGTAAAGTTGAATTCTGAGAAAATCAACGGAAAGATCAAATTAACTTTTTTTAAATGAATAGCTAGCAAACACGCATATGCTGATGTTTGGGGATAGTAAGAGACTATCACTGCTCTTGCATTTGCAGCATATAGTTTTAGCATTCATTGGCCTATCCTCGACCTAACCATAGGCTCTCTTCAGCATAATGGTACCCCTCAAAACTAACATAACAGAAACCCTTTTAAATCCCAAAATAACAGAACATTAAACACAAATAGACATGTCCCTATATTACTGTAACCTTGAACAAAAACAGAGTTTATAACAGTACACTTAATAGTACACTTAAAAACGAAAATTATGGCATCATTTACTCACCCTCAAGTTGTTTCAAACTTGTATGAATTTTCTTCTTCTGCTGAACACAAAAGAGGGAAAAGTAGGGAAAAAATACTATGGAAGTCAATGGGGTACATCAACTGTACATTAACAATCTTTTGTTCAGCAGAAGAAAGAAATGTATACAAGTTTGAAACAACTTGTGGGTGAGTAAATGATGACAGAGTTTTAATTATTAAGTGAACTATTCCTTTCAATTTAAAATGTTCTCTTCTTACAGTCAAAACCTGCTGATTATTCACATAACTTCTTTCCATTAAGTGCAATGCACTTTCAGTTGTATATGGAATTGTTACTGTTTTATTTAGTAAATTTTAAAAAAAATTTTATCACATATTTAGTTGTTTAATACATTACCAAGCTTCATATTATTAGAAGAATTGAAAACACTTTTTGCAGCACTTGCCAGAAACTCTCTCACATCTCCCAGGCCACCACCCTTATTTGTTGAGCCATATTAGCCTGCTTCCTTATTAACATACAGTATTATCTCAACCAATGGAGGCCATTTCTTTTTCCTTCATTAGCAAGAAACAATTAAATTAGCCCAAATTAAGCTCCAAATTATCTCTAACAATGATGCCGTGCAGAGTTTAATGAAAATCATCAAATTAAATTATTTGAAATCAACAGCAGATGAATATGTGGACTGAGTGGCAGTTGTTATTTTTTGAAGAAACTAAAAGAAAAAGAATATATTTGAAGATGTGAAGAAAGGATGGAGCAGCAAAGCAAGTGGAGGGGGGCGGGGGGGGGGGGGCGGGTTTGGGGTTGGGTAACCATGACAACCATGTCACACCAGCACCACACAGTTGAAGACTTGTTGTCAAGCTGAAGGAGATACAAGCCCATAGGCGACACAAGAGCAATGTAATACATTTTATTTATGTTTGCACATCCTCACAGGAGTAATAAACAAATGAAGACATGTTTAACCATTTTAAAAATTCCTTGATCTATTACAGCAGGCTGCCTGTTCAAGATTTGGCGGGCTTAATAAACTATGACAGAGCTTTAAGATCAGGAGTCTTCAGTTTTTTTAGGTCAAGGACCTCTTGGTGAATTAGACATGCATATTGTAGTAATATGCATTTTAAGTCTAGCCTATACGCTGAAGGTGATTTCACCAAGTACAACATGTTCCTGGATCGACATCTTTGTTGATCCTGGAACAACATTACAATCAACAAGTTTACAGTTTATGTCAAGTTTAGGCTTACAACAAGGGTTAGGTGCTTCTACATCAGTGTTATTCACCTATCATTTCCCTCTGACTTGTAGGGTTATACAATTTACGGACAGGAATGTTGTTCCAGGATCAACAAAATATGTTGATCCAATAACATGTCGTAGGCTACTTGGCAAAATCACGATGACCACCGAGATTTATTTAAAGTTGGCATAAAATTCATCCTATATATTTTCTAAATGCATGTTATTGGTATTTATTGTGATTGTGAACCAATCATCTGTAAAAAAAAATATATAATAATTATAGGCTAATAATAATTCTTCTTAATAGTCATAACTTGATCTTCCAATGAAATCTCTTCAGTGATGTATGTATGCTGGACACTAATCACTTAATCCGCATAAACTCCCATTTCCTACAATCGACTACAAGCTTGAATTAAACAAAATCTCCCTCTATTCAATCATCAACTGATGGATTAAACCAAGTTCCTGCCCTACATTTTCTTTCTTTTCCATTAACACAATTCACTTATACATCACTATATGGAGGTAAATATCTATTGCTACTTTCATTTTATCATGACTTTAACACAATATCCATTTATTAACATATATATTTATATTAACTGAGCTATAGTTAAGCTTTGGTTGAAGAAATTATTTTCTTTCTTTTTTTTTGCTGCCATTGTCCTTTTTTACACAAAAAAAATAGTTTCAATAGTTAAAATCCAGATCAAACAACAATTGCCGGACACCCTGTAGCTCCAACTATTGAAGACCTCTGGCTTTGACTTCACACAAAACAAGCTTCTCTGTATTTGTTTTTGAGAAGGTGAACCATCAATTCTCTGTTGAGAAGGTGAACATATTGACCCTGTAAGTGTATGACAAGCAGATGTGTTTGTGCAAAGGACAGCGGTGGTCCCGTGACTAGGATGGACCCAGCTCAGATCCCATTTAGAGCACTTCCTGTTGTTGTACGGATCAAAATGAGAAAACTTCCTTTACTCTTATAGCATATCTGTGCATGCACTTTTCCCTTGTTAGATAACATTAGAATTATGCAAAGACAACAATACTTGGCTGTGGCAAAATTTCGGCAAAATCATAATTTCATTGCTGCCTTCTGGCACATTTCGCAATACTTTCAACGTGAAATTTCCAGTAAGTGTTCAGTTTTATAAAATAGATGAATCTAAATCTGGCAAGGTTTTGTTACATTGTTGTATTTATTGCTGCAGTGTGGAAATGAAATGTCTGTTGATTGATACTAAAAGGTTAATGTTTTTTATAATTTTAAAATAACATAACACCATCACTAATCCCTACCCTAAACCTAACCCATATTGTTAACATCAGGAAATGTGAGCTAAAAATGCATTGGCTGAAGCACAATTCCATTTTGGCTTGCTTATAAAAATCTTTAAGCTCTTTTATCGTTAGGCTTCACTTGTTTCACAGGACTCTGACGCTCAGTATTACAGTATCACTGTACTAGGTGAGCTACAGAGCAAGTTTACTATGTTAGAAAAGCCTTATGGAGCTGGTTATGTGAGGAAAAATATCAACATGTATAAATCACACACTATGGTGAAAGTGTTTTGAGGTAATAACGCAAGGAACCACGAGAAAATAAGTCTTTATGAAAATGTAGGTACAGTAGAGACACGGTTTTCCAATAAGTCTTCTTACACAATGCACTTGTGCAAATATAGAGAACCAAAGATGAAGTATGACAGTTGTCTGTTCCAGCAGCCCTTTCATTTCACTCCTGATAAAAGTGCTTTATTGAGTACTTTAATCAACTTTAATCAATTGCAAGTTGTCACAAAAAGTGTAGGATTGACTGATGTTGACCATTAAAATGGATTCTGTTAATATTGAAGGTAAAATTGATTGTAAAATCAGTTATAGTAACAATAGAGCAATATTTGAATTATATATATTGTAATAGAGAAGAGATGTTGTACTTTTACTTTAGTATAAAGATATTTTGTTTCTAAAGTCGCGTGTAGAATTTTTTAAAAGGACATTTCTACCCCAACGAATCTGCAGAATTCTCTGACTAGCACCTTAACTCATACTGGCTCTTCATGCCTATAATTTTGTGCTTAACATAAAAGCAGACACCATATTTTCAGTAATGTGTGAGGCGTTGTTTCGTAGAAAGGGACTCTAAGCTAAATATATTTGTGTTCTAATGAGGAAATGGGAAAATAATTTAGTCGAGCTGCTCTCGCACCCCACAGAGAGCTATTGTTACAACATTAGCAAAACCTTGCAGAGTGCTGAACACAAACAGTTTAAGTGGAGTTGTAAATTGCTGGACAGATGGGTCATTGTGCACGTTTATCCAGCACTATATCACATGACAGAACACATATTATAAATACATACTATTGCAACAGTTCGTTGAGATTAACTCATTAAACAAAAGCTAATATCATGTATCCAGTGCAACTGTTTTGTATGCTGACACCATTTTTTCCAATACGAAATATATATATATATATATATATATAGAAATACATGAAGATCTGAGAGTATGAAAATATGAGCTATCTTGTATCTGAGCACTAACAGTATAAAGTGTAGACTTTATTGGTTGCTACTGCTAAAAATATATTAACAGGAAGGCCAGATGGCTGTTAACTTATAGTATTCATTATAAATAAACAATGATTGTTATGTGAGTTCATTTAGATGTAATAATTACTATTTTTGAAGAGTGATTCATTGAAATCAATCTGGCAGCATTAACACTACTTTTACTATAACTGCTACTCAAATCTAACAGTACATCACAAAAAAAATGTTGAATAGGTGATGGCTGCAAATGTACTTGCTTTGTACTGATGCATCCTTTTACAAACACATCTGCACATCCAGATGTTTCTGATTTAGGAGATTATCTATGACAAGAAAATATATACTGTTTGTGATCAGAGAGACTTTTAAAAAGCCTATTATGCTCACAAATACTTCAATTATTTGAAAAAAAGAATACAGTAAAAAAAAACTATATTGTGAATTATTACAGTCTAAAATAAATTACTTTTGATCAATTTAACGCATCCTTGCCTAATAAAATAAAACATCTTACTGACCCCAAGCTTTTGAACGGTGTATATGTGAGTGAGAGAGAGAGAGAGTGGTAAAGAGAGAGAGAACGTGTTGCTTGTGTCTGTGAGTGTCCACTTAGATAGTCTCCCATACCAGCTGTTCACTACAGCAGCCTCCAGCTCTTTTTTTTTTTAGTCACACCTCACAAAGACTTTTACCCATAGTGCAGCTGTCACATTCCAGTCCACCTGTATGAGCAAACCCTATTGTTTCACAATTAGGTTTCCATGGAAAATAATTCAAGCCTGCCATAACTGTTAAACAAGTAAAAAACAATGTCAGTAAAAGGAGGAAGACTCAAAATATATAAAATAAAGGATACATTTAAACTCTCTGGCATTCAAGTCCTCAGGGGAGGTCCTTAAACACAGAGAATAGTTAGCTTAGGAGGACTGGATAAACAAATATGTTACCTATCCATCACTTTAATAACATCTTTTACAAAAATATAACACCCTAAATTGTCATCCTGTAGCTCAAACAGTATTGCACAGTGCTAGCAACTTCAAGGTCAAGGATTTGATTCTTAAAGAATGCATTAATGAATACAATGCTTGAATGCAATGTAGGTTGCTTTAGATAAAAGCATCTACCAAATGGATAAAACTGTAAATGTAATTGTGCTGTTTGGTGAACATGGCCATGAATGTACTATACTATATGCTAGGGTTTCATGTTATTGTTTTGTGTTTGAATTTTTAAATGAAAAACATTAGTGGACATTATTAATTGAATCTTCTCCGCTGCCATAGGTCTCATATCTCAGTGATACTTTCACATATTCAAGCTTGCCATATCATGATAGGTCACATGACATGTGAGAACAATGATGTTTGACATTGACAAACAGATTTTGAGTGCAAGATTTGAGAGCTTAACACAAGTAAGGTATTATTCAAAGCAAAGATTCAATATGTCAAGTGAACCATGACTTTGACAGCCAAAAAGGTTCTCCTTCCATGCTTTATATTGTTCCTAAGCTGCAGACTGCAGGGAACTAAAGCAATTACATACACCAGGGATGAATTAAGTCACTATTATTTTGTCTGTCATATAACTCTGGGTCCAGTGCCAAAAGCCCATAAGCTGTTGTGCCAAGCATTTCTCCAGAGAATCTGTCTTTTCCCTGCATGAACAACAGTGTTTGTGCATTTGATACATTTCTCTGCAATGGCTTTTGTGTGTGAATGCTCATTTCTGAGAGTAACAGCATTTAAAAAAAACAAAGTCAAGGCACACTGTCACTGCAGTAACATGTCAGGGCAAAATGCGCTTGGGTCAGGGTCAGATAAACTGCGGAAACCCAAGAATAAAAAGGGTGAATCATTTAAATTGTGAATCAAGCTTGGCCTCCTTGACCTTGTGCTTGTATTTCTTCAGTGTATAAAAGTATGTCACTGTGCATATGATAATTGTGAAAACAATTCTGCTACAAAGAGCAATCATTTATTTATTCCCTCAATGGTCTATGATTTTAGTTTTTCTATATAGACTATATTTTTACTTAATGTTACATATTAAATCAAAATATAAATCGTCAAAAAGTCAGCATGCAATCAAACTTTTCAAAAGTTTGGGGTCGGTAAGATTTTTGCATTTGACTGCATTTGATCAAAATTACAGTAAAAACAGTAATACTATAAAACTTTATTACAAATGTAATTTATTCCTGTGCTGTGGAATATGCTGATTAGGAAACATGTCTTAATACTATTAATGTTGAAAACAGTTGTGCTGCTTAATATTTCAGGATTTATTCTACTATTATGATTCTACAATCTTACATTTGGGTGCAATTTAGCATGAACATACACTGCATACCTTTTTGTAATAATTGTGTACCAATACAAACTGAATAGGCTTTTTGAAAATTACAGGGTACATATCTATGCATATATCATTTTTTATTTATTTTTTGGATAGCAAAAGTGCAGATGTTTAAGTTTGGGCTTACACCAAGGCAAGTGAAGCTAAAACTTAGAAAAGCTTAAAATACTGAGAACTGTATCTTGCTCCAAGTAGTTACAGGATAAGTGGTGCTAGTATAATAAATAAAGGTTTCTGAGTCAGTGATATAAGATTGTGTCTAAGAAGCACCACTACATGAAAAAAAGAGTATCTTTCCCCAATATTTAAGCAAAAGTTGCACTACTAGTTTTAGTTTTCAGTGCACTTTTGTTTAAAAAGATTACTTTATAAATGCAGATATGTACCATGTAATTTTTAAAAAGCCACAGTGTGTACTGATTCACCACAATATAAGTACCCCTTAGTTCTATAAGTATAAATCATTTTCTTATTCTCCTGGTTGTTACACCTTTATTCACCAAACTTTCCATATTGTTTCCTTACACTTACATGCCAGTATAGTATTTATAGTATAATTACCGAAAGTTAAGCTGTGAAATCGCTTTAATTACGCAGTACTTTCCGGGCTGTAATCTAAAGCGTTACCGAAAATTTTCATCAAAAATTTAATATTTTGCTCTGCTAATACAATGACTCATTTTAAATGATTTTCTCAAACACAATCAGTCTTAACATTACAAAACACCACTGCAGTGAACGTGTCATTGCAACAAGCTGTGAGTATAGGTCTGTGAGCAAGTCTAGCCTGTGAAGGATATCTAGATTTTGGTTTATCTAAATGCCAAATGGTTTACCATACTTCTAAACAGACAAAGCCAACCTGGTCATACTCTGTAGCAAAGAACTATGAAACTGCTAGAGACACAAGTCTGTTATTTACACTTGTCATTGTGTTAATATAAGGCTCATACCGGGGACCTCTGCTCGCTGCATGCCTGGACCAGCTTGTGCAGGTATCAATTCTGTGAGCATTTTATTAGAAAGAGACGTACATCAATGGACGTGCACTCAAGTCTTCTGGTTAAATGTTCATATAATCTGTTCATACTTAGCCTCTCTTATGACTTGATTTAACACAGAGTTTACATGATTTTGAGATTACATATAGTTATAATAAACAGGGCGTTCTTTAAATCCATTCTCTTGCCAAAAACTTTTCAGAGTGTAAGCAACTGCCTCGTCCTGCCTGTAAAAAGCTAAAAAAGTCGTGTTTAGATCAATGACAACAACAAACTATTTGTGAATCTGGCAGGCAGCAGGCAGTCAGTATCTAACAATAAACAAGATCATATTTTATATGGGTTTTAGTCTTTGTTGATTGCATTAAAGAAAATAGATCAGAATAGCTAAAAAAAAGTAATAGCAGTACAAAAATCAACAGGTTATAAATGATTTCCTCTCTATTGTTTAATTTGTTGAAAATCATTAACAAAATAATTTGTAACAATACAATTTGTAATAAGAAACTATTTTAGGCCGTATGACCAGTATGACCTATTTTAGGCCGTATGAGAGAGAGAGAGAGAGAGAGAGAGAGAGAGAGAGAGAGAGAGAGAGAGAGAGAGAGAGAGAGAGAGAGAGAGATGTAAAATCGATCAAATAACAACAGTATAACTGTCAGTTTGAGAAGCAAGAGCTTCATTTGCATGTACATTTCTCAAATTCAGTGGCGTGTGAAAATGTCAGAATCAAGAGCAATTCAATCATATCTAGTCTGTTATGCTATTCAAAATAAAACAGTTATTGCAATGATTCACATTTTGTTAGAGGCAATTGTTTACACCTGTAAATGTAGATCTTCAACAGCACATGGCATGAATATTTTTGCAGTTACATATTTTAGAGTATTCTTAACATTAGACAAAAAAAACATTTAAACCTCAAGAATAATACACTTCAGGATTTGCTATTCAATTAAATCAGATAATTGTTTTAGGGTCTCAATACTTTTGCAAATCCATGTTTAACTTCATTAGGGCTGAGCAATATATAAAATATCCACCTCTTCATGATGATTTTGTTAGCGATATAAAATTTAAGGTACACTATGTAACTTTTTTTGTTCAAAATTAACAAAATTTCAATTTCAAAAACTCAATACATCATAAATCCTTCTTCAAAAACGAGTTTATTTATAATATTTTAGATCTGACGGGATGGTTTTCACAGGAAATTGCGTACATTCGTCACTCGCCTGTGCAAGTCTCATCATATCCATAAATAGAGAAAAGTTGCTCCGGTTCCTTTGACTCGTGTTTGGTGTGAAAGTGGCATAGGTTTGTTGTCACAACAAGTGAGAAAGATTGATATGGAGCGCGCTAAATCTTGAACATCCGGGAAATCACCCATTTTAAAAACACCTGCTGGCAAAAAAGAACGTTTCCGATGAATCGATTAAGTGAATGATTCAATGACTCACTGATAAAAGCGGTTACTTGTTTTGTTTCTGAATTCATTTGTGTGTTAAAACAAATGGGTTGAATAAGTGATTCAAAGACTCCCTCATTAAGACTCCTTTCCACCTACTGGCACAATGATGCAATGCACAGAAAGAGTCACTAAAAAACAAAACCCTTATCTGAATCTAACACAGATCTAGCTCATACTTAAGAAAAACGAAGGTTCAAAATGCACTACATCAGCACATCTTTGTTTCCTGCATTAGACTAAACTTGGAAGTCTCACAGCACTTCCATATTGTTGTCCTATTGTTAGTTTAATTGCTTCTATTGCTCTCCTCATTTGTAAGTCTCTTTGGATATCGCATATTTGCTAATGAGTGGAGAGACCATTATCTTTCACAGAGATTTCCCTACAGGTCTTTCAAAAGTAAAGATAAGCTATTGTCCACACATGCCACCGGGAAATACGTGCATGTCTTCGATTGAGCCTAGAGAGATTGTTTTAAAGTCATTTTTATGGGTGATTAAACATCAGGCTATATTGTTCATATATTTGGGATCTCTGATATCTCATGAAGATCAAACCCATAATTTCTCCACCAGAGCCCCTTTAAAACGCAGGAGCAGTTCTGAAGGCTTTTTATAAGCACACAACCATTCAAAATCATGCTAGCAGAATGCCAAGCACAGCACACATCCAGACAGTGTCTGCCCTCGGTCAATTACTCGGTGACTGATTAATTACCATGACGGTGAGAATGTAATGCTGTAATTATGAGGTACAGTTTACACATCACACACACACCTAAACCTAGGTGACGTAGTTACATGTTCTAGTAATAACAATAAATTATTCATAATTACAAGAAAATAACCCTAAACCAAACCCTAACTATATATAGTAAGATATTTACATTTACATTAATCATTTAGCAAACGCTTTTATCCAAAGTGACTTACAAATGAGGAGAGCATTAGAAGCAATTAAACTAACAATAGGACAACAATATGCAAGTGCTTTGACCCTTCCCAGTTTATTCTAACGCAGTATATGTATAATTCATATTACTCAGTACTTATTTGAGTAAGGACAATTAAGGACAATGCTACTATGTAACCTTAAAATAAAGTGTAACCCAAAAGAATATATTTTGAAGAATGTTGGTAACGAAACAGTTTTGGTTCCCATTGACTTCCATCCTATGGGGTCACCACCGTGATTATAATATAAGACTCCTGGATCAACATTCTGTCAACATCCCTGTCTGAAAATGTAGTCCTTACTCTATCCCTATCTCCACCCCTAAATCTAACCCTACTATAATTTCTTCATAAAATCAGAGGGAAATGATAGGTGGATAACACTGATGTAGAAGCACCTAACCCTGGTTGTAAGCCTTAACTTGATATAAACTGTAAAAGTGTCCCTCAAATCTGATTGGTCAATTGGAATGTTGTTCAAGGCACACAGAAAAAATGTAGATACAGGAAGATGTTGTACTTGGTGAAATCATGTTCACCCATATTGGATGGATAAAAAAGTAAAATGGAAGTCAATGGGAACTGAAACTGTTTGGTTACTGACATTCTTCAAAATATCTTATTTTTATGTGCAGCAGAAGAAGACAATTCAAGTAGACTTATAAGACTACAATTGGGTCAAATTATTATTTGAATAGGGTAAGAATATACACTTAAGTAAATTTATCTTAAAGGTTTTGACATTTTTACTGAGAGACAAGATACTGTAAAAAAATGCTTGCAGTGTTTCTATCTCTTTCCATTTCTCCTCTGCCGTTTGGATCCAGTGATTAATGAAAGCCCTCATAGATAGATTTTCCTCTTTTCTAACTGTATTAGCTGGCCTGGGTAGCTGTCAGTATGGTAACATGAGCCCTGCAGCCCATATTACTCTCAAGGTAGAGATAATTGAGAGAGCCAAGAGCAGCAGGGTCCAAGAAACCCAACCATTTGCTCCTTGTCATATCTGGGTGATTGGAAAATAATGATGTCTTGTTTGCTCTGAAAAGTTTGTTCTTTAGAAAGTGTATCTGTTCTGTTTCACCTCTTTCTTCCCTATTACTGGTTTTCTTAGAGGCGTGATCAGCATCTAGTCTGCCAGGCCTGTATGCTGGATATCATCTAAATTAATTAGGAAAAAACAAACAGCTAGCTTAATAGTGATGAAGTGATGGACCTGCAAGGCAATGGCTCAGCTGTGTAGATGTTAACAACCAAAGCAGCTCAGCTGTGACAAACACACTGCATATCAATGACATCTGATGTCTGTTTTGTAGCCTAAAGAGAAGAGACACATTGTATGAGAGCATTGGTATTTTATTTATTTTTAGTGACCTTTTGTGCCAAACAACTAAAAAAAAATCCTAACTTTTAAATTTCTCTAAGGGGAAAATTTATTTCCCGGTCAAAATAAAGGAGCCATAAGCCACACACACACTGACGAAGGCATGTAAAGCAGCAACGCGTAGGTGGATCTGTCACCAATTTTAATGTTTAAGCCATCAATGAAATAAAGGCTTTTTTACTTTTTTTTACTTATTTCGAGTGCCTTGGAGTTCCTAAGTTCTTAAAGGAGCCATAAGGTCCAGGATTCAATGATGTAACAGAGATTTAGTCCTACAATAAAAAGCTTTCACATTACTGATTTAATTACACTTTGAATTTTGCTTAAAAAAATTCAGATATCAAATATATGAGTGGCTATAAAATGCACAAAATAGGTGTGATAGCAAATTCCTCAGGGTTTGCCGTCTGTAAGAAATTAATACTTCAATTTTATCGTTTTTATAGTTACAAACAATTTCTATTTCAAATGAATGCTAATCTATAGAACTTTCTATTCATCAAAGAATACTGAAAAAAATATATCATGGAACCGTTTTCAACATTGATCATAAAAAATCTCACGAGCACCCAATCAGCATATTAGAATGATTTCTGAAGGATCATGTGACACTGAAGACTGCAGTAATGGCTGAAAAGAGCGGCTTTGCCATAACAGAAATAAATTACATTTTTACATATATTACAAATAGAAAAGAGCTGCTTTAAATTGTAATAGGCTATTTCACAATATTACTGTTTTTACTGTAATTTTGGTAAAATTAAGGTGAGCACTTTTTCATTATACACAAATAAATCAAACCAACCAGGCCCAGCTGAAGAACTGTGAGTGGTGATAGACTTTATTCTACGAGTGAGAGGAGAAACGTTGGTAACACTTTATTTTAGTGTCATTGTTACATGTTACATGTAGTTACCATAGCAATAACTATAAATAATGCATAATTACATGCAACTAAACCAAACCCTAATCCTAACCCTATAGTAAGTGCATGTAGTTGCTTAATATTACTCAGTACTTAAATGTATGATTACATTGTAACAAAGACGCCTTAAAATAAAGTGTAACCGAAACATTTTATTCTAATCATGGGTAATACCTGCGAGTCGATCCTTTTTATCATCTCATCATCATTTGATGGACTTAAAACGGACATATAGACATTTTAAAAGCATTTTAAAGGGACTGTGTCCATGCTATCTTACTTTCTCCTATTTTAGTTTGTCGTTTACACACACTGACTGAATCTTGACTAAAAATTAAGCCTCAAAATCTAAAGATCACTCCTCTGACACAGCCCTCAATACGGATTCTCTATCTGGAGCTGGTTTAAGGTAATTTATCTGCTATAAATAACCAACCTATCAATAAAGCAGACAAATAGACAAATCTGAATGTTGCACAACTTTTGATAAGTGGGCATATGGCACCAATTAAACATAAATAATTTTGACTGTAGCATCATAGAAATGTCTCCAAATGACATTCATCCATCACAGCAAGAGAGGATTTCACACATCTGACATCAGCATGTGACACATTAACACTAGAGCAGGTGGCATCTGGGTGAGTGCATGTTTGCAACAGTGTGAGACAGGTGCCGTTCAATAGACAGTTGCTGCTGATTGTGTTTCCACACAATTCCACACAAACGGTACCACAGAGTAAAGATGATCTGTGATCATGACATTTATGACATCAAAACTAATTTACAGATTGAAACTAAAGCCTGAAAACTCTAATGGCCATAATGCAACAACACCTGTTGGCATGCACCACCTGTTAGATGTGCATAACTGACACTAAATACTGCATGATGCAAGTCTATTTTTGTCAATCATTTTAAAATGGTTTCTAATTTAGATGGACATATTGTGATCGGGTTATGGCTCATTCCATGAACATGGTACACTTTGCTGTCCCACAACCTTTTTTAAAAGCATTAGCGACAATAATCTCACAGGTTGGAAAAACTCATGGATATGTTTACTATTATCTAAAATAAAACTAATATCATGAAAAGAAGACAATTTTTAACATAAGAAATGTCTGAATCCCCCCCCTTAAAATGTGCTTTTGGACTGTTCCGCCTGTCCCACCCTGCAATTGTATCCAACAATTAAAATCATACAATCAAGTCATGTTTTCTACAGTTGGTGCTGTTGTCTGTTGAACTGATATTCAATTCATTGCCATTTAAAACTATTTTAATGACGAATTACTTTCAATTATCAAATATGTGATATTTAGAGTTGTGACATTTTCCCCTCGTTACAACAAAAATGTAACATACTTTAACATTCTGACACCCTAGAAATAACACAGTAATTTGGTCATTTCCTTGAAATAAAGGTTTACAAACAACCAAAAGTTTTCAAAGGAACTTCACATATGCTGTAGGCTATGTGGCCTACGAAATAAAACAGTTCACGTGATTATAAGGATCACCTCCTTGACTATTTGTTAAAGAAGAAGAAAAAACATGTTCAAAGGCCTTATTTTACCCCCTATTCTTGTATTGTGAATTCTAATCTCTTACCCGGGCTGCACGCGAAGAATATGGATCTTCAAAGAGCGCCCATATTTTTGGTTGCCAAACTTCACAGCATCCCCTGGAGCGGTCAGGGCTGTCCTCAATGCCGAAGCGTCTGGGCAAGTCCTGGTCGTCCTCCGCTTCCTCCGGGTCTGGCGGCTCGAATATATCAAGCGCCTCTTCTGCGTCCCTGTGCTGGCGGTAGGTCATCCAGCAACAGGGCTCCACGTCCGTCTCATCGATGCCCCAAAATGCCAACTCCTCCTCGAACAGAGGGCCGCACACATCCGCTGGGCAGTGAAGCTTGCCAGTCCTGTAGTAGTTCAGCACATAGGCGAATATGCCCGGGTGTCGATCAAAAAACAATTCGCTGGAGGTGGGCGTCTGCCCCATGTCTGCCTCCGGGTTCACCTGGTTGTCCGTGTCGGCGAGCCAGGCGAGTCTCGTGCCCGGTATGGTCCTAAGGGTGCTCCTGTAGGTTTCGTGGCGCGTGCCGCCGACGTTGATTATGATTTTGTCCGAGTCTTCGCCTCTGGCCATCTCTTCCTTCAGACATGATTTGGAAGGAGGTTTATTGCCCGACTTGCGCCCGCGGTACGACGAAACACACACCGAGCTGATCATAGATTTCGATGGAGAGGCTTTAACCTAGTAACTCTCTTGGCTTTCAAAACCTGCGCAGCTGTCGTCAGTTCTAAAAGTCGAACAACTGTAGAGAGTTTCCGCCGTCACCATGACCATCAGAGACGCGAACAACCACCTGTTAACGGAGAAACTCTCAGTCTATGGGAGGATGCTTGCGTGGATCCTCATTCATGGGCACTTTGACACTATAGTAAACACCAAAACATGAGCAAACCGTCCGCGTATCACGACCGAATTAAGCGCGCGTGCTCAGGCATTTCTTATCACATAAAGAAAATCAGAGTAGCCTAGTTCAATTAAAAGTCAGACAACTCTAAAAATGCCCTCCAATTTCATCTCTTTCAAAACTCTCGTCACCTCGTCGTTGAATTAGTAAATCCCATCCTGCGAGCGCATTATTCCTTAATCACAACAATTAATTTACAATAAAATCTTGCCAAATAACGTCTGCGATGTTAACTTTGATTGTACATCACAGAAGAAGGCCAAATCATCTGTTGCCGAAGGATGAGACTGTATCATCAGTTTGTTGGAAAAGATCTGTTGCATCTTTGTGACAGTCAGACGACACAGCCCATGGGAGGATGATGATGATGATGATGCTCCAGCGTTTCAGTAACCCTTACAGCGCTGCATTACGTGGGATTTTAAGCTCTATTTGATAAATATAGAGAAAAGATTCAGTTTACTTTCACGCAATATGATGACGTATTTCTGCATTAATTAACATTTTAATTTGCTTTTAAGTAGGCTATATTTAGGCTATAACGCTGTACTTTATTACATCTGTGTGTTATTGTCTGCCAAATGCATAAATGTACATTCTGGCATTAAATTGTGCAAAAAAACAACAATTGCTGCATGGGAGTCAGGGTTTGACTGTAAATTTGACATTTCTATAATCTGACTGCCGTATAGGCTAATAAGGCTCTCTATATTTTTGTCCTCTTTTAGAAATTCGTGAAAACTCAGTTTATTTATTTATTTTTTGCTGTTGAAGAAGCAAATGGGAAATATATAGGCTAGTCTAATCTAAAAATATATATTTTATTGTGGTTTATTATAGTTCCCTCTGCTAGTTTTTAAGATGTGCAAAGGGTCCATACCTTGTTGTTTTAGACAGAGAGAACTGGGGCAATTGCATTTGAAATACATTCATTAATTATTAATATTCATATATAGATTAAAATGAAAATTATAGAAAATATAAATAATAAATAAGGTATTTGACTTTTTAGGTTTTAGGTCAAGTGGATCCAGGTCTTCTGTTGGGTGTATGGATGAGTTGCAGTCTGTGTTACAACGTCATCTAGTGTACAAACTGAAGTAGAGCAGATTTAACATCATACATTTTCTACCTAGCCCTTTGATAGAAAAAAAATACTGGTTTCATTAGTTTTCATGGTATAAATTTGCATTTATTTTTTATTCTTACAAATAATAAATACGTTATATCATAAAACATTCCATAATAATTTATTCCATTTCATTAATTCACTTATTAGCTGACACAGCTGAAGGACAATTTGTCTTACAACATTTAAATTCAAGCACATTTGACAAAAAAAGATACCGGTATAAAAGTAATGTAGCTCATATATAGGCCTATATATATCAGGAAATATAAAGTGATGCCACCATATCTTTTTTAACATGAAAGTAATATTGCACAATATAATAAGGCACATTTTCCTTTCTTTAATCCACCTCTTCAATGGTGGGGCCCTGTGATTCAGACTGGGCTTGGAATCCACAGCCACCTGCGGGGGGAACTCCTCCTCGATGCAGCCGAGTGATGACTGGACTACACACACTTTCCAGTTCCTTTTGATGGTGCTCATACTCTTCCTTTTCAGCCAACTGATTGTTCTCCAACCAAGTGATAACCTCCTTACACTTATTAATGACATTCTTCTTCTCTTCCTCACTAATCTTTCCTTTCAGGTTTTCGTCCTCAACGCTGTTCTTCATGTTGAAGGCATAAGACTCCAGAGCGTTCTTCGCTGCAATCTTCTCTCTCTGCACCTCATCCTCGGCTTTGTACTTTTCAGCATCCTCCACCATTCGCTCGATCTCCTCTTTGCCCAGTCTACCTTTGTCATTGGTAATGGTGATTTTGTTCTCTTTTCCTGTGCTCTTGTCAACAGCAGATACGTTCAGGATGCCATTGGCATCTATGTCAAAGGTCACCTCGATTTGGGGTACGCCTCGTGGCGCCGGGGGGATCCCTGTGAGCTCAAATTTGCCGAGCAAGTTGTTATCTTTGGTCATGGCCCTCTCGCCTTCAAACACCTGGATCAGGACGCCTGGCTGGTTATCAGAATACGTGGAGAAGATCTGCATCTGCTTGGTGGGGATGGTGGTGTTGCGTTTGATCAGAGAAGTCATGACTCCACCTGCGGTCTCAATACCCAGGGACAGAGGAGCCACATCCAGAAGCAACAAGTCTTGAACGTTTTCCGAGGTGTCGCCCATTAGGATGGCGGCCTGCACCGCTGCTCCATATGCCACCGCCTCGTCTGGGTTGATGCTCTTGTTGAGATCCCTGCCATTGAACAAGTCCTGCAAAAGCTTCTGGATCTTGGGGATCCTCGTGGAGCCGCCGACCAGAACAATATCGTGAATCTGAGACTTGTCCATTTTGGCATCTCTTAAAGCCTTCTCAACTGGATCCAGAGTGCCTCTGAAGAGCTCAGAGTTAAGCTCTTCAAAGCGAGCCCTTGTGATGGAACTATAGAAATCGATGCCTTCAAACAGGGAATCAATCTCGATGCTAGCCTGAGTGCTAGATGAGAGGGTTCTTTTAGCTCTTTCACAGGCCGTGCGAAGCCTTCTCACTGCTCTCTTATTCTGACTGATGTCCTTCTTGTGCTTCCTCTTAAACTCTTCAACAAAGTGCTTTACCATCCGATTGTCGAAGTCCTCCCCACCCAGGTGAGTGTCCCCTGCTGTGGCTTTCACTTCGAAGATCCCATCCTCAATCGTCAGGATTGAGACATCAAAGGTGCCTCCACCCAAGTCGAAGATCAGGACATTCCTCTCTCCTCTCCTGCCCTTGTCCAGCCCATAGGCAATGGCAGCCGCTGTAGGCTCATTGATAATTCTCAGCACGTTCAAACCGGCGATCACCCCCGCATCTTTGGTTGCTTGCCTCTGCGAATCATTAAAGTATGCTGGCACCGTGATGACAGCATTATTGACTCTCTGACCCAGGAAGGCCTCGGCGATCTCTCTCATTTTGACTAGGACCATGGATGAGATTTCTTCAGGGTAGAATGTCTTGGTCTCTCCTTTGTACTCAACTTGAACTTTTGGTTTGTCGCCTTCGCTGATGACGTTGAAGGGCCAAAGCTTCATGTCTGACTGGACCACTGGGTCATTAAACTTTCTACCAATCAGCCGTTTGGCATCAAATATTGTGTTGTTGGGGTTCATGGCGACCTGGTTCTTGGCAGCATCTCCCATGAGTCTTTCTGTGTCTGTGAAGGCAACATAGCTTGGAGTGGTTCTGTTTCCTTGATCATTAGCAATGACTTCCACCTTGCCATGCTGGAACACTCCCACACAGGAGTAAGTGGTTCCCAGATCAATGCCAATGGACAAACCTTTAGACATCTTGATTATTTATTATGAAATATCACCTGCAATACAAAAAGGTAACAAGTTATTTTTATATTAAATAATAATAATAATAGTTATTAGTATTAATATCGGTATAATTAATGTTCAATATAAATATTTAAATTAGTAATTTATTTTTTTAAATATAGTAACATATATTTATATACAAATATATTAAAGACTTTCAACTCATGTTAGACCAATTAAACAATTACAAAAATAAATAATCAAAATATTCAACTTAAGAAATGTTACATTAATATATCTATAGCCTATATTAATATACAATTAAAAATATATATATTTAAAAGTAAATATAGGCTAACTTAAAAAAAGAGAGAAATTAGAAATGACTTTAATAATCCAAAAGAATCTACTTAAGGAAAAGTTTACAATAATATTTTAATGTAGGCAATGGCATATATTAATAACATACATAAACTTCAAAGTAAACGTAACTCAGAGAGAGAGAGTCACTTACAGGTCGTGCGAGTTTGTTCTAGCGCTTCAGAGAGCGGACTCTTCTGCTCAGCTTTGCTGCAGTTGCTCGAGTTGTCTTTTCTTGACTGCCTCGACCTGAGTGACACTTCGCGCTTTATACCTCCCATGCTCCTTCTAGAAATACCAGACTTCTCTTGACTCTGGTGGTTAGAGGCTGAAGAGTCCCGAAGTTTCCAGGCGCGCACTGATGATCTCGTACACAGAAATAGCGTAAGCTGGTAGGACCGTATAGTATAGCTGCTGCAACAGGTGGGTGGGGCTAGACAATGTGTCCAACAAGATTTATATATATATAGCCTATATATATCGCAACGCTTTAAACAACATTTTACACAATGACACAATAATGACCAAATTTAATTTAAAGTTATACAATTATATATATATATATATATATATATATATATAGATGTATATATTATATAATATATATATATAATTGCATAACTTTGTGTTTTATTTCAAATGCTATTAAATTTGGTCATTATTGTGTCATTGTGTAAAATGTTGTTTAAAGCGTTGTGGTTACTGTTAATTCAGCGGTCAGACTTAATTTTCAGCCCTTGTCAGTATGGACCAAATGTTGTCGTTTGTGACTACTGCATATGGATTCAAACATATGTCATAAAGCTTTAGGGGCGGATTAACCCTTTAAAGTGGCTCAATAGCGGAATTTGGGCCGACAAGTGCTCAAAATTAAACATTAATTCCTAACATGATTCCTCCTAGATTCCCTTTGTTATCGTAACATTTTTAAAAAAATATTGTTGCAATATTATTACATTTCTACACAATCATAAACGTTTGTGATATTAATAGCATAAAATATAGGTCAAAAGGCATATTTAGTGACAGCAAGATCTTTAATTCAGGGATTCAATGATGACATCAAGGCAGAGGGAACACATCTGACAAATTATGTAATGCAAAGGTAAATCACAAATAAAAGTGCAAATGAGGCAAATATTCAAATGACAGCATTCACAGTGATTTTATTCTTAAGACATTTGCAGTCCCTTAGAGATGGTGATCAAAATATGTGTGCTTCTTGAATAGCTGACTGTGTGTGGGAATGTTAGGGGCCAAAGGTCAATAATATTCAGCAAACCTCTCACAGAATATACCAAAATCTCATTTCAACTGGGGTTACATTTATTCTCATCTAAGATTGGCCTACATAACATATAATGGTCTACATTATTTTGAAATAAGAATATAAAAGGCCACAGAGATGTTGAAGATGTGTGAGAAAATGAAAGGAAAATAATCCCTGTTGGTGACATTTCATAAAATCCCCCAAGCGGGGTACATGTAGCAGCAGGTGCTGCCAGTCACAGAAGTTTCTGCACACAGTGGTGTGTATCATATTGCCAGAACACTCTAGCTTTTACAGTAATACACAGTACATTCATCCGAAAAAGATATTATATTTTCTTATGCAAGAGCAATAAATCAGGAATATTATGCCGAGACTAACAATTTTTTTATATTAAAATCCACATAGACAACTTTTTGGTCATGAACGATTGAGTCTAGCGTAACCTTGGGTAAATAGAATAACCATGTAAAAACAAATCATAGTAATAATGATCAATTATTCTATGAGATCAGTCTACTATAACCAATATTTGGCACATTTTTAGAGCCTAGACAGTGGTCCTTTTCATATTTTAGGTTAAAAGAACATTTACAACAATTGCTATAATACATGAATTCTAACAATACACATAAGCCTAAAAGTGACATGAACGTATATTTTGTCACCGGAAATTAGTAACACTATTAAATAAGAATAACATTCAGTAAAATCAAGTTTCGCTTTAAGAAATGTATATTCATATAAAATAAATCTCTTGCTTCTCTGGTTAATACAGGTCTCTCCATTTGATGAAGGCTGAATCGATCCAGTCACACTAATATCTGCAAGCAAAACAACAGAAACGTATATTTTGTCCATAACTTTAGTCTGGTATGAAGAATATTTATAATAAAAAAATATGTTTTATTTAATGATTTATATTAATTACACTACCATTCAAAAAAAATTTTTTTAAAGAAATTAACACATTTGTCTGGCAAGGATACATTAAAATGATCTAAAGAGACAGTAAAGTCATTCATAATGTCACAAAAGATTTTAATCTCCAATAAAAACTGTTCTTTTGAACATTCTATTCATCAAAGAATCCTGAAAATCCACAAAATATTAAGCAGCATAACTGTTTCCAATATTGATAATAATACCGGTAATAAATATTTCTTGAGCACCAAATCATCAAGTTAGAATGATTGACACTGAAAATTCAGCTTTGCCATCACAGGTATAAATTACATTTATAAAATATGAAAATAGAAAACATTTGTTTGTAATTGTAATGTTTTACTGTATTTCTGATCAAATAAATGTATCCTTGGTGAGCATAAGCAACATAAACAAAACAAAATCTTACAACCCCACACTTTTGAACAGTAATGAAGGTTATACTGAAAAGCTAAAATAATGAATGTATATATTTTATACATTTAAGGAATTGAAAAGTTTTGTTTTAGACTAATGTGCTGAAGGCAACTAGCAGTGTCACTGGTTGCGGTATGTAAGACTTTTATTGAGAACCAGCAGAGGGCAGTAAGTGACTAAACATTTTAATATTGGGTAGTTCATGAGAATTTGTCCTAAAATAGGACCTTCATCACACTAGTACAAATGTGCACATTCTGATAGTGCAGACGGTATAGTGATGCAAGCTGTTTTAGAGCACCTCTCATACCTGTAGTAATTTGGTTTAAAGGGTCCATTCTTATTGAGGCCCATATATTTGGCCTGCTCATCTGACAGCTCGGTAAGATGGGCATCGAAATTGGGAAGGTGCAAGCTGGCCACATATTCATCTGAAACACACATGATTAATCACATTTAATGCATCTAACTGATGTATTTAAGTTGCCAGCAGTGGTGGTTGGTTCAGATAACACTTACCCATCTTCTTGGGCAGCAGGTAGACATCCTGTTTGTAGCGACCTTCTGGTGCATTATACAGCTCTATTAGGGCCAAAGCCTAACATTAAATAAAGAACACAACAGCCTGCGATTAGAGATGTTAAATCAGGCATAATAATCACACAGCTGTGCAACAGCACTCACAACCACTAACATAAATGGATTAAATGTCATCTGTACAGAGGGTACTAACTCACTTCAACTAAAACCCAAATGGTGACAGGTTCAATTACCTGGGTTGTGGCTGTGATTGATAGCACAAATGAGGGGACTGTTGAGCAGCTCAGGTTCAAGAGCCGGCCCTGAAAAACAGCACACAAATGATTGAGATGTACCGTGCTCCACCAGGAGAATGCACAAAGGAAAGTAATTTATCAAGGTGGGCACATTAGAGAAAAACCGAGGCTTTGGTTAGGGTGCTATGGACCATAATCTTATGTCATGGTACAAATCGCCCTTTAGTAGGTTTTATTGAAATGTATAGATTTGATAGGGAAAAAAATATTTTGATACCAATTTCACCAATAAATACTTAATTTAATTTGATTATTTACTTGGATGCAAACCAAAACATATGATTATTCATAACATCAGTTCAAAAGCAGTGTTAAAAAGACACTAATAAACTAATATTTTTTTTTCTAAAAATATTTTTTTAAACACACATTCAGTCCATTTACCATAACAAATTAAGTTAAAAGCTGATATTATTAAATATTACTGTTTTCTATTTTAATATATTTATATATATTTATTCCTGTGATGGTAAAGCTGAATTTTCAGCATCATTACTCCAGTCTTCAGTGTCACATGATCCTTTGGAAATCATTGTAATATGATGATTTGATGCTCAAGTAACATTTCTTATTATTATCAATGTTGAAAACAGTTGCTTAATATTTTTGTGGAAACCATTAAATTTTTTAAAATTCTTTGATGAATAGAAAGTTCAAATGAACAGCGTTTATTTAAAAAAAAAACATAAATGTCTTTACTGTCACTTTTGATCAAATGAATGCATCCTTGCTTAATACAAATTATTTATTTAAAAAAATACTGCACTCAAACCTTTAAATGGTAGTTTATAATAATGCATAAATTTGCTCTGTAATCATGAAACAACTCAACTCTGCATTGTGTTGTACCTAACCGCACTCTTTAATAACAACTTGCTTGTCCTGACTTGTTTGGGACAATACGCTTCTTTGTCGCTCTCATGTATAAATAACGTAAAGCGGTTTTACACCTCAGACTGCAATGCAAATACATCTAGCGTAATATAAACAGTAGAGCCCATCCGTCACAGCGCTCATCCCTACTGGCACACATTCATGAAAAAAAAAGAGGAAGGGGGAAAGACCTCTGCCAGTAAAATCACTCGTTTCCCGTCAGGCCAGATGACGTGGTCGACCTGTGAGCGCACCCTCTCCCAGGTGAGCTCTGGAGTCCGCAGACTCGCCTGGAACAGAGAAAGAACAGACACACATCAGCGCACACAACTAACACTCGCTTTAACACGCTGATAAACCTACAAAGCTAAAACACACGCACACACACACACACAAAAAGAGCAATCACTATGAACACAGTCAGCGGCTCAGCGCACTTCACTTTGTTGTTGGAAACATGCCGCTAAGAGGCTTTCAGGTTGATTAACTGACCCTGCTGCTCATGGAACATCTACAGCTGTTGACAGTATTCTTTCCCTGGACTACATTCACTAATAAAGTACACTACAGTGAGAGCAAATGGAGCCTCCTCATAAATAACTCAAAAATATTTTCAACAAAACAAATATAAATGTGAGGGAAGGCGATACACAGAACTCTGAGACTCACTCACCACATCAATCTCAGTGTTGGAATGGCCCATGTTACAGACAATACAGCCGTTCTTCATCCGGTCCAAGTGCTCCCTGGTCACAACATTTTTGTTCCCTGTAGAAAGAAAAATGTCTTCAGGAATCTTCAAGAAACCCCAGTAGACATTATGTGTTCCAACCAAATAAAATGTGTGAATTAACAGTGCAGCAGACATGTTCCAGAAGTAAAAATCTCACGAATTTTCTCTATAGGGGAAATTACTTTTAATAACTTACAAATCATGAAAAACAGGCCTACTGTGAACTATGATGTTGTTCATTCATGCTGTATGCTTCTGTTGAAGCCTCTAGCCCATATTATTTCTTTACTTTTTTATTTTTCGTTTTTTGATAATTGTGTTTAACTGTGAGATTCTTGGTGGGAGAACGATATTACCCATGATTCTGCAAAAGAAATCTCAACCAATCAGATTCACAACGAGCGAATCATGGCTGCGTTCCAGTCCAAAATTCTCACGCCCTTAACTCTCTAACTTCCCTCCGTCTCGTTCTCTCGGATGTGCGACATTGCTTGCGTTGCACAAGTGCTCACTACTGGCGGAACCGGAACTCGTACTTAAGGTTTAAATGGAACGCCCTAAGCCCTTGATCACTTGCTATAGAGGTCACCGTGGAGACCGAGTGTGGATAAATGAAGTGCAAGCGCTGCGAGTGCGAGCTGCTGATATGACGTCACAATCGTACTGCATTGTGGGACATATAGGTGCCTGAAGTGTATATATGAAGTAGAGCCGCTCCCTTGGTCAAAATCGAGGGAACGAGGGTCTGTCCGTATAAACTTCCCTCGTCCACTTCACGAAGTGGAACGCACTTCAAAATGGCGGCAGGGATTCCCCCAAGGGGAAGTGCTTAGGGAAGTTCGCAAGTGCGTGTTTAAAAATGGACTGGAACGCAGCCCAAATCAAAAGAACACTTTCCCATGAAGCACTGAGAATGACAAAAGAGTCAATTTCCATACCCTCTCGAATATGCATATTTTGCAATGAACTTAAAACATATAGCACGTCAATTTAACACAAATCTGTGCCTGTGACTAGTAGATACCACACATAACTTATCTAAATCTCAACAACTCTCTACTATGTTTTTACACAAATATTTTATCTCTTGGAGCAAATATTATTTACTTTAGAGTAGCCCAGAGATCAGCTGCAGCTGTCAAAGGGCAAACCGTTTCACAGCAGCTTAATGCAAGGGCATTTGGGAGGATGTGTTTGTGCTGATAAGAGCTGCATGAAACAGAGGAAATGGATCTGGAAGCGAGCCAGCTGTAACCAGACGTACCCGTGCAGGTGATAACCATGTCCATTTGGCGAACCACCTCATTCAGCTTCACCACTCTGAAGCCATCCATACTACGAGGGAGATTTAAAAGAAAAAACACAGATCGAATTCAAGAGGTATCTCAGATCTATCTATCTATATATATATATATATATATATATATATATATATATATACACAGACAGTGAGGGAAAATGTGGTGAAATATTCTTTATAAATAAGCACTTCAGCTTGTTCACAGACTTCCTGTGTAAAGACTTCCTGTGGCCATGTGTTTGGCTAATATTATTTGCAGAAGTTTACAAAAGTTGTTTGGCTGAAATAAAAATTAAATATAAATATTAGATGAAAAATGTTAAACTAACTTAAACTAACATAATTTAAACTAAAATTTAAACATAATTAATTAACAACTAAACTAATTGTAATTGTAACTAACTGAAATATAATGAGCTGACATTATAAGTACCGGTACTGAAATGACTAAAACTAAAACTGAAATAATAATATATTAAAGCATAATAGAAATATTAAAAACAAATAAAAATGACAAAAGCATATTACAAAATTACTAAAACCTAATGTAAATATAACAATAAAAGCTAATTAAAAATACTAATAAATAATACAATAATATTATATAAATAATACTAAAATAACACACTTTAAGCACATTTTTGCTGGTGTGTTTGTCTTACCAAGCTTGAAGAGCACAAATAGGGTCGATCTCTGTCACGCATACAATGGCTCCAAGCGCTTTCAGAGCTGAACAACAACCCTTTCCCACCTACACCAGAATCAATACAAGAATGAAAATAAAACCAACAATCGTGATGTTTATAGTAAATAAGGTCTGGCAGTTAAGATAAATTTAGAGATTATTTTTTGCATTGTGCAGATTATCTAGACTCCACTGTGGGGCATTTTACAAAAGCGCAGATGTTGACTGACCTCTCCATAACCACAAACCACCACCTGCTTCCCACCAAACATCACATCTGTTGTTCTCTTCAGACTAAGAAGAAAGAGGAAGTCAACCATGATTATCCTCTATGATAAGCTTTAGTCATGCTTAGTAAGGGGTCTGAGAAAGATATGCTCAAAACCTCCGAAAAGCACATCTCAGCATTGCAGGTGTCTTACCCGTCCAAGATGGACTCCCTGCAGCAGTACAGATTATCAAACTTCTGCTTGGTAACAGAATCATTGACATTCATAGCGGGAACGCAAAGCTTGCCAGCTTTGGAGAGTTGGTACAGCCTAACAGAATACACACAGATTCAAACACATGTTTCTATCAGGGCTGTCAATTAAATATTCAGATTTAGATTAATCTCATTATTCTGATCATATACAAATTAATACTAGAATAATTTAAAAATAATTGTGTCATTGTGTAAGGTTATTTGTGTGGGATGATAAAAATAAAGTAACAAAATGTATTAAATATATATAATTTTTTTTTTTATAAAATGTAAATAAAAATGTCCTACAGCCCTCCCTTACCTGTGTACGCCTGTAACACTCTCCTCCACGATCCCACGTATTTTCTTAAAGACACTGGGATACTTCTTATACACCCAGTGGGTCAGATCACCCCCATCATCTAGGATCTGTAAAATAATATATATACATGTATGATGATTACTAGCCTGCAAACACAAAGGAATCATGATAATTGTTTTGAAGATTAAATACTGATTTGGCAGCAAATAAAGTAATAGATGCAGTGTGCTTATTAGTGTAAATAGTGGTAGATGTGTTTTCACACTTTGTTACAAAAAGCAATAAAACGTATTCACACAAAGTGTAAATAGACATGATATGCAGTTTTTTTAAAATGGGTAAATTCAGGGTGGAGTTACTGAAAACAATCTTTGCAGACAAGGCTGGTTATTTGCACTCAGTATAAACAGACACTGTCCATTAATTAATTTTTATATATATATATATATTAAGCACAGAACATTATACCATATTTGCCTGCCAGCCTTCCATGTTGACACAGCGATCGATGCACCACCAGAAGTCGTCTTCCGATTCACCTTTCCAGGCAAAAACTGAAACACCTTTAAAGGGCACACAATAAATGCAAAGTGAGTCCAGAATATCAGGACACATTGGACCAGGTTGGAATTGATAGTTTAGAACACAGTGTAAGTTTAGAGGGTTGTTTACCGCTCTCTGCCAAAGCTGCTGCCACTTCATTCTGAGTGGAGTAAATGTTACAGGCAGTCCAGCGACACTGAGCGCCCAGTGCCACAAGTGTCTCGATCAGGACCTGAAAGAAACCAGTACAGCATTTCAAACACATGGGAAAGCAAACAAGAGTAACAAGGTGTGTACTTACATTATTTGTTCTGCAATATTTTCACACATAAGCAAATATACAGTACTGTGCAAAAGCCACGCTAGTATATTCCCTCCAAAGAAATGGTTTTAAGCCAGTTATTTATATCGTTTGCTGTAGTGTTTCAGAAGGAAATATCAGTTTAAATTTCCAAATATTAATTTTGCCATTAATCCAGTGAAACTTTTGTAAGCACAAGGAGTCTGACAACAGCTGGTATGATTCACACAGAGATCTGATCTCACCATCATCAAGTCCATCTGGGATTACATGAAAAAACGGAAAAAAACGACTACATCCAGAAGAACTGCGGCAACATTTCCAAGACGTTTGAAGAAACCTTCCTGCAAAGCTACCTGATAAACTATGTGCAAGTGTACCTGGGCAAAAGCAGTTTTAAAAGCAAAGGGTGGTCACACCAAATATTGATTCGATTTAGTAAATAGAAATTAATTGATAAATAAAATCTATTTATGACATTATTTTTGAAAGCATCCTCACTCCTTGTGCATACAAATAACTCACTGCATTATTACAATTAATGGCAAAATTAATGTTTGGAAAAGTAAACTGATATTTCCTACTGACACACTACAGCAAAAGATACAAATAACTGGCTTAAAACCATTTTTTTGGGTGAAAACACTAATGGGCCTAAGACTTTTGCACAGTACTGTATATTAAGCACTGTGGTTCTGATTTATTTATATGAAAATAAAAAAGCAATACAAAGTGTCTACATAGCGCAGCTGACTGGACGCTGTGGCATCAGCAGCCAATGAGCTTGCTGCTCAACATTCAAATACTTGGCATTGTTTGCTGTTATCAGTCTGCAGAGCGCTTTCAGAAACCCTCACCTTCCCCAGCTCCACATGTATAGATCTGCTACGGGGGGCTATTTTGTTTATTTAATATGTGCAGCAGCAGCATGTCTGTGAATGTATTGGCAGTAGCAAGTCTCCATACAAATCTATTCCACCAAGACCAAATGCATTAACATTGCCACTCTCTTCGAGAGTTGTCATGACATGACAGAACTACGGTTACTTTTGCTCATTTGTTGAACATTCAGCTGGGTGTTTTAATAGAGGCAATGCTGCTACAGTGTTATTTTAGGATTATTTATATAATATTATAGTACTATAAGTGCAGCAAACTTTAGGATTTATCCAAAAAATACATTTTGTGTTAAAATCAAAGACTGGTTGCAGAGGAAGAGTGTGTTTGAATTAGTGCGGCCCTGAGGAGAACCTACAGCAGTCTGTGCAGTGATGTGGGTACAGCCAACCACTTTCGCCCCAGCGAGGGGTTTCTCCCCCTGAGCTCGCTTCCGCAGGGAAATTAGTGCAGACATATCTGTGGAAATTATTGAGACAACAGTTTGGAGATGAGTCAACTTTATTAAGGAAGGTACAGTCTAGAGTCTGAGGCAGGTCAAACCTTTAAATGTATAGTTCACCTACAAATTTAACTTCTTAGTATTTGTTCACATTCAAAATCGGTATAATTTTCTTTCATCTGTGGAACATACATACAAACACAATGAATGTGGACTGAAGCTTTTAAGCTACCAAAAAGGACACAAAAGCATAATTTAAATGGTCTATATATGAATCATGCACTATATTCCAAGAAAAATTGGGAAAGAGACAGAGATAATTTTATTTATGGATCACTGAGTCAGTGAGTTGAGTTGAGATATGTCTGTGTTTTTTCTGAAACAAAGCTTTGTATGGCTTTAGAAGTCTTAATGACATTCTAAATGTCTCCTTTTGTCTTGTACAGAAGAAAATAACCAAATGAAAGGCTTTCCATTATTGAGCTCACTGTTCTTTCAAGTTCTGTTTGTATGGACTAAGTTGCTGGCATTAAGATCTTGACTCAGTTATCCCTTTAAAAAGATTAAATCAATTAAATGGAGTACAATGACTAATTCTGACAGCAGCAATTGTTACCAAACCTTGTTTACTTGACAGCACTTACACACCAACATTTTTGTTCAACGGATTTCCAGAGTCAACATTACTTTACTAAAACTTTTACATTCATTTACAAAATTTGACAAAACATGTCAAACTAGTTGAGAATCAATGCTGTACTGGTTATGTAAATCCATGTTGATATCACACAGCAACCTGACACAGTATCAAGGTGAGTCTCCTAACCTTGCTCAGCGATCTCGATCTCCCGCCGACCAAACTCTGCCTGCTTGATGTTCTTGACGCAGAAGTCACTGCTGCCCTTTGAGTTGAGCTGGCTTTTCTCACGGGGAGACGTCTCATCATCCGAACTGTCTGTGTATGAGGCCGCTACAAAAGATTGTAGGACACATTTTAGTGGAGATAAACTCCAATGCATGCATTCAATTGTGTTTGCAATGAAACATGACATTAAAATCATTCTTGTGATTTTATGAAATTATTTTGGCAATTGTGTTTCAGCAGTCTGCTATTGGGGTGTGGGGGGGGGGGGGGGGGGTCGGTCTGCAGTCACAAACATGTAGGAATGTTTATCCCTCACTTTTGTTGGTATTACGAACGATTTAGGAATGTGAATTTGTCTGATCCAGCGCCAACACTACCAAAAGTCTGTAGTTCCCGCTGTAAGCTGGTCTGGGATTATATTACACAACACACAAACTAGCATGAACAAGAAATAAGCAGTTTTGGGCCACAATGATGTTTGTTGATATGCAGTTTCTGCAATAAACCTAAACCCATTAATGTACTAAAAAGGTCTTAAACCTAAAATGTATACGTTTGCATGCATCTAACGCTTCGCGCCACATGGCAATGTTTGTGTTTTTGTTCTTCTGAACTACAGAGCTGTATTGACATGAGGGTGGATGAGGGTCAGACCTGAACTATAGCTGTCTGTAGAGGACTGAGAAATGGAGCGAGACAGGGAGCGACGGCCGGTCTTTGTAGGAAACTTGCTGAACTCCTGCTTTTCCTCTTGGTTGGCAAACTGAATCTGCTACAGTAAGATGGAGGTATGGAAAAAGAGAGGATGGGGGAGAGATAGACACATGAACATGTGATTTCATTGTATTTGGCTTTCTAGCCGTACATTAGAATGTAGTTAATAATATTTACTCAAAGTAAGATATATATAGCAGATATTACTGTATATCATACTACATTTACCTTAATACTGCAAACAGCAATCTCTTTATATTTCATGTAGTTAAAATTTAATTAAACACACTATAAAGATTTAACTTTGAAATATAACTACTGAACATTAAATACACCAAAATAGTCTAAAGATCAGCACAGCTTCAAACATGTAGGGTCGTAATTTAGCACAAAAGAACTCTATAAATAGTGTCTGCTCGCCGCTGTATTGAAATATTTTAAAATGACATAACAGATGTGGGGAACCAATCTCAGCAGGGGATTTGAGTACCATTTCAGTCATTTTAATGATGCAAAACTTTAAATATTCACGGGAGATGTGCTTGCAGGCTGATGAACTGTGTACTGCGGTTTTCTATGTGTGTGCACTGTGTGATCTTGTTTTGTGGAGAATGCAGCTGAACCTGGCTGTTAAATTATAGCTTGAGCATAGTTTAAGCAGCAAGATGCTTTGAACAGATCACAAGCAAACTGTAACTGTAGCGTTATTCTCTGCAGTAAATACTATGAGTTAGCATTGAAACAAATGCAATTTTCTTTCCTGTGTTGTTGTATTTTGCCAAAAGCATTTAGTTTAAATTGCCCAGTCAGTGTTTTGTGTATGAATGCACCTTGTAAGGAAACACACCTTAAAGGCTCCATAACATCATGTCTAATCATCTAGAACACATTCATGAGAACTTTTGAGAACAAGCTAATATTTAGTGACTACAATGGTTCCTGACAGTAAGTAACTGTCTCATAAGCTGAAAAAAGGGGGGAAATGGACATTTATAAACAAAGGTACGCCAACCACTCCTTTAGACTCCGTTTGTATTCTTTCCACAAACCACTGAACGTTTCGCAGAGGATTTTGGGATATCATGCCAGTAAAGGACAGAATTACGGTGCATTTGAAAAATTGACCATAAAGTTATCTCATTAGACAGACATGTGATGTGAATATTTGAGCCTTGATGCTCCATATGATAGGTGGAATGACATTTTCATCCTATAAAAAAAATATTTGAAAAAAGTCAGTAATATTTTGGGCTATTTCCCCTGAACAGAAAGATAAAAAAAAGGAAAAACTGTTAGGAGTACATTAGCATATAAGATGATCTCTAAGCTAGCTAACACATGGATTAAGACTAACATTTTTACTTTTACATTTTAGAGTCATTGTGCTATTAAAGTAAAGTAATATGAGCTGAAAGTTAAAACCTTACAGTGCACATAGGCTGACAGAAACATTAATATTATCATGAGGGGCAATATTTAAAATACCCAATGAAGACAGATCAGTGTTTCGCATTACACTTAATGAAGGATGGGGAGGATCAGGGCGTCTGCGCTGGGTTTCATGGCAGACTATTAGATTAACACAGTAACGTGCAGGTAAATCACAGAAGCAGAGCTGGTTCTGACTGCTCCTTCTTTCGACCTTGATTTATGTTTCTTTCATACACACATTATACAGATATCTCATCTACAGACATGGATCACCAGCGGCTCAGCTTCAAACCATCTGCAGACCCAGATTTACCATGACAAAATAAGCAGGAATATATGACTGTGCTTTAGCAAACGGAGCACTTTTATAGTTTATTCTTTCCATTGCAAAATGAGATCATTTCAGTAACAAACTATTCTTGCAAAAGGTGTGTTCACATTTTACACAACATTTTTTCAGTCTTTAGAGAAGTGGCATGAATGTAATCCAATATTTTTTTTATATTGACTTTATGTTAACAAACAAAAAATGTGTCATACATTTAAATTTAGAAATGTTTTTATTATGGCTGTCAAAAGATTAATCGCATCCAAAATAAAAGTTTGTGTTTACATAATATACGTGTGTGTACTGTGTATAATTATTTATATATATATATAAAAAAACACACACAATCATGTATATATTTAGGAAAATTGGTTATATTTATATATAAAATATTTATATATCATATAAATTATATAAATGTATATACAGTATATAAATGCAATTATTCCTTAAATATATATATATGAATGTCTGTGTATTTATACATAATAATTCTACATAGTATACACACATATATTATGTAAACACAAACTTTTATTTTGGATGTGATTAATCACGATTAATCTTTTGACAGCCCTAGTTTTTATAAGTCGATATATATAATAATGTGTGTCTTTACCTGATTTAAGTCTTACAAATTTAGTAAGCTTGTAAGCTGTATGTGTTCGAGTCACTAAAACAAACTGTGCTAATTGACTATTGCTATTGCTAATAGTGCTAATTGCTATTGACGCTGTACGTTTTTACACAAAAAAGAACCGACTTATAAAGTCATTTGTTTGGTGATCAGACTACACTGGTCTGGTTGCACTGAAACTTTCTGGCTGGATCTGAAACCGCTTACTTTTTAATTACCAATTACTTCGCGACCATTAAAATAGTATGAGTGTGTGTGTGTGTGTGTGTGTGTGTGTGTGTGTGTGTGTGTGTGTGTGTGTGTGTGTGTGTGTGTGTGTGTGTGTGTGTGTAAGCAGGCAAATAATCCAAGCACCTATATATTTACTGTCCAAGCGCACCACAGACAGATAGAGAGGGCAGCACATCTTATCTTTGTTGTATTTAAAAACATGAGATTTCATAATGCATCTGATGATAGTCAGACTACATCTATCCTTTAAAAATGCTGGGGGGGGTTCAGCCAGTTGGATGATTTTATTGGGATATTCATATTTTCCCCAGTTGCGGAGTAGTTTTTTTGTAACTTTTTTACTGTCAATACAAATGATAAACTAGCCAGCCAGAGTCAATGTAACCCACACCTAGCCAGTGCTGCTGAGTAACCCAATGTTGGGTAGTTTGTGCCAAACCAGTTAAAACTGGATACATGTGTCAATGGTAATTTTGTGTTCTGTTCTGTTCTGTTCTGAGAGAACAAATGAAAGAATGAAATTAAGGTCTGTAGTCTCACATTTGACCTTTTTTGTTTACATGCGGCTACATCGCAGCTAACGTCTGCTTGGAACGCTACCTACAAACTATACTTAAAGCGAACAACGTTTCAGCTCCAGCCAAAAGAATGTGCGACCAGGGCTGAAACACGGCCAACATCGCTGTCATATGTAACAAATTTGCCGTGCGCTCCACAGACTACAATAGGAGTGCTATTGAACTAGTGCACTAGCATCGTGGCTGTGGTCGCACTATGCGTTTTACTGATTGAAACTTGAATGTCTGATGAGATGGCACAAGGTAAAGCTTTTTTGATGTAACTTTTCAAACATGAATATATATACGATTTTCATTTAATGAATTGGAACATTGATACTAATTGATTGATACTAGATTGAAAATACTGATGCCAGGTTTCTTTCCACAGATTCCCATTGGGTGTTCTTGCTGGTCCTGTCCTGTCACACCCTAAAACGTTTACTAAATGTTTTTTGGAGTATTTCATCATTGTAAAAGACTGATTTGCCATTGAATAAAAAAAGTATTGTATGTGAACTGTTCCTTTCCTATATTATTTTTATTATTTACAATAAAAACTATCAGGTTGACTGACCCAGCACTATGTCAAAAAACAAACCCAGCAAATGGCTTAATGTATAAAACCCAGCATTACTCAGTATTGGGTTGCCAAATAACTCAGAAATAGTTGTCTTTGACCCAGCATTTTTTTAGAGTAGGAAAGTGTTCTGGATAGTCCAATAGTATACTCGTGAATCTGATACTTTTTCCAAGCAAAACAACAACAACAGATCCCTCAACCTTACAAAACACAGCTGCCATCACAATTCCTACTGTGAACTATAGACAATATGGAGAGCAAGAGGAAAGTTGTATTGCTTAGAAGCTGCTCATTCGTAGTTTGTGGATTCATTCACTTATGGAGACATTTTATTTTAAAGTATAATATTTTAAATATTATTTCCATATACACTACCATTCAAAAGTGTGGGATCAGTAAGTTTTTTTCATGTCTTTGAAATAAGTATTTTCTGCTGACCAAGGCTAAAATTATTTGACCAAAAATACAGTAATAAATATGAAACAATATTATTACAATTTACACTGTTTAATATTTTAATATATTTCAAAATTAATGTAATTTATTCCTGTGATGGCAAAGCTGAATTTTCAGCATTAGTCCAGTCACCAGTGTCAAATGATCCTTCAGAAATCATTATAATATGATTGATGCTCAAGAAATATCATTATCAATGTTGAAAACGGTTTACTGCTTAACATTTTTGTGGAAACTGTGATACGTTTTTTTTTTCAGGATTCTTCAATTAATTAAAAGTTGAAAACTGAAATATAAATCTTTATTTTGTCTTTAAAATGTTTTATGGTCATTTTTTATTAATTTAACGCATCCTTGAGAAATAAAAAAAAAATATTTAAAACCAATTTATATATAATATAATATTCTACTAATATAATATTCTACTGAGATCTTTCCTATGAAGAGATTTTCCTAAAACTGCTCCATACTGCACGACTTTAGATTTCAGTTTGATATGCAGTGACCCACTACAGTTTCACTTTACTCAAAACAGTCAGCAATCTACTTTCCAATCCCAGAAAATGTTCTGTTTCCCCAGCAGCATTGCTTTAACACCATCATAAATAGGTTTATCTGTTATCTAATATGTGATTTGCCAAACAGCATCCAAGTCCTGAGTTTAGGTATGTTTGGACACAAAACTGGTGGAAATGCCAGTGAAGTTGACACAACACAGAGCTGATATTCCAAGGAAATTGGAGTGATAATAAAAATGCCATTGCAAGGCGGTATTGTGGCCCAAAGGCAGAGCTTTGAACTGAAAGTGCTTGAAATAACTGGACAGTTATGATCAGGGAAGAGATGAGTATTATTCTTCAGGTGAACGACAGAGACAAAGGGAAAGCTATGAACCCTGATGAAGCATAAGCATTCACATTACTTTCAGCTCATTTCACTGATTACACTGTCAGCTAAATTATTCAATTGTACAATATTCTTTTTTTAACATGCTGGCAATGTGCTGTAATTATCCAGAGGATTATGTTAAATCAGACTTCAACTGCCCTAGCCAGTGTTACGTAGCAGTATAGTCCAATGTAAGTGTCAAAAGACAGTTCAACTGACAACACATGACTGTGGCAGAAGCAAATATCCCTGTTTGACACAGAACAGTCAGACGCATAACTTCACCTTCATATTCTGAGTAATAATTGCTAACGTCTATTTTAGTCCATGGAAAACAGCACATGGTGTCTCAAATCTTCCTACTCAGAGAAGAACTGAGAACTTCATCAAAAATTATACATTTCCAAGAATCATTCAGTGTCCTGACACATTGACAGTGATTTAAAATAACATTGCAACGACTGAGAGACAATGGTGAGTGCGACATATCAATAAACTTTACAGGGGCAAATTTAAACAATTTAGATGTGCGATTTATTTATACACACACATAGAAATCTAAACATCACAACACATAGAAAATAAATCAAATATTTGTCTCTTATTTTAACTAGTCCCCCCCCCCCCCCCCCCCGCCATATTTATTAATATTTATTGATATATTTTAGAAACCACAGACTGTCACCAAACAAATTCAATGTCGTTTTGCTGTGACCCGCTATAGAGGATGGAAGAGAGAGTAATGAGGCACTTACCCTGGGAAAGTCATAGCCATGGTTCATGGTCCCTGTCTGTGCCGGCCTGTGTGCCTGTGTATTGTTACAACTGGTGTTTCACCAACGTAGTTTTACACACGGACGGGTGCAGGGGGGAGAGTTTTGTGTGGAGTTCTTACAGCGGACATGAGGGTATGGGAGGTGACAAGGGAACAAATAAATCAACCACTCACAAACCCGGCCAGCCTACTTTTGCTCTCTCTCTCTCTTTCTATAATCTATTGCAACCAATGTAAGGGCCGTCGGCACGTCTGTTTGTTGTGACTGAATGCTTCAGGAATACTAAAGGAAGGGTGTATTTGTTTCCCCAGAGTGTTTTAATCCAACTGGTTCTCTCAGGGCCGACTCTCCTGCAGAATTTATTCAGGGCGGCTAATAAAACAGGGATCTGGAGGGAATTAAACCATGTTTCTACAAACCCCTAAAGCATCAGGTCACGTCGGTCAACTCTATTCCGAGATCTGACTAAAAATAGAAGAAAAAGAAATCCATCCGGTTCATTGACTGTTCTGCTTAACAGCTCACAATGATCCATCCTGGTCGAAACAAACAGGCAGTGCTAGGCCAAGCGTTAAGCGGACACCGTTGAGCCGTTTACCGTGACTCTGCCAATACCTGCTGTAGTCCTAAAGTTACCAGCCTGGCTTTCAGCCCCAGTCTCTAATCCCAGGCCGAGGTCACGCAGCGTACACTGCACTCCGCATGATTGTCAACAAAAACAAAGAACTCTACAGCACTACACATTCTATATTGGTTTATTGATTCAATGGTACAAAAAAGTATTGGTTGTCAATTGATTAACAAGTTTAACTGAATTAGTTACATGATATGCCGATTAAATAATGAAATTAAAATGAAATTAAACACAATTTATTGTATATATATATCAATATTAGCCCCCAGTAAAGATTATTCAATAAAATTACAGTACTGTGGAATATTAAAACAATTAAAGACATTTTAAAAGTGGCTTTAGAAGTCAATATAGTGTTTATTTCACTACCATTAATCATAAGCCCATAACTGGCCTTGATATATACGCAGTACTGTATATATTATACCAGCTGAATTTTCAGCATCATTACTCCAGTCTTTAGTGACACATGATCATTCAGAATTCATTTTAATATCCTGATTGTGTTCTCAATAAACATTTCTTATTTAATTATATTATTGACAGATATTATTCTTAATCAACAATGAATCATGAAAATATAGGCTTACAGAACTACAGAAATATTGCAGCACACCCGTTTTCAACATTAATAATAATTGCCTTATTATAAATGTTGAAACTGGTTGTGCTGCCTAATATTTTTGGAGAAACTGTGAATTTTTCTAGAAGATGTTTTTCAGGATTTTTGATGAATGCTAGGTTCAAAAGAACAGTATTTACGGTATTTGAAATATAATCTTTTCGTAAAAATAGTATTTATCGTCACTTTTGATCAATTTAATGTATTCTCTTGCTGAATAAAAATATAAATTTATTTAAACAACAACAACAACAAAATGACCTCAAACTTTTGAACAATAGTGTAAAATATATGAGTTTAATTGTCTATATTGTCTATAAAATGGCTAAAAAAAAAATCAACATGTAGGACAGAACTTGATTTTCTCCATCGGGAATTGTTTGGATCGTTGTGGACTTGCTAGTGCTGTGATCTCATATGAGTGACAGGTTGCCCTGCCCGGCTAAATCAATTGTAATAAATACTGCAATATTCCATAAAATTATGAATTTTGATTGTACGGTGACTTTTACAGGATTTAGCTAAGAATCTGAAACTAACAGGATTTGGCTGAGAATGTGAAACTTCTGAAACTCCCAGTCAAAAAACGATCATTCTGCACAAACCACTTGAGTGAATGAGATAATTGGGCTCTGAAGTGCCGATGGTCTAATGTGAATAAATGAAACGCGATCTAAGCTCTCTCAGGTGACTGCTCGGTGTAAAGAGACCCTAATGGCAGCTCAAGCACTGAAGCAGCAACATCGGTCTAAACCCTCAATGCATCCATTCAGCAGAACTGGACGTGCAAACCAATAGCTTTCCTGAAAAATACCTGAAATTTGATCTAATCTTCAAAATGATGTGCATTAAGTATAACAAGCAAAGAATCAGTAAGGAAACAAAAAGAGTCAATTTTCGTTATGATGAATGGACTAAAAAAGTATTGTGTGTCCAAGTAGGAGAGGAATAGATCTATTCAAAGAGACGAAGAAACTAAACTCTCCATATAATCCGTATGATGGGCTGAAAATGTATGTTTGAAGAGAAAACACAGAGAACAATCACAAGGAGGAGAACCCAAGGTCAATGCTGGGCTCTCAGCAGGTAGGGTCAAATCACGGCCCCATGCCAAGACTCGGACTGAGAAACAGGAGAAAATGTTCCTGAGCGGCTCAGTAGACGTGTGTCATATTTCTCCGCTCAGTGCAACTTTCTTTCACAATGTTATCAGAGCCTCCTGCTCACAGAGGGACAAAGCTAGTGGAGGTACTGAGAGAGAAACTTTCTCACACCCTCACACTGAGGAGAAAAGGATACAATTACACAAAAAAACTGTGATTACTAGGGGAAAGCATTGCCAGTACATATAAATGAGGAAATACACAAGATCAAAGGGTAAAAAATAAAAATGTATCCAATTTTCAAACCATTGAGCATTTCTCAAAAGAGACTTCAGCTGTTACAATGTCATTTATTCGCTAAAAGCCAAGCACATAGCGTACACAAACCAGCAAACCTCTGTCCCTTCTGAACGGGATGTCACCAAGTAGGCTACAACATGTTCCTCGATCAACATCTTTGTTCATCTTCGAACAACATTCCAATCAACCAATCAGATTTGAGGGACAAGTTTACACTTTATGTCAAGTTTGCTTACAACAAGTCTACATCAGTGTTATTCACCAATCATTACCAATCACATACACATTTATGGATAACTTATGGGTCGTGTAAGCCTTAAGGGATAGGATGACCCTACATTTATTATACCAGATAAAACATTTAAAAAAGAGAGATCTGCTGGTGTTGGAGTCCACTGTTGAAGTTGTAAATAAAACAATGATTACTGAGGTTCAGTAATATTTTCAGTCTCATTCTACTTAGAAATGTCATGTTTAATTCGATGTGTTAATTCATATGTAATTATTTGTGAAATGTACTGCCAATTTCTGCGTAAAAAAGGTTTCAAGCTATTTTTTGTGCAAAATGTTGCTGTTGAAATATTTAGATCTTCTGAACACTTCATTATTTATTTGAAATAATGCATACACTACAATAGCCTAATACTAAGGCCAAATTCAGATTTTTGAAATTTTAAATAGTAAACGTCAGCACTGGATTTGGTGCTGCGTGTAATGCAGCCGAAGAGAACAAGCAGAACAGCCTGTGGCTCTGTTGTATAACCAGCTGACAACTCGATGAGCGAGTGGGCAGAGTAGTGCGCCTCTTTTACCACCCACTCACAACACACACACTTCAGAGGGTCACATTTACACAATCTGTTGTGTCATCTTCTTGTAGACTAAATTATCTATCTATCTATCTATCTATCTATCTATCTATCTATCTATCTATCTATCTATCTATCTATCTTCTTCACTCTTTGATCTGCTCTGATTGATAGACATCAGGAGAATATTTAAGACATTTTAGATGGCTACAATTTAAAATATAGCCTATAGCCTATTATCCACATTTTCTTGAGCTTATGATAGATCCTACATTTTATAAACTGCGGTAGACATAGGTCAGCTACTCTGACAGATGTGAAAGTTGGACCAGGGCAGGGAAATTTACTGGATGCGGCGAGAAAGAACTAAAGAAACGCTAGAAAGATGCGTCACGTGATTCTAATAGGCTCCAGCACACACCTCTAGTTCAACTCTAGCCATCATGCAGGGATAATCTTTCCTAATGATTCCAGAAAACTCAATGTCCCAAACTCAAGCGCGATATGTGTGTTTAGCCCGAAAAGACACGTCCCTCTTACCTTTTTCATAGATTTGTGGGTCGGGACCGCAGTGAATGCGGCGGAGAGCTCGCCGACGTTCATGTTCACGTCGCTGTTCTTCGTGGCTGTCATCGCGGAGTATTTCTCAGCAACGTTTTCGCTCTCTTTAAACTCTTTGCTGGCCTGTTTCACCTCCAGCTTCGCATCGCCGACACAGTCTGTCATGGCAATCTAAATCTACGTTGTTTGCGAGCCGCTGCCGGTGGTTTTACGCGATAGTCCTTCAGCTCTGTTACTGTAACCTTTCGATTCGTCCTTATGTTGCTGAAGCGCTTCAAAAGCTCCGATTATCTCAAAAGCGGAAGGAGGGGTGATTGCAAAAACGTCTGAAGGAGAGGAATAAACTGTCGAATGAGGAGAGAACGGATGCGGACGCGAGTTTATAAGAATGTAATTTCACTCCACGCCGCAGTGGACCACAGATTATTATATTTGACTGTCCGGTTGACGGCTAGCAGCATCAGCGGTGGGCGGGGCGTAAAGGCGAGCACCTGCACGCAGAGGAAGTTGCACGAGAACCGTGTCTTAACGGTGCATGTACCGTAGTGTCGCTTTTCGAATACCTTATTTTAATCAGTTTTTGTCGAAAATGCGTACGTAACATTATTAATCCAAATTGAATATATTTAGAAAACGTATTCCTCTCAAAACTTACTCAAGAGGATAACTGTAAACAAATGCGCATACCTGAAAATATGGGATTTAAATAGACAGTTGACACACACAAACAAACAAAAAATCTTATAATTTAGCCTACTCACTCTCATGTTGTTCCAAACCTATATGATTTTTGTAAGACACAAAAGGTTATGAAAGTGAATGGTGAATGAGGCTGTCTATCCTTTTGGAACACTAAAGAAATTCAAATTTAAAAAATAAATGTTTCCTTTTCGTGTAAACTATCCCCTTAAATTCCATAATACGCAGTCTTTGCCTATTGGTTCTAATTTTCATTTATGAGTGAACTGTCACCTAATAATATATAATACAATCTTGATCAAAATGATCATTAGAAGAAAATTTCAGATGGCACTTAGAGGCTTTTGCATCTGAAGAGAGAGAGAGAGAGAGAGAGAGAGAGAGAGAGAGAGAGAGAGAGAGAGAGAGAGAGAGAGAGAGAGAGAGGCCATGTAAATAATTGTAGGGGGCCCTGCGCCCTGGTTAAGAGCCACTGCTTTGAAATATCTGATTTCAATTGCACTTTAGTAGATCGAATCATAGAACTGTTTGAATTAGGATCATTTACATCCTTCCTGCGCTCACACAGATTAGAATAATAAAGGCAAGTTCACAAAGCAAGATCTTTCACAATGCATTTCGCACACAATTTTTATCAAAATACAGGTTAGACTACTTAAATGTCCAAAACAATAACTCAAGAGTATTCACATTTCCAAGTAGGAACTAGATGAGGCGGGAAGACAGGTCACTGGATACACAAAACTCACTCAAATTACAAGTGATCGTTTTTTTTCAAAACACTCATTTAAAATGAATTCAAGTTAAGGGAAATCTGGATAAAAGCTTGGGAAACAAGGACACCCCTATATGCCATATGTTTCCTTGGTGACTAGGACTGATTTCCCAAAAATGTTGCCCTTTTGCCTTTATTGTTTCCCCAATGCTCTTTTCCCCATGCCAAACATGTACACATAGCCTACACTGAACAACACAATGAGCTTCTACTGCCACCTTTGAGAAACATCACGGTAAACGAGTCCTTGGTTAACTGTGTATTCTCCGTCTCTGTAGGTCAATTTATGCTTTGCTATTTAATTGCTTTTTAAACGGCAAGCTGAATTCATTACGCTGTACATTAACAGTAATGGCTCTTTCTATATGCGTCCTCAGGAGCAATAGCAGAGCATAGAGAGAAAACAGAAAACAGGGCCCCTCCCTTCAGTGGAAGACATGAGACAGGAGAAACACAGGCCATGATGAATTAGGACTGTTAGTGTTGCATGGGAGATTCACATTGGTGTAAATTTGGGCCTTCAGAGTCACTAATAATGGTAGCAGTCCTAATGCTATGACACCCGGATCATCTGGGCCACAGCGTCGTCTCCAGTCTGGTCCTGGTCCTGTTGCTCCTGCAGGGGTGAAGAGGAGAGGAAGAGGGTCAATCATTACCCTCAAGCGTAATTTTAGATATGCTTCACTCAGCACTAAGCCTTTTTACTAGGGTTGAGACATCATGACTTCTAGCATCAGGAAAAACACTGAATAACCAAGAAAAAACAGCAATAGGTTTATGTTTACCAAGCTGCCACATCGTTGGATTTCAGGAAAATTTTGACTTCTGTTCTATGGAACTGTTTAACGTTACAGACTTCTAAGCAGATATTTGTCCTGTTCTAGACTGTGAAGTACCTGGAAATATTAAATCCCAAAACATTTCTGAATAAAAATGACTTGACAAGACATGATAAACAGGATCATGAATCACATGCAAGGTTCACTGCTGTTTCACAGTGCACTGTTTAAAAGTTTGTGGTCAGCAAGTTTTTTTTATGTGTTTGAAAGAAGTCTCTTATGCTCACTAAGGCTGCATTTATTTGATAGTTATACAGTAAAATAGCAATATCGTGAAATGTTACAATATAAAATAAGTTTTCTATTTTAATACATTTTAAAAAGTAAGTTATACCTGTTATATCAAAGCAGAATTTTGTTGCATCATTACTCCAGTCTTCAGTCACATGATACTTCAGAAATCATTTTAATATGCTGATTTACTGCTCAAGAAACATTTTTATTATCGATGTTGAAAACAGTTGTGCTGCTTAATATTTTTGTGAAAAACTGTGCTACATTTTTTTCAGGATTCTTTGATTAACAAAATTCTAGATTACAGCATTTAGAAAATAGAATTTAACATTGTATATTTGCTGTCACGTTTGAACAATTTAATGCACCCTTGCTTATTAAAATTATTAGTAACACTTTACAATAAGGTCCATTAGTTAATATATTAACTAACATGAACTAACAATGTTGGTTAATACAAATCCAGCTGTTCAGTGTTTGCTCATGTTAGTTCACGGTGCATTAACATTAATAAATACAACCTTTGATTTTAATGATGTATTAGTAAATGTTGAAATTAATATTAACTAAGATGAATAAATGCTATAGAATTATTGTTCATTATTAGTTCATGTTAACTAAGGTAGTTAACCAATGAACCTTATTGTAAAGTGTTACCAAATTATTAATTTCTTGCAAAAAGAAAAAAAAAATGTTACTGAAGCCAAACTTTAAACCGGTAGTTGAGTTTGTAGTTGGAGTCATTTTTCTCAGTGAACCTTTTGGAAGTCAGTCAGAATGTTTATTCAGCATAAAAATCACAACATGCGACAAAAAATGAACACAGTGACGACACTGCACAGGTTAAGCCAAGCAAGAAAGGACAGAATCCACTAAACAAAACAAAAGCTTCCTAAAAAAATTGAGTAAACAAAACAACATAAAATATATACATTTCAAACAAATCTCATTTCTTTTAAACTGGTCTCTCTCTCTCTCAAAAAAAGCATATTTTCAGGCAGTGATTTCATGATTCAGCATTCATGCTTTCTTTAACCTCCATGCTGTTAATAATAATGGTGATTAGATCAAACAGAAACAGTCACATGTCACATTGCATCAGTATGCAAGGAAATATCAGTGTTTTCATCGTGATTATGTCATGACTGTGAAGAGATGATCTTTTTCTTGTTAAATATCGCAGAAATCCAAGTTCAGACAGCCAGGTCATAAAATACCACACGGCAGATTTTGCAGATCATGCAGTCTGTTCGCACGAATGCTTAACTAGCAATGAGACATGATGGGACAGACTCAAGCAGCCAACAAGCACAGGAAAAAGCAGGAGGTGATGCGTGCAAGAGCAGCCAATGACAGCATGTCACACCGGGAAAGGAGTGAGAATGCATCTGCTAAGCGGAGATGAGCGTCTAAGCGAGGGGCGGAGTGTGCTCGGGCAGCCAATGTGCGCTCGCGAGTTCGGTGGCGTTGCAGAGGTCTTCCTGCTTGACATGGCCCTGCGCTCTCACCTGCATGGCCAAGGCCATTTCTTCTTTCTCTTTAGGTGAGAAGAAGCGCCCCCCGTCACCGCGCTTCCGCTGCATGGCGTGTTTGTGACGTGACTCGTGAAGGTATTTCTGCAGGGTGAGAGCAAGGAATCAGTCTGGATACGAGACAGAGTTCATTTCAAGATGCGCATCATGGCATTCAGAAGAGGAAGACTCACCCTTCTTTCTTTAGGGATTTTGCCCTCTGCCTCCAGCTTGGCACGAGCTTGCCGTCTCTTTAAGATACGATGATATTGCTTGGCATTAACATACAGCGGCTCCTCTTCGAGCATCTCGGCTCCTGGCAGAGGGATTCGCTGGATGGCTGGCACAGCACCACCACCCGGCATCATCTGGAAGAGAGGGAAGGAAAGAAAAGGGGCACACAGAATTAATTCAATCTATGTCCAAACCTGAACAGACATAAAAATGTATTAACAAACGTAACAACTTCAATCAATCAATCAAATCAAATTAATTAGCAATCCAGTGATCAGTCAGGTGACAGCTGATGTAATATGGACTGAAATTTGATGACAGACTAGCGTGAGAAAAGGACACCCACGGAACAGCTGAGTGGATAATTTGTGAAGAGGCGACAGGCAGATCTCATCCATACACCTGAATCAATGCTAAATATTAACAGAGCAGATGGAGGTCGCCACTTTCCACTTGCTTCTGAGTAAATCATCAAATTCTAGGAAGATTCCTAAAACTAGGATATTTTTTTATTTTTTATTGAAAGACACTAAATGCTATTACATATTAAAGGTATAGTTCACCTTAAATACAATATCATTATTTACACCCTTGTGTTGTTCCAAACCTGTATTACTTTCTTTCTCTCATGGAAGAAAAAAGGAAATATGTGTCTTAGCCAATCTTTTTTTTTGATATAATAATGAAATCTGGGTATCTGCGGGCTGTAAGGCTCCAAATGACAAAGTAAGCACTGTTCACAATTCATAAAAGTGGCCAAAATGACTTTATATTTCAATTCAAATCTTCTGAAGTCATACAATAACTTTGTGAGATGAACAAATAAATATGTCATTATTCATTTACAATCTTCCCCTTCACTGTAGTTCTTATTTCTCATTCCCACTTCAAGAATGCCACATCATGATCAGTCAATGTGACACCTAATCATTCATGATGAAGGGTCACATCAAAAAAGGTCTAAAGGTGTCAAATCCGAGTTTCAATTCCTTAAATTTAACCACTTTAATGATATTTTGATGGTCTTTTTTTGTAATTTTGAATTTTGGCAGCCCAGATCCAGATTGTTTTTGTAATAAATAACATAAATATAACAAGAAAAACTTAGAAATGTTGCCTCTTGACACCAGCAACAGAGGCAAAACTAATCATGGCAACACGCTGCTTCTGTTAGACAAAACAAACAAACTAGTTAGCCTATACAATTTAAGGAACATAGAAATGTTGCCATTAGGGCTGAGCGGTATATCGAGTTTGTACGATATATCAAAGGATAGAGAATGAGGCAATACCGTTTATATCTAGATACAGTAGTTTGATATTAAGAGCACATCTATAAAATAGCGGAGGATTTAAAGTGAGCTGCTAAGGAGAAAGTGCATAATCCAATTCGTCCTAAACACGAGACAGGCTTTATATTAAGGGCTTCAAAATAACAACAATATTGTTAATGCATAGGCAAAAGTGGCTTGCTCCATCAGAAGCTCTTACAGATACACATCGGTATACATTTTTGTCAAATATTTCTCGTTGTACATTAAATGTGCCATATTTAGATTTTAAAACTACAAGTGTATCTCTATGACAACAGTAACTGTAAAGTGACTATTGCAATTGAGTAATCAATTGTGGACTATATAATTACTAAAAGCTCAGATGAGTGAATGTGTTTTCACTCATCTGAGATTATAGTAATTAACATTTAGTGTGTGCTTTTGTTTTAATTTTTAGTTTAGTGAATTTAACTTCTGCTTTATTTTTTGTTTTTAGATTGTAATATTGTAGTTACAAAGTCAGAATTTGATGTGATTTTAGCAGTTTTTGCATATAATAGCATAGCCCACATGGTTAAATTCACAATGTTTGTTTTCATAGCCTTCAATATAAACATTGTTTATAGGACAACACTGATTTTTTTTTTTTATCCAGATTTCTGGAAAATACAGATTATTATTACAAATAATTATTAATAATTAAAACTTAAACAAAAATAAATGAAAATAGAAAACTTAATAAAAATGCCAAAAGCATATAGCAAAATGACTAAAACTAAAATTTAAATGAAAACCGAATACATCAAATAAAAGCTAATTTTAAAATTTTATAAATACTATAATAGTATATAAATAATAAATGAACACTGCCACAGAATAATGAAAGTCATGTGAGTTTGAAACAACATTTAGGTGAAGTAGGGCTGGGAGATATGGCCAAAAAATATATAAAAAAAGATATCGATAAAGTTTATTTTTTTCCAAGTTTAAAGTTTTTGCTCCCGAGTGAAAGTTGTAGAAACCAGAGTGTTAATGGTTTTAACTACTCTTTATTGTAAGAACATGACAAATACTTGGTAAAGAGGTGAACATTTCACAAATCTGAGGTAGGTACACTTTTTTTAATTCTCTACAATTTTCTTTCCTTTTTTCCTTGACAAAATAGATATATCTATATATTTTTAATTATTTATTTATTAATTTCTGCATGTTCTAACGGCTGATATTGTTTAAAATCATGAAACAGGTTTGTTTTACCTGATTTTATTGGCACGTATCTTTGGTACAGTTTGTCGTGCAAGCTCCAATATTAATTATATTACATGTTTTGTCCCTTAGAAACGCACATTTGACAGTAGCTTGAGTTGGTGATGCAGTTCAATTTGTTAACAAAAACAGTAACATCTATAAAAATTGTAACAACCTCATTTTTTGGGGGGTAAAAATGTTATATTCTGACAGTTTAAGTTAGGAGTCTACTATGGTTATCACAATCTAAATGTATGATACTATAGATGGTAGTAATTACCAAGGTAAAACCAGAAATATAGCACGCAAAATGTAACTAACTATATGGGTTCTATGGTATTTGTTATTAAAAACAGTAGCCTAAATACATTTATTAAAAATACAAATGCACAAGTGCTATAGCATTGTGCAGTTAGTGTTACTACAGTACATCCATTGTAAATGATAGTGATTTGCAGATTGAAAATTCTAACTGGATCATTCATTGCACAATGTTTCTTGTGTTTGTCAGTGCTGTTGAGAATGTCAGTGCTGTTTCGTCTGGCTTTAAACTAGTTTAAATCACCAAGACATTTGTGTTCTTCGTTGAATTTCAGCGCTGTTTACATTAGTAGGGATGAGTCACGATTTTCGAATATTCGATTAGACATATTGCCCAGCCCTTAGGTGAACTGTAAAAAGGTAAAATCGGTAACTATAAACTATAAAATTAGGTAAAATCATTTGTACAAATCTATTTATTTTTCAGAAGGTTGGATCAGCGAGTGAAAAGGCGAGTCCACAAGCAAGGTGATTGAGTTTTAACACAGCATGCACCCTCCTACACCTGTGATGACTAATGAAGGGGACGGTTTAAGTTTGTTAGATACCTCATCAGGAGGTCTTACCATGACCATTCCCCCAGTGTTCACCATGTTTCCAGATACTGGCAAGGTAACGGTGACTGTCCCCTGCCCGCTGTTGCTTGTGGAGGTGTTAGCGGCCCCTGCTGCCTGGACAATCTGAGTTCCTGCCAAGGAGCCTGCTGGGATGGTGATCATGCCTATGGAGGGGAGAGAACTATTAGTCCTCACCTGAATAACCTTCAGTATAATGGCATATACATGTTTGTTAAAACCCTGATTGATCATCTAGTTTATCTTGTTCATGTCTGATTTGATGTTCACTGAAGACAGATAAACCAGGTATAGGTATTGTATTTAAATACCCTGCTGCAGAACAGTGCCATCAGCGTTCACAGGCTGGTATACAATGGTCTGTCCTTCAGCTGTTTGGGCAACCTGCTGTCCTTGTAATGTTATCTGCTGCCCCTGTAATACAGAATACAAATTCATTTTCAGTTCATACAACAAAACCAGTGTAAAGTAATCTGAGAAAAAATCTGCCTTATACTAATTCCACACACTCTAGGCATTATAGTTATGACAGCATTCTATTAATTCGAGCACAGCATAATATGCATGAGTGAAAAAATAAAGTACAACGTTCCCACACCATTTTAACCACAATGTTATTAATTTGTGAAATTATTCTAGGTTTGGAATTCTTAGTTACATTCCAACTAAACAGTAGCCTGGGAAAACCCTGACGAACTTCCGGCAAATTTGAGATTTGCTCTGCAAGTCAGTCTGGCCAAGCCCATTTCCAATTTTTACAAATCAAGGCACCAATCACAAACGTTGAGGCGGGCTTTACACGATGACGATCGCTCTGATTGGTTTTAGGTCTATCCAATTGCGCCCAGAGGCATTTGAGCGATGTCCGTTAGTGATTTTCTTTTGGAAATGGGCTGTGAATGAACCTTTCCCAGACCCACTCTCAACCGAGAAGGGTCTGGTGTCAACGAGGCTAACTAAACAGACCAGAGAAAAAAAATCAAGTGTGTTTGAGACCTGGTTCTGGCCCGCGGTAATGGCAGTCTGGGGCTGCTGTATGATGAACTGTTGAGTCTGACCCTGCTGACCCTGCAGCTGCAGAGTTTGACCTCCCTGCAACTGAATCTGACCCGGCTGAACCAACTGGATCTACATTCACACATAAAAAAACACATTGATTACAATAATAAGGACAACAGAGACGAATTTAGATAATTTTACCTTGAAATATAATAATAAGATAATATAATTGTTTCATATAATATGAGCATTAATAATAACAACAAAATTAATATTAAGATAATTTTCCTGTTAAGTGTAATAATAATAATCATTATCCTCATCAATTGTTTCATAAAATATGTGCAATATTAACATAACAATATCAGAGGGATATGTAGATAATTTTGTTCAGTATAATAGGACAATCTACAGATCTGTTTAAGGAGACTTCCCCACAATGAGGAGAGTTGATGACAACCAGAATGGCACTTTAATACCTGCTGAAGGCCTTGAGCTCCAGACATGGGCAACTGCATGATGGTCTGGCCCTGAGCTCCAGACATGGCCTGTACCATGATGGGCTGACCCGAGGAGGTAATCAGCTGCCCGCCACTCACCTGGACCATCAATGGCTGACCCTGGACCTGAGCGCACACATAAACTGAAAGTTAGCATGGTGAGATGTAGATATTCAACACAATATTAGACCTGCACATGCAGCTTTAGGCATTACACAGGACATACATCACTGTTTATGATGAAATGTTGTTTCAGTTACGTTACAATACATTTTATCACTGTTTTATCATTTCTACAGAAGATGACCCAGACTGGTGGTAATGGCTGGAATGAGGGAATTGCATATGTTTCAACATGATCATCAGACAATCATGCACTTCATCCAAAATCCATACAGTGCTGTGGACTGATCAGTATAAAGTGGTGATAACATGCAAGTGATCTTATAGTAGTATAAGATAGTATATAACTCCATAGTTACTCTACAAAATCTATTTAAATTCTGTTCCAGACACATTCAAATACACAAATTCTTCTTCTTGAAAATGTGTCCTAAGCAGATGCTTTGATGCCATGGACAACATGGAACATTAGACGAACCGGATCACGATTTGCTGTAAGTAAAAGCGAGGCATGCTGGACGAGCTCACGAGTCGACAGTGTGACATGACGCATGCAACATCACAAGCCTGAAAGTCGGAGTTCACACAACTACCTGGAGCGTCTGCACTTGCTGGCCTGTTGCCGTAGCGACAGGTGCTTCTGTTTGCAGCTGTACTGCAGTTACGGTGCCCTGAGCCTGTGGACAATCCCACATCACACTTTCTCTCTTACAGAAATGCACTTTGTTATTTTATACTTCCCAATCTAATCCCGTAATTCACACTGTCCATTTCTGATATTCGGTTCGCAACAGATTCAGAATAAAACAATGGTTTAGCAACTTTTATGTATATACCGGTATATATATATTTTTGTCCATCCAATCAAACTCATTTTGGCACAAAATCATGTCACTTGGTGTACTTTTTAGTGGTAAAGAACAGTTACTACAGAGGAAATTAATTTAAAAAACATAGTAAACAATTCATCCGTACAACACCAAGAACCAGCATTAAGAAAAGTAAGGAGGGTTGATTTCATTTTCCATGTTGATTTTATGGGGCCAATTCTTAAGTTTTGAAGAATAAAATGTTTTATTACAGGGTTGGAAGTCCAATTTAAAAGCTGGCTTCTAAAGTAAAACAATTTAACAAGAGAGAGCTATGATTAATATAGTGATTGCGAACTGGGTGTGTTTGTAAACCTTGTTTTTATCAGGACTGAGGTATTTCATATCAAAGGAGAGAGACTGCAGGCCAGTTCAATACTATTTACTCAGTCCTTTCCTTGAATTGGTAACCACTTCCTGAAGTAGATTACTCTCCTACTGCACTTTACTACCACTACTACTACTACTACTGCTGCTGCTGCACCTTAACACATCTGCAGTACATACAGTAAAATGTACAATTTGGACAAGTTTTTTTTTTTGTATGCCTGAAAAAACAAACAAAATCAAACACACAGTCATGGTCCTTTTTCCCACAGTAAAAGTCCCTGATTAAACAGTAAGCTGTTTACATTGGCTCTTACCTGCTGCTGGATTTGCCCATTGGCAGTTTGCACCACTATCTGCTCCCCAGTTGTGGTTGTATATTGCTCCATCTTTCCTTCCTCACCTAATTTGTCAGAAAAACATCAAACAAACAAACAAATTAATAAATAAATGAGGTGCAAGGCGTTTCCTACTTCAGTACAAGCTCAACTAGCAGTCTTCTAGGAAATCATGACTTCTGTCTGGTGTCGTGATGACTGCAGGTTTTGGCCAGAAGCCAGGTGTATTTTGAGACTGAATGTTTCCTTATTGAAGGTGTTTAACACTATGAACAGCATCTTATATTACATTCTGACTGTTTGTCTGATGTTTTTAGCTACACACACACACAAAGTAAGTTAAGTGGCTGAAAAGTTGACAAGAACGTCTGAATAATTCACAAATTTCACAAACATTTGCTCCTTGTTATGGGCAAACCAAGGTAACTGAGATGCTTTTTAATTAGTTCAAAACAGCCCGTATTTCACAAACATGTGAAGGTCTGTCTTTGTTATCGACAGCTTCACTTATCATTCATGTCCAGTGTCCGTTCTCGCGCGCGTATAGCTTATGGCTCGCGCTCTCTACCTCTCGCATAATTAACCGATTTGATTTCTGTATTCGGAATTAGTCATTTGGTTGGTCACTGACAAACCAATCCGTGTTGTCAGCTACCATTTCCCTTAGAGCTAGCGCAACCCTTTACCGTTTCTCCGGTTGTCCGGTACCCTTCTGATTGGCTCCACAACAGATCTCAAAAACCCAATCAACACAGTGGTGCGGACAAAATGGCGCAAAATGAGCCACACAGAGAAGAAAGGGGCAGGCTTGACGCATGTGATCGGCGAACGGAGCCGATTGTTGCCGAGTAAAAACGATCTGAGTCGGAAATAATCGAATGACTGCCGCGCATGCGTGAATACACCATGCTTCCGGTGGCATGTGATCGGCGGACGGAGCCGAGTGTTGCCGAGTAACCAAAACGTTCCGAGTCGGAAAGAATCGAATGAATGCCGCGCATGCGTGAATAAACCATGCTTCCGGTGTAATAATGTCACCGTGGAAGGAGAGAAAAGCAAGAGGAACATGTGAGTGTTTTACAGGCACTGTTTACAAAATGTATACGCACAGCAATTTTGACATTATGGTTGTATAAATGTAAAGTTTGAGCTACGAAAAAGAGCAAGGTAAATTTGACCTTGTACGATGGTTTACTAATTAGCTTAAGTTAAAGAAGTGACGTAGAAATGGTGCTTTTCAGTTTTTAGGAATAAAATGTTACATAAATCAGGCGAATGATATATGAAAGAAAAGAAACGTAAAAACCTTCAGAATATAGGAATAAAACTTGAAAGTTTGGCATTCTGGCGCTGCACCAAGAAAAAAAAAACGAATTCTGAGAAAAACAGTCTTTAAATATATTGTAATTGAAATCTACAGACGCTAATAGATAAAGTGTAATACAATTAAAATGTACTTTGAATGTTTCCTTTTTGCTAGTCTGAAAGAAGACAAAGTATGGAAGCAAAATAGTTCAAAATCTCAAAATTGACAGGTGTCTAGCTTTAAATTATAAAAATAACAACTTGACTTGCAGTTTGTTCTCAGATTATTCTTCAGACTCTTATTATAAATAGTTATTTGATAAAAAGTCTTTTTTTTATGTTGGATTAAGTAAAATTGTCAGATGTCACTATCTTTATGTTTGTGACTGTTGCAGAATGGTCACACCATGGAGAATGGCCTACATGTTGGCCACCAAACTGGCCCCTTGCCCAGGACCTGTTTGTCGCCACGCCAGTCGAGGCGCATACGGGAGAGTGTCGCCAAGGTATTCTGATTCACATGCAAAACAGAAACAACAGGAAGACATGTTTGAAGATGACCATGATATGGATGCAGTGGAAGCCAAACTGAACTCTATTATTAGGTGAGTCCTTACACAGATAGGAGCACAAAAGCAAATACCTCAGTCTTTGTGTATTAAAATGATTTCCTGTGCAGTGAAGAGAAGAGAAGGCATAAAGCAGCAAAGTTTCACATAATCAAGAGGCAAATGAGCAATCCTGAAGACCCGGAGAGAAAACTCACCTGGGATGCCATTGAACAGATAAGGTATCAGTGTGAATATGTCTGTTTATTACACCGCTCTTGATTCTGATTGGTCAGTCACATGCATGTGAATATATTGAAAATCTCTTTGAAGGACTTTAGTATTCATTTTAATATGCGTTAAGCACAAAATCTTGGTGTTTGAATACCGGTATGTCAGATAATTCATTAATTGAAAAAGTAACTATGGTTGCAAATTAATAATATATAAATTAAGTGTTTTATTGCTAAACCCACTATTTTAATATTAACTGTAAAAACAGTAATATTGTTAAATATTATTGCATTTAAAATAACTATATTTTCTATTTTAATATATTTTCAAATGTAATTTATTCCTGTGATTGCAAATTGTTCTAATATGCTGATTTGGTGCTCTAAAAACATTTCTTATCAATATCACTGTTGAAAATATTTATGCTGCTGCTTATTTTCGTGGAACTTTTTTCAGGATTATTTGATGAATAGAAAGTTCAAAAGAATAGCATTATGTGAAATAAAAATATTTTATCACAATACAAAATGTTATCAATTTAATGTATCCTTGCTGAATAAAAGTATTAATTTCGCAATTAAGAATTAATTATTTGAAAATCTGACGGATCCCAAACCTTTGAATTGTAGTGTATTTTTATATATAAAAAGTGTTTAATATAATATTTCTTAGCAGTTGCTTTAAATGAAACTTTAGGTCATATAATAATTTCAAAGCAAACACATTTCTGTATGTAATAACATAATATATATGTATATATATAATGTCTTGCCCAAAATATTGTAGTTATCTGCCGCCCCTCCAAACACTGAGCAGTCATATGTCTCTTTTCCCAGGTACTTAAAGCAGGAGTCCCCAGAGGAATGGACATTACAGAGATTAGCAGAGGGTTTCTCTGTAAGCCCTGATGTCATCTCCAAAGTCCTCCGCAGCAAATTCACCCCAACAGTTGACCGAAAGCTAAAGCAGGACTCTAAAGTGTTAGTCAGTACAGGGCAGCAGTCTCTCAGAGATGGCAAAACTGAACAGTCCAGACTGCCAAAGAGTGCAGCACCAGCCATACTCTCCTCTGGAAAAACAGGTGCCCTGACAACACAGAGTAGAACAGCCCTTGCAGTGAGGGAGGGTGAGACTGGACTGACGCCCTCTGGTGGAAACATAGTACCATCTCAAGTACTATCAGCCGTACACAAACTGACACCTGCTTTGCAGGAGCAGCCTGACTCAACAGCGAAAATGGACATGGGAGATGATATAGAGTTAGAGGAGGAGGAGGAGGAAGAGTGGGATGGGGTGATTCTGACAGAGGAAGAGCTTGAGCACATCGCACAAACGCTGCAGAAATACCCCAGTCCAGTGAAACAGAAGGGAAGCGATTTTTTTGACAAAGAAGGCAACTTCCTGTACAGAATTTAAATGGCTGCGGAGTCCTCCACGTTTATCAAGACACTTGTCGCTAAAGTCTAGGCCTGTTCTTTTATGATTGAAAAACATATTTAATTGGAAGGAACTTTATTGTTACAATTTGTAACAAAACTTAATGGCTTATTGTACACTTTTGCGTATTGCATATTGTATCACCTTTGCTTTTTTACTCTTATGAGCAAAATATATATAAATATACAAAATCAGTGGGGCAAATCAATTTATTTCTCAAACAAACAGTTCCAAATATACAGAGCAAAAAATAACAGATACAAAGTCGGAATTGCTGTATATACAGAGCTTCACAACTAATATGTACATTGATTTTGCACAGAAAGAAAGACATTAGACCTCTCATAAATAAAATCACTGTCACAATGGAAAACATTTAGCTTTAGATTTCATTTACATTGCATCTATTATTATTCCCAAGCATGGAGAGCAAACCAATTTAGTAAGACAATAAGTATTAAATCATTTAGGGGCATGTTTGTTTTTATTTTGTTGTATAAAATTTATACAGATCTTTTCATCAACTGAAATATCTTGTCATAGTTTGTCAAAGCCCACTGTGGTAATTCTTCATAAATGAGATTGTTCTCTTGTTTTTGAATTAATCTCTATATCACTGGAAGGCACAAGCTCTGCCTCCATGCTAGGCACTTGAATCAAAACATACACTGGGGTTTTTATACCTACAGTATTATCACCATATATAACTCGTAGTTTTTGCAAAGGAGATTGTCTTCTAAGAAAATATGAGACTTTTTATTAGGTATGTGAATATAAGCAAACAACTGCTAGAGATGTTGAAACAAAGGGCTCCAAATGAACTGTAGAAATTATATTTAAATACACACTTAATAAAAAACATTGCATCAGACATCAAGCATCTACGCAAACAGGAAGTACCAATGGAAAGGTGCTAAATTGCTCAATTGCATTTAAATATCCAAAATCAAATCACTTCGTCAAAGACTTTAGACCGCTGGATTTGATTTGAAAAACACGCCATTGTTACTGTCCGTATCACTGTGTATCAAGCACTGAGCAAGCCAAAGGAGCTGAAATTCAGATATGGTAAAAGGTGATTTTTTTTTGACCTTGGATGCATGTAAACCGATTGTAGGAGATCTCCAAAACAACAGCAACAGCATAATACACACTTAATAAAATAAAAACTCACTGCATCAGACATCAAGCATCTATGCAAACAGGAAGTACCAATAGAAAGGTTCTAAATGACTCTATTGCATTTGAATATCCAAAATCAAACCACATGGTCAAAGACTTCAGACCACTGGATCTGTTCTCACCTCGCTGAAGTTGCTGCACAAACATGAAAATAATTCACACATGCAAAATTATTGCAACTAATGGTTTGTCACACAAACACTTAGTCAGGTTTTAGGCGTCTATGTGAAATGGTAAAAAAAAAACGGTCACTCTTGATAACATGGTAATTTCCTGCTGTCAAGACGAGAACCAAGAAACGGCACAAATGTCAAAAACTATTTAACTACAAAATTTGATTTGGGCAAAATGTTCAAGGTTGTACACAAACTACAGTTGTGTTCTATTTTACATGCATCTGCATCATTTAGTTCATAAAAATATTTATTACAAAATTGTACCTAACCGTCAAGTGTTGCTTATTTACAAATGTGTAATGTGAAGATTATCTCTATGTTCTACAGTTATTTGTCCAAATAACAATCTCACTTCATCAAACTTGCAGCCTAGCTACAGTTTCAGGTAATGTTCATAAATCTTAAATTATAAATATATTCTCCTTTTTGTAAAGTCAAATCTATTGCCTGTTTCTCAGCATTTTATTGCTATATTCATAAATGCGCCTGCTTATTTACAGTAAAGTGGACATTATACTAAAGCTTTGACAGCAGGTGTGATCACATTTTAGTAATAAACACAGTCAGGGTTCAGTAGCACAGTATTTTAAACATCGCATATGATATGATTCATTTGTCTCTTGTTGCTGAATGAAATTCCTGCTGAAATAATGATATACCTCTAGTTCTGACGTAAGGGCACCTGGACATCAAAAGAAAAGCAAGTATTTTACAACTACTCCAGTGACAGTCTCATCAAACCACGGTTTGATCCTCAAAATCCTGCCCAGAAGACCCCTATTTCAAAAGAAAGAACTGAAACTTCCACAAACAGCTTATAAACACCTTTTTGTCTGCTTTAGAGAATTTTAGCAGAGTTACATTCACAAGACTATTCTATCACGAGAACAGCATCATCAGAATACCCTCCTATTGGTGGAGAAGCAACCAGGTCCCATCCCATTGGTCAAGAAGAAGGAAGCACGTGACATTAGCTGGTAGATTAAGTTAGAGAAAGCTGACAGCTGGTTTGTGCTTTCGAGAGAGGTGAGAGACAGCAGCAGTAATGCCTGAATGACAGGAAATGTAGCTCCGTGTGGTCACCTAATGCACAGCTTTACTCCAGTAGGTCCTGCCAAAAACACACATTCATTTAGTAAGATCAGTACTGCTATTTTGCATTTTTTTCCCTAAACAAATACCAAAGAAGATTCCATTTAGGTGTATGTATTAGTGTGAGATGGTCCAAATCCTGTACCTCATCTGAGTCATCATGGAAATCAATCTTAGGTGCTCCAGCCACATCTGTGTCCAGCGGTTCATCTACGGCGTTGGCTTCCGCATTATGTTGTAAGACTGAGTATCTGTGTACCAGGAACCTGCAAAATATTGAGGCCAAGACAGGTTCTTGTCAGGACGTTTATTTTATTTTATGTGATTAAACATATTCTATATGTAACCCATAAAATGTCTAGAGAGCAGACTGACCTTCCGCCACAGACATACTTCTTTACAAACAGAACCCCAAACACTGCACTGGTCAGCAGGATGGCTATGACGATCGCAACGATAGGGGCGGTGTGTGAGGTAGATTTATCTGTCTGTGGATTACAGAGATACAGGGTAAACAGCGGTGCACAAGTATTCGAGGTTTATGAAAAATGAAATGAAAATGTTCTATTTTCTCAATAGTCAAACAATAGTTTTTGGTTTGTGTTGTCGACGTGCTGAGAAGATGCTATTTTCAGCACTGCAAATCCGCTTTGCATGTATTTCAAAAGCATGATATGTAAAATGGATGCCATTGTTACTGTCCATATCACTGTGTATCAAGCACTGAGGATGCCTCCCGAACTGAAATTCAGATATGGTAATAGCAGGCATTTTGTTCCAAACAAGCATTGTAAGCAGTAGACCAATCACAACAGACTAGGCCGTCTGACCAATTAGAGTAAAGTAGGCTCTTTTGGAAAGGAGGCGATTAGAGAGACTGAATCTTAGAACAAACCATTTGCATTCTCTTTGAGGAGATGTGCAATATATATTATTAAAAAAATGTAAGTGTTTTTTTACCTTGGATGCATGTAAACCTTTTGTAGGACCTTCAACTACAACATTTGGAACCTTTAAAATAGCATAACAATTTAAGTAGTAGAAAAAAGATCTGTCACTAGTCATCCATGAAACTGGGGTTGTTAAACTCCAAAATTAAAAAAAAGCAACGTATTATACATTGTATTATTATCAAATGTATTATATTCCAAAGAGTGGCCAAGATATTCTTCCAAAAACGTAATTTTTGGATGAACATATATATACTGTATACACATTTGAACCCCTGTATGAACTATTAAACTAGTAATAGAGTGGTGCAAGTATGACGTCACTTTATAGGCCAATCGGCAGTTAGCATCACACTGGTAGGCTAACACTCCATTGGCTTTTGGATTGTCACAAAAAAACAAGCTCTGTGATCAACAAAAGTTTATGATACTCGCATGTTTTGTCCATCAAGATCCTTTTCACAGATCAACACAACTTTATGAATTTTGAAGCCTAAATGCAGTCGCCAGAACTTAGTAAAAAGCTAAAGGTAGGCTATAAACGAACAACACCACGGTCCTACGACATCAACGTCAACTAAGCTTCCAAAAAAAAATTTATCTAAAAAAAATGTCCCAGAAAGTTTGAGTTAGAATAGTTTTTAAGAGCAGAATTATAAGAGTAACGAAGCTGTAAAAGCGGACTGAGTTTTCCTGTTCGATGTTTAATGTCCCAGACAGCCTCTGTAGTCCCATTTAGCCACTTGATAACAACTGCTTTTTACTAGACACATAAAAGCTTAAAAAATCAAGAGTGGGTAATACTGAAGTATTTTATGTCATAAAATAAAACGTGAAAGAGTTTTGAGCTTGTGTTCACCACAGATCTTATTATAGCAATGTAACCAAAAACCCATTAAAAAAACCCACTGACTTCGGGACGATGGAACCGGAAGTGCTAAAATGCTAACTCGTTTCCGCGTTTTGGCCAACAAAAAGATGGCATACCTGTCCTGCACCACTCTATATGTAACAAGGTAAATGCAGTCTCACCAGCAGCTGAGGGTCCGTCAGCAGGTTGCTAACACATCTCTGGCTAAGGTTAATCACTTTTCTTCCTGGTTGTTGTCCTCCCTCACATTTATCACCTGGAATCTTTCTGTACCTGGTAAATAAATTATAATACGCATGTTTTTTTAGAGCTCTCTTAATAAGTCAAAGAGAAGCTAGCAGGTGCTAACCAGATGTAAGGTATTACAGCACGTGAAAAACCTTGACTCTGAACTGTCTACTTTTAAGACAGATTTAGTCTTCAAGCAATGGAGAATAATCCAAAGAGGGGGCATTACCCACTGGTCTGTAGCTGTTCCTCTCTCCCGTGGATGCAGATCTCAAGATCGTGGTCTTTGAGCTCAGCCTGCTCAATACATTCTGAGCTGTTCTCTTTACGGTAGTATCCAAAGTCACTAAGCAGGAGGGAAGATAAGATTTGAAAACTTTGAAATATAGCTGCACGAGTACCGTAATCGTTAAAAGATAGCGATCTCGATTCAAACACACACACAATCAAATTTCTAAATGACAACGATAGAACATTCAAATCTGCGTTGAGCCAGAGCAGTTGTCATAGAGGTTTTTCAACCACACAGTATCATTATTTCTGTGTTACAAATATTCATATTATCACAGAAGAAAAAAAGGTTTAAATGGAAGCAATCAAAATAGAGTAAGTCACCTCTTTAAAAAGAAACATGGCGCTTCAAATAATGATTTGTTATCCCAACAGGTGGTGACAAGTGACAAAATGTATTTGTCATTGAATTGAGCAAGAGATATGTTTAAAGGGGTCATCGGATGCAAAATTTCCTTTTATATGGTGTTTGCATATAAATGTGTCTTTGCAGTGTGTGGACACAACCACCATACAATGAAAAAAATACATTCACGCATGCACTAAAACGGGTCGTTGTGAACAGAGCTGTTTTTGAGAAGGTAAAAAAGGTGTTGTTTTACTCAACCATTGAGGAACTTTAACCAAAGTATGTTACAAACTTTACATGAAGACCCTAAAGAATCATACCAACTTGTGGAAAATCCGATGACCCCTTTAAAAAATGCTGATTCATCCAGAAATTAAACAAGTGAAGTATTTATGAGTGAGTCATTGAATCAAAGCATAAACTAAAATTAAATAATTTGTTCAGATTCATCATTAAACATTTAAAAAATACTGCAGCAATTAATATTTGTCAGAACCTGTAGTAAATGACATGTTATTTTGTTCAGTTGTCTGTTCAGAATCGTGGGAAAATCGTGATCTCTTTTTGAAACCAAAACATTGTGATTCTTTTCGTGTAGTAGTTAACCAGGACAAATTAAGTGATGGGTATGTGATGATAGCCTATGTTACGGCTGTGAAACACTGTATGCATATGACATTTATTTAATAAATTAGCCTATGTCTAGCCTTTGTTTGGGCTGAACGCATTTAATTTCTTGTGTGTGTGCTAGGGAAGTCACGATGACGGAAACAGTGACATTCCAATTTAAGAATTTAAGGGTAAAGCTGTGTTTAGGCTATTAAGGAAATTTAATTTAGCCAAAGAAGAACTTTAACTTTTAAAAAAAATGTTAATTTAAAAGCAGCCTACTCCAGTGTAATATGTAACATATCATCATGCTTAACACTGAACATTTGAATAATTGTAATGTGACTATCAGGTGCAGATATCTAAATCAGAGAAAATCATTGGTTTGGGTGGGTCTCTAGTCTGTGTGGACTAAAGGCCTTTTTATGCTTCTGCGTCATATCGACGGCGTACCCCCGCAGACCCTTCTGCGTCGACGCGAACCCCTCCGCCGTAGCTCGACGTGCACCTCCAAAAAATTGTAACTACGCGTCAAGGCGACGCAGACCACAAGGGCTGTGATTGGTCACACCCCCACCCCCCTAGCGTTCTGGCGGTGAAATGCACCGCGATGCAACACAACCCGACGCAGAACCAAAAAACGGCGTAGCTACGGCGTGGAGTTGACGGAGAAGCATAAAAAGGCCTTAAGACATCTGACATTCTAGTAGCAAATGAGTATACAACATATGACAAAAGTTATTTTGATCATTGCACTGAAAATGCTTCCAAAAATGCAGTCCAAAATGTTAAACTAAACCTGAATTACCTAATTATAAAATATATTAAAATGAAATAGAAATATGCATAAAATAACTAAACTTAACCTAAACAATCCATTCATCAAATGAACTAAAACTAAAATGTTTTTCAAAGTAGAATTAGAAAAAGTGAGTGGAAATCACTTTGGTTTCCACTCACCACATGAAGTCATCCAGTGTGCAGTTGCATGATAAGGGCTGCTTGGTGACTATGTAATCCCTGCCAATCCAACACACAGAGTCCTTTTTCACACGCAGGAATTTTTCCTTATAACCCAGCATGCAACCATCTTCCGGGTCGCTGATGTCATCAGAGTGCGCCAGCCACTGGACATAATCACTTTCTGTGCCTGGGAAATAGACAGCGACAGATTAGATTGTGTTAAACCTAATTATATAATTATATAAATGTCTTTGATTTTGTGTGGTTCAAACAGAACTGGTCACTCACAGTTACGTGTCAGCAGGTCTCTAAAGTCAATGGTGTAAGTTACCCAGTGGCTGATCAAAGCATCTTCATAACCCCAGAGACTGACATTCACTGAGCGGGCACCAGGCTCTGAGGCCAGCCCTGTGAAGTGCATCGGCGTCTGGGTGAACTTATAAACATGCCAGCATTGCCCCTCATCGGTGGAGAACCTGAGAGACACACAAACCATGAGTTTTACAGCATGTACCGGCACTCTGCATGTGGAAATATTAGCATAATCTTCAGCTTGGCATGGAAAACCGTCCATATAAAAGCCAATTGTATGGGTTTCGTCTCAAGAACTACAGGAAGCTCACTTAATCTCAGAGATGAGTTGGGATGGGTTCTCCTCGTTGTGCTCCACGGCCACCAGCAGGCCTCCTGAATCCAGGATAGCATAGTAATGCGGTCCCTTCAGAGCCTGCTGCCAGGTGTAGCCTCCATCATCAGACACGTACACATCAGGTGTCAACATTGAGATTGAGTCACCCACGCTGCCTAAAAAAAAAGAGAGTAAGTGGGATGGCAGAAAGGTTCATTATATGAAAGTCATTATTTATGCAATTCTGTTTGGTGACGCAGAAATTACACTTAAAGGTGCAGTAAACGATTTCTGAAAAAAAAAAACTTTTGAAAGTGGATTGGACCGAGCACCTCAACACACTTACACAATCAAGAGGAAGCAAGAGGGAGATTTGAAGAAAGACTGTAGAAAGACATGGCTGAGAGACATTACAAAAGAGAAAAGGTCAGAAGAATACTATTGGAAAAAGAAAAGTTAGGATCAGCCAACAGCACGATAATATTGGAGATTAGAAACTTTCTAGCACTGGAGAGACCTAAGCAAAAAGGCCATCTTCTATTGCATTGCATGATGAGGAATTTTGGCGGAACAATGAAGGGAGGGTGTGTTTGTTTGGGATGATTTCAAATAACAACAGTGTTTCTCAGAAATTGCTTACTGCACCTTTAATTTTCTTGTATCCATTTTAACCATTTAATATGAATGACTTTTATGTGTTCTAATTTATTAAATATAAAATTAAATTAAATTAAATTAAAATAGAGACATTACAATTTATGCCACAGAACTGAATTGCACTTTGGACTTTTCTTAAAAGTGTACATGCATTACCATGAGCCAAGATGAGTCCGACAGCATTGGGTTCACTCAGAGGCAGCATGGGAACATTCAGCTTCCTGGAGGAGCTGTATGAGGCATGAATATGCAGACTACACTGCACAGGAGAAAGACATCACAAGGTAAGTAAATAAACACACTGTTCAATTTCTCAAGGATTTTAAGGTTTGGTCACATCTGTCCAATTATAACAGCTTCCATTCAAAGTGATTCTTACCATTTCTTTATCTTTGGCCGTAGAATCGCACTTGCTGTTCTCAGGTTTCTTCACAGGAACCCATTCACCTCCCTGATCAAATGATATTACTGTCTGTACCGAGCTGTCTTTAGCAGAAAAAGACAAATAGAGAGAATCATAAAAAAAATACTCTGAAAAATACTTCAGAAAAGCCTTAAATGGTTAGTTCACCCAAAATGGACAATTCTGTCATTAATTACTCACCCTCATGTCGTTCCACACCCGTAAGAGCTTTGTTTATCTTCGGGAACACATATGAGGATATTTTTGAAAAACCCTTTCAGTACCTCCATTGGGAGCAACGCATTTACACATTCAAGGTCCATAACAATAGGAAATACATTAAAGTAATCCATGTGACTCCAGTGGTTTAACCTCAATCTTATGAAGCAACGCAAGAGCTTTGTTTGCACAAAAAAAAAAAACATTTATCTCTATATTTACAAAATATTATACAAAGCGAGTTCACAGACAACACGGATGGGTCATGGAGTTCCCCCTACTGGATTGCAGGTTAATATTTTCGTAAATAAAGTGGCAAACAAAGCACTTGCGTTGCTTCATAAGATTGTGGTTAAACCACTGGAGTCACATGGATTACTTTAATGATGTCTTTCCTATCTTTCTGGACCTTGAATGTGTAAATTGTGTTGCTTCCAATAGAGGGACTGAAAGCTTTCGGATCTCATCAAAAATATCTTCATTTGTGTTCCGAAGATGAACATGTCATGATCCTGGCTCTCTTTACTCTGTCTCCCCCTTTTGGTCACACACACTCATGCACTCTCGCTGATCATCATACCTCTCATTACACACACACACATTTCTCTCATCACCCCCAGCTGTGTCCACTCTCTACTCGTTACTTTGTCACTCTTTCCACACCTGTTCTCTCTTTCTCTAATTATGTCTGCTTCTTTTAGCCCTGTTTCTCCCTGTCTCGTTGCCAGATTATTTCACGAGTAATACGTATGAGTCGTCAGTATTCTAACCTCTCGTTCCTGTCTTGTCTTGTCCTGTGTTTCCTTGGGAGATTGTTCTACCTCTCTACATGTGCGACTAAGCTGTGCTTGTTACAGAATACCTGCTCGTCTCCGCCTGCTGAGATCTGACCTCCTGTGAGTTACCTGTTTGCCTGGCATCGCCTCGGTGTTTTCGGTCTCCGAGATCGCACGGCTGTCTCTTCTGAGGATCAAGTTTCGTTCTGTCTATATTCCTCTGGAAGATCTTTTGTTATCCATTATCGCTGAAGAAAGATTTGTTCTCATCCTCTGGACAGCCACTTTCTGTTATTAAAGACTGTTATTCCGCATCTCGCTATTGGGTCATTCTTCTCTCCACATCACAGAATAATCTGGCCACGATGGACCCAGCGAGCGGTAACCAGTTTCAATCTGCTGTCGAACTCCAAGGTGCTATGCTGGGCCGGCATGAGGAGGAGCTTACCGCCGCGAGACAAGCCGTCGAGTCCTTAGTCTCCCAGGTATCAGGTCTCTCCGCACAGCTCCATCATCTGCGCCATGAAGCTTCCGTTTCTCAGGATCACCGCGAGACACCGGAACCACGAGTCAACAACCCTCCGTGCTTCGCGGGTGAGCCCACTCAATGTCGCGCCTTCTTGACTCAATGTGAAGTAGTCTTCTCTCTTCAACCCTCGACCTATGCTTCGGATCGAGCCAGAGTGGCCTTTGTAATTTCTCTCCTTGCTGGACGAGCCCGTGAATGGGGAGCAGCCAACTGGGAGACTGAGGCGGCCTGTACTCTTGACTTTTCTCTGTTTAAAGCCGAGATGATTCGTGTCTTCGACCGCTCTGCGTATGGAGAGGAGGCTTCACGTTTACTCTCCTCCCTTCGCCAGGGTAGACGCTCCGCTGCGGATTTCTCGATTGAATTCCGCACTCTCGCGACCACCAGTGGTTGGAATGAGCCGGCTTTGGTGGCCCGCTTCCAGGAGGGGCTTAATTCCGAGCTAAAGGATGAGATCTGCGCTCGAGGGGTGCCGACTCGACTTGATGACCTGATCGACCTGGCGATCCGGATAGAGAAGCGATTCGACCTACGCCGTCGCTCACGCAACCTTGAGTTTTCTCTGCTCTCTCCCTCACCCTCCGTTCCTCCTTCGTCTCCCAGTGGTACGGAGCCGGAGGCGATGCAGCTCGGAGGATTACGCATCTCTGCTAGGGAACGAGAAAGGAGAGTGACCAATCGCCTCTGCATGTACTGTGCTTCCTCTGATCACTTTGTTAATAATTGCCCGGTAAAAGCCAGAGCTCGCCAGTAAGCGGAGGGCTACTGGCGAGCGCTTCTTCCAGGGACTCTCCATCGAGGTCGTGTACCACTCTCTCCATTTCTCTCCGCTGGCCTGGGTCTTCTGTCGCCTGTGCAGCCTTGATAGACTCTGGTGCGGAGGGGAATTTCGTCGACGAGGCGTGGGCTCAAGAGCAAGGTATTCCCCTCATTGACTTAAGAGACTCCACCCCACTTTATGCCCTAGACGGTAGTGCCCTTCCTCGGATTCGGAGGAGGACCGTTCCTCTCACTCTAACTGTCTCGGGGAACCACAGCGAGACCATTTCTTTTTTTGTTTTTTGTTCACCTTTTAGTCCGGTGGTTTTAGGACACCCCTGGCTGGTTCAGCATAATCCTCAGATCAATTGGTCTAATAATTCTGTGTTGTCTTGGAAATTGTCTTGTCATGTCGAATGTTTAACCTCTGCTATTCCTCCTGTGTCTTCTGTCTCTGTTTCTCAGGAGGGGCCGGGTGATTTGTCTGGGGTACCGGAGGAATATCACGATCTGCGGGAGGTGTTCAGTCGTTCCCGTGCCACTTCTCTTCCTCCTCATCGACCGTACGACTGTGGCATCGATCTCCTCCCGGGTACTATGCCCCCGCGGGGAAGACTTTATTCTTTGTCAGCCCCCGAACGCGAAGCACTCGAGAATTACCTTTTCGACTCCCTTAATGCAGGTACCATTGTACCCTCTTCGTCTCCTGCCGGCGCTGGTTTTTTTTTTGTTAAAAAGAAGGACGGTTCTTTGCGTCCCTGCATAGATTATAGAGGGCTGAATGAGATCACTGTCAAGAATCGTTATCCCTTGCCACTGATGTCTTCAGCCTTTGAACTACTGCAGGGAGCAAAGTTTTTTACTAATCTTGACCTTCGTAATGCTTATCATCTCGTGCGCATCAAGGAGGGCGATGAGTGGAAGACCGCCTTTAACACGCCCCTCGGTCACTTTGAATACCGGGTTCTTCCGTTCGGTCTGGTCAACGCTCCTGCCGTTTTTCAAGCCCTCGTCAACGATGTCCTTCGGGATATGCTTAATATTTTTGTCTTCGTTTATCTCGATGACATTTTGATTTTTTCACCCTCTCTCGAAGTGCACGTCCAACACGTTCGTCGGGTTCTCCAGCGGTTATTAGAGAATCGACTCTTTGTCAAAGCTGAGAAGTGCACCTTTCATGCTCCCTCTGTTACGTTTCTCGGCTCGATCATTTCTGCGGAGGGGATCGGTATGGATCCTTCTAAGGTCCAGGCGGTTATTGATTGGCCCGTTCCTGACTCTCGTGTCGCGCTGCAGCGATTTCTCGGTTTCGCTAATTTTTATCGCCGCTTTATACGCAACTTTAGTCAGGTGGCCGCCCCGCTCACCGCCTTGACTTCAGTCAAGTCTAGATTCGTGTGGTCAGTTCCGGCTCAGCGCGCTTTCGATCGTCTTAAATCCCTTTTCACTACCGCCCCCATTCTGCTCACCCCCGACGTCGCGAGACAGTTTATCGTCGAGGTCGACGCTTCTGAGGTGGGGGTCGGGGCGGTTCTCTCTCAGCGCTCGTCGGTCGATGAGAAGGTACACCCCTGTGCCTTCTTTTCGCACCGCCTCTCTCCCGCGGAGCGTAATTATGACGTCGGGAACCGTGAATTACTCGCCATACGCTTGGCACTGGGAGAGTGGCGTCAATGGTTAGAAGGGGCTCCAGTTCCGTTCATTGTTTGGACGGACCACAGAAACCTGGAGTATATTCGTTCCGCCAAGAGATTGAACGCTCGCCAGGCTCGTTGGGCTCTGTTTTTCACGCGTTTTGATTTTTCCATCTCTTATCGTCCCGGGTCGAAGAACGTTAAACCAGACGCTCTTTCCCGTCTCTTCGACTCCTCGACTTCCACCACTGCACGGGAGAAGATTATTCCTTCTAACTGTGTAGTGGGTGCGGCAGTCTGGGGAGTCGAGAGACTGGTAAAGCGCGCCCTCACTCACGCTACCGTTCCGCGCGCCTGTCCTAAGCATCTTCTGTTTGTTCCTACTCCTGCGCGCTTAGCAACCCTTCAGTGGGGCCACTCCTCTAAATTGTCCGCCCATCCCGGCGTGCGGGGCACTCTCGCCTCCATCCGTCAACGCTTTTGGTGGCCTAGATTGGAACGAGACGCGCGTCGTTTTGTCGCCTCCTGTCCTGTTTGTGCCCAGACCAAGGCCGGTAATTCGCCACCTGCAGGTCTACTTCGTCCCTTACCGGTTCCTTCACGTCCATGGTCCCACATTGGACTCGATTTTATCACCGGTCTTCCTCCGTCTGCAGGGAACACGGTCATTTTAACTGTCGTTGACCGCTTCTCTAAGTCCGCGCACTTCATTCCGCTCGTCAAGCTTCCCTCTGCCAAAGAGACGGCCCAGATCATGGTTGATCATGTTTTTAAATTACACGGTCTTCCCACCGACGTGGTTTCTGATAGGGGACCACAGTTCGCCTCTCAATTTTGGAGAGAGTTCTGTCGTCTTATCGGAGCTACCGCCAGCCTTTCGTCCGGGTTTCATCCCCAAACTAACGGTCAGGCCGAACGAGCCAATCAAATTGTCACCCGCAGTCTCCGCAGTCTTGCACACCGTAATCCCTCGTCTTGGTCAGAGCAACTTGCCTGGGCAGAATACGCGCACAATTCGCTTCCCAGTTCCGCCACGGGTCTCTCACCATTTAATTGTTGCCTGGGTTATCAACCCCCATTGTTCTCCTCGCAGAATACTGAATCTAATGTTCCTTCTGTACAAGCGTTCATCGATCGCTGCAAGCGCACTTGGAGAGAGGTGAGATCATCACTCTGTCGCTCGAGGAGGCGCATGAGCAACACCGCTAACAAACGTCGTGTCAAAAGCCCTCGCTATGTTTGTGGCCAACGGGTCTGGCTTTCCACGTCCAATTTACCTCTCCAATCAGAATCTCGTAAGCTAGCTCCTCGTTTTGTCGGGCCGTTTCGTATCGATAAGGTCATCAGTCCTGTCGTTGTTAAGCTCGCCCTTCCTCCTAGTCTTCGTCGTGTCCACCCCGTTTTTCACGTCTCCTGCATAAAACCGACCGTTCGCGCGCCCTCTCGCCCTTCTATTCCTCCCATTCGTGTTGAAGGGACGCCGGTTTACAAGGTCCGCAAGCTTTTAGATATGCGACGCCGAGGTCGTGGGCATCAATATTTAGTGGACTGGGAGGGGTACGGTCCTGAGGAGAGGAGTTGGGTTTCGGCTCGGGACATCCTGGACCCCTCGCTCATTGATGATTTCCTCCGGTCCCGTCAGTCTCCTGCCTCGGGAGCGCCAGGAGGCGCTCGTTGAGGAGAGGGTACTGTCATGATCCTGGCTCTCTTTACTCTGTCTCCCCCTTTTGGTCACACACACTCATGCACTCTCGCTGATCATCATACCTCTCATTACACACACACACATTTCTCTCATCACCCCCAGCTGTGTCCACTCTCTACTCGTTACTTTGTCACTCTTTCCACACCTGTTCTCTCTTTCTCTAATTATGTCTGCTTCTTTTAGCCCTGTTTCTCCCTGTCTCGTTGCCAGATTATTTCACGAGTAATACGTATGAGTCGTCAGTATTCTAACCTCTCGTTCCTGTCTTGTCTTGTCCTGTGTTTCCTTGGGAGATTGTTCTACCTCTCTACATGTGCGACTAAGCTGTGCTTGTTACAGAATACCTGCTCGTCTCCGCCTGCTGAGATCTGACCTCCTGTGAGTTACCTGTTTGCCTGGCATCGCCTCGGTGTTTTCGGTCTCCGAGATCGCACGGCTGTCTCTTCTGAGGATCAAGTTTCGTTCTGTCTATATTCCTCTGGAAGATCTTTTGTTATCCATTATCGCTGAAGAAAGATTTGTTCTCATCCTCTGGACAGCCACTTTCTGTTATTAAAGACTGTTATTCCGCATCTCGCTATTGGGTCATTCTTCTCTCCACATCACAGAACAAAACTCTTATGGGGTTGGAACGACATGACGGTGAGTAAATAATGACGGAATTACTAAAATAACAGCTTTTTCATTAAAAAATGTTTTCATAGAAAACAATTATTTTAAATTGTAATAATATTTAGAAATTTTACTGTTTTAATGTATTTTTATCAAATAAATGGTGAGCCTTGGTCAAAAATATTTTAAAAATCTTACCGACCCCAAACTTTTAAACAGTAGTGTATGCAATGTTATATATCATGTTCATTTTCAAATGTATATTTAGAAAAGTAAACTGCAAGCCTTTTTTTTAAAAACTGCTTTTCATGTCGATTTAAAGTATTCCAAGTGATACAGGCCTCCTAGAGTAACCTGAGGTTAAATACACACAGACTATAAGTGTATATTCGTCTTATGTAAGATGTAGTCATACCCTCATTCAGCACGCTAGTAGTGAAGACTCCTCTGAGGGAAGTGACATTCGTGAAGTCTGTCTCACCCCCTGGAGTCATATACAGATGGCGTTCTAGAGACTTGGAATACACAGTACCTGACACATCTGACACATAGATGGTGCCAATACCCTCGTCTGAGAAAAAAACACACAATACAGTTGAAATATAGAAACATTGAGCTCTATAAAGTAGCACAAATAAAAAAAAAATTTTTTAATGCTGTTTCTTTTTGCTCCACTCTTTGTTGATCTTACTAAATGGCAGTGGTTAACCAATAAAAATATTCATACAATAAATAATATATTGATACAGCAGTGTGGTATGATGGTTTCTACAACAGGAAATGTTTTAAGCCTATATATTATGGTTGCTATAAATAAAACAAAAGGAAACACTGACCTCCTGGTTCATCCACATGCATGAAGACCATTTCATCATTGGCTGCTAGTATTGAGTAAAACTGCTCATGACTGACAGGGGGAAGTTGTGCCATGTTCCATGTCTCACCTTGGTCTACCGACACATGTATTGCACGTAAAATCTCCTAAAGAACATGCATATAGTTAAAACATCACATTCACGCATAAACACACTCACTCTCGGGTGCACAGTCACACACACCTCTGATGCTGACGGCATAATGTTTCCTGATGCAGCCATAACTGAAGCAAACAGGAAGCGTCCACCAATCCCAAAGGAGTAGATTCTCTCGGCGACTGTTTTAAAGTTAGCATTAAGATCAACTGACTTCTTCAGCACCAGCGTTCCTTTATCAACTGAAGACACAAAATAACAAAGAGTGAGGTAACATTAGTCCAGAAATATGCATCTGGTTTTTATGAGTTGCTGATAGCACTTGGGCCGCTGCCTGTGTCGTGCTTTTCTATAGCAATAACATAAGGTTTACTGAGTCAAATCCACTGTGGGATGCTGAATTCTAGTTCAAAAAATTCTATCAACATTTTATCTAAACGCTGTTAATGAGCAACACCACTCACAGGGCACTGCATCATCCCCTCTGACATTCCCTCTTGCAAAAAAGCACATTATCAAACATCGTGAAAAGGAAGCTTAAAAGGTATACACTTTTACTCAGTTGGGTTCAACAGTAAGGACGGCCGCTGACAGGGTCAGCGCGAGAGAGTTTTGGGCCAGTTGACAGGACTGTTATCATTGCTGTATTATTTTTATTTTTGTCGATCATGTACTTGTGTTTTTATGTTTTAAAACTTTTTGTGAACTGCTGTTGCAATTTTGGATAAATATCTAGCTGGGTAACATGTTTTTTCTTAAAAATGTCAAGAATGACTATATGCCATTATATATATATATATATTTATTTATTTATTTATTTTATTTATTTTTTTAAGTCTCTTAAGCTCACCAAGGCTGCATTTGTTTGAAAACTGTGATATTGTGAAATATTATTACAATTTGAAATAACTGTTTTCTATTCTATTATTGCTTATTATTATTGCTTATTATTATTGCTTATGTTATTGCTATTTTATAGTCAACTTTACAGTCAACTATTACAGTAACTAATGCTCAAGGATGTACAGAAGAAATCAATACAAACACATACTAGTGACAGAACAGAACACATTCATGTCACCACACCTTAGATCAACAAAATTGATAAATATTACTCACTGCAGGATCCATTAAGGCTGACGGAGAAGAATAGAGTATCCATTCCCCTGTGGAAATGATGAAGAGAGAATTGATCTGTGAGATTAAACTCAAGAGACCTCATAAAACAACAGCATTAAGATCGGTTCACTTCAGATCAGTCACTTGTTTGCACTTTGCAGCATAATAAGTACAAACGTACTGAACACTAAAATGTCAAGGAAGGAGACAGTTTATGACAATCACCACACAAACCATATTTGAAATTTATAGATAACATGAACAATGCAACAATAAACTGGTTGCATAGAGATTCTCCATTAAAATGCATGGCATTGTTGTAACAGGATATCTACAATTGTCACCGATCATATGACGCATTGTTAAGATAAGACCTAAGGGAGTGACTCAGGTTGAGGTGTTTTCAGGTTGCAACATAACTGAAAACAGTCTCTAAAACTTAAATGTAAGTGGGCCATTCCATGCAGCACATTTTCAAGCTAAATATATTGGATAAAATATTTAACTTTTAAACTATAAGGAAGTTATATAAATAGGTTTTTATCACATTAAATTCTGAGATATTTTGTGGTATCACTCTAAATCATCCCAGGCTGTTTGAAAATTAAACGAATCCATTTTAAATTCAAAATTTCAATCACTCACTTTTAGCTCTTTATTTCCAGTCGTTCATTTTCTTGCCATTGTTTAAATATTCAAGATGTAATAAATAAAGTTGATAAATTGGCTAAGCTTAAATGGTGCATGTTTCTAAAACTCTGGTATATGCTTATATTGAAATACATCCTTAAAATTCAACACAAGCATATTCTGAATAGTGTGTTGTAATTTGAATATGAATGTGATATTCAGGTAAAAGAAACTGCATAACAGGAACAACCCATGTTTTTGGTTTGACTTTACTGGCTTCTGAAGTCACGTGAGAGCTTCATATCATGTGTGCAGTGGGTGAGGCCTTCCTTCAGTTAGGATTCCTCAGAGGAGGAATTAAGGAACTATATATATATATATATATATATATATATATATATATAACTTAAAAGAGTGCCCAAACTGATCTGGCTCCCTTGGTCAACCATTAATTGTGCAAATAAATTATAAGCCTGGCAGAACGTCCTTGTCAACATTACTATTCCCTGATGACCAGGTATGTATCAACCAGGGATTGTTGAATTCAAGCAACAAAAAAAACACACACAAAAAAACTGGAGAATCCAACTGAAGTTTGATGCAGGAGTTTATCTGGAGCAGCCGAGTGTCCTCGGACATTTGAAAGCTGAGCCGTGTGGAAAAGCACAGTGACTCAGCAGAGAATGTCTCGTGTTGCTGCCATGGTGGCCGTATTTGCATGTTTGTGTTTTTGTGTGTCTTGGATGTGCAGCCGTGAAAAGACAATACAGAACTCCACAAACTGACTGGTCCAAAAGTAAAACATACCATATAAAGTCACTCCACCCAGACCCCCTTGTGTCTTCACAAACACAAAGCACATTCTAAGGGCGTAAGTGGGTTTTACAATCATTAAAAGATCTTACCATTTCACCACACACACCATCTCATGAATTTTCCTCCATGTATGACCAAAATCCTTAGAGATCCAGAGATCATTCTGAAACAGCAGCAATAAGATGATGTTATGCTAATGTTCAAAAGCAGCAATGCACCACTTTAAATGCATAAAAAAGGAAAAAAGAATTTACACAATCTATGTATATCTTCTTGTACTGTATATGTTTTCTTAGCTTGTATATCATCTTTTTGTAAAAACAATTTTTTTGCAATAAATATATTTAACTCTTTAACTCTTTCCTTTACTTGTGTCATAAATGACGGAAAATCTTGTCAATGGCAGGCAAAGAGTTAAATATGCTATCGTGTCATTTAGATAAGTGCAAAGTTTTTTTCTCTTATCACTTCAGGAAACCCAATATGTGTTGATGTTTGTTTTGAACTTCACTGAGTCATAAACTAAGGACTTAAATGCAATATGTGATCATGACGCATACTTTGTGGAATAAAGTGTATACATTTACACTAATTAAATTCACTGACCAAATGGCTCTAAAGCCGCGTTTCCACCGAAATTACCCGGAACAATTTGTCCCAGGAACTTTTTTTGCCCCAGACCGGTTGCTCTCTGCGTTTACACCACGGCCTAAAGTACCAGGAAGATTATAAACTGCGCGCAACTGCTCCTCCCAGTCTGCGACGGACACATTAATCAGTTTTGAGCGCCACATTTATAATAAGTATGGAGGAGATTCAAACTGTGCTGCAGTTGTTTGTGATGTATTGGTTTACTAACGAGGTAATTAACAAAACGGCAGAAAAGAGATGAGCACTGATACTAAAGCGTGTTCAGAAAGCTCGTAATGCTATAAAATTAGACGATGCAGACATTGACCGTGAGATGGAAGGGACGAACGCGCAGAAAATGTCCTGTTACACAAATACGCTTAATAAATCCTGAACCTCGTCGTCGGTCCAGCTGTGTGTTGTTTAAAAAAAAAATGTAATTCCATATTTGCAGACAGACAACTCTTACTGCATGAAGCCACGAACCGCAATAGATTTTTAAAAATGCTGGTTAAAATAGAATGCTGCGTGGAGTCATCCAATCAAAATGCACCATGAACTCAACCAATCAGCATGTTCAGCGCACAAGTCCCGCCCCCGAAAGTTCCTGAACTTTGAAAAAAGTACTACCTCGCCAGCAGGGACTTTCGGAGGGGGAAATATTTACCCGCAACTTCATTTAGACCCTGGTTCCTGCGGTGTAAACACACCGAGTACCACCCCAAAGTTCCTAGTTCCTGGGGAAAGTTCCCGCGGTGGAAACGCGGCTTTAGTTACTTTCTTTTCGACACCCATATAACACAAATTTTGATAGGCTCTCACCTTGTTGCTGATGACTGCAAGCACATCAGAGTTTTGAGGGTTGTACATTATCTGCATTAGAGGCTGGAAGAGCAAATCTGTGGTGATGAAATGCTTGGCAAAGTCTTTTGAACGGAAAATTCTGGCACCAGTTCCTCCAGAAACATCTCCTGTGAGGATCACCTGAGGGAAAGAAAATCAGGACTTTGATTACTTTAAAGTGCTTTCACACATCCCTATAATTGCTTTGAGTATCGGAAAATCAGCAAAGAACAGAAAGTTCAATTAGTCTATTTTTACTTTGATTGACATGCTGCATTTGAGTGTCTACAGGCCAATTCAGCAACATGAGAAACATCTTTAACATAGCAAACTGATCCAGCTCCACAGCCCACGTGGGCTTATTGGGAGAAGATACTCAAATGCTGGATTTTTGACATGTCTTGCCCACCTTGCCAGAGTTTTCCGGACCTATAGCGATCCCAAAGTCAGTGCTGATGAAGGTGTTGTTGATGAGATCTGTCACATCCTCAAACGACTTTCCATAGTTTTCACTATAACAAGGAGTGGAAGACCGAGAAAGACATGGAGTAAAGCTAACATTGGTTTTACAAGAACAAACACAATTCAAACCAGTACTCACCTCCTATACAGTTTAGACTGACCAAATCGCAGGAAGATGAATGGCACCTTAAATGTTGTCAGGGCTAGCACTACCTAAGATTGAGGCATAGAGACAGTTATTTACTTTTGACTCAAACCTTTACAAACCTTTTTTTTCTTTGAAAGAAATCAGTACTTTCATTCAGTAAGGATGCAATACATCGATCAAAAGTGACAGGAAGGACATTTATAATGTTACAAAAGATTTCTATTTCAAATACATGCTATTAGACCTATTTATCAAAGAATTCTGGGGGGAAAAATCAAGATTTCCACAAAATAATAAGCAGCACTATTGTTTTTAACATTGGTAAAAATAAGGAATGTCTCCTAAGTAGCAAATCAGCATTTTAGACAATTTCTGAAGGATCATGTGACACTAGAGTGAAGACTGGAGTAATTCAGCTTTGCCATCACAGAAATAAATTACTTTTTGAAATGTATTCAAATAGAAAACAGTTATTTTAAGTTGTAATAGTATTTAACAATATTACTGTTTTACTGTATTTTTGATCAAATAAATTCTGCCTTGGTGAGCATAAAAGACTTCTTACAGACTCCAAAATTTCAAATGGTAGTGTAGGTCGAAGTATTGTTTTTATTGCAGTAAAGTGCACAGCAGCCGTGGTCAGAGTAAGAAACAAGACTTCACAGCATGGCCTTGAATGTGCACCGGGGCAAGAGAAAGGTCAAACTGGTTATGAGTTTGCATTTAGCCATATTGATAGTTGTGTTCATTTTTCTTTGTGAGCACTGCAAACAGCCAAAGAGGTCTGCAAAGATTACCTAGACAGTCTAAATTTAAACCTAAAGCTAAAAGACTTCCTCATCTAACCTTGAATGGCATTTTTAGTATGGTGGATGTTTTTTTCCAGAGACTTCATCTCAGAACAGCAAGCGTATGATAGTGTGTACACATAATAAATCAAAAGTGAAACTCACCCCAGTTCCGTCCCCCACCCAGGCCAGAGACACAGATCCACTGATATCTTGAAAAGTCCACTGAAAGAAACACATTTTATTAATATTAAACAAAACCAATACTGAAATGTGCGTCGTCATGGACAAAATATAAGACTTTTCACACGCACAATAAAGCTTTTAATATTGCATGTCCTAGAAAGACATTATCAACCTATGCAAAGCACATGCTAACCTTAAACAAAAACTAAACCAGAAACCTATCAACTATACTCAGGACACTTAACCGTGAAACTGACAAATTACTGAAATTAAAAAAAATAGGAATGAATTGTGAAATTGAAGATGACATCAAAACAACAGTGTTATAATTCAGTGGCTCTCAATCTTTTTGACTCATTTAAAGATACATTATTTGAAGGCCAAAATGACCATATTGTACATTTCCTCTGGCATTTCTGCTGTAAATAAAATTATGACAACTTTTTTTATTTACAGAAATTGGGAGTGTTGTTGATATATTAAATTCCTTAAATACAATTAATTTTGATTCTGTATGTTTTTCAATAAAAATAATAGTTATTGGTGAGGTTAGTTTGCTGAGCCCCCCTGGTTGAGAACTACTGGTTTAGATGATTTGTTTAACTCTGAGAACAAATCATTTTAAATGCATTACCAAACAATTTGATCATGATTGATATAAAGCCAAATTGTTAATATAACCTATTATAATATGTTACAAAAGGGTGACATAACATTGATCTGTTTGTCACATGAAATGGTTCCTTATACTTTGAAAGTTAATGTGAGTCTCCTGAAAATCTCAAATGCTAGATGGAAGTGTGAAAAGAAATTATGCTGACTGTTTTCTCTCATTTAAAGCACTTATTTTGCTGATATGAATGAGGAGAATGGCTAAAATACTTTCACTTTCTTTCTCTGGGCTGCATCTGTGTCCCTTTAAATAAGTTAAATGTTCTAATCCCATCTAGTGAACCCAGTCTAGAATTGAACATACATCCAAATGTTATATAAAGGCCGAAAGGTCAGTACACACATAATCTTAAAACACTTTGGGACTATTTTCTGTTGATTAACAGCTTTTGAATTTATGATAACTTCCTACAGAAAGACAGACCACAGTAGGTCTGTGTAAAAAAAAAAAAAAGGTTGACACATCTGTGACTAATGACCAGAGGAAGTTAATCAGACTAGTGTTGAAGTAGAGACGAGCTGTCCGTTCAAAAAGGTGTAATTTCAACCAACCCTCATTTACCTCGATTGTTTCACCTCATCTGACAAGAAGCCACCACAAATTATTCCGAGAAAAGGAAGTCATTTTAAGTCGCAGCGACTAATGTCAGTATTACTGTTCCATTCTGTAATATTAAAACTTACACTTGTTTGTATTATAAAATTAAATGGTTAGCTAAACTTAACAACATGCTTTAGAAAGGCATAGCTATTGGGGGGGGGGCTGGTTGTCATACCAGTTTAACTGGTTCTACAACTGCTGCTAGCCAAAGTTACACTTGTCAAGGACATAGTTCAAACACAATCGTCAACATTTTATAGTTATAAAAACAGAAATGGAAGAGAAAACGTATTCTGAGGGCTGTAACAGAAGATATAGAAAAATATGTGAAAATGTTCTAATATAAAAAGAAAGCTTGCATTTTTATTCCCATTTTACAGTATTTACATGTTTATCACCAAACTAAAGTCCTTTGAATGCGTTTGAGCTGGCCAAATGTGACAGGATGTGTTTCAAAATCTAGTAAAACATAAAAACACAAGTTTGTGTTATAGTAGCCTACTTATTTTTCCATTTATAGCAAGTAATACAATTGTGACCAGTATAGTCCATATTTCAAATGCAGTTGATATTCATCATACTAGCTTAAATTACTCACTAGCAATTAAAATACTAACAAATACATAAAACAGGTAACACTTTATGTTAAGGTGACGTAGTTACACGTTATTATGTACTTACTATAGTAATAACAGTAGGATTATGCCTACAATATGCATAATTACAAGTAAATAAATCTTAAACCAAACCCTAACCCTATTGTACGTACATGTAGTTAATTAATATTACCAGGGTTAGGTAATATGAGGTTGAGGCAGAGGATGCATTGGTGCGAGTGAACTTACGTTGTGAGTGTTGCTAGTTAACTTGGTTTCATATTCCTTTAAACCATTACAGGAGTCTACATCAGCGCTTCTTTTCTGGATGTGACTGTGAACTCGCGAAATATCTGCATCCGATCCCGTCCCGGTCAGACTTCTGGCGGCTATTGGAGACTTCACATACACCCGGTGCGCGTTATAGGATCCTGGTTCCACATGGAAATCCACACAAAATACCATGGGAAAAAATAAAAGTGCAATAAAGTGTCCTAGGCCTCGCATTTTTCTTCAGTGTATTTCCAACACGATTGTGTTGGTGTTTAAATACGCATTTATTTCTCCGTGTCTCCCTCGTGAGCGGCTGCTGGCGGTATCAACAAAAACAGACTGCCTGTGACAGCGAAAGGTCCCTGCTGCTCATATCAGTGCTGCCTCCTCAGAGAGAGAGAGCATTTCAACACCCCATTTTTTATCTAGATCATTTACAAGAACGCAAAAAAATCGCAGACCATCCAAAACGCTGGAATAAACTGTATCCTTGACAGTATTTCGTGTTAAACACTTCAAAAACGAGCAGCCTCAAAAAAATAAAAAATAGCGGTGAAAAGAATGCACCTTGCAGGGACTGTATCTGATTGGCTGCAGGGACTAGTGCGTTTTTCTGATTGGTCCATAACTGCGCATTCATGTTTCCGTGAGCCTGTGCGGTCAAGTTAGTTTGACACGTCACACTTACGAGGACAGTATAATGTAACGTTTCATGTAGATACAAATTATCTTTGGTGAATTATTAATCTAACGGCTTTATAATAATAATGTCAGTAACCCCACAATGTCAGTGTCCTTTAGTCATTTGTCCTATGCAAAGATTTAACTGTAAAGGCATGTTGTAAAATCTATGCTTTATCAGTTTATTCGGGGGGATTGTTTTGTCTTTTACTAATTGCCCCAGCAAGAATGCAATTCTCAGATAATGTGATCAAAGCCATGCATGATCTTCAACATTTAAATGTTTGCAGAAAGTATTTCCTTTAAAAGACTAATAACAAGCTGAACTTTATTAGCACTCCTTGTATAACCACACCAATTATTTTGCACACCAAAATAATTTGCCTAAATAGTAGCAAGTGCATGACTCATTTTGTCAGTATTCTCAGTGAGACCATAGTGGAAAATAATGTAGCCTTCAAATGTGCATCATGGAAGAAAGAAGCATCTGTTGATGCACTTCACACACTTCAGCCTACATATAACTGTGTCTCTCTCTGAGTCATAATGAACGCATTTATTGAATCTTCCCACAGATTCTAACCACCATTTTATCATTATAAAACACCAACAAGATTTTTTTCAGTGACTTTGAAAACATGAAAGTGAAGGGTCGGGTCAGTTATTTGCTCAGCCATTTTTCTTAACCCTGAGATTTCAGCATTTATTGGGCTAAAATAAATTAGGCCTACATTAAAAAGTCTAACATTATTACAATGTATAGGCTATTTATGTACAAGAGCATCTCATTTCAATTGTGTTCTTCTTCTTATTATTATATTTTGTTTGTGTGTATATGATTTATGGCAGGCTCTGGCCTATCCCATGATCAAACCATGTGACACAGAAAAAAAGGCTTATTGTGACTCCCGTTGGTAATTCTGATCAGTAGTCATGCTTATTCTAGATCTGCACTGCTGGCCGAGAGCCACGTGCTTCCCATTGATACTCATCCTGTCTCTTCTATCAGCGGATAACATTCGCAAAAACAAAAAAGCAAAGTATGGACGTTGTTGCGTTTAACTGTAGTGCATTCAAATAATTCTGCATGGGTGGAAAAACCTGTCACACAAGACGCCGTGACCTGAATTCCTCAGTAGTGCTCTGTATAATGTCTGAGCACCTCCTATTCATTGAGAGCTGCAACTTTTCAAAGTTAAGGTGTAAACAAAAAGGCTTTTATTAGCCTACCCCAAATGGATCTGAAAGAAAGTCCCAATGAACTGTGCATTTTAGGCATCCTCCCAGCCAGCAAAAAGTCGTCTATTAGACGTTGAATAGACGTAATTTTTACGGTCTAATTACGGTCCACTGAAGGTTGAAAATGAAAATTGAAAAGACGTCAAATTTGTCCGACTTTTCAACGTTTAAATTTTTTTTATAACTTTGACGGAATATGTAAAACTCTTTAAATTTATTTGACATAATAATGAACATGGTTTGGTAGTTTGTTTTCTCTGTTGTTTTAGCATGTATAACAGACTTATCCTAGCTGTCTTAGATTATCAGTTGAAAACATTTTAGATGATCAGTTGAAAACACGTAGTCAAACAGTCCGGCCAAAACTACTTAGTTGAAATCACGTCGTAAAACCAGTCCAAGGCGGACCGACATATTTTCAACCATATTTCAACGTTGAAAGACGGTAATTGTTTACTGGGCTGAGACTCTTTATTTTTGCAATATCCTCAATGTGTTAATGATGTTCACTTAACATTGTTTTACTCAGTTAATAAATGACAAGGGCAATTCAACTAAGTAGCATTTTATAATATTTAAGAAAAATGCTTTTCATAACATAGAAGTGAATGAGGAACAGGTATCGTACAGGTATCGTATAGGCACTGATGCTTCGGGTGTGAAATAGCCTACATCGTGATAAGAGCGACCTCTTATGGTCGTACTACAGCAAGGCTGAATGCAGTTAAAGGGTTCACCCAAAAATGAAAATTCTGTCAGTAATTACTCGCCCTCATGTTGTTCCAACCCCGTAAGACTTTCGTTCATCTTCGTAACATAAAAAAAAAAAAATAAGAAGATATTTTTTATTAAATCTGAGATCTGTCTCACTTCATAGGCTTCTGTTCTATTGTAATTGAAACTTCCCGGCCAAGAAAGTTAGTTGCTATGCCAATGCAGCTTATAGCTTGTTTTGTGGATGCATCACTGTGGAGTATAGTTCAATTGTATTGATAAATTCAAATTGTTTACTTATTTCATCTGTTAACTCTCACTCGTTCACACTCATTATATGGCATTAGTGGTTTTAATGAATAGGAGTTGAACAAAAACATATTCAAGGGCGTGCAAAGATGGGTGGTGACTATGATCATATGAAGTGGGCCAGTCATGGGCCAGTCACCAAATATGTGTCACCAAATATGTCATTCAAATATTAATTTTCTTCGTGTGGGCCTCTGAGTAAGTTCACGTAGTGTAACAGCGCAAGCGCTTCTGGGTTGTACGTCAGAACGTAGGCTCACAAACTTATGGTTGAGCCACTGAATGTGAATCGAGTGAGAATCAAATCAAATGCTTCACTTTGAGATATCTGACTGGATATATAGTTAATAGGTAAATTTTATTTCTGTCATGCCAAACATTTGGCTCTCATCCCACATCCCACAAGACACCACAAACTTATTTAGCAAACATCTTCCGGTCGCATATAGGCCTACAAATCATTCAGAGAAATACATGAATACAAATACACACACACACACACACACACACACACACACACACACCATATACAAACAAATCCTCATCTACAGATCTCGATAAAGAGCTTTTTTCCTCTTCTCCTCTTCTGATAGAAGAGAAAATATAAACACTTTTGACACAAATTACAAATCGAATTATTTACATCATGTTCATTTCATAATAACTCACAAAGTTGTTACAGTAAAATACGCAATGCCAATTAAAGTGGCATAAAGAAATGTCTATGTACATGCTTAACCCTCAGAGATCCACTGTTAATAACATGGTTAAAATAGTTACATATACCTATTTCAACTAAATATGGGTTAAAACTTCATACAATAGCAGCTCACGTTGCAAAATATGTCATAGCAAGAACAACAAGTGTGACTGGAAATATGCATTTTGAATCTCCTGTTGACACCATTACTGACTGTTTAGAATCTAATTTAGCAGGTGTTTCAGCTCTTCTTTTCTTTCCCGTTTCCAAAATGTTTATTGATGACAACATTCCAAAAACATTCTAAACTACAAAAGAATATGGCAGTGGTGATTCTGTCAAAAATACCTGCAAGACAATTTAACTAAAACAAATGCGCAGAAATGTCACTAAAAATGTAGGAAATATTTCTTATTTATAGATGTATTATAGCCAAAGGTCTTGTTGAGTGTTCAAGAGATAGCAAATATTGGCTAAAGTCCTTAAGAAAGATACAAAAAAAGAGGTTTTCTATCGATAAACTTACATTTGTGGATAAAAAACTTTGCTAGGAAAAGAAGCAGATTAATAACAAATAAGAAATAGCACTTTGGACTTTGGGGACCCCAAAATAAACTTTTTTTAAAGTTAAAGAAAAATCTTCGCAGATGTATTTATTCACATAGATCGAAAAATCAAGCTAGAAGATCCTTGTATAAGCACTCCCAAAAAATATGATCAATAGTTTCTGGGTAGCACAGACAAAAAGAGCATTCCTCTTTGATACCCGTATGAAATTTAGACAGACAATAGTTACAAGGGTAACAATCTTGAGGGAAACCTCAACAACTTTGTTGGTAATCAAGAACTCTTTTTTTAGAGACCAAAATCTTTTCCAATCGATATTTTTGAACTTATTATTCCAAAAACTGATACAAGGGGGAACAGAAGCACAAGGTTTCAGAAGGATTGATCTGATTTTCTTGTTGGTGAATTCACTACTTATAAGGAGACAGTTATCTATGAGGTTGGAGGAGTCTAATGATGGAGGAGAACAAGAAGGGCCTTTAGGACTGGATTGAAGTAGCATTCTAATACCAGAGGGAATAGCATCAAAAATGACAGCATATTCTTTTGGAGGGATCGGAAAAGAAAATGCATCCATAAAGTCTCTAGACAATAAATTACATCTATTGTAATTACATTTATCAATCCAAGAATGGTAGAATAATGTTTTGTTCTTATATGTAATATCCTTATTATTCCAAATAAAATAAGTGTGTGATGAAAAATTGTGATAAGAGACCAACAGGATAACATCTGTTTGTGAAAGTTTGCCAACTTCAAAGGGAGCTTGGAGATATTATAATTGCAATGTATAAGGAATTCAAGCCCTTCATACAGGCTTTAACAGGAAGTTAGGGATACAGTTCCAGATAGAAGTGGGGTTTTTAAGGAATGATTTAATCCACTTGATTTTAAAAGAGTTGCTAAGTAGAGAGAAATCGACTGTTGGCTCGACCATGCCCCTGAGTGAAGAAACTACGTCACGAATCACGTGGTCAAAACCATGTCTTGTGCAGAAACAAGGAAGGGAAAGTAACTTTGACAACTTTTTGAAAGCGACACAAGGTAATCTTTCTGAATGTGCGTTATTTTTCTGTAGTGCAACAAAGTCTCAGCGTTTCCCGCTTTACATACTTTAACTCCGATTTTGGCAAGAAAATAGTCTGCTGTTCCAAAATGAGCCGCGTTTTATAATATTTCCGAGTGTTTGATTATTACACCATTTTCTGTCAGTTGTAACGGTTGTTTGCATTGGCCGCTGTTGATGCTTTATTTGCAGAAGATGACGAGCGCGTTTCAACTAGATCTCAGCCCTTTGAAAGAACCACTGGGATTCATGCGTGTATTAGAATGGGTACGTGTTTTTCAATTATATAATATACTTTTATTTTGAGCCATTCTGTGTTACATCAAACGTTATTATGAAAAATAATAATAATAATAAGCACAACATTATTTCCACGTGGAGTCACAGAACGCCATGTTTTAAAACGTTTAAGAAGGTTAACTCACGGTGAATATGTCAGTTAATGCGTGAACTAACAATGCACAGTATTCTTATCTATCAATAACAAAGATGAATAAATACTGTAACAAATGTATTGTTCATTGTTAGTTCATGTTAGTTAACTAATAAACCTCATTGTAAAGTGTTAGCATTTTTATTATTATTGCATAAATATAAGCCTCATGCCTGATGCTCCTTATTTTATGTTAATGGTCAGATATTACCATAATATAGCTTTTGAGGTATTAAAAATATATATATATTTTTTTTGTGAAAATGATTCTAGCCTACTAAAAAAAGAGGAAGTAGACAGTAATGAGGATCTGTGAATATATGTGAATATCTGTGAATATATGTGTTGGTATTATTACATTTCTTCATATGCTGGTCTCAGTGCTATGAAATCAAACGCACAGTCGCACACTTCCTTTGGTTTCCATTTGAACCATATTTATTCATTCATTTATTAATTTCACCTCTTCGCATTCACAAACTGTCTTTTCAGATATTCGCCATTTTTGCTTTTGCCACAGCTAGTGGTTATTCTGGCTCTACCAGTTTCAACATCCAGTGCAACAGCAGTACCAGCCAAGAAATAAATGCATCTTTCAGCTACCCGTTTAGGTAAATAATTAAAATACACAGAAAAAAACTCTTGTTGTTTTTGAATTTTTGCCTTTTCATTATTTCTTTCTTTATTATTCTTCGATACAAAGGCTCAATACCCACAGTTACAAAGTCCCAACCTGCGATCAGAGTGGAACAGCGTTTAAAACTGCAAAACTGACTGGAGATTATTCATCTTCAGCTGAGTTCTTTGTAGCTGTTGGAGTTCTGGCTTTCCTGTACAGCACAGCTACTCTTGTATTGTATCTGGGTTACCAGCACCTCTACCGCCAATCTCCTCGCGGCCCCAGCATTGTGAGTGTGTATTGGATCAAGTTCATGTTGTAGCTATTTTAAGAGTTATCTGTGCATTCTTAAACCTCCTCTCTGTCTGTGCATGCCTTTAAATTCACTTTCATATTAAATGGCTGACTCAGATGTTCACGCTTTTTTGCGAGAAATGAAACCCAGCCACTGCATGCCTGATAAGTTTATTCATAAACTTTCTGGCCTTCATTTTATTAGCCTATTCAGTGTTATGCAGGATTTCCACATCACTAGTTTGGAGAATGAACTTTTGTAAGCTGTTTGTGTTTTTGAACTGTGTGTGAAGATTTTCACTGTTGTGTAAATGAAGAAACAGAGGGGAGGGTTTTTCTGACAACTGTTGCAACTGTTAGCCCAAAGTGTCCTGAGGCTTAAAGGCATTTGACTGTTAAATATAGAACATTAGTCATTAGTGCATCAATTAAATAAAAATTGTTTAATAAAAATTATGAACATATTACATTATATATATATATATATATATATATATATATATATATGCAGAGCCCATTCGTTTAGCCACCAACGGGGCAAGCTGGTATATCAGACTTTTTCCGAATCCAGTTGGTAAGACAGCAAACACATCTTTTTTTAGATATGAAGGCTTCGAGTGCTGTTTTTTGCTCGTTTTTTAACGAAAATTACAATTTTAAATCGCTTGAAACAGACGCGATAGCTGATTCGAACGAGTGATGTTCCACGGCGGCATCCATCTCTGTAATGTACAAAATCTGCGTCACCGTCGCTGCTCTGTCGTCATCGTGTAAAGCCCGCCCCAACGTTTCTGATTGGTGCCGCGATTTCGACGGATTGGAAATGGGTTTCAATGGGCTCTTTGCCAGACCCACTTGCAGAGCAAATCTAAATTTGCCGGAAGTGGTCTGGGTTTTCCCAGGCTACATCAAGCCTGCATTTATGTGATCAAAAATACAGAATAAAGAGTAACATTGTGAAATATTCTTACAATTTAAAATAACGTTTTTCTATTTTAATATACTTTGAATTATAATTTATTTATGTGGTGCTAAGCTGAATTTTCATTACTCCAGTCTTCAGGGTCACATAATCCTACAGAAATCGTTATAATATGCCAATTTGATACTTAGTTATTATCAATGTTGGAAACAGTGCTGCTTACTTTTTTTTTTTTATAACCTGTGATACTTTTTCCAGGATTCTTTGATTAATAAAAAGTTTTAAAAACTCTTTTGTAACATATACACTAGCGTTCAAAAGTTTGGGGTCAGGAATTGTTTTTTCTTTCTTATTTTGAAAGAAATCAATTATTTTATCCACTAAGGATATGTAAAATTGATTTTTTTTTAAAAAGTGATAGTAAAGATTTCTATTTTGAATAAATGCTGTTCTTTTTTTAAAACTTTTTATTCATCAATGAATCCTGAAATAAGTATCACAGGTTCCAAAAAAAGATTAAGCAGCACAATTGTTTCCAACATTGATCATAACTGAGTATCAATCATCAGCATATTAGAATGATTTCTGTAGGATCAACACTGAAGACTGGGGTAATGAAAATTCAGCTTTGCACCAAAGAAATAAATTATATTTCAAAGTATTAAAATAGAAAACATTATTTTAAATTGTAATAATATTTCACAATATTACTGTTTTTCTGTATTTTTGATCAAATAAAGGGCTTGATGAGCATAAGATTATTTCAAATTCAAATTTCAAAAACATTAAAAATAGTAATGTTTCCACACTTTTGACTGGTACTGCATATACAATAATATAATATTAATACTAATTTATAATGTGTATATATATAATTTACATGTTGATATGTATTTATATGTATATGTATTACTCTCCATAGGATCTACTGTTAACTGGGATCTTCATGTTTCTCTGGCTGGTGTGTTCATCTGCCTGGGGAAAAGGCCTCACTGATGTGAAATGGGCAACCCGTCCAAATACACTTATGTCCGTAACTGATGCGTGTAAACTAACATTAAACAACTGCACTCCTGGGCACACCCCCATAATGGGCCGCCTCAATTCCTCAGTGGTAAGATAATTATAATGTATAGCAAAATACTAAACTAATGACTGAATAGACTTACAGATTTATTCACCCTGTTCTCCCAGATATTTTTATTACTATCCTTTGTCTGTATTTATGCTCTAAATGTAGTTATGTGGATATAATGTTTCATTTTAACTTGATTAAAAAAAAGTGAATCAAATTAAGTTAAAACAAATAAGGTTCATGTGAATTTATGAATCTTTATAGATCTTTGGATTCCTCAACTGTATCCTGTGGGGAGGAAACTGCTGGTTCCTTTACAAGGAGACGCCATTACACAAACCAGCCAATCAGCAAGAGGGAGCAGGACAGCCATAATTAAACATCAGGTCATATCCACATTCATCAAGCAGGTGTTGCTGCAGTATTAAAGTGGTGCTACATAGCACCGCGGTCGACTGGTCTACCTGGCGTGACCTGTGTCACAAACGCACACCAAAGGTATATCTCCAATATATTCAAGGGCCCCTTATCATACGCCTGTTTGTAAGAAGTAAACTTCATCTTTAAAATGTTACATTTAATTTCTTTATTGTTCAATTTCTATATCAGTTAAACTTGTTACATGAACAAAATGTATGGAATGTTTTTGACCCCTGTTCATTGACATATTGAGTTGTTCTGATGTTCCCTCTTTATAGCAATTGATGATGCATGAGTACTACATGAGTAGCATGGTGCTGTTTGTTTAAGTTAATCTCATCTTACATTTCCACTGTACTCCTAATTTTTAAATTGTCCCTTTTATTAATTAAACTGTGTGCCTTATAACTTAGCATATATTTATGAAATGTTTACATCAAACCAGGCAAGATTTTTAATTGTTTTGTTTGTGTTTAACAAAGATAGAGGCTTTTTTTAAATAAAAAAAAAATAATGTTTTGTTATTATTGTGCATCATATTGTGCTTTGACTATTGTGTACTTCTAATTTCAAATAGGTAATTTACATATGAAAATTAATTTCTAATTCTAGTTTACTTATGCAAACCTGTATAAAAGGCAAGGCATCTTCAATTAAATATTTCGTATTTTAATGCTCACAGTACAGTGTTATTGTGGACTTGTGCTCTGTTGATGTTGTGGGATGTTTTTATTAACAAATTTACATAATTATGATGTAATATATACAGGGAAAAATGTTTTATTTCTTATACAAATCTTAGGCTATACAAGTGTGTGTATAAGTTTAGTGTATGGATATGAGCATGAAAACGAATTTGAACCTGGCTTTATCGAATGTTCAGATCCCTGTGCTTGAAATCAATACAAATTAGTGCCTATTTAATAAACCATGGTTAATTTGCATATGGAAACATTTCCTTGAAAACAGAAAAATTGCCAGCACAGTGCTGCGATTAATCAACTGTATGTATATGACTTGATTGTATGACAGTTTTAACAGCACGCATACGAAGCAATAGTTAACAGCAAAAGCAATATGTGCCTGCGTGCGTGTGATATTTGGGAAGTCGTTCTTTGAAACCAACTCGCAGTCGCAGAAATGAGTCGACTTCCCATCATCGCTACGGTAATCTGCCGTGAGCGCGCAAGATGACGTCGCAATGCGCTCCCGTCGTGATGGTGGCGGGTCGTGCACGCGCTAAAACGGTAATGGCTGCCCTAGATCGGCGAATTTCCATCCTTGACTTTGTAGGGCAAAGCTGGACCGCTTGGATCGACAAAGCGAACTTATCTACATTGGACGGTGAGTAAAATAACGTCGAGCTTTGAATACTTTCGGTTGTAATCGCTTCGAGCGAGCACAGGAAATGGAGTTGTTTGAAAAGAGCAAACCCCGGCCACCACTACCCAAACAAAGGCCCCGCCGGGTCCTAGCGCCGCGCGGGTTGCAGCCCGACACACGTACGATACTTTCGGGAAATCTCCCAGGTCCTAGCGCTCCGTTTAGCCGATGAATATTCCCTTTCCTAAAATGTACTATTCTTGAAAATGTGATTGTAATGTGCCTGAATTGGTTTTGTATGTTGTCGTGTTAGTTTGAGTGTTAAAGACAGAAGATGCGGCTCAGTATGTCATATAATGTGAAATCTGACAGCCAGCGCGACGGGAAGTGAAGGTGGAGACGAGTCTCTGGCCACTAAACTATCAAGATAAATAAACCTCTTAATCCATTTACATACTTCCAGATTTATTGTTGTTCTCGTCGCGAGAACATCTCATTATTCACATGCAGTGTTAGTATCGTGATGAAACGCAGGGCTGATATTTCCTGCGGTTTGCAATTGCCAGGAACGGTGTTGGTAGCATCTTCACATCAAACTGCCCTTGCTCTCACTTTTCTTTACATTACATCTATTTATAGAACACTGAGTTGGTCTCTCATCATCTGTCCCACTGATCAGCTGATTTAAAAAAAATAAGAATGCCATTTCTCATATGGTTTTGCAGGAAATTACCCACATTAATGAATGCAGTGAGCTGTGGCCATTAGAAATGTGAACATTCAGCTCTGTTGCTTTGATATTTGATAGATGTATGTGGTTATCAACTGGGGGCCTCAGAAAACTTCCAAGAGAACAGCACAGGAATGACCCCATCCTGAGCTTGACCTCAATCACAATTGTACAGCCCACCTTGGAAGTCCAATTGCCCATCTTAACATGTTACATGGAATAGAATACATCTTAACATGGAAAAGATGTAAACCAATGGCACCACACCCACGTCAACACTGGGGTTCAAAACGTCATCTGATTGCGTCAGTGTAGTCAGATAAATAATATGACTAAATATGAAGTATGATAGTACAGTACCAATGGTCTCTCTGTGAAGGCAGAGACATTTTAATGCTGGAAAACAGGACAGCAACACATTTTTTAAAGTGTAAAAAATCATAGACTGGTTAAAGCCGGTTCAAATTCATCAAATCAAATTCATCCATCTGTAGTTGAGAACCGCTGATCAGAGAGGAGACGCTTAATTCAAATGTACTACTTTGAGGTTTCATTTCCTGTTTTGATGGTCTGTTTGTTTCACTGCCTCTTTTAGGGTCCTCTCTGGAAGAGTGCAGCAAAAATGTGAAGAAACGGATGGAAACTATGACTCTCAAGCAAGAGGGTGAGGAAGAGTTGTTAGGCTTGTGATTAACAGATTGCATTGATGGCGAATAACAAGATCTTAACATTCAAAGTAAAATCTTGCCATGCGTAAAAAAGTCAAATCTTCTTCCCCTCACAGACATGTCGATATATGGCCACTGCCCAGCACATGATGACTTCTTCCTGGTGGTGTGCAGCCACTGTGGGCAGGTCGTGAAGCCACAGGCTTTTGAGAAGCATTGTGAGCGACGGCATGGCCCCTTCAGCAAGCTCTACGTGACGCCATCAAACTGCTCTCCTGACCGACCCCAACATGGGACACCCCCCTCCCAACACTGCAGCCCCTGTGAGGGTCAAGACAGCAGGCACCAGGGGGCTGGACCCCCACGAGTCCCACCACCTCATTCTCCACACCAGAGACGTTCCAAACCACAGCTTGAGGGACCCAGGTGAGAAGGAGTGAAGTTCAGTTTAACTTGATATTACACATCCACTGTTTATTTCAGTGTCATCTCGTTTATATTCCAGTCTTCAGCATGTGGATAAAATTTCCCATGGAACACCTCCATCACCTCCACATTTGCCCACCCCACCAAAAAAAGCACCTCCATCAGCTGAGAAACCAATCCAGAAGAGTTTGGATTCACACGCTTACCTGCACGGACCAAAAACATACAGCAGAACCTACAAGAAAGTCCTTAGTACGTCTTTGATGCAACCCATAATATTATTCTTTTTCCGATTTAAACTTCAGTAGCAACAGTTTTAATTATGTTAGTTCTGTGAATCTGTTCAAATGATCCTTTTAAATTGTTTCAGAATCTGCTTAAATATATATTCCATGTAAATTAATTATGATTTGTCACCACTCAAAAATGTTCATGGAATGATCATGAAACATTAAGTTTTAATTAAAACATTTTAGTAAAAATATGCACTACCAATCACAAGTTTTTTTCATGTAAAAAAAAAAAGAAGTATGCTCACCAGGGCTGATTTCATTTGATCAAAAACACATTAAAAACAGTAATATTAAAACAATTTAAAATAACCATTTTCTATTTAAAAAGATGATTTATTCTTCTTGATAGAAAAGCAGAATTTGCAGCATCATTACTCAGTGTTTAGTGTCACATGGCCCTTCAGAAATCATTCTAATATGCTGATTTAATGCTCAAGAAACGTTTCTTTTTTTTTTTTATCAATGTTGAAAACAGTTGTGCTGCTTAATATGTTTGTGGAAAAATGTATAAATAGAAAGTAAAAAAAACAGTGTTTGTTTGAAATAGAAATATTTTGTAACATTATAAATGTCACATTATACTTTAATTGTGTCCTTGCTAAATAAAAGTATCAATTTCTTAAAAAACAAATAATAATAATACTGACCCCAGACTTTTCAAAGGTAGTGTATGTAGACAGAAATTTTCTTGATTAGTATGTATTGGTATATTGGTGCATCAATGATTAATTCAGTGTTAAAAACATACCCTGACTGTATTTTACTTGTTCCTTAAACATTTCAAATCTACTTGGTTACAGTGGTTGCTCTGGTTGAAACGTTGACTCCTCTTGTTGAAACCAATTTGTTTATTTCAGAAAAAGAATGTGACTTTGACAAGCACTGTGGGGTGATGGATCCTGAGAGAAAGAAACTGTGCACCAGACTGCTGACCTGTAATGTGAGCATATAGTCAATATACAGAAAAAAGCACACAAACATACGTATTTGAGTGCTTTTGCTTTCAACTCTAGCTGTCATTTCTATTTGATTTCCTCTGCCAGATTCACTCCATCCATCAACGACGGCAGGTTGTAGGGAGGCGTAAACCTTTTGACCAACTTGTAATGGATCTGAAGATGAGCTCAAAGCCTCGAGAGCACCCCCCTCTGTCCAGAGAGGTCACCGATGGAGGCTCTGTCCACCATGAGACCCCTGCGTATCAGATTGGGCCTCTGCACTACAAAAGCCAAATGACTAACTCTTCTATTCTCAGGTCTGTATTTCTGCTGCTTCCTGTGGTTAAAAATATTCCAGTGTACCTGGTAAAATGAGCAATGAGCTTATACGATACGTGGACAGGACATTTATCTGAACATGTGTGTGTACAGGTCCATGAATCCATCAGAGGGTGTTGTAGAGATGAAGGATGTGATGCGCTCTGAGGAAATGCAGGTGGAATCTCTCTCAGCCGGTCTCTCCAGTGAGGAGAGTGATGGGGAGAACCGTGAGGAATTTGCTCATCTGCCAGCTAGTACCTTGCACCCCAAGCCCCTGGGTGTAAGTCTTTCCCTTCATATCTACATTTAAGCAGTTTTTTAAAACTGCTACAAATCCCGCAAAAATGTTATTTAAGACGGTGTTGATAACAGATGTTACACAAAATACATGGTTTCATTTCATATCACATTTTGAGAAAAATGAACCCATGTTTGTCCCCTCTCTCACGTTTTACCCAGCTTTGCACCTTCGGGGCACGTGTACTTGGCCGTAGTGTCTTAGCGTTCGACCGAAGGCTGCTCCACCTGCGGTCAGCTTTCAGTGTCATGATGGAGCAACACCTCAGCACTTATCTGTGGAAGTAAGATGCTTTACAACATCAGGCTGATGCCCTTGTGACATTCATAATGCTTATTTTGTGTGTTTTCAACACCGAGCCAAGAAAATTCGAGACATCCTTCTTCTTTTGTGTCCTTAACTAATATTAAATAACCACGAGCAATACAATTGTTACAGCATTTGTTAATCTTTGTTAACGTTAATAAAAGTTATAATAAAAATATAACTGTTCATTGTTAGTTCATGTTAGCTCAGGATCATTAATTAACAGATACAACTTTTGATTTTAATAATTTATTTTGAAATGTTGGAAATAACATTAAAGGGATGGTTCGGAGTAATTTCAACCTAGGGTCCTTTGCACCATGACCTCCAGCTTTTTTTCCCTTGGTGGAACATTATTAAAGTTAGAGCTTATTTAGAGATATCAGCCGAAGGTCGATTTGGCTCGAGGTCATGGTGCAAAGGACCCTAGGTTGAAATTACTCCGAACCATCCCTTTAACTAAAAATCCTTTAGAATTATTTGTATTGTTAGTTAATTTTAATTAATGTTAACTAATAGAACCTTATAGTAAAGTGTTACCACATTTGTTCATTGCAAATACATTTATCAGCATAGTAAATTTATAAAAAAAACTGTAAATAAATACTTATTATAGTATTTATTGTTTTGAATGAGGTTTTATTTGTATAATTGTATTAATTTTATGTGCTTAATATTTTCTTAGTATTTCCATATAGCTTTCATTTCTTTAGTTTTATTTAAAGTGTTTAATTTTAGTACTTAAATTTGTATCTAATATATATGTTTTTTTTTATTATCTTTTTATTTCATTTATTTTTTCATTATATCAACATTAATTAATTGAAAAAAAACTGACTGAAAAATACATTTCTGAATATTTTAAATGTATTACAAATTGTTTTATTACTTTATTTTCTTCAAATTTTTATTATAAAATTGGTTGCTTTTAAATATGTGTTCAGGAATGTTTTTTTTTTCCTGTGAATTTTATTTGTTGTAAGTAAAATCTTTTATCTGCAGGAAACTCCCTCAGGTGTCAGAACTATGCTCTCATCAACCCCTAGTCACCACAAACACTTATAATTCCCATGATGCCACATGCGGCTCGGTACCCGTCCGCAGCGCCTCTACTCTCAGGACAGGCACCTCAGGACAATCACAGCCCACTAACCTAACAGCCGCCTCCAGACTTCAAGCGAAAGCCCAGATGCCCTCAGGCCCCGGCCGGCAACGTAACCCTGCGGGTCGGACCAGCAAACAGGCTTTGCATGCGAGTTTCAGGGAGCTTCAGGAGAGTCCTACAGCCAGTAAACGGCAAAAATCTCCCAAAGAGGACAAAGACTTACCTGGAGAGTCAAAAATCCTGTTTCTCTCCCACCGCAGAGACCGCCAGTCCTCCTTGACCAGAAATGCGATTTCTTCATCCCATGGCCCGTTCAATGGTGCTCTCTCACCTGGCAGCAAAACACGCCCTCCTGAAATGAAAGGGCTGCTTAAGCAAAGTCCTGCCCACATCTCCCCTTCTCCCTCCCCAGAGTCTGATAAGGGAGGGGTCTCAGGACTCAATCAAAGGGCTGTTGGGAATGAGCATAAAGGGCCTGGCAGGAAACGTAAGACCAGCGGTGCCTCTCCCCCCAAAAACACTTCATATGCCCCTAAACCCAATGTCCTCTCCTCTCTCTCCCAGACTCACTCCAGCCTGGTGTCCTGGGGTGGGGATGGCAGACCAGGATCAACCTCCAACAGTCTGCCAAAGAAACTGGCTGCACAAACGGTATGTTTATCACAGTAGTTTAAAAGCCGAAAATGTTTAACTGAAGGTGCATTCGGTCATTTTTAATTTTTGTTTCATTGGCTGATATGTTGTCTTGGACTTACACTGACATTATCAATTAGCTACTTTTTCTGTATGTTTTATTTTCATCACGTAATTTTGGGAGAAAAATGGAGATACAGCCTTCCCTAGTTTTAATAGCTCATAAGAATCTCTAATCAGAAAAAAAAAAAGAAAAAAAATAATCTTAAAAGATTACACTTAAATTAATAGAACAATAGTTTCCTTAGTTTCCTTGTATAACATTTTACAAAGCTTGATTTTTATCAACATTTTACTGTGCGGAGGGGTGCAGTTATTTTATAATTTGTATACTATTTGTATTATAGTATTTATTAGTTTTAATTTTTCGTTTTTTATTACAGTTTTAGGAATATTAGTGCTTTAATTAATTGGGTTGCCAAGGCATCATTGCAAACTTTCATTTATTTTTCATCTAATACTTGCATATTATTTTACTTCAGCTTTTTTTAATTTCCCAAAGTTTTTTAATAGTTTTAGTTTTAGTTAACAATAACATTGGAGAAGTGATGCTCATATTTGGTTGATTCTGACCATTGTTTCTGTTTGTCATTTGAATTAATTCAGATAATAATACCAATTACATAAATGGACTTGTTAGTTATGAAAATTCTGTCAACATTTACTCACCCTCAATTTGTTCCAAACCTGTATGAGTTTCTTTCTTCTGCTGAACATAAAAGAAGAATATCTTTCTTACCGGTACTTTAAACATTTTATGTAAAATATTTATTATCTTGATTTATTTATCATATTTACTGTGCATGCAGTGAAAAACTGAAGAAATGGTAGAAACGGCAAAGAAATGGTTAAGAAAGATACATTTGAGCAGTTACAGCATTTAAATATTTTTTTTTGTCAATTGATCAGCTACCCAAATTAAATAGCTTTTATTAGGCTTCTAATAAGATTCATCTAATGTGAGTGCACATGATTTTAAAATACCTATTGATTTCTTTAGTCAAACACATGAATGATGAAAAATATAGAGTGTAGCTTTTAGTGGTTGTAGCAGGTGTTTTTAAGTGTTGTGTTAAATAATAGTGCCAATGTATAGGGGTCAGGAAGCTCAAGCAGCTCTTGACACACATAATTCTCTCTGTTAGCAAAATACATTTCTTTAAAGTTGTTGAAGAAAACTGGCTAAGCTTACTTTTTCAACACTGCAAGGCTAAAAGTACACTGTGGTCGAGAGAACAAGAAGTATAGGAAGTCACAGATTGATAGTCTGTTAAGATGAATCATCAAGGTTTAATTCAGCACAGTGGTTGAGTCTCGGCTCTGAATTTAGATCCTTTTCCTGACCATCTGCTCTCCTTTTCTCTCTACAGCCAAAGCTTCTTCACTGAGGGAGTCTGCCTTAAACTCCTCCAGAAGCACAGGCTTACTGCCATGTATTTGCCACAGACTTTATGCACAGGATGGTGAAAGTGACTGAAGTTCATGTAGGAGGACCTATCTGTATGTATGCATGTATGTGTGTGTCTGTATTTTAAATACTGAATTTCTATGTGAGTGAATGTATTGGTGAATGACCTGCAAATGAATATATAAATACCTCAAGACCTTCTTTATGCTGCTAAACGGACTGTCAGACTCTGAAATAAAAATGCCAATGTGTTTCTGTTGTCTTGGTCCTAATGAATTGAGCTGCTTCATCTCACCACTAGATGACACTAAAAAGTTAGATACCCCCATTTTACACAAACATGCCAAAGGGTCAACATTTTGTTGTTGCGGTAGATGATAGTGGGCTTGTACTTCAACGTGATTTTTTTATTTTTTTTTATAAAAGTCAGTATTTGTGGGACACTTGACACGAAGTTCATCTCATCCCACCCTGCAGGGCAAGTGTTTAATTCAGAGTAGTCCATTCGTGTAACCATATCAATAATAAATGTCCTGTATGTTTACAGTTAACTGATCCCTTATCAAAGTTCTCAGTTCAAAGATTCTGTATTTAATGTGTAAGCTAATGGTTTCTGCAACTACAAAATGCATTGGATAAATAGTGTTGGCTAAATGTACAGTAAACAACATGTTTCTACAGTGCTATGCATAAGTTTAGACACCCATGCTAAAGTTGACTAAAAAGAGGAATAAAAAATCATATTTTGGAAATTGAACTTAATGCCTTAATTTAAAAAAATAGGAAAAATCCAACCTTTAAGGACACCAATTTTCTTTGTGAATGAATAATGTATCGTAAATAAATAAATGTTCTTCCTTAAAATACAGGGTGCATAAGTTTGGACACCCCTATGTTAAATTCCCATAGAGGGAGGCAGATTTTTATTTTTAAAGGCCAGTTACTTCATGGATTCAGGATACTATGCATCCTGATAAAGTTCCCTTGGCCTTTGGAATTAAAATAGCCGCACATCATCACATACCCTTCACCATACCTAGAGATTGGCATGGTTTTATTTCAGTTAGCCTAACAGCTGGTTTGATTTGCATTGAGAGATGATCTTATGGAAAGTAGCCCATGCCAATCTCTAGGTATGGTGAAGGGTGTGTGATGATGTGGGGCTATTTTAATCCCAAAGGCCAAGGGAACTTTATCAGGATGCATAGTATCCTGGATCCATGAAATAACTGGCCTTTAAAAATAAAAATCTGCCTGCCTCTATGGGAATTTAACATAGGGGTGTCCAAACTTATGCACCCTGTATTTTAAGGAAGAACATTTATTTATTTACGATACATTATTCATTCACAAAGAAAATTGGTGTCCTTAAAGGTTGGATTTTTCCTATTTTTTTAAATTAAGGCATTAAGTTCAATTTCCAAAATATGATTTTTTATTCCTCTTTTTAGTCAACTTTAGCATGGGTGTCTAAACTTATGCATAGCACTGTATATGTCTGCTTAAACGGAAAGCATAAAAACAGGCAAAAACAGTCAATTTCATTTTTATTCACTTTTATGTTATTGATAAATAATACTTCTCACAGGTATATGTCTATGTGGACTGCTGATCCAGAATCAGTTTGAGTTTTCAGGAATACACGCCACCCGGCACTCATCAGTCTGGTTTTTGACATTCAGACTAAATAAGCTTTTATAACAATGCCTCTAGCTCTAATACTGGACCTGACAACATTTCTGTTCTCGCTCTCAGAGACTAGTAATGATGGTTGAGACTTTAGATCTCAAACCATTTAGGATTCACACAGTTTTTTTTTTTTTTTTTTTTTTAGCAAAATCTAAGTGTATCAGGATGCTTGCTTACTAAGAATTGGTACAGATATGTCTGCATTACTGTGATTTTGGTAGATTTGTGTTGCTTTACCTCTATTTTTATGTACTAAAATATAGCTGACTTTCACAAAACTAGTTACTTGTTTTGAATTCTGTTAATGTAGAGTTTTAAGATTCCATATGTTAGCATAGGACAGAAGGGACTTGATCTAGTCTCTAGTACTAAGAGTACCAAGTTTAAGGCCCGTTTACACCAAGAACGATACCCCCCCGACGGAGTCTGATTGGCTGTCAAGGTTTTTAATCTTCATATTGATTCCATGATATCATTCCACTGTGTCGTTACCGTTATTGTTGTGATCTTGATTCCAGTATTCTCAAAGAATTAGAACAATAATTAAAACTATAGTTATCATCCTTGGTGTGAACAGTTGTACTAAAGCTAATTTTGCACAGTTTTGAGAGTCAGCATTAGCACAATTACTTCTAATATTATCCATCTTGACATTCTGAGAGGCTACAAGTCAACATTAAATCTAAATTCTCCTTTCTTACTTTCTTAACGCACATTTCTTGTTTAATTTCGCATGATGTGTTGGTTAATTTTATAAAGGAAAAAACTCTTTGCTTTTTTCCAACTTTTTTCACATGTCACTGTGAACTATTGGCTAATGGATAATCTTAACCAATAGCCAAAGAAATAAAAATGTTTCAGAAAAATTGCATTCAGTCTGGCTCCATTCTCTTTTATAAACGGACACTTTTCACAATCCAATCAATTTTCCACCCAAATTGTTTTGTTTTTTCTTGTTGAATATCACGTTTCACTTGAAAATACATCTGATTACAAAAGTAAAATGGGTTGCGAACGGCAATTCACGTTGACTTTAGAAATTTAAACAATGAATGCAACAATTAATGTAAAGTTTTGGTACTCGATACATTGAGATTTAATTTACTGACACTAAAAAAAAATCTCAATTTATGTGCCTAAATAACATATATTAGACAAATAGATGATCAGATTTTAAAATACATGACAGAAAAAAACCTTTACAGTCAGTGTCATTAAAATAGGTTTACCAATATCCTTTAGTCACAAGTGGAATCTAGACAACTGTATATGAACAACAATACACAGAAGAACAAGGAATTCAGTCTCTTTGGAACCTCAAGTGGGGGGAAAAAAAGCTACCTAAAATGACACAATCTCATAAACACTGTAAAAACAAACACTGTTTACCCATACAAAAAGCACAGATGTACTGTCAAATGCTGAGTAATGAACAGTGGTCTTTCACAAGAACTCTGCTCGAAGCGAAATAGCCAAGGACACACTTCAGAAGAACACACACACAAGACAGGGGGGCGAAAAGCTGCTGGATGTGGTTTTACGGGGAGCGCTAGGCTTTTCTGTCTCTTCGCAAGCGCACCGCAGAGATCTCAGGCCTCCTCCCACAGAGCTTGTGATGGTAAGGCCTTTCCCTCCCCTCAACACTAATTTTGGATTGCAGCTGGAGAGACGTGTAAGAGACCGCAACTGCCCATGACTGCAGTCTGCCATAGCTGCTATTATCTGTCATTCCCTCTCCCTGAGATAATACTGTTTGTGAGTTCATCCACCTATCAAACATTTAATAGCTTCACCCACTCCCTCGCTCGCAAAACAGGATGTAATTACGATGTTACTAGGGAAAGAGGTCGGAGGAAACTAAGATTGCTCCTGCTGAACCCAACCAAACAATGTTATAAAGTGGTTATGGTTAACACGTGAGATGTGTCTGATTTCTTTCCAGGAACAGAAGAATGGAAGCGGAATTCCCAGAATTAAGGGTTCTAGGTGTGCAGGGCGCTGGACGCTCTAATTCCACGTATGTTTCTCGATGTCCCTCTATGACATCATTGCCTATCCCAGTGTTCTGGAACAGCCGTATCATGGCTTTCAAGTCCATCAGGACAATAATGTTGTAATCGAAATGCATATGGAATGGATCTAGACACATCTTCCTTGAGCACAGCAGACAAGCTTTATGCATTACATTATGATTCATAGCATTCTCATTTAGATTCCTATGGCATTGTTTATGCAAATATAATATTGGACTTTGAGAGATCAGATCACTGCTGTATGCCTGAAGTAATAATTTAGAATACCAGAACATGAGCGGGATTGACTAATCACCACGTTTTGACCTGAGTTCACCCTTGATTTTAATTCATTCAGAAAACGTATTCAAATGGTTCAAGATTAAAAAATAATAATAATGAAAAAATCCCTCAGCATTTGGCTTTTATGTGATGAATATTACATCGGTGCTTCAAGGGCTAAAAAAAAAAAAATGACGTCCATTCTGACAATGGATGACTCAGCACTAACTCCAACCACCACAAGTGCAAATAAACGCAGAGTGAGAAGAGGTCTGAGTGTCCGAAACTGTTTTGGCTGATGAATCCAGGCTCAAATCATTATAGCTTTAGAGATGAGAATGCAAGCAGATGGGACACGCCGTTCTATTAAAAGATTGCATTAGCATTATATGTCACTCTCTGGGCGTCATGCGAGATTCTGCATTTTTATGCGAGAGTTAGCCAAAATAAAATAATATTGGTGCTGTAAATACATATAGTTTGATATACATAAGAACTCTAAGTAAGGTCTTACAATTTTGTGATTGGAATGAAAAACTTAAATGTAAAGATAAAATATTCTGATAATTATATCAAATTTTAAAATGAAATTGGATGGAAAGAGTCTAGATTCAACCAGCTAATCCAGTTTGACAAGGTTATTTTCCCATAGCAATATATCAGTAATTAGTAAGCTAATTATATAAGTATTATCAAATGGGTGTTTCCTGTTTACATAGGGAACTGATTCAGTCAGTTCACAGTCCAACTTATTCATTCAAAAAACACTAACAATGTTCTATAGAGACAGATCATTTTCCATCTTTTTTCTAGTGACTGTACTATCAAATGCAATAGTGTATTGCGTTCCCCCTGCAATGACCAACTGTATGGCTTACATAAAGTGTAAAGGTCAGTCAGTTAGCATAAAAGGTGGTAAATATGATTAGCTACAAGGGCATCATTCTATGCTATATTCTTCTTGACATTAGCAGTCTGCAAAGCTCATGCTTATGACGTGATTATATAGTGGATGTATTAATGTTGTAATGTTTCTCAATCTAGATTCCTAGCTTGATCATTGAGAAATTGCAGATTGCATGTGATGTTTACCAAGACTATCTCTAGTCACACTTAGTCGGCCTAAACTCACAGAAACATCTAAACACTCCAAGTTTAGATTCCACTAATATGGCAAGACCTATAGCAAGACCTTCTCACAGTATATACTTAAGTGCTACAGATTAAAATGCTGGAAAGGTTTTGCAGAAACAGCCAAACACTGAGGATGGCAAACTGTCCTTCAGTCTCTTTGTCCGAGAAAGTCGCAACAATGAACTGTCTCCAGCCAAAAATACACATCCTCCCTCAGACTACAATGGGAGTATCAGAAAAGACCGAACTAATTGAGTCTGCCACCGATTTCTTCCGCTTTCCTTTTCCTTGCATGGCTTCCTCATCTACCTCTTCCTCTCCATTTGGATTTACTTTTCCGTTCTGTCCCTGCAGGTCCTTTGGGTCTATGAAGGCCACATGCCTGTTGAGCTCTGCTTTGGTTGCCATATCGTCATGCGTGGGGGTGACGCTGAGCATGGAGGAGTGGATACTGTCTTCATGATTGTTCTTCGATTTACCCTGGTCGGGACAGCAGAAGCAGCGACAGGGCGTCAGGTACAGATAGATAAGAACCAGGACCACGCTAGCCAAGCAGCCCACCAAAGTGGTGTAAGCAGTGTTGAGGCTGTCACCGTTTCCATTGAGGGTGAAGTTGTAGACTTTTACCACCACGTAGAGCGTTTCGTTGAGGTATTCACTCACGGCGAAGCAAGTGTACACACCTGAGTCCTCAGGTCGTATTGATTTTATCTCTAGGCTGCCGTCTGGGAGAACCACAGCGCTGTGGTTATTGCCAGGAGATAACACTATATTTCCAGGGAGCATCCAGGTCTTTAACATGTCTCGATGCCGGGTGTCACAGCTAAGGATGAGCGTCTGCTCCAAATAAGCTTCTTCATCGGTTTCTTTAAACGTGCTGCAGTTCATATGAGTGTTGAGATCGAACAAACGCAGCACCCGTTTATCCGGGCCGGGATGCACGCAGGTGTGGTCGTCCTTGAAGTCCAGTGCAGAATTGAGTCTTCGGATATACCAGTGAGCCATCAAACTGTACAGCTCGCAGTCGCAGATTAGGGTGTTGTTGTGGAAGTACAGCCCGTTCTTGAGCCAGGCCGGCAGCACCTGGAGGTCTTGAATTGGGAGAACTTTGATCCGATTGGAAGACAAGTCCAACAGGCTCAGCTTGTCCAGTCGGTTCTTGTCCTTGACGAGCTCCAGGGGGAAGCGGGACACCTGGTTCTGGCTCAGGTAGAGTTTCTGCAGGCTGCTGAGGCCCAAGAAGGCCGTGCGGTCGATCTGCGAGATGTGATTGTTGTAGAGCAGCAGAACCTCCAGATGTATCAGTGGCTCGAAAATGAACTCGTCTAGCTGTCGCAGATTATTTGACGACAGATCCAAGTAGCGCAGTTGCTTAACGAATACGAACGCCTCCGAAGAGAGGAACGACAAACCGTTGTGGCTGAGCAAGAGGTTGTGGAGTTCGGGGAGTTTGTGCTTGGTCCATTGTGCGCGTAGTCCAGTTATCTCATTAAAACTAATGTCAAGCACGGCTGTGTAGCTGGGCAGGTCGGATGGAATCATCGTCAGGTTCATCTTGGAGCAGCTGACAATGTTACTGGCGCATATGCACATTTTGTGACAATTCAGCGTCGATCCTCTGGTCCTGGGGATCAGTGCAAGAATAAAGGACAAGCAGACAGCCCGCCTGATCCACCACTTAATAGAAGGGGGCATTTCTGAAACGCAGTTAAAATGTAGATATTGCATAAGTCATAAAATCCTCTTCAGTAATGTGGCTGTTTAAATCCTTTCCACACTGTTTGGAAGAACAGCCTGTGGGACTGATGAGGCAAATTTAGAGCTAGAAGACAAAAAAGAAACAAGAATGTTTACTTTTCTTTAAACAGAATTGCCTCAAAATGTTAACCTGTTCAGACCCAGTGCCCATTTCAATTTAGTCTTTTTTTTCGTCATTTAGAAATCGGATCAAATAATTTTTAAATTGTTATTAAGTATATGCTTAACTCATTTATATTTATGAACTTATATTTTAAAACTACTATTTTTAAATATGACTTTAAATAAGTTACTCTGATTTCTTTTATGTTCATTGTGATATCCCATTGGGTCTCGTATAAAAAATAGGGTATACTGACATGAATGTTTATATGTCTAATCTTAATCTTCTTCTAATGAAATGGATATTTTGTATTCAAAAACATTGCCTGTAAAAAAGATAAATAAAAAGCAACAGATGTAAGCTACTGAATTACACTGTGTATGCACTAACATTCGACTTGTATGTCTCTCTGGAAACATGCCAAAGATGTGGGTAGTGTGACACTGTGAGCTGGTCACCCAAAAGGTGCAGGTTTGAGAAGACCATCCAAATGACCATCCATGTAACATGCTTGGCCATGTAAGTGACATTTATTGTTTGTTTCTGTGCTAGTTATTAAGATTTTTTTATCAACATTAAGTTTTATTTTATAAAATAGAATTGTATACCGTTTTGAATGTAAATGGATGTAATAGGCTTATTTAATTTTAATAGAAAATTATTATTATTTTAAAATAGGCTACCTTATTCCTGAACCTTTCAGAACCATGTCCAACATGTCCATTAAATGTAAATATCTAAGCATGCATGATTATTATCTTTTTTCTTCTTCTTCTTCTTCTTCTTTTTTTTTTTTTTTTTTGGCTTTTGGCTTTATGGCTGCGTTAATTTTGGTAACTGGGCTTTTAGAACATGTTATCTGGTAAAAGCTCGTCATTAGCTGCACCAAGCTGGCAGAGAGTCTTGGACCATCAACAAACCAGCTACCATCTGGTCATAAGGCAGTGGTGGGCCGTCAGGGCCAGCAAGGCCTTCTCTGCTGGCCTAAACACTATGAGAATCACTAACTTGCACTTTAATACATTTTTTTATGAATGAGTATTAAATTATTCCCAATAGTCCGTTCTCATAATTTCATAGCTTTTCTCTTGGTTGCGCTGCTTCTAGTAGTGTATATTTATTTTAGTGCTTTTATCCAATCATATTTCAGTCATCATGTGTTGCCAGGGTCAAATATATCTGCTTCGAGGCCTTCAGAATCGATATTGCGGGCGCCTGTAGCTTAAATGAATGGCAATGAAACTGTTGCTTTAACCAATCAGATAATCGGTCAGATTTAATCAGCCAATCAGATATCGAGTTGACTGCACCGGGGCCATCTAGCAGGCATACAATAACGTAAGCATTTTCATGCGCTTTGATTGGATGGTCAGAGCGTGTACTATTATTACTGGTAGTCAGAGCTAGCTAACCGCATCAGTAGCGAACTGTGTACACTAAAATACCTGTAGATTTAATAGTTTTTCAACCCACAAATTAATGTTTCTTTCCTTCCTCGACCACCAGCAGGTTCAAACCTACCGGAAAAAAAAATCCCTTATCCAGCTTACGCAGTCACGGATCTCTATCGATCGGTCCGGGTAAAAACAGAACAGACTGCAATGTAAAGTTATGCCAGGACTGATTTTGAAGGCAAAAGTCCCGCAAAAATCTGTGTGAGAGCTTGTGTCGGCTGTAACGTTACACATCGTCATGTTTTGCGGTGTTTTCCCTGTTTAACGTTACTGCTTCTGTCGAGCAGACACTCTCAGCACTAAAGCGAATTAAAACTTATGACAGAAATACCACGGGATAGACTCGACTTTCAGCACATTAACCTCGATGGCGATAGAAAAGGTTGCTGGGACTGAAAAGCACAGACAACCTGTACAACCAAGTAATTCAAGTCTTTTTGAGGAAATAAATTAGGATGGATTTTGTGTAAAAAAATCAGTTTTGGAGAGTATGTCCAAAAAATCATTATAATGCATTTTTTGCCCCTGTTTTTGTCCGTGCTGAATATGATTTTCTTCCTAATTTTTCTTGTAAATGTATGATCGAAACAACTTCTTTTTTTCAAACATTAATACTATAGCCATTGAAGGATAAGACAGGGATGAGGATCCGTTTCTGAATTTATAATCGGAACGCAAGAACCACTGTACACAAAAGCCGAACTCAATTGCCCGTTTCTCTCTACCTTTTCCGAACTCACCGCATTAACCCTATAACTGCCGGTGCAAAATAAAAACAGGAATTTCACAACAATTATAGAGAGTATGTGTGTGCGCTGCTACACTATTAAAAGTTATTAATTCAGGGTTGACATCACTGAAGGCCTATGTGTGAAATGCACGGCCCGCCACTGTCATAAGGTATAGTCAAACTAGTGCTTGTTACATGGTACCTTGTCAAGGAGCCAACTAACCCTATATAATGAACATCAACTAGGATTTTCCAACAAGGTTTTTAAAAAGAAATAAAGCACGGTCTAGTTTTGTGTCCCTTGGAACATAATTCGGGGCCGAACGGGTTAAGGTAACATGAATGAATGTGAACAGTATTGTCAGGACAAGCGCGCGCTCAACCTAATGCATGCGGATAGGTTTACAAACAAGCTCTTATTTATTCATTCAGATAAGAGAATAGGCGCACATGGCGGAATCTAAACAGCAATTCGTTTTTTTTTTTTTTTTCAAATTTTTATTTTCTCGTGCCAATTAAAAGGCTAATTTGACAAACGCTCCAAGGCAAAACTCGTTGTAGCCTAAATGTTAAAATTTCTGTTTTATGGCCTCTTCGGACTCAACATGGTGTAGCATTGCACCATTTACCGTGTGCACAGTAAAACCCGGGATTTTAATGGGATAAAAAAAAATACACAGTAGCCTACAAAAAAAAAAGAAAAAAAAAGAAAGAACTGCATAAATATATTAGCCTACCTGCATACCTAAAATTTTAATTTCAAAGAAAAACATTGTCTCTTTTCACCAGTTTCACATCACAGCAGTGTGACATGTATTTCCCATTTAAAGAAATAAACAACGGAAACGACTAGGAAGAGGTGTAGACGTGTAGTCTTAAGAGAGACTGAAAATAAAACGTTTCCAGCTCGGGCGCAGAGCGAAAATGATGGCAGACACACCGATAGAGAATAACATGGGCAGGAATAAGATTACGTAAAGAAATAGACTCACTTAACGCCATATCTCAGTACTAACCTTGAGATGTATCACCGCAGAGACACATGAATCCCTTTAGAAAGTCCATTTCCTATGGAGCACCAGAGTTTTTCTTTGATGCAGTGTGCCTGAACGGGTGTAAATAAGCCCGCCGCAGCGCACACACCTCTGATCATCATCAGCAGCAGCAGCAGCATCCCTTCATGGGCGCATGAGCAGACCAGCGCACACACACACTCACACACACACACACACACACACACACACACACACACACACACACACACACACACTCAACGGCTCTTGTAGCACTTGAGTCTGTGTCCGCATTGGCGAAGCATCCGAGGTCCATCTTACAGGCTACATTTAATTGTAACATTTGTAAGCACATGTAGGCTATTTAAAACAATTACATTGTGTCTTTAATAAAATAAAAAAAATAAAAAAAGGAAAATATAATCCCTGTTCAAAATCGTAACGGGTGAAAAAAAAAAAAAAAATCAAATCAAATAGGCCTAAGTCAAATGTTTTTCGGTTAGCCAACTAGGCCTATTTATTTATTTATTATCATTAATGATATCGTTTATGTTTATAATATCATTAATTTAATGAACATAATTAATTTAACATTAATTTAACATAATTCAAGAAATGACTCTGATTCGAAGATGTATAGGCCAAGTCCTGATTGGACGAAAGGAGGAGCTGGGGATGGAGGAGGGTAATTAGCTCTTGAGCAATGTGATAAAGCTGCTGATAATCCTGAATGGACCTTAGGGTTGCTGTGATAGGCGTCATATTTCTATAGGTAGACGTGGATCAGTTGAGAGTCAGTTGATGCAAGCTTGACTAACGTTACCTGTCAGACCTGACACTACAGTTTATTATGTATTTCCTTTATTACTTTTATGTTTTACGTAAGCTCAAATTGTATTATATTAGAGCCATTAGATATGATACACATAGTAAAAGATAAATCTGAAAATAAATTTGTCATACAAACATCAAGCAATAATCTCTTATGCAAAGGAGTAAATGTAATTCGCTTCCATGAAAACCCGAGAGGCGACAAGCTGACACTGATGCTCCTGCAGGTTTGTAATTGCACTCTCGCATACGTAATTGCATTAGTCCGGTCTCTAATTAATTGCCTTTCTCCTTTTGTCTTTAACAGAATTCCTCTCAAAACAACTTCTTATGAATAAAAGTCTCTGAACGCATCATGCTAACTAAAAATGGCATAAATAATTCCACAACTTCCCAGAATAGAGCTGCAGTGAGTGACTAATTTTTTGCTAGACACATTTTAGCTCTTCCTGATATCTGATTCTGATATTTTAGCTCTACTGATAGATTGTTCTGCTTCTGTCTTCTCTGCTGACATGTTCTGCTTTAGTTTATGTCAGAATAGAATGGCTCCGGTTGATTTGGAGGATTATTGTGTCCAATTGGATGAGAGTGTGTTTGCAAAATTCATGTTCTTGCAATAACCATTGACACTGAAGACCTGCAAAACAGCACCAGTCTCTTTTTCTGTCGCACTTTTCTCTCTTAGTTTCTCTCTCCAGTGGGAGCTTGTGAACCGTTCCATAAATCTCAGCGTCGGAGAACAAAGGTGATCACAGTAGGTGGGCTGGAGATGTTGCTGCACTAAAGGATGAATCCATATAATCCTCAATAAATCTATCTCCCATTATCTAAACCTTCCCAAATGCGCAAAGATTTATTAAGACAGAGTATGCTTCTCATTAAAGGATTGTAGAGTCTATATTGATTATAACTAAAAAGAGGTGTTAGATCAAGCCAAATTATACATGCATTAGGTGAACAGAATTCAAAAGGAGATAGTTTGAAAATGTCTTCGTTTTTTAACACATCGACCCCTACGATGAAAGTCAATGGGGTCCAATCATGTTGTTTTGGACCTCATTGACTTTCATTATATGGATAAAAAAGACATTTTCAAAATATCTCCTTTTGTGTTCTCCTCATCTGATGCATAATTTATGTATAATTTGGCCCTTACATCTCATCAATCAATATAGACTCTACAATCCTTTAATTAGATGCATAATCATGTTGGTTTGGACCCCATTGACTTTCATTATATGGACAAAAACATTTGAAACATTCTTCTTTTGTGTTTTAAAAAAATATATATATATATTTGTGAACTGTTGTTTTAATAACCTAAATAAAATGAATAAACATGGGAAAATATAATTTTAGATTTAATATGTTTCATGAACCCAAGACTATGACAGACCAAAAAAAAAAAAAAAAAAAACATGATTGTGTCTGTTAGCTGCTACCAGACCAGGGTGAGTGCAAGGGAAAACTGCCAGCAGGATACATCTTAAATTATTATCACTGCTGAAGTGTGAACAACCAACAAGATAAATTGGATGCCAAACAAAAACCATACATGGACATGGACAGACAGGAGCCGCTCAAGCAAGAATTAAACGACTTGAAATCTGAAGGTGATACTGCACAGATTCACAAGGATCCAGGCTCCAGATTGGGCCTGAGATTGAGCCTCCATTAGCCTCTTCATTAGCCCAGATGAACTGAAGAATTCTGTGTTTTTGCAGTCACTTGCGTAATTAACCATAGTAAAATATCTAGCAGACGCCAGCAGTCCAGTGTGTTTGTGCTCAGAATCATTAATGTTCAATTGGACTTCTGCTCCTGCTGTGGAGGCAACTGTTGCCTGGCAACTGTTGTGGTTTTACATGAGCCGTGGCAGTTGGGTTGCCCACCCTCTCATTGTTGTTGGGATGTCTGCTTAGCTGGGGTTTACCAGGGAAGAACACCACAGATATAGTGAGAAAGAGGCAGAAAGCAACAACAGAAAAATTGCCCTTGACATTACAATTCACAATAAAGAATGCTCACAGATTAATTATAAATTAGCATTGAAATATATTGACCTGAGAGAGATGCCTTTCCTTTTCTGTTCTCGTTCTCCAACAATTACTCATCCCTCTAACAATAGCTTGCAATGCTTGCTAAGTAGACAAATGGATCCCTGTGTTGTGTTGTCTCCACAATGGTAAACAGAGCGGTAGTCAATGTCTGTGCCCCACCTGGTCAACATGCAGATGGTAAACATACTTTGGTCGCCGCACCGGCAGGTGCATTTGATATCAGTCGTTGTAGAAACAGCCAAACTTGAGTGAAAGGGTCAGTAAAAGAGATAAATAATAAGTTCACATCTAAGAGCATTGCAAAAATCATTTTCCCTGCAATGAATCAGTATTCTTGTCTTACTCTCAGTAAAATATCTAAACATTCATAAAACTTTGAAATATATCACATAATGGTATCACATTTTTTTCTCCCTATATTTGCAATGTTTTCTTGTTTTAAGTATGCTAAACACTAAAAACATGTTAAACCAAAAAGTTAACGGAAAGTCATTTCTTCTGTGTCACATGATCCTTCAGCAATCATCTGATTTGGTGCTCATTTCTAATTATAATGTTGACAACACCTGTGCTGCTTTGTATTTTTATGGAATTGTGATTGTCAAAGTAACAGCAAGCCTAATTGAAAGCGAAGTCTTTTCTAAAATTAACGAGTTTGTTTGCCCATATAATCTTTAAGATATTAGGTTTAACTTATTTGGCTTGCTGTCCACTGAAGAGGGGCTCGGTGAAGCAGCTTCAACTCTAGCTCTGATATACCCCCCCCCCCCCCCCCCCCATTTCTTTATGAGCAAATATATATTTTTGTTAAATGTGCTTGTTGCTTTCCAGCAACAGTCAAGGCTGAGCAAGAGTCAAGGCAATGTGAATAACACATAACTCTTAAATTTACCAGACAAAATACTGGTTATTCATAACATAATTATACGTAAAACTGACAAAGGTAACAATAGAGGCGCCGGTGTTTTATTCATGATGGCAGTTCCCCTTCTGCAGTATTTTCTTCCAGCTTGCAGTGAGATAGCTCAGTCAAAAAACAGCTAAATGATGCAGAATTATATTCAGTATATAACTGCAGGGGTTTTTGTCTTTGTTTAGTGGATTGATGGATTTGCACTCTTTTATGCTTGTGGCTTTGCCAGCTCCTCTAAGAGGTATTCGTTTAGAGCCTATATTACACAAGATCTCTTAAATCTGTGGCTTCATATTAGTTCAAAGTGCACTTAAGAACCCAAGGAGCAGCTAATGCTTAATGGCTCATGTGCATTGTATATGCATATAGCACTTTCTCTTCATCTTCTTCAAAGTTCACTGCATATTGATGGCAAACTTTAACTTCAAAAATCAAAAAAGTCTGAGTTTGTCCCAAGATGAATTTGTCAAACATTGGCAAGACGAAATTTGTCAAAACATGTTGAGACACACATGCATCCAGAATATGATGTTTTATTGACAAAGTTCAGGAGGAACACGCTCAGATAATTAACATTAAGTGGAGAGCGCTCAGCAATCAATGATAAGAGAGGTATAGATTCAGCAGTCTCACCTCAATCCATTGACAGTTTAGCAGCATCCCTCCACCACCCCTTCTCCACAGTTCTTGTTCTACCACTTGCAGTACTCTAGGTTCGGGCTAAACTCCAAGCTCAGAGCCCTCCCCCCGGACAGCACGCCAAATACGCATTAAACGTTACCCCCTCTAATTAAGTGTGAACTCGTGAAATTATATTCCAAGTGCCAACGCAGAAGGCTACGTCGATGATAACTCTGATTTTGCTGGATGAACAGCACTATGAGGGCTCATTAGACAGGAAGTCTCCCCCATCCTCAGCTAATAACTAAGATTTGTTCAAGCAGCTGGAGAGATTTTGCATCTGGTTTTTGGACCTAGCTGTTATCACTGGTAAGAGACTGAGAATGCTGCTTCAAATACACACTGCCAAAAGATTTTTTTACTGAGAGGCACACTGCTAGACATAGTTCACTCTCCCACTCATCTCTTCTTCAGTCAGTGGTTGCACTGCAAGCATATGTGAAAATAAACATTTCCCTTAATGAGTCTCAGGCTAACGCTCTCTAGGTCAGCATTAAGAGCATATTTCTGAGCCAAAGCTTTTGTCTTCAGTGTTTATGGTAAATTATAGCACTGAAAGATGGCAGACAGTCTAGCATTGGAATTCTGGTAAGGAGACGTTTAGGATTTTCCCTCTGGCTTTTGGATCATTGCAGAAAATAAGCTCTGTGACCAACACAAGTTTAAGATTCTTACACGTTGTGTTCATCATGACACTCTTCACAAATGAACACAAGTTTACTGAATTAATTTTGGAGCAAAAATACAAGAAGTAAAAAGTAGGCTAAACAAACTACTCCATTGTCGCATGACTTAAACGTCACTGTTAAGCTTCTGACAACTCTTTCAGTTCTAAATGTTTTCCCTGAAAGGTTGAGTTAGAATATAGTTTGCAAGAGCGTGATTATAAACACAATGAGACTGTAAGTATACAGAGTATGGGTTCAGTTCGACATTTAACCAAAAAACCTGTTCCAAAAACCCGTTTTGGCCTATGAAAATACATCATCCTTCATCTGACATGCTACCGACACACAGGCAGACAGTAAACACACTTTCAATGCTTTCCCTGTCCTCTGTTTCTTCTGATTGGTCTAGTAATTTAACTGTGGCTGCAAGGCTTACCAAATCAAATATTTTGATTATGAAAAGCAGAATTGTCTCCTGGCCTAAGATAAGTGAGATGTTTCATAGGAAATACATTTGCTAGTGACAAAAGATTTACGAGCCATTTCAGGCCACAAAACCACATCATTCTCTCCAGTACAGCAGCATCCAATCAGGCTAATGTAATAACCCAGCCATCCTCAGATATGTCTGCAGCTTTCATATGCTCTTAGAAAAAAACGTTCATTTGGGGTTCTATATAGAACTCTAATGTTATTGACTTAGTTTTAAAGAACCCTTTAGGATAAATGTCTTAAATGATTGCATAATACTTTCAAGTTTACCTGATTATAAAAAAATATATAAAAAAATATAGTGATAGGCCTAAAGTTTGTGTACGAGCTGTTTAATTCATAAAAAGTAATTAAAACTAAATCAATGATCCCATGATGGGAAGAAGGTTATATAAAATATAGTCCTGTATGAAACGCCTGACAGAACCCTTAAGGTTCTATATAAATGTTGTTTTTAATATGCAGATGCATCTGCACATAAGCAGGCTCTGTGTTTAAGTGACCCCCTGTGAGGGCAGAAGGTGTCTTATTTAACTGTTCAACCCGATAACAGACTGACACTGTGTCTTGGTGGTTTCATTCAATGAAGGATCAAATGTCCTGTTTCTTGCCTGAGTTTTTCGTGGACTGCGGTCCTTATTTATTTATAACTAGGCTTGAATAATGAAAAATAGGTGGGAAGTCGCTGCAGCAAATGCGCCCAGGGAACATGAAACTGTAGGGAGTGTCTCAAAGGCAACAGAAGCAGCGAAGAATCATGTCTAGGCTATATGGGGAGGCTGCAGACCTGGAGCCGGTAGATATAGGACCCAAACAGTTTTACGCCCCTGGCAGTTTTACGCCCCTGTTGTTCCTGATGCGTCCAGTAGGGAGATATACTGCGAAATAACTATCATTAAATCGACGCTAACACATTAATAACCCGTCCATAGACTTGAAAATTTTGTGGTTTTTGTTCATTTAAATATAAACGCTACAGTGTAGATCTGCACGGATTAAAATAGAAAAATAGATGCAGATATTAAGTCGGTGTTCACTCTCTTCACTCAGCCTACAGAAGACTTTTGTTTTTGTGAATTTAAAAATTAAAAATACACATAGTTGGATCAACTACGTGTTATGACAAGTAATGATATGACCTACTGCAGTTATAGGCCGTAGCCTATGTTTTTATATGGAGACTAAGTGAAATATGTTGTTGTGAATTTATATAAAGTTACATTTAGATATTAACCATATTTAGACCATTAGACATACAGTACCGTGTAATCATATGGATCCTCGATTTAATATCTGCTGTATAGGCTACTATTCTCTATTGATCGTCACACAGCTACAAAACAGTGTCCTACATACGTGGTAAGATAAATTTAAGCCAGATCGTCCTGAACTTTTTGGTAAATTCTGGGCAAGTTTCATCTGCATAAAGACAGAACCATCCAATGGCAAAACCTTTAAACTCAAAGGTTTCTAAAACAAATAATATCCTCGAGTCTGTTGTAAAGAACCTTTAATTTTTTATTGACAATGTAATATTGTATTGATTTGTGTAGCCTAATTCAATCTCTTTTGTACCCCCCTTGTTTTTTTTGTTTTTTTTGTTTTTTTCCCTCTTCTCACTGTTAATGTCTGTATCCTTTCATTTGCAATACAAAATAAATTAATAAATTAATTTAAAAAAGGATTAAAACATACCTCAATTCGTTTCGCTGTACAACCTCCCCCTACTGGACGCATCAGGAACAACAGGGGCGTAAAACTGTCAGGGGCGTAAAACTGTTTGGGTCCTATATCTACCGGCTCCAGGTCTGCAGCCTCCCCATACTCTGTCTAGGTGTCATTTGAGTCGGTGCATGTCTGCATGTGTGAAAAATGTTCACCCTGAAAGATCCTTTGCTTCATATGTTTGAAATAAAACATAAATGTGTGTTTCTTTATACCACAGCATCCATATAATGAGAGTTTTCCTTATGTCTGGAACAAGATATTGGCAATCCTATCCAGGGCATATAAAGAAAAGAATAGAAAATAGGCATTTTGGTGGATTTATGTGGTTCAAAAGTATTTATTAATCCTCCCAATAACCCGTATATCTGTCCACGTTTTAATTTTCATTCTGATCTTTCTCTCACTGACAATAGCAGATGGTCGTCTAACAAAAGTAGCATGTTCTTAAGAACCGGCCCAGATGATTTTCTCCTGCTGTTATCCGTGACTGTAGACTCCACCCCCTCACATAATGACTAGTTTGATTATGCAATGGCTGTGTCCACTAATGCCAGGAGAAATAGTAGAATTATGTTACTCTGACTATGTGCTAAATGTGTACAGCATATATGAGGGAGAATTAGTCCCCTATATTTCTGTACCTTCCCAGCATGCATCACTCTCAAGCATGACATTTAGCTGTCTGCAAGTTTGTGATGACTGAGGATCACAGCCAACACGTTATTGATTATCGTGCAATAAGCCGCCAAGTATTCTGACTGATGGCTAAGATTCCTGTGGATTTACAAGATAATCATCCCACTAATTGCAGGATTAATGGAGCCCATTGTGCAGATGTATCATTAACGAACATGTGGCACTGTTACGAGAAACTCAACAATGAAATTTACCATCAATAGACCTGAGATGCTGTATTTAATTTGACACAAATTAAAACTGTGTGGGACAGACTCACAGGTTTTTCAAATGTTGTACTGTAAAGCCCCTAATTTATGTATTAAATCCCTAATCCATACTCATTGAACAGATATTTTGTTTAAATAATATTTATCAATATAATTCTTAGTTTATGTAAGATAAAATGACTCTTTAAAGATAAAGTCTCCATTGGGTTGAAAGGCAAATGGGTGATTGTACCTCTAAAATTGATCCTAAAAGCAGAGAGATCTTAACTTAAGAGTCCCTTCAGATCGAGCTCCGTGTGATGGGCACAATGTGTCCCTGAAGGCCTTGGCAAATATGAGCTTATGTAATCAGAACACAGACTGTGCTGTAATGTATTTATTCAGTTGCAATACCTCCACATAATCATTCAGCAGGAGCTGCAGATTTGGGAAGATTTCATACGCTTAAGCATCGTATTATACTCATAATAGCCTAAGTGAAATCTCTCTTTCACTCTCTTGTCCTCTGGGAACAGTTCCTATGTGTACACTCATGAAAAAGGCACACTATCTACACATTAAGATTTTTTGTCAGATAAATAATTTTAGCAAAAAAACAACAACAACAAAAAACGTACAATTGTGATTGATGGAAAATAATATAGAACGTTGTTGCACTCCATTGAATCTGCTGCATGTAACAGGTTTGAACAAGTTCTCTTTGTTTATCTTCATAGAAAATGTTAAGAAAGGAAGCATGATTCTTCCCGTCGGTCCCACTCAGTTATTACACTGACTTGTTTCATGGTGTTAAGCAAAGCTCTTACTCAGCTGTAGTAATCTTGTGCTCAGCCACAGCCTTGTGGTGAGATTTAAGGGCTTTAGTGACATCCTTTCCCCCACATTAATCTTTGTCATTCTGCGCTATACAGCCAACTAATACAAAAGCAGATTCTTAGAGGCAGATACGATTTAGTGTCTTAATATCAGTTCCATGAATGTTTGCTTCCTATTCTTGATATATTCTCTCAGATATTGAGCTATAATGCACAGACAATAATATCTTCACAGATGTAGATAAATAAGTAACCGTTTAAATATTTTGAACACAATATACTTGGTGCTACTTTAATAATCAATAAATAACTGCAGTGGGCTATTGTGCTAACAAATAAAAAGTAGTTCTACACTTTTTAAATGAATTTACCTCTTTATTTTGAATCATAATAGTATAATAGTCTATTATAATATTAGCCTACTAAATTATCACACAATTTACAATTATCATTTAAATCTATCATTTTGTGAAAAAAAAAAAAACACTGCTTTGAAAATAAGGGTGGGAACCAATGAGATTTCCTTACGGTGTCTCACTTCGCGGCAAAAGTGCTAGCGCGTAACATTCGAATTCGTGAAAGCACAATTTTGAGTAAATAACGACTTAAATTTCGGGCGGTTTTTCACATAAATGTATAGTGACGTCAGAAGATTTGGAAAAATTGACAAATTTTACCTGTTTTTTTTTTTTTTTTGGAAGTCATGTTTGAGGCAACGCCAGGGTGAGTAGGCCTATGACAGGATTGTTCGAAGCAGCTTTTCCAATAATTGTAGATTCTGTTTTGTAGGCTACTTAATTTTTTTATTATGATTCATTTTTAAGAATTAAGTTAGACTACCCGTGGGCAAATAAAGAAATCAATCTTAAATCAGGGAATTGTATGTGACTGGCTGTTTGTTCTCAGAGAAAAAAGTTGGTCAGCTTGCTGTCATAATGTTTATACGCAGCCAACACCTATCGGCTATCTAAAGTGAAAACCTCCATCCTGCTCTTTTCTCACAGAAACACACTGGTGCACATATGGACTCACTTTGAGGAATGAGATTAAGGATTGTGATTAAAGGTGTGTGTGTGTGTGTGTGTGTGTGTGTGTGTTTGTGTGCGTTCCTGTGTGTTTTAATCTGTGCGTGTATGGATTTGTGCAGAGTGAGTGACCAAGGGTCAAAGGTTTGCTTGTCATGCTTTCATTCATGTGAATCAGCTCTTTCTATGAAAAGGTGTTCCCTGATTCTGCTGGAAAGCAGGGGAGCATGTAATGCTTCACATCTGATTTATTTTGTGAATGCTGTCTATTTTACCCTTTTGAATGTTTCTTTTTAAAGGATACACTTGTATAATTTTCCCCAATTAGAGTAGAACAGTTTTCTTTTTGTAAATGCTACATTTTCACTTGCTGGTGTACAATTTAGTCACATACAATGGCTGTATAAAGCCTATTGAATAATACTATTCTACACAAAAAATACATCAATCTTAAATGTGTTGTAAGGTGTGGGAGGCCTTTCTTTGCCACTGCATTTTTAAAAATCTACCTGCAAGGTGAAACGATAATGTTTACTACACAATAGCTCACTATTACCTCAAGATAACCTCATGTTCAGGTAATGGAATGTAGCAGGCCTGTCAAAGACTGCCAATAGCCTTGAGTCTGTGTGTTGCAGGCTCTGTTCAACAAGCATGGAGTCAAGCCTACAATTCATTGCTTTAACCTTGAGTTCAGCGCATGATAATAACCTCTCTCCTGCGTACCAAAATCCTCGTCTGTAGTCTCAAACTCTTGAATTTTCGTGTGGTGTTGAATATCAACCTTTGGTTTTCAGTTATTAATCCTTGGAGGGAAATTGAGCAGCTGTTCCATGATAAGTTGATAGATCTGACCAATTTTAGTTGACAATTTCACTTTTATTGGCTAAATAGGTAATAAAATAAATTATGCATCAAATTTTCTGAGAAATGCAGTGCTGGACTTATAAATAACTCTTTGCAAGGCTGTAATATAGGACTTATTTAGGCCTTCAATGCTCTGAGGTGGTTACGACCTGAAAAATCTTGATATTTTCAGGCACAAATGGCACCTTGAGAATGGCCCTGTTCTCCTAAACAGCTCATTAGTCAAAGGAAACCTAGACTAACAGGATGAAACACCTTGCAGTATTCTGGAAGGGGTCATGCCCTGCTGCAGTGCACAGTGAAATCACTTGGGATCCCATAACTCTGAACCAAGGTTACTTCACCCATACAAAACACAGACACATTTACTGCTTTTTACTAAAGCAATACATATTGCCCACATAATTAATGACGTTGCTTTGAGTGTTTCAGTCTAAAATATCTTGTCTCTGTCTAGGCCTTTTTGGTTAGTAACCAGAGCAACCTTTTGATTGATAATCAAATACATTTGTTTACAACACAGATTGTCTTACAAACCGTAATATTGGAATAATCCATCTTTTTAAGAATATGTGTTTTAGTTATAGATATGCTTTTATCAGATTCATCTGTTTAATTTGGATTATGGTTCTTCAGTTTTCCTGTGTTGGCTGGGGTGCATAAATATCCACAACCTTCAGCATGCCATAAACATGGGCGCCCCCTAGAGAAAATTTGAGTAGTACAGGCAGCTAGAGAAGTGCACAGTCACCCAAGACAAGCAGTCTGTGAGAACCGTCACTGTGTAGTAGCTCTAGACTAAACTCAGTCATTCTGGTAACCTGATCATACCCTCAGGTAGGGGTTCAAGAGGAAGCAGCCCAGGTTGAGGAATTATCACAGTATAAAACAGACCATATTCTGTTGCTCTGCTTGTCTGTCATCTCTCTCCAAAAGGCTCAGCAAACATTTCCCATCGTACTCATCTTACAGGGCTTTGGTTAGGGACTGAAAGCATTGAGAAACAGCCACTATAAACACAATGGCTAATGATATTACTGCTCATTTTCTCTCCATTACAGTCAGAATGTAAGATGAGCTCTTTTATTTCCCACTGGGAGTCCACTGGAATATCTTGTTTTTGATTTGTTCCATCTAAATTAGGGCGCACACATATTAGGAGTAGTGAACACCCACACAAACAGCAAACCATGGACACACACATCCGGAGTAGTGGGCAACCATTTTGCTGTAGCGATTGGGGGTTAGGTGGCTTGCTCAAGGGCACCTCAGTCATTTCCTTCCAGTATTGAAAATCAAACCCGCAACCTTCGGGTTACCAGTCTGACTCTCTAACCATAAGGCCACAACTGCTCCAAATAATAAAAATGATATAAGTCATAAATAAATCATATTTGAGTTTACCTAATTTCTTCAGCACACTTCACACATGGTGCGGGTTGACACATTGTATTAGTTGTTTTGTTTTTATATCAAATAAGTAATTGAATGAAATGATCATTCACATCGACTCATTTTACAATTCTACTAGCCCTTTATTTAGATGAATTACGATTAATCGATCGTTAATTTAAACGACGATCGATCATAATTTGTGTAAATTGACATAGGTTACCTTATATATATATATATAATAATAATTACATAATACTATAATATACATAATAATACATAAATACTACATTGCGAAAATGTGCATCAATACTACAATGAGTAGAAGATTCCGTTTATATGTTTTACTGCATCCTCAATTTCTTTTTCAGTCCTTAATAGTTTTGTAAAATACTGTGCATCCCTTCAACTGTCAAAAGTAAGTTCCTTAGCATCATCCTCCAGTAAGTAATCACTTTAGCTGGTAACAAAAAAACAACAACAAAAAAACAGCACAATTAGTATTAGCAACGGAATCTGACATTTTCTGAGCTGACTGAGCCTTCGAAACTGCAAAAGCCTCTTTGTTTGCTCATCTAGGTGAGCTTATTCGCTAATGAGACCCTCATAAGCAGAGCAGGCATTGGTATTCTGCTACATATATGGAAATTAAAAAAATAAAGTCCACAATCCCCACATAGCAAAGTCAAGTTAGCAATATGTCAAAAGAATGCCTTGACATGAGCTCATAAAATAATATGATATCGAGAATCGCTCAATGACCTTCTTGTGTTTACACACGATGTATGGAGTCACTTATGAGGGAGTCACTCACTTGTGAGGTGTGAAGTGCTGCAGTTAATCATAATCCTCTGAGAATCTGATTCTTTGAGAGGGAATTGAATGAGATGCTCTTTAGCTTTATCTCCTTAAGGTGTCTCTGCTTTTCAAGTTGTTTGGTAATTTGCTCTTTGGTCATGCGGGTTTTCACTGGCCTCTTCATCTAGATCTCTCTGAGTGCATCTTCTCATTCATTAGGTTTGACATACTTGTTGATCCAGTTGTTACAGATTTCCTCTTAACTCTGCTGTTCTCTATCATTTGTCTTCCACTGTTAGCCAGTTTCACTTGTTGACTAGTCATAGAAATCCTACTGATCTCTGTCTTTGGTTTACTTGAACTTGTAGATGATGGTGAAAGTGGTTTGATGCAGCAGTAGTCTCTGTGCAGCTATCATGAGGAGGATCATTGAATTTTGTTTGCTGATACCCTACTTCATAATCACTACGATGCCAGTGGACACGTCGTCAGCAGTGTACTTGCTAAAGTCTCCAAATTGTCTAAAATTTTGTCCAGTCTGATTTGAAAGACCATAGGTTATAATAGATCCCTGAGTGAGTTTTAAAGATTATTTGTTAAATATAACAAATAATTGTCTGATTTGTCTCAGACATTACAACTATATATGTATCTGGTTTGATCTGAAAATTATTGTACGGCAGATGGATAGAAAGATGGAAAAATATATAGATAAATAAGCTATATAAAAAGATAATGCAGATGGACATTAGAACACATTGTATGTGAACAGCTCCAGATATACAGTGCATCTATACATGGATGTCTGTGTATTTAGCAAGTCCTGTGCTTTTTCATTCATAGCTCTTTGCTGGATGACGGTGCTGGGCCATTGGGATAAATGCGCATCAAGGGCGCATATCATCAACTGCAAAGGGGGCACCCATGAGCACCCTTCTGAAACCTAAAACAACAACTGGGACACTCTATGGTCTTGTGGACTTAACGGACATGTACTCGCGGCAACCATTGTAAGTACACAAGTCCCTAAGTGCATATGAAGTGTGTCATTTTAGACAGCTAGGACCAAACACATTCCCCTAACCCTTTCCATGGTGTGCATGCAAAGCAGGAGTAATTCAGTGATTAAGACTGGTTATCTATTTATTATTTATAATTGTTATTATCTCTGAAACAGGAATTCAGACCCCAGGGCTAGTCTTTTCCTGGTTTTCAATAATTACAGTTTCTCTGTGTTGTTCAGGCTTTAATGCAGTGAGTGCAATCCTGTGGACTTCACACAGGGTCCCCTGGGCTTTAGCTGTTGCCAATGGATGCACTGCCTGCTCTATAAAAACCAATTAAAATAATTATACCGACTCCCATGCAGGCAGAAAATGTGCCCTTTTAACACTGATTAGTGGTATTATATATAATGCTAAAAATGTTTTGTTAAGAGATATTTGGCCTCTTTTAAACCTTACTGAAATCCCTTCGTTTCATTTTTGAATGTATTTTACATTAAATAAATAATTATTGGAAAATTAAATGAAATTATTTTCAGATAAAAAGTATTGCCTAATTTACTTATGCAAAGAACCTGGTAGTTTGATTTGTCTTATCTCACCTAGTGGAATCAGCATGGCTCCTCCAAAGGGGGGAAAAAAGGTGCGTGATGTTCCTCTTAAGGAAGATGTATCTGAGTGCAAGCTGGATAGATGAGAGGTGATGTGTGAAAAGTCCATCCGACCAGCAGGGGCTAGGCTTGTGCTGCTGTGTGATTGCGTGTGTATGTTGAAATGTGGTACACTTTCCTGCTCTCAAGAAACTGTAAGTAGGTCAGAACAAGAGAAGAGCCGCTCTCTTCATCGCTACCGAGGCCCAAAGAGGCAATCATCAAAAACACGTCCCTAACCATATCCTGCAGTCTTATAACTAATAGTAATGTCAACTCAAACTCACTGTCGTGATTTCATCTAGAATGTCCAGGGTGATCAATGGTCAGCTGACTGTCAGAACAAACACAAAATCTCTCACCATTTCATCATCATTGGCCGTCACTTTGGGAAATAGCTTGCAAAGTTTGAAGGAGTTGAAGTCTGTAATTGGCCATGATGACAGTTGCCAGGGTACTTATGATTACACACATACAAACACTCAGGGTCAGAAAGGACTAACATCTTGCAATGATTCAAAAATACAAGAAGTTATTTTAAAATAAAATATCTCACACAATAATATTTTATTTTATTTTAAATGACAAAAGCATTTAAATTAAGATGTACATCATAAACATATTTTATTTGAAGGTGCAGAGTCAATCACACACACACACACAAAAAGAACACTAAAATCAAGCATCTTTTAGATCTGGTACATACGCAGTCTACTTGCGTCGCATTGCTTGCATAAGTTGCGCTTTAGACTTAAGTTGAATCTGTATGTTAGTTTGGCCGGAAGCTAGTTGCTTTACTTTATAAAGTTTTAAATATGAATCTTTTAATTACACAAACTCATGGCTTTGCTTCAGAAGGCCTTTATTAACATCCCAGAGACGTGTGGAGCACTTTTATCATGGATGGATGCACTAGTTTTTTTTAGCTTCTAACTGATGGTGCAATTCACTGCTATTATAAAGCTCGGAAGCGTCAGGGTGTTTATTAATATAACTCCGATTGTATTTGTCTGAAAGAAGAATGTCATATACACCTAGGATGGTTTGAGGGTGAGTAAATCATGGGCTATTTTTCATTTTAAAAGCATACAATGCAGTTTCCGTTTTTGTCAAACAGCGACCCCTAAAGTCACTGTGGAGTACTTGTATTTAACGTTACTGTCGTAAATACCACTCACGCAGAGCCGTCTCTGCACTCACTTGACTCTTCTGACCGCGACTCTGACTCGTTTTCTTGGTCGACTCTGCCATGATTCACATCTGAAATGCGTGCTAGTGTCTTCCATAGAGGCTGCTTCATATGCTGTTGATGTATGTGACGTCTTTCCGTAAAGCAAGTCGTGATTCTGGTTAGTGCTGTGTTGAAAAAATCGATTCACCAATTCTGAATCGATTTTCATATTAATTTCTAAAGATCGATCCGTAACTCAGAGGATCGATTTAATAACAGGCCTACATTTTCCCCATAAACACACCGAGACACGGCGACCGGCGGCGCTGCTAATGCGGTTTCTCTGAATCCACTTGTTGACAAGAGAGGAGGAAAGAGCCGTTCATAGCGCGTTTTTTGCGCGTGCAAATTCGTTTTCTAAGCGCGCCTCTGTTCATGGTTGCATAGCAACGACAGACGCAAAGGGAAAGCACGCGCTTGTTGAGAGGAGAAAGCGGTGCAAACTGCGCTCTCCATGATGACGACGAGGAAGTATCATCAAATAATTAATTGATTTCTAGCCCTTGCATTAGCTTTACTACTAGATATATTCATTGAGATGAGAAATAAAAAGCCGCCCTGTACAGCTATGATCAGCTGTTCGGCCGTGCTTTCCATGTTGTTACGGAAAGGCCGCTGGTTTTTGTCACATGACCCGTTGAGATGCATTGAAGTGCTTCTCACTGAATTTGCACGCGCATTAAACGCGATATGTGAACAGCCCCTAAAGTGGTATCGTGTGGGGTTGTATCTAGTTTAAAAGGCCTTCTAAATATGAACGCAGTTTTGGATTAAATAAAAGGACAGTCAAGTCAAATAAAACACGTTTTATCTCCTGTTTAGTTGGTAACACTACATTAAGATACCATTCATTAACATTAATGCCTTATCTAACATCAATAAATTGAGTGAACAATACATTTTTACAACATTAATGTATGTTTGTGAATGTTATTTAATACAAAAATGATTGTTCATGAACAATAAAAACTTTTGATTTTAAAAATATAAGATTGGATCAGATCGGATCGAATCGAATCGAATCGAATAATGATAATCGATTCAAGATCTTGAGAATCGGAATCGAATCGATTCTTGAAATTTGAATCGATACCCAGCACTAATTCTGGTGAGATTTTGCTATCGGGATGATTTGCCCTACTACGAGTTCGTTTACCATCAAAATGACTTCGAAGCTGTTATATTAAGGTACAAATCTTGCATAGTGTGCGTTTAAAGTGCACTACTCCTTTAAACACCTCTGATTGGCCATTACGTTCACATGCTCAATATATGTCTGTGATTGGCTACAATGATCAAAGCTTCAAAAACATGTTGTCTTTACCGAGCGCTTGCACAGATACACATGGGTGTTTGAAAGCAGCCAATATATCCACTGATAAACCAGCCCGATCTCATGAAAGTGCGTATCTATACCGCAAATGTTATTTTTCGTGCCCTTTATAACACCTTTTAACACCTCGTCACCCTGGTACACACCTGCACTCCAGAAAATGAAACAAACTGGCCGCCAACTTGAACGTCTGACAAAAAAATAATCTCTCACAGTCCACCATGAAGCCTATAAACTTCACCTCATTGCCTATAAAGATGCCCTCATTGCTGCCTACCTCTCCACCATCCTCACCAACACCTGTCAAAACCCCAGAATCCTCTTCTCCACAATGAACAACCTCATCAAGCATCGGACCAACACCCTCCCTACCTCTACTCCGGATCTCTGCAACTCATTCCTTCACTTTTTCGCTGATAAAATCAACATCATTTATCAATCTCTATCCCCTGCATCCGACCACCCAGTATCTACTCCAGCACCTATCATGGCCCCTCTTCCCCCCATCCCTCCTGACCTCCCTCCCCCTCCTCCACACTACCTCCTCTCCCAGTTTGACTCGGTCACAACTCCTGAAATCTCTAAACTCATCATCTCTTCCAAACCCACTACCTGCTCACTTGACTCCCTCCCTACTCCACTCCTGAAGTCATGCCTCCCCGTCCTTTGCCCCTACCTCACTAACCTCTTCAACTCCTCACTGTCCCTTGGAACTGTCCCTTCTGCTTTCAATACTGCCGCTGTCACCCCAATCCTTAAAAAACCTGGTCTGGATTCCTCTTCCCTCAACAACTACCGCCCAATATCCAACCTCCCCTTTCTGTCTAAAACCCTGGAACGTATAGTCGCCTCACAATTACAAACCCATCTTCATGCCAATAACCAATTTGAACCTCTCCAATCTGGTTTTCACCCCCTCCACAGCACAGAAACCGCTCTCCTCAAAGTCCTCAATGACCTCCTCACATCCGCTGACACCGGTTCCCTTAACATCCTTATTCTTCTCGACCTGAGTGCAGCCTTAACATCCTGCTCACCAGACTCAAAGACCTTGGTATCGAAGGTACTGCACTCAGCTGGCTCAGTTCCTACCTTAACAGATCCCACTTCATCTCTCTTCATAACCACACCTCTGCCACAGCCACAGTCACCCAAGGCGTTCCCCAAGGCGTTGTACTCGGCCCCCTCCTCTTCATCATCTACATCCTCCCCCTTGGTCAGATACACCGCCACTTCAACCTGAACTTCCACTGTTATGCCGATGACACCCAGATCTACCCCAGCACTAAATCCCTCCATAGTCCTTCCCTCTCCCACATCAACTCCTGTCTGTCAGCTATTAAAACCTGGATGCAACACAACTTTCTCAAACTCAACAGCAATAAAACCGAATTCCCCCTCATAGGCTCCAAATCCACAATCAGCAAAACCAATAACCCCACTCACCATCGACGGCACCATTGCTCCCCATCTCCCCAGGCATGCAACCTCTGCATGATTTTTGATTCAACCATCTCCCTTGAGCCCCACATCCGTCATGTCATTAATACCTCCTTCCTTCACCTCCGCAACGTCGCCAAAATCAGACCCACACTCACACCCCCTGCTGCTGAAAGACTCATTCACGCCTTCATCTCCTCACGACTGGACTACTGCAACTCACTACTCCTTGGTATCAGCTCGACCGACATAAAAAGACTCCAACTGGTCCAGAACGCAGCCGCCCGACTCATCACCCGCTCCAAATCGTGGCACCACATCACTCCAGTCCTAAAACAACTAGACTGGCTTCCCATTTCCCACCTGATCACATACAAAATCCTGGTCCTTACCTACAAAGCCATCCACCATCTGGCCCCCTCATACCTCACTGACATCCTCTCCCCCTACCAACCCTCACGGTCCCTCAGATCCACCTCAGCCGGTCTCCACTGCATCCACAAGTCCAAGCTCCGCAGTTTTGGGGACAGAGCCTTTTCCAGGGCAGCTCTCAGGCTCTGGACCTCCCTTCCCCATGAGATCCGCACCGCTGAGTCCCTCACCATCTTCCAGTCCCTCCTCAAGACCCATCTCTGCCTATCCGTAACCCCACGCCCCTCCCATTTCTATCTGTGCCTGAATCTTTTTTCTTTCTTGTTTGTCTTGTCTTGTTTATTCACCTGCCCTGTAAAGCGAGTTTGAGTTCGAGAAAAGCGCTATACAAATTCAATTTATTATTATTATTATTATTTATATGCCAAAAATAGTTTTTGCGTGCATATGATACTCAGTTTTCGCGTGCATATGATACGCACTTTATGGCGTGTAATACGCACGCACTACCCACCCCTAATCCTACCTTTTTAGTGCGTAGCATATGCACGCAAAAAAAAATGTTGCCGTATAAATGGCACGAGAAATAAATAACATTCGTGGTAGAGATACGCACTTTCATGAGATCGTGTTGGATAAACCGATCTGCTGATAGACGCCTGGTTTTTAGATGCTCCCGTTTGTATGTGTAAGAGCTCCGAAGTCACACAAGACAACACTAGAATAACAAAACTAGAATAAACTATAGTTCTGTCTAGATTTTGTTATCTTAAGGCTATTAATTATTTGATAAAGATTAACTTAAAGTGACAACCATCAGTTAATATTTAGCCTAAAGTCTGTTTATGAAGAAATTACATAGACGTTCAATGTGGATGAGATTAAAGGGAGCACACACTTAATTGGAGCAGCAACAATTTTTAATTGTTTAATTTAAAATAATACATATTACATGAAATTTAAAGGACAATATTTTGCTTAAAAATAATCTAGGTAATGTATTAAGTTAATACATATTTTAATATGAACAACTATTATTGACAATATCTATGAAATTATACTTTTTCTAATGATTTTCATAGTAGTGCACGCTTTAAGCCCACCTTACTAGTCTTTAAAAACTACAGTTGTGTAAAACCACAGACCATGAATAAACTGTAAATTTAGAATATTATGGATTTAAAAGTACAAGCCATTAATGCCTGTGAAGTAATAGTAGTGTAGCACACAATCTTATAGCCTACTGCTAGTAAGATAACTATTTTCTGTAGCATCTGCGGCTCTGCGCTATGTTGCTAAAACTGTCTTTTGGATCTATCTGTAATTATTTCCCACATCCAGGTTCCAGGTTATAATATGCAAAAGTCTAAACATTAATCTCTTAATTTTGCAGTAAGTTGATATACTAACCCAAAATAAAGGCTTAAACATTTAATAAATGCACATTTAAGGGGCTTCTCTTCTGGTGAAAGTTTTCAGACAGCTTTCAAAATGCCCACCAGACAGTGTGAACATATGGATACCCATATCTCAGTGTGCTGTGCTATGGTCTGATTTGCTTGAAATTACAGGAGGTTTGTAGTAACAAACACATCAATTGGTAAAGACATCAGGATAATACATATATATATATATATATATATATATATATATATATATATATTATATATATATATATATATACACATATATTATATATTTATATTTATAATCTGAGCTCAAATATGGCAGTCTGCTTAATGGGTAGGCCTACTTGAGTTTAATATGTATATTTACCCTACACAATCTCCCCATCCTTACCTAATTAGAATATACCATTTCCCAAAAATCCATACATTTTAATAAGTACAAAAAATAACGATTAAAGGTAGGGTAAGCAATTTTGGACATGCTAGCAATAGCAAGCTAATCTTGAAAGCAAAAGATCCCATCCTCCTTTCAGAGCGCTCTCTGCCACGCCTCCTCTCATTTCTTCTCGATACATGAGTAACGTTGGTTTCGCTGTGTTTCACAGAACTAAGATATGTTGTATTTTGCTTGAATATCATCTTTGCTTGTTTATTCATTTGCATTATTATTATTCTAAGCCTGTAACATCTAAACCTCCTCCACCACCCGTTTCAAGCGTTGGCTCCCAAAGTGTTTACGAAAAGTGAGAACTTAATCCTAATGTAGCATTTTTCTTTTGGTTGCGTTTTTAGATCCTGCTATTACCCCTTAATCTTGTCACATTTGTAATATATTAGTTAGTTGTACTATTGTGTTATGTAGGGAGCTGTTCATGAAAACTGTGTTTATTTTGGGGGATGAAAGGGATGACTTTGCCATCGAATGAGTAGAGAAGCTAAGTAACTATTAGACATTCGACCTGAATTATCACCGTAGCACTTGTATTTTTTTATTTTTTATTAGTAGTAGTACTTATCATAGTAACACTTTCACTTAGGGATGCACCAAAATTTCGGCTGCTGAAAATTATCAGCTGAATATTTTAGTTTTTTGTCCGAAAGAGAGAAAAGGCCGAAAATATGCCGCCCTGCCCCTGCCCCTCCGTGTTCAGCGACCAGGTTTCACTCTGACTTGTTTTGTGACTTTGCGAGCCGCTCTGCTTCCGAAGATGCAAAACTTCAAAGCGTGTTCCGCTATGTGCGTGTGTGTGTGTGTGTGTGTGTGTGTGTGTGTGTGTGTGCACTGTGCTCTCTGTGTTCGCAGCGCGTTCTGCTCAATGTTCCGCTGCAACCTCCATGTGTGTGTGTGTGTTGCTCAGTCGCACACGGCCCAAACACATGTACGTGTAAAATTCCGCAAAAAAAAAATGTATCTTGGCTTGTTTCTGTTTGCAATAGCCCTACTGTGCTGTCACATGGTGTATAGCCGTGCTGGGCAACTCTGGAAAAATGACGCTATCTTCTTGTTCACTGATCCTCTCCCTGCTTTCTGCTCACATGCTCTGATAATAATAGCTTTGTAGGACTACTTTATTTTGATAATAGGTCAAAAAATAAATCTGTTAAATCTGATTCTGCTGCATAGAACTGAATGAAGAATAATATATTGGTATTTAATATTATTTTAATATAGTTTTATTTTTGTGTTACTTGAATAAAGTGTAAAATAAAGTAAAAATAAAGTGTTGTCATTTTACTTTATCTATATTTACTTTATTATTGAATTTAATTAAAAAGTGTAATAATAATACAATTATACAGAAAAACTAATTTAAAATAAGAAATTAATAAAATTACTTAAGTATTTCGGTTTTCGGTCAAGTGCATCCAGAATTTTCAGTTTTGGCCCAGAATTCTCATTTCGCTGCATCTCTACTTTTACTTATTGATGACATCTGATCCTTGGGCGGCAGGCACAGCAGATTCCATCATAGTCGTTGCATGTGTTGCATAGCGTGTATGTGAATTTGGGGGTGGATGCATCAATATAGGGGTGTGATCCTTTTGGGTAGGAACGTGTTTGTTTTGGTGATTTCCAATATCAACAACGTTTACCAGAAATAGTTTACTGCACCTCAAGTCACCTTAATTATTTATAGCACCTTTATTTATATAGTGTCATGTTTCACTTTTTTCAGTCAAGTCAGTTCAGTGTTGATTCAGTTCGGTTCAATAACAGTGTCGATGTCAGTTATGAAATAATTCAGTTATGAACTCAATTCAGCTATAAAGCAGCTCTGCAGAAAGCGTGTCATCATCCAGCTCAATTTAGTTCAAGTTTTGTTCTCATTCAGTTGTTGATAATATCTACATCAGAGGGGGGAGGGGGGCAGTCTAACGGTTGTGTGCTTGATTCCATGCTGCATCACAAGTCAGATTGTGAATTGCTACCATTCAGAATTTTTAAGAACATTAATAAAATTAAGAACAGTAAGGACACGGTTTGGATATCCAGGGATGGAGAAGCGTCCCATTGGCTCTACATTATCAAATATAATTAATAATAATAACAATAATAATTTAAGAATGTTGGCACTGGCACATGGGAACACAATGCAATCGAACAGCAATCCTTCACAGCTGTTTCCCAATTTCTCTAATCTAAGAGCGCCCCCTGCAGTCAAGTTTCTCTACTGTATAAAAATGAAAACATGAAGACTATTGTTTTGCTGCAATAAAAATGAAATCTTTCATTCCCACATTGCTAAGTATATATATTTTGTATTCATTGTTATGGTTATGCTATTTTACCCAAATACAATGCATGAAATACCTTTTCATTTTTAAATATCTACTGATATCAAACATGCTTTGTGCAGGGATAGACAAATGATTATTGACTACTTTTTCATTTGAAGAAATTTATAAATGCAGCAGCATCACAGTCAGCTGCTGATAATTGGTGATCCTAAAGATATTAAGGATGAGTCATACCTCTTTGACAAGGGCGTGTATGTGTTTATTTTTGGAGCGTCGTGCTAAAAATACAGTCGATTATAACTGGCTGTCGCACAGGGAGATGGTTGGACTGTTATTGCTCAGAGGCAGCCTGGAGTCTATGGTCTCCTGAGTTGTCATGGAGACCATTGTATTTTGCCTCTCCCGTGATTGGTGCTGCCGGGTTGAGCAAGTATATGCTATTTCTGTCTTTTTCAACACCTTCAGCCTGCTGTCTTTCTCTGCCTCCTCACTCAAACATGAGTGTTCTTGTTTCACTCCTATTGTTATCTTTCCCATTCCATTAATCCTTTCAATGACAGTAAGCCCACCAAGCGTCTTTCCTTGCGTCTCGCTAATGATCTATTGATTCATTGATGTCGCGATCCAATGTAAGCTGCTGTACTGGTTGTCCACAAACAAAGGGAGGAAGACTCATGTCAGTGAACTAAGAACAAGATCGAGTCATGCATCGCTGTGATCGCAGATCCAGATCGGCCAACAACATCTTCATGCCCCCGTGGCTGTGTTTTCTCTAGAGCAAAAAGTTACAAAATCTCAAATGAAAGGGGTCTCAAGTGTCTGAATGCGTTGCCTTGCAAGCCGCCGTCTCTCAGGGCTGATCTCCCAATGCTCTGTTTACATAGACATAAAACGGCAGTGGAGCTAGAACAGTTCATCCTCTAAGCTTAGCTGGAATTAAAAATATTATTGTCATAAATGTTTGTTTTCCTTTTAAAAATTCACAGCACTTGTGTTGTAATAACTAAATGTGTGTGTTTTTTTGCGCTAAAATTACTGAGACTATATTGTCTTATTGCAAGTCCTACAGTCCTGTTCATCGTTTTATAAATTATTCATAAGGGTTTTATTATTATTTCTTCTCTGGGTGAGTTTTACTCTCACAGAAAGAGAATGTTCAGTCCAGCTCTTTAGTGTGTTTCGGAATTTCTAATGGATTTTTAGATCAGCAGTTTTTGATTTAGGAGTAAAGTAAGGTCTGTGGTAAACATTACTTGAAGCGACTGTCATGTTTTGTTCTACAACATAAATTACATACAGTCACAGTCACACCTCAAACGTGAACTTTGAAGTTGCTACATAAGGACCAGTGTTGGGTGTAATTCATTACTAAATGAAGTACTGCAATTGAAAAATGAAACTAAACTTTTCCCTTGAAAAAGTAAGGGATTCTATCATTTAATTACAGTTACTTCTGATGTAATTGCATTAAATCCTATATAGACTATATATAATTCTATATAAAACAATAGTGGATTAATCATCAAAATTTTACATCTAATGTTAAAATGTATGTTTTGAATGTAACATTCCCCCTTTAATTAAATACTTTAGTCAGTTCAAGAATAATGTATGCAATTTTTTATTTTTTATTTGAAAGAATTAAGAGCATTTTCATGTCTATCCTTGTATTGTTGAACTGGTTGAGGTTGATATGGGATTTAGAAAGTAATTTCGTAGTAATAAGTAAGTAATGCAATACTTTTAGAGAGAGTAATTAGTACAGTAATCTAATTACACTGTTGAAGATGTAATTAGTAACTAGTAATTAATTACTTTTTTAGAGTAACTTATCCAACACTGATACGGACTACAAAAAAAGGATGTCAGTTGTCGTGCATTCTCAAATCATTTGTAGTCCTTCTATATATTTAAAAAAAAATGTACACAACATACCTCAAAAGTATACACAAATATAACTCAAACATTAATTTTGAGACTATTGTGTGTAATATTTGTTGTAGAAAAATGTTTTTTTTTTCAATTAAGGTTAACTCATTCTAAAACCTAAATGTGTGGTCCCGCAAGTCGCGACATCCAGTCATTTCGATAGGAGTCCAGACAGTCCACAATTTCCACATGCAGATTTTACAACTAAAGTTGGTCACGTAGATTCGCAAGCTGCTTGATTTGAAATAAACTTCTATGTGAGCTGTGCTTCATACAGCGCTACACTATTGACATTTTTTGCCTGTGAAATTTCTCTAATGTGACCACAAGAAAATACAAGATCAGAGTGCAATATGTAAGCAATAATTGACAACGGGCTGCCAAGTTATTTTTAAAATAATTCAATGGCCTGTAATCAATTATTCCGCTTACACTATGGTTACCACACATCAAAACATTGTTAAGGTGATGTATTTAAAGATATTTGTCAGGTTTTTGCCCTTAAAAACGCTCTTGTGTGTAGGACTTATTTCTTGCGCATTTCATCCCAAGCCTCCATTGCTAATTCTAAAATGTAATTTTAGAGCTAGTAACATATAGGCTTCAGCCATTGATAGCAGACTAATGCAGTTATTATTGTAGTTATTTATATATATATATATATATATATATATATATATATAGTTTGATTGTCTCTCAACATTGTTGGGCAGCAGCGTCTCTACTAATAGTGAAACTGTATGTTTATCTGCTCCAAGAACAGGGCCGTTATTACCTCACTAGTGAGAAATGCAGTAGTGGTTTTAACATTAAGCGACATGGCACAAAAGCCAAAGACACGTGTCGCTATGCTCAGTGACCGATCCGGTTGCACATCCGGTCTTCTTTGGCATGTGTTGCATGTTGCATAGTTGCATGAGTCTCGGAACACGTCACTGTATGTTGTGACTGACAGATGAGTTGAGCAGCTATACTGACGTAATTGTGACACAAAATCCTAAATAAATAGACAAGTTGATGAGATTTTAAAAGAAATGTCAATTAAACGCATTAAAGTCGGTAATATTTTTTCAAACGTGTTGTCAGTTTGTGGCACATCTGCATTTGAGTGGCATGTGCCACTGTAAAACCAGTGCTATTGTATGTTGTTTATCATGCAAAGTCAGAAACTGTCCATTCTAAGAAGGATGCGAAATAAATCTATAATGGGTCACCATTTGGCATGTGCCAGTGGATAGTGGTTTGTGTCACTAAAACTTGTGACGTGCCAATGGACTGCGTCATGTGCTCTGTCGCGGAAATTTTTTTATTCATTTCAGTGGATTCTTGTGATTTTTAACCAGCACATGCTAGATATTAGGCATTGTTTATCTGATGCTAATAAGAGAATAATGATGCATCAGGAATTTGTTTATTTGCATCTGCAGTTTGTCCGCTTTACTGAAATAAATAAATGAGTCATTCATTAATTCAGTAAGACATCTCCATATGCGATGTGAGATTTTTGTCCAGTGGGACAGAGATTTTTTTCCATCATATTTATACAGTATCTTGTTTCCTAGATGATTCCTGTGCATCCTAAAAAGATGCAACGCTCTACAGTATCGATTCTAGCGCAAAAGCAATGTTGAGAAGAGGAAGAGTTGTTGTAGTAGAGCAAATTTAGGAGTCTGCTCTAGCTGTCACATCTGTCTTTTCACATTTATTGCAATAGCATGTCACTCATCTTACAACAGTTCTCACACTAGCGATTTAAAGATTATCATGATAGAATATGCTAATCAATGACTTGAAGATAGTTAAAGGGCACCTATTATGGAATTTTGAAATTTACCTTTCATGTAGTGTGTAACATAGATCTAAGTGAACAAAAACATCCTGCAAAGTTTGAAATATGAAAGTGCACCGTATATAAAGTTATTGTCTTTCAAAAGTAAGAGTCGACTCGGAGTCATTTTTATGAATCGTTAGAAGACCGAAGCTTTTTCTCTGACTAGATGACGTCAACTTGTCAAGTTATTTGAATACGATACGCCCACTTATTGCGCTCCAAGGCCAGGGAAAAAATTATGGCGACGAGACGCTGTGTTCTGAAGTGCGACTCAAAAGCCGACTTTTTTCATCTGCCCAAGGAGGAGGATTTGAAGACTAAGTGGCTACAATTCACTATACCACAGAAGTATAGTCCGAGCCTTGTGCTTTGTTCGCACCATTTTGAAGACGATTGCTTTTTAAATGCAATCAAACTTGGATTCGCGAGCCGGCTGATATTGAAGGAAGGTTCAGTTCCAAGTGTATTTGCATCAGCTTCCTCCTCCGTATCACAACCTGTAAGTGTTATTAATAATTTTTGCTTTTATATTTTATGTAGCATGCTTAATAATTATTTAGTTTGTTGTGTAAGCACCGTTTAGCTTCTAGGTCTCCAATGGCAATTGTATTGAGATGTGTGAAGTGTTTGTCGTTGTTTTCGGAGTTGTCTAAAGAATAGAGTAATACCTCGTAGTAACGTAAATCTGCATTTTTTGTGTGTAAAAACGTTATGTTTATGCATCGGGCTAACGCAAACAAAGACTGATTGTGCTTTTACAATATGAATTATTTATCTTATTTTTCGTTTTTTACTACAAACTATAAAGCAGTGGACTATAATCATTATTATAACACAATTTAATTGATAAAAGCATCATTGTACTCCGTGTTAAAAATAAGTATTATCTCTGTAAACACTGCTGGGTCTTCTGACCAATCGCAGATTAGCGTCGCGCAGAGGAGGGGTTTGGAAAAACGAGTCGTTGAACGAATCATTTGGGAGTCGGTGAGCAAATCAGGTAAAAATAAATGCATATTATATGACAACAAAAGTGTTTTTTGTCATTGCATGCATGTAAAACTGTTGTTGGGGACTCCCTAAACAACATTAGGAACATTTTAAATGTCATAATAGGTGCCCTTTAACTCCACATCAGCTAAAAAAAATAATCAACTAACCATTTAGAAAACGTGTTCTACATGTTGTCACTTCTTGAGTCTCTCCATCATTGTCCGACTTCGGTTTGAACATAAAATGCAGATCAGTTTATGACAATTTAGTGCGTGTCTGCAAGCTACCTGCTAACACACAAGCTCTTGAAGCGCCGCCCTCTGTTCCGGGAGCAGCAGCTCATTTGCATTTAAAGGGACAAAACGACACGTTTTTGCTCACCCTCAAAAATGTACACTTTTAACATGCTATAAAAAATTATCACTGGGGTATTTTGAGCTAAAACTTCACATACACAGTCTGGGGACATCATATACTTATTTTACATCTTATAAAAAGGGGCATTATACCACCCCTTTAAAATGTAATTTATTTAGCTTTTTTTAATTTCAGTTTTTTTTGTGTGATTTTACTTTTTTCTCTTCTTTTTTTCCCCTTAATCCTTGTGTAAAATTTCTTTTTTTTTTACTTTTGAATCTCTGTAGACACCTGGCGTCTTCCAAAGTCTCATAGCTTTGTAATCAGTTTCTGTGTGTTCCAGGTATCACCAAAATTTACAAAACCGCTGATATTTTCTCGTGGTCCCTTTGTGCCTTGGCAAACTTTGCAACCTCAAACAAACAATAATCAGGGTCTCATGAGAGGGATTTTAACGGATTGGACACAGAGATCAACCCAGGCCTAACTGGAAGAGATTGAATGAGAAAAAGCGAGCGTGTTTCCTTGCAACACCCCCCATGGATCCCAATAACCTGATGTGACCCGTACCGCATCTCATTTGTGCGCACGTATGCGCCTTTGAGCCTGTGGACAGACGCGGTGGGAACGGGAGGGCACTAGGACCTGGTGATGCGAGGAGGGTTGCCTGCCTGCCTGCATCCCTGTCTCCTCTCCATTCTGCTCTGCAGTTGCCCTGTGCGTGTGTGTGGGAGAGCACATGTTTATGTGTGTTTGTGTGGATGTGTGTGTGTCAGAAGAGGGGCAAGAGTGGGTTTCGCACGGCGCCGCCTAAAGAGACGGCGCTTTTTGTTATCTTTCTGTCTTCTCAGAAGCGTGAACATCAGCCTGACCACCTGGACCAGCCGCCCGCCTGAAGCATCGCTGACGGGGGAGGGGGCGATCTCTCTCTCTCTCTCTCTCTCTCTCTCTCTCTCTCTCTCTCTCTCTCTCTCTCTCTCTCTCTCTCTCTCTCTCTCTCTCTCTCTCTCTCTCTGTGTGTGTTTGTGTGAATGTGTGTGTGTGTGTACATGCGTGTGGGTGGGTGAAAGGGTGAGGGGCGGAGAGATGAAAGGGCCAGGTGAGGAGGGGTGTTGGGTACCTCTCTCTCTAGCTTTCTCGCTCTCTCTCTCCCCCTCTTTTTATCTCTCTCTCACTGTCGTGCGACACTAACCCTGGAAGCTGAAGAGGAGATCCTTGCTGCTGGACCTCTCCACTACAGGTACGTTCTCCTCCTCTACATCATGTGGAGCCACGGTTCCTTTAGCTCTGCACCTCCACACCGACGCCTGTTTAAACTTGTGCATCGTGGATGACATGCATATGTTGTAGTATTTCCAGACGGACAAGTTGGAAATGGTTTTTAAGATCTCAGTCTTGTTAGACATTTCTCAGGTCTTTCTTTGTAGGCTTTAGGCTCCATCACCAGGCTTGTATTCATGTTTGTTTCCTTTCGTAGGAATCTAAACCAGCGGTGGCCTTGAATGATGGTGTTGACATACATGACATATGTGTAATGTAGCACTGAATAAGCTCACCTCAGGGGATCATGGGAACTGTTTGGTAGCAGACAATAAGTACAGGTGCTAAATAGTGGATTATTTAGGTGATGACAGCCAACATCATGTTTATAAGTTGTAAAGTGCCAGCATTGGTCACCCTGAGGGGGAAAGAAGAAGAAGAAGGGAGGGGGAAACACAAGGTTTCTGAACAACAGAGCTAGTTTTCATCGCAGTAAGTACTGAGTCATGTGCATATTACGGGGTCATATGTTTCTCAGTTGGCAGTCCCTGAGATTGTTAGTTGCTCGCTGATTCTTGTCTCACAAAGTGCAGGAGGGTTCACAGAAAGTCGACCATTTTAAAATGCATTTGCGGTTCCTACAGCTTCATCTCGGCCCTGCAGTACATGAACGCTAATCTCAATCCTTTCCTATAGAAAGCACAGGTGCTTTAGGGCTTCATGACCCACACTGTCCTTTTTAAAATCCTTCACACAGCCACAACCCAACAAATGTATGAAATACACTAAACACTGAACTATGTTTATGTTTCTCATCATGTGCATGGGCATTAGCATCACTGACTGATGATAACATCATAGAAAAGTAATTTTCATGTTGATTATTTACAGTACGCCATGACATGGGCAATGTATATTTAAGTTACTAGATAACAGATCTTGACACAACGGTTGATTATTTCTCTGTACTACTTATTATGGAGCTGTAGTGACCTTATAATAAAAGCAAAGCTTGTCAGATAATCTAAAAATATGGTAGTGACATCTAAATTGACTACTTTTATGATTCAAATATGACTAGCTATACTAATGAAAGTGACTTTTTAAGGGCCAATGTAGAAATGGCTCTTTAAAGGTGAAGTGTGCACCACTACCGTCAACAAAATGGCAAAAGGAATTTGTTCACGTTAAATGTGTAGTTTGTTTATTTTTTTAAATAGTTTTACTGTTGTTCAGCAAGGACGCATTAAATTTATCAAAAGTGACAGATATGTGAGATTTATGATGTTACAAAATATTTCTATTTGAAATAAAGTTTGCCATCACAGGAATACAGTAAATTAAGTTTCAAAATATATGAAAATAGAAACAAAATATTTTAAATTGTAATAATATTTCAAAATAGTATTAAGTTTTGGATCAAATAATTGCAGCCTTGGTGAGCATACAAGACTTCTTTCAAAAACATTAAAAAATCTTACCGACTCCAAACTTTTGAATAGTAGTGTATGTTTATGTGACTACAATTAGTCTTAGCATTGTGCACTTGCTCAGAAGATAGAAATTATGTTTCATGTGTGTTAATCGCTTTGTGTCATGACCAGTATTCTTGGTCAGACAAAGGAAGACGATAGCTCAAATACTCAAAAATCTGCTGTACATATTGTCTGTTGTGAAAGAGAGACTCACAATGTTACAATTTTTCAGTAAATCCAGTCTACCAATGATTTACTTGTTTCTGCACATTTAACTATGAAAGAAAGAAGTGTTTTATCAACAATTACACACTTTATGGTAATATTGTCTCATATTAAAAGTTGTGGATTGCCTAGCACAAAAGAAATCCAAGCCTAGTATACTAATGATTCTGGCCCAGTTATGTAAACTTCACAGGTTTAATCCAAGGAAGTTATCTGGAAAGTTACTGAATTCACCAATCACTATTATTGTGCTACTAAAACCTGTATGACTTTTCTTCTTTGGAACTCAAATAAGACATTTTGAAAAATAGTATTTTTTTTATCTATAGTATGAAAGTCAACGACAAACCCATTAGACAAAAACACTTGAAACATCCTTCAAGATATTTTCTTTTGTGTTCCACAGAATAAAGAAAGTCATACAGGTTTGCAACAACATGAGGGTGAGTGAGTGACAATTTTGTTTTCAGGTGAACTATCTTTTTAACTCTAAACACTCTGCTGTTTTGAGTATTAGTATTTTTCTTGCTAACTTCTTAAGGCTAAAAGTTATCTCCATAATCATCACAATCAAGCTCATCATAGTCATGTGAATTATCATGCAACTGTAGCTCTAACTGCTTTTTGTCTGGCCAAACCACAGTTGCAATACCTTCCAGGTACAAAATAGCCCCTTCCCTTACTCCCTATCAGTTAACCATAAGATCATTGTGGTCACGAGCCTTAGGCAGAAAACAAAGTCTCTATGCTTACAGAGATGTCCTAAAACAACAGTTTATAGCTGAATTAGATATTCTTTTGAGCTCTTGTCATAACACTGACCACATTGTGTCACAAGGGAGAGTTTGTGCCCTCAGGGTAAAACTGGATGGATTGATGCTGTGGAAAAACAAAGCTGGTCCAGTGTTTTTACAGTAAAATATGATATCGTAAAAGTTGAGAAAGGATGCATGTGAGGTAGTGTGCAAGGTGAGGTTATGGCCATAAACACAGACCACATGATTGCAAACAGTTTAAAGAAATTGAAAGCATGTATGTGTGTGTGAATCAGACATTATACATTAGAGTTGGGTATAAACAAAAATGTAATTACTGAATTTGATTCTGATTCACAAGCTCGATTTGAATTCGATTCAGTTTGATTTGATTCTGATTCATTTGGCCATATTTCAGTTATAATACCCATTTTGCTTACATATGAATGTATGATAAAACAATAACTTGCAATGATAACTTATTTTTTATTTAGTTACTGCTCTGATGGATTCATCAAAACCCCAATTTGTTGTTCTTTTTAAATAATTAATTAAAAGGGCCGGCTCTAAAAGAGTCATTTGTTTGTAAATGGAACTACTCAGTTGTGCTGTATGTTTTTTTCTTTTTTTGCTGCTCAATAGAAAGACACGTTTTCTAGCCATTTTTTCACTGTACACATCCTTTTTATCTTACCACATTCAATTCTAACATCAAACTCGGATGAGTATTATTATTAGGATTTGAAGAATGCATATCAAGTTGGCTTATTCCTCAAAAGTTGCTTGCTAATATTATTGTCTCTTTCCACAGTTCCATCATGTCTCATTTAGAGCTGTTGGATATTAAGCGCGATGGAGCGCCAGGGACTTCAGAGGTGAATATTTGAAGATGAAACTGGACGTTGCGACACTAATCTGCCCCAACTCCAGAGTCTGACCTCTACCAGCATGCCGTAACGCAGACAGAACCTCATTATTGAACGATACTGCTGGATCCCACTCTTCAGCAGGGGAGGATGGGTGATAGTCCCATGAAAATCACCTCCGCCCACAATCCTTATTCCATCCTCTCATGGAGCATACAACCACCTACAACGCACTGTGGAACATCACCCACGCCACCTCTTGGCGTCCGAACGCAACCCAGCCTAACGTCTCAGGACTGAGTGTGCCCAGAGATGGACACCTCCTCCAGACGCTCGCCCTGTGCACCATGCTCCTGATGGACATACTGGCTATAGTGGGCAACTTAGCCATCATCACCGTCATTGCCAGGACGCCGCGACTACGCAAATTCGTGTTTGTCTTCCATCTCTGCCTGGTGGATCTCATCGCAGCCCTGGTGTTAATGCCTCTGGGAATGCTGTCAGGTCAGGGCTTTTTCAACAAGGCTCTGTGTCAGGGTTACCTGTGTCTAAGCGTGGGACTGATCAGTGCTGCTATCCTCACTATCTCAGCCATCAACGTCGAGAGATACTACTACGTCGTTCATCCCATGCGCTATGAGGTGAAAATGACCATGGGCCTGGTGGTTTCGGTATTGATTGGAATATGGATTAAAGCCATCCTCATGTCCGCATTCCCTTTACTCGGCTGGGCGCTTGAAAGAGAGGAGACAGGACCGGCACTGGGGAAAGTTATGGGAAAAATCGCTGAACCAAAGAGCTGTTCGCTCCACTGGATGGATGGAGGGCCCCAACGACTGGTGTTCATGGTCCTTTTTACGCTCATGTACTTCCTGTGTCCAGTGCTTATCATCTTTGTGGTGTACTGCAACATGTTTAAGGTGGCCAGGGTGGCCGCCATGCAGCAAGGCCCAGTCCCCACGTGGATGGAGACTCCTCGGCCACGCTCGGAATCTCTGAGCAGCCGCTCGAGCATGGCGGCCAGCCTCAGTGGCGCTCGAACCACCCCTCAGAGGACTTTCAGTGGGGGCAAGGCTGCGGTGGTCCTAGTCGCTGTAGGAGGTCAGTTCCTTGGGTGCTGGCTGCCTTATTTCTCCTTCCACCTGTACTGCGCCGTCATGCCGTCCTCTCTCGAATCCCTCACACGCATGGCCCAGCTAGAGGACGTGTTCACCTGGATTGGGTACTTCTGCTTCACCTCCAACCCTTTTTTCTACGGCTGTCTGAATCGACAGATCAGGGAAGAGCTGGCTAGAAACCTGGCCTACGTTTTCAAGTGGGGGCGTCCCGGTGAGGAAGAGCAGCTGCCCAGTCGAGAGGCTTCTATCGAGGAGAACTTTCTCCAGTTTCTTCAGGGCACAGGTTGCAATATGCGGCCAAGGAATTCCCAAAGCATCTCCATCCCTCAACAGGAAGAGGACAATCCTCTCTCCACCGAGCTCCACAGGCCGTCTGTCGACTTCCATATTCCTGGCCAGATCATGGAGGAGACCTCAGAATTCATAGAGCACCAACACATAAATGATCTTAATATATCAGACAATTGTATCAAGACTAAAGCAGAACTGCAAGGGTGATATTTTCAGACGTGAAAACTTTATTTAATGTATCATATATTGTTGCTATGGTTTACCATTGGATCTTTTTATACTCTGTCCAAGAATTTGTACATAGCTTGTTTTAAATTTTTGGTTGGTAGATTTCTGTCATATTTAAAGCATCTTTTTTTCTTTTCAGGAGAGATGTTGGACTGATAAATGACCTCATTCCAGCACATTACCACTAGACAGAAACTTTTTACATAGATTCAGCAACATTTGTCCAAACAATGTAACATGGAAGCAACATTGTGATGTGGAATCTGTATTCAAAAGTGGTATGAACCGCAAGTGGTTGATGTTACAATTTTTTATGGCTCCTAATGTTAATTCAGACAACAAATAAGTATAAAATTGGTTAATAATTCAGAATTGTAACAACAAAATTTGGAGCATGCACTAATATTGAACCAAGGTTGTTTGTGTGGTGGGTAGATTCTAATTCTTTAGTTGCCATAAAGTTATGGCTGTCCGCAATGTCATATTTAAAAAAAATTATGTTTCTTTCCTCAAAATTGAATTAAAAGAAAAACATTGAAATACATATATAGTCTGTGGTGGTGGTGATGGTGGTGGTGGTATTTACAAATACTTTCATTGTTCAAAACTTTGGGGATGGTACGATTTAAAAAAATGTTTTGAAAGAAATCTCATACTCACCAAAGCTCACTTATTAGATTTTTTTATTAGTTTTTTTTTTTTTTTAAATAAAGTAATATTGTAAAATAATATTACAATTACAATTGAATTTTTGATTTGGTACTCAATAAACATTTATTATAAATATCAATGTTGAAAACATTGTTGAATAGAAAGTTTAAAATAACCATTTATTTGATGCTTTTGTAACATTAATGTCTGTACTGTCACTTTTTATCAATTTAATGTGTCCTTGCTGAATAAAAGTATTAATTTCTTTCACAATATTTTTTTTTTATAATAATACTGACCCCAAACTTTGTAACAGTATATTCAGACAAATCGAAAAAAGATGTTGAAAGTGTTCACAATCTAAGAGAACACATATACAAGTGTATTCTAGTCATTTGAACAATAAAGGGCACACAAATGAACAACTCTAACTGATTGTGAGAAATGCACAAATTGGAAATGTTCTGAGAGTTCATCAAGATGCACATTCATGGCAAGACTCGCTAATCAGGCGTAGAGATACAATCTCGGGTTGAAAAAAAAGTGTTTACAGAGAGTAAAAACTGCCTCGGTTTATTCAGTCACATTTTCCACACCTTGTGACATGAAGATGGCGGCTTCCACCCTGGGGCCTTGGGTTTGGTGAGGCACCTGATCCACAAAATGGCGGGGGCCAATCAGATAGTCTCTGACAAAAGGTTAACAATCGGGTCAGCTGCAAACATGTGCCACTACAGATGTCCTTTGAGATTTTTGTACTTCTCCACCCACTCCCATAAAATATTCCTTTTATTTTTTTTAGATGTGATGAAGATTGCACTACACCTGAGGTATTTCACTCACTAGCAGGTTTCACATCAGATGGGTTTTCCAATATTGGTAGATGGCACTTCATATCTCTCTCCTCACTGCATTGACCATAATAAAAAGTCCAGGTAGAGACTCAATGATCTCAGCTGGCTCAAAAACAGAATGGTTGCGTATATATCTTAAAAAGAGTTTGAGAGAAGATATAGTGTAATATACATACCTTCTTTGTTTTATTTCATCAAATTTTTAATGTAGCTATCCATAATGTTTTAATCTTGATATATCATTAAAAATGTTTTTTGGACATGGTACACAAAATGTTTTGGACATGTAGCATGTTATTTGAAGTACCTATGTACAGTCGCTGTACAGTACCATGGTACCACCACACAACTTTTTAAAGAATTAAAAAGTTTGAAAGCCTTTTTTGTATCAAGTAGTTTGTAACATGAAGTTTGTCTGAGATACATTTCAAATTCTGCCACAGAATGAAATCCTCAACATCATTAAAAGAAGCTGTTTTGTTTCTTTGTCGTTCTTGTGATGCAGACAAGACTCGTCTCACTGTCAATGGCCTTCTGTTTATGGGTAAACTCCTGTGTCAGTGCAGTGCTATGTTTTGCCATAAGCAGAAAGAGCTTGTTGTGGCCTCAGCATACAACAACAAAGTTAATGTCCATGTAACCAACTTCGGTGGTTGCTATTTTGGTGGTAGCTGTTTTAAGAGATTGCAGTGCATGGCAGTAAAGACACAAGGTTTCAAATTTTCCCTCGTAATGACATTAGCACTGGCTGTTGTTTTGATGAAATAGAGAGGAGAGAAAAGTACACTCGGTCAAAAAAGGTACTAAGCAAATAAAATGCAAATAAAAATTATTGAGGCATAATCTTAATTACTCACTTAATAATGTTGGCCAACGAGTAACCCGACTATGGCTATTTTAACCCAATTCATTTGGTTAAAACCAGTTGGGTTAAAAATAACCCAACAATGGGGTGGTATAGCACCTTCCCAACTGTGGGTTATTTTAACCCAATGCAATGCAATAACCCAACAGTTGAGTTAAATATTTATTTTTTATTTATGACCTTATTTTAATAAATAAAATACACTTTGTTTCGAAATACAGATATATGTATCAGTCAACAAATATATTTTTTAATTACAAACTAAATATTGGGGAGTCATTTAATGTAAATATACATAATTGTGTACATAAATTCAAAATACACAAGTGTACATACAGCGTATTTAACCCAACAGCCGGGTTATTACTAGAAATTACCCAACATTTTTGGAAAAATAACCCAATTTTGTAAATACCGTACATTTATTTAGCAAGGATGAGAAATTATCGATGTACTTACTTAAATTTACTGGAATCCTTAAAAAAAAAATCATGGTTTCCACAACATGTTTTCAACATTGATAATAAGAAATGCTTCTTGAGCAGCAAATCATCATATTAGAAAGATTTCTGAAAGACACTGAAGACTGGAGTAATTATGCTGAAAATTCTGTTTTATCATCACAAGAATACATTTTAAAATATATTATAATAGAAAACCGTTATTTTAAATGGTAACAATATTTCACAATATTTCTGCTGTAGCTATTAAAATCAAACAAATGCAGCTTCAGTGAGCAAAGGTGACTTCTTTCAAAAACATGAAAAGACTTCAGTATTTAAGTGACAATATTATACTGTATATAAAATGTAGGCTATATTAAAAAAATTAATTGTATTATTGACATTAATAATTGTATACTTTTTGATTTACCTCCTAGACTTTTGGCTGTATAAAGAGAAAGATACCATCACATGTTAATGCTCTTTCACTATTAATAACTGCCTTGGAGGACATCTCGAAATAACTCAGTAAACTCATCTTGACAGAAAAGGACTGAAGACAACACACCATTATTTAGGAGGGCAAATGCCATTATCAAGAAATACAGTGCCGAGAGTCCACAGCAGACGATGAAAACATGCACTATTTCACACACACACACACACACACACACACACACACACACACTCTCTCTCTCTCTCTCTCTCTCTCTCTCTCTCTCTCTCTCTCTCTCTCTCTCTCTCTCTCTCTCTCTCTCTCACTCACACACAAATATATAGATAATATTCACATTTAGTCACATGCACACACAAACACTCATGTGCAAACACTCATGCAGACACACACTCATGTGCACAAACTCGCCTCAGTGCGACTCACATCAATGTACTTTGATGTTTGGTAAGTAAGAGGGAGACCCCTAGTGGTGAAGTTCAAACAACCTGACCTTTTAGCTCTGCTGAGAGATGAAGGTGCTGAGAGCTTTGTGAAGTCATTTGCAGCCCTGGGGGAGGTTGCTTCTCAATGCTGATTAGAGATCAGTTTGTGTGTTCCCTCATATATCGCTCCACCCAGAGAGTTTTCAAAAGTTGGTTTGGACTGTACTTCAAACGTCAAGATAGTGGCTTTCATTACAATTCCAAATTAATTGAAATCCATCTGGTGGTTTCATACAGTTATATGTGTGAAATGTGTCTGCCATTATTTCCTACAGTAGCCTATCAAAATGTAGCCTATATGCAATAATTAATCAGTATTAGTAATATAATTCAGTAATAATGCATTATTTATACCAGATCAATTACAAAGGTGTGCACCTAGATTAATGAATAATGAGAAGCCAGATTTCAGTGCATGATCTTAGACATGGGGAATTAATTAATGGATCCCAGTTCAAATGGCTACAAAAGTGTTAATGAATAAAGCACATTTTGGGATATGCATCTGTGTAAAAGTATCAGTATATTGGATTTGATGCCAGCTATAGGAACATTCCTGTTCTTAAGTCCGAGATCCACTGTGAAACTAAACAAATCCAGACTCAGCTCAACTGTGATTTAGTGGCGGAACACAGGCTTTATTCTCAACCACTGCGGGACTTGGTGTTTCCATGGTAACTTATCCTCTGTGACATTTCTCTGGCTAAGGGAGTGCGTTCATGAGCAAAAAGACCCTTATCATAACCTGCTGCATCACTTTACAAAGCAACAATGCAAACGTTTGTTTCTCTCTCGGTAAACATGTACTGAGATGGCATGGTACTAGCCTAGTTTGTATTTTAATATTTTTTTTAAACAAAAGTCTGAAAGTTAAACTATCCTGTTGATTAGCCTACAATCAGTACAGTTTAAAAAATGGCAATAGCTAAATAACTGAAACGTCCTGCAATACTTTATCTAATTCATTTTGCAGCGATTTTGCTAAAAGTTATTTCTACGGGGGCGCTCTTGCATCGAATATTGTGTGTAGACCCTTGATCAATGTCTTAGGCAAGAATTTCTTAAAGGGTTAGTTCACCCAAAAATGAATTTTTGTCATCATTTAGGCTACTCATGTTTTTCCAAACCTGTGTGAGTTTCTTTTCTCTTTTAAAAAACCCCCCACAAAATAAGATATTTTTAAGAATATTGGTAACCAGATTATGGCACCAATTGACTCCCATAGTATTTTTTTTCCTTCTATGGAAGTCAATGGGTGCTGTCTGGTTACTTTAAAATATCTTCTTTTATGTTCATTCGACAGAAGAAACTCATACAGGTTTGGAACAACATGAAGTGTGAGTAAAAGTTTTGTGTGAACTATATCCCTTTAAAGCAAAAGGTGAAACTCACAAAGAAAAGAAAAAACAATATATATATATATATATATATATATATATATATATATATATATATATATATATATATATATATATATATATATATATATATATATATATATTGTTTTACAAAAAGCAGCATGATGGTACATTTTGGGTTTGAATTGGATTACGTCTATTTATTTATTTATTTAACTTATTTTGGTTTGTATGATACTGCCCTGCATCAATGCGCCTCTGTAAATTATATCGAGTTTTACATATTAGTGACTTGAATCATGCACTAAAAAGATTCACTGATTTGTTAAGTGATCCTTTCATTACGCCAGATCTTGGTTCGAGAACGAGATAAATTAGCCTACATCAGTCGATTCTGGCGCTCCGATTTCTGTTTAAACTTAAAACAGAATCGTTTGTGAAATGGGCGTGTTCGTTCAGTAGGCCCAACCAATAATATTTCTCCCTCACAAGTCGCAGTCGATTTCTGTTGGTTCGTGTGTTAGGAAATCAGTCACAAAGGGGAGAGACTTACGAACCAAACATTTGATTCAGTGCATGGAAGTGAACCAAAACGATTCGTTCACTTCAAAGATTCGTTCAAAAACACCGAATCGTTACAGCGCCACTGTGATCCACTTCGAGACATTTAGCTACGTTTTGGATACAGTCTTGGATACCGTTTTTTTTGCGAATTTTTCAAAACAGACCGCAGAGCCACATCGATGGATACTTTTTAGTCACGGAAACATTATTCTTCTGTGTTTCTGGTTGTGGGTACTCTGTGCTGTCCCAGCTAATGTAACGTTAGTTGCAGCGGTCAAGTATACTATTGATGTTATCAGAGCTGCCATTTAACATGTTTTAAAGGGTCTGTTTTCATACGCTGGCAGCATCACGTGCAGCATACCTGCCAACGCCTTTTCTCGCTTTGGCTTCGTTATTCTCCAAGCTCTAGGATAATTACAACCGCGTTAAGTTTTAAAGGTGTTTATTAATTGTTTTATAAACGTTTTGAAAAATGGGTTGCACTTTAAGTGCTGAAGATAAAGAAGCGATGGAGAGGAGTAAGATGATTGATCGGAACCTGCAAAAGGACGGAGAGAAAGCATCCAGAGAAGTCAAGCTACTGCTGCTCGGTATGATAAACTTTCTTAATACCAGCAATATTCAGTAATTCATGCTATGTTGTATACACACATACATGTTGTGTACAATGTGTATTTTTTTCTTCTGTTATATCTCTGTTTTAAGCGCTTTTGGAGCTTCAACTCGATTGTCTTCATGCAAGCAAGCTGTCCAAAAAGTGAAAACTTATCATCACTGCAAATATTCACGTTAATATTACAAAGGCAGCGATCAAACTTAAAAATTCAGCTTTACGCTGAAATGTTTTGCTGGGTGTTTAAGAATGTGTTATGTTGGCTCAGTGTTGTCAAAACATGTTTTCCCGCGGAAATCCTCCCCCGGTGTCCTAAAACATCCATTGATCATCCCTTTTAGGTTATTACCATATTTTACCTAAGTTACACCGTTTGGTTGCTCTGTATGACAAACACTCTCACACACCCTGGAATCACGGCAGTGTGATGGAGGGAAATAGCGAAAAGTAATGATGTGATTGTGGCTGTATTCCAGCTCTCAAAGCGTGATGGCATGCAGAAGATAATGGTTGTTTTGGACCATTAGAGTGACAAAATACTGGTGTTTTGTCTGTCTATTTTTTGTGTGTGGATACTTTATTGGTAGCATACAAGCTAGTCAGCTAGTGACTGTACAGTAATATACTGTAAATGGTGCATAGTAACTAGACACAACTCTCAGATAACTAGGCACAACTCTGATTATTTGTGGGTTTCTTTAGAGTTTGGATAAAAGTGCTAAAAAAAAGTAATGTAAATATATAGGCCTATTCCAATGATGTAGCAAGTGCCTTGTGACAGCTGTCGTTTCTGTTTGTTGTTGTCAGCTGTTGACAGGTTGTTTCTCTGAGTAAACCGTACTGGGATTTGTCAGAGGAGTGGTAAAATATGGAGGGACCGCTGTGATTTTTGTGTGGGAGGGAATTCCTTTGGACTGTCACTGTGATATTCTTCTGCATGCAGATTCTCTGTCAAAACAGGTTAAAAACATTGTAGATAGCAGATTACACAATCAAAAGTTATGATCACTTTGTCTATTGGTGTTTGGTGATATTTTTCGAATTCATGTTTAATGTTTAAATTTTTAAGTCACAAACAGATTAGACGAGGGCAAACAAGCGTTCCTGTCAGCAGGTAGACATTTGTACAAGTCTTTGTGTGCATGAAAATCATCTCTCTTTTTTTTCGTTTCTTTTTTTTTCTCTTTTCTCTCAAGTTATGTAACCCTTCCCCTCTTGGCATTTAATTCGTGCATTGGGGCATGTTAGGGGGGTTTGGCTTTTTACTCTGAATGCAGAAACCCACAGTATGCTGGAAGTGGGGCGAGCATTTCAATGAGCCGAATATTACATGCTCCGCTAAACTCAGAATGGAGTTCATAAATAAAAGCCGTTATGAAAGAACTGTCTAAGGACGGCGAGTTCTGAGAGTCATCCTGAATTACCAAATTATTTTTATCTGCTCTCGCTGTTTTAATACTGCTGCCGAGTTTAGACAGCATGGCTACATCCCTGTTGGCAAGAGGATTGCAACTGTCTGACAGTTCACTATGGCTTAGTTGTAGCTAATTAGCACTGCACAATGTGCTCTTAGCTTAATCACATTGTGAGAACTCACTTGTGAATTTTTCTTTGTGTCCACTGTGGCTTTCCTGACATCAGCAGATTCAGGGGCATTAGGCTATAATGACTAAACTATTGCTTCTGGCTGAACTGCTATTCAAGTGGTCTATTTAAAGGGGTACTACACCCAGAAATGAAAATTCGGTCATCATTTTCTCACCTTTATATCGTTCCAAACCTGTCTATCTGACTTCTGCGAAACACAAAACAAGAAGCTATTATGATTAAAAAATTAAGCTTCTTTTATATTCCACTGTTGTTAATCTCTTTCTATCTGTTCAACACAACTGAGTATGGTATATCAGTGCTGTTATTGTTAACTAGAACAATACATTGTTTAAATAAAATATAAATATTAGATGAAAATCCTCTGAAACTTCAAAATGTAACAAAAATCTTTAATTGGCAACTAGGCCTAACTGAAATAAAATAGGATGAACACAGGTACTTGTCACGGTGGCTGTAATGAACGCACATGATGAAAGGAATGGGGAGCATAAAAAGTATTTATTAAATCTACACAAAACACTTCTAGAACACAAATCTACACAAACAACCACATTTAACTTAGACGATGACGGACAAATGAACTGACAGAACTCAGGGTTTAAATGGACAGGGAGAGTAATCAAAATAAGTATGAACAAGTGAAAGTGGCAACTAATTAAGGCACAAAGAACACAGGCAAACCAGAACAGGAAACACAGTGAAAACTAAAACAGAACATGGTACATTAGTCCAGGCTGCTTTCAGGAAGGTGCGGCTTTGGAGGAGGACGAGGGGCTGGCAAAGTGCAGGACACCAGAGGAGATGAAAGAAGGAGAGGTCAGGGCGGCGATGGGAGGTTGGGAGGAACCAGGAACATTAGTAGTCAGACAGGAACCCATGCAGTGCGCAGCCAGGACGATGACCCACGGCAGAGTCGATGGAGGAAGGACGATCTGGGACGATCCTTAGCTCAGTCCTGACTGCTGTCAAGTTGTTGCCGATGCGCTGTTCACCAGCACCCACTCCACAACGTGGCGAAATCCTCTTGAGGACCGTTCTAAGGGAGGCATGCCTTGGACCGCTCGCTGAGGCTGGTGATGTAAAAAACCCAGAGAGAGTGGTCCGGATAGCGAGTTCGGCACGCCAGGTAAAAAAAACAAACTAGTGTGGTCTTCCAGGGAATGGTCCTTCTGCTCGGGGCTGAGCAGTTGGACAGCAGGTAGGTCTATATGCGAGGGTAGAAACTAAAGGGGAAAAAAAGAAATAAAAAAGTTTCTTAGGGTCCGAAACTCTGTCACAAATGGCTGTAATGAACGCACACAAAGAAAGGAGTGGGGAACAAAAACGGTCCTTATTAAATCTACACAGAACACTCAGGAGATCACTGGAGAAAAGATAGCATTAAATTACTTCATTAAACTTAGCCGATACCGGACAAATGAACTGACAGAACTCAGAGTTTAAATGCGCAGGGAGAGTAACCAAAATAAGTATGAACCGATTAATTAAATCAATAACTAAGGGCACAGGCAAATCAGAACAGGAAACATTGAAAACGAAACTAAATTAGTAATACAGTACTCACAGGACGAGTGCAGAATGAATGGAGCTATACCCCTCAAAATCCACTTTTCTCAAGATATAATTTTTTGTCTGGTAATTTGAATGTTGTATTCGAAAGGAGATGCAAATAAATTACACATTGCTGGGTGTTAGATTTTTTTAGTCACTTATTTGCTTTAAAAAGTATTTTATAATGTATGACCAGAGATACTGCTTTACGGCAATCCTTCAGTAACTTTGGTGCTTTCGCGCTCTGCACTTTCTTTTCTCTCGAGGCATCGACAACACAGGCTAGAAGACATTCTGGTCCCGCTGATCAAGCGGTATCTCTGGTCGTAATCAGTCCTTCACTGACCAATCAGCATTCATTAGCAGAATGCTAGCGTGTTATGGGCAACAACAACTCAAACTGTAAGACATTGAAAGGACATAAGAACTCGTTCATTCAACTTGCGACCTATAACCCATGTTGAACTTGCAAAACCTATAATCAAATCTGAGATTTCCCCACGGCAATCGGGTGAAATAGACAAATTTAGCCGTCTAGCTCCATAGACTCCCATTCATTTTGCACTCATGGGCGATCGCCCCTAGTGGAACTCGGGTGGAACTACAACCAAAATTCGGTACAATAGGACTTAATAGGGAGTGGCCAGGCTCTCCGTAGACCGGCTCTGGTATAGTTCACTCATGACAATTAGGCCCATGTATGTATTTTGTTATTGTTGTGTTGAAACGTATTGTCTTTATAATAGCACACTTAATATTAATATTTTTTCACAAAGTGTAGTTGGGTTTTTAATATGTGAAAATATACTTGCCTTTATATTTTAGGAAGCGGTCTCTCAAAAGGTCACACAGGTCACTGTAAAGGTTCCTGTTTGAAAAAGAGCTGTGTGACGATTTAAATGTAGGCTATATCCTTTTGTTTTCCACAGAAACAATGAGGTTGAGTAAATAATTACAGACTTTTCATTTTTTGGGGTGAACTCTCTCGTTTTGCTTGTCAACTGACGAACTGAGGGAAGACTTCTTAATGTAAAATTAGTTTCTGTTTGATAACACTATGATTATCCCACTGGAGGATATTGCTCAGTAGGGGGTTTGGCATCTGGTGTCTGTCTGCTCACAGCTCTATGTAAACCTGCACTGTTGAAAAGGCTAAAGGAAAATAAATCATAAATCATGCCTCTGCTCAGCTGGGGTTGATAATAGTAGTGATCTTAACCACACTGCACATGCCACTGCAACTAACTATATAATTACAGCAGGAGTGAGCCATTACCACACCCATTCAAAGCATTCACATGTGTATGTGGAGATGTTGTGCCTGTGCTGCACAGTCCCGGTGCGAGACCTGATGCTCGGAGTCGGACAGAATCCAGACCGTGTGTGGCTTTCATTCCAGAGTTGCAGTTATTAGGGGAAAGTGTGGAAGTTCTGATCTAGCTTCCGCTTTGTGTGCAGTGAATGATCACATTGACTTTGGCTGATCCTAAATCAGTTCTCTCACAATGAGAGACTTCAAATGAGTGAGTTAGCTAGTTAGATTGTTAGCTTATGATTGCCGATACGAGCCCAACATCATTTGCTCATGGTTTTGGACTTTATTTATATTTGAACTAAATTGTCTGTTTATTTTATTATGCAATATATATGTGAAATTAAACAATATTTTTATAAGGTACCTTTTTTTGCTGTTATAAATAGTACAATTTAAATATAATCTTTATCCTTGAGGTTTTGATCTAATTTTATGATGCATTGCTGTCTAAATCTATGATGCTGTCATTATATTGCTAACCTAACTTATGTTAATGAGAGAAGTAACAATGCCAGATTCATGAGTTTTTGCAGGCCACTTTAGGAATCATTTGATCCAGTTCATGATGACCCAATTTTAATGATTTGTATAGAAATTTGGCTTTTTGGGGTGAACTAGCCTACTCCTTTAAAAAAAACTGATTCGGCTTGCTTAACTGGTCACTGTTGTAAAGGTCAATAGGTTTGTGTGTGTTCTCTATCTGGTTGGAAAGTCCAGGTCTGATTTTAAAGAACTGTTTCAGTTTCTCTCAGCCATTGATAACTCATTGTGCTTTTACTTGTGCCAAGGCCTCATCAGACGTGGCAGGACGTTTTGGCCGTCTCACTCTCGGCTGCAAGCATGCCTGCGGTTCAAGACGCTCAGAAGAAATTTTTCACATGATTCTCTAGCCCCAAAGACCCACAGTTATTCCCTCGCCCTGCCATAAATTTGAGCTAATAGGGCAGCAATCCACACCTCAGAAGCAGAAATTATTGATCTAACCCTTAATGCATCTTACAGTAGATTTGCTGCATGTAACCACCAGCACAAATGACCCTGAAGATTGAACAGTTGACCAAGTGGGCTGAATCTTTTTCCTTTTTAATTCATTGTGATTCTTTTATTGTACAGCACTTTGGTCACTTTTCACCAGAATGGCAAGCCAAAGAATATTTAAAGTTCAACGGGTATCTTGGATAATGCAAATGTATTTTGTTGGGGACAGAATCTGTTACTCCATATCCAAAATGTGTTAAAAAACATCATGCAATACCTGCCAATTTGCATAAAAATTTGAAATGTTCTATTCATTCCTGTTGAGAATTACAGTTAAGCATTGGATTATGTACACACCATGCGTCCACTGGCCTGTTTGCTCATGTTTGTACAAACATCTCTTTCTGGTGTGTTGGTTAATAAGCCATCCAAGTGAGTCATTTGACTTGTTTATAAAAAGCTCGCCTATCGTCCTAACAAACACTTTGGCTGGGGGAAATAACATCAGACAAACCTTTCATCTTCAGGGCATTTAATCTCACCGTATGGCAAGCGCAACCTGAAATAGAGAGCTCATTCTGCAGCTCATGCTGGGCTTGTGATGTGGGAGGCAGAGGTTGAAAGCTTCTATTCATCTAATGCAGACCTTCTCCTGAGCGTGTGATGTTTGGGGTCAGGCGAATAGACTGCATTTATCAATTTGCCATATCAACCTCATCAACCACGTTGTGTGTCCTCTTTTAGGTGCTGGGGAATCAGGAAAGAGTACAATAGTTAAGCAAATGAAGTGAGTGTTTTGATTTATTTTTTTGCACAAAAAAACATTTGTTTGTGTACATGTATGTGTGTGTGTTTATTATTATATTAATATTGTAAAATTTTAAATTATATTCTTTCTTTTATACTATACATACATTTATGTTTATATAAATTATATAGATATTCATGTGTATGTGTATATATCTATATATATATATATAGTGCTTATAATCAAAATACATTGGAAATCATTGTATATAATACATATTTTATATTAATTTGTAAATAAATGAATGATTATATGGCCATTCAAGCAATCGCATGTATTTTTTATTTGCTTTCTGTACTGAATATTTTGGTTTGTGGATGACCAACATCAGAATCAGAACAGCCTAGACTGAGGGAACATTGCTGGCAGTTATCATTGGATTTTGTTGATTTAATTGTTTTGTTTGATGCGCAGTAGATGAATTTATCCTATCGGATTTGTTTTACTTTCAGGATCATTCATGAAGATGGTTACTCAGCTGAGGAGTGCAAGCAGTATAAAGTCGTGGTTTACAGCAACACTCTCCAGTCCATCATTGCCATTATCAGGGCCATGGGCCGTTTAAAGATCGACTTTGGGGACTCTGCAAGAGCGGTAAGATACGTAAATGAAAAATGCACGCAGAATAACCCATAAGCAAGAATTTATTACTTCTCTTGTCTAGACTGCATAGTGCTGGAATTCGAGTACAGCAATGTTTACACCCTCTGGACAACTCAAACTGAGTTTAGTTCTTCTTTTCAGCCTTCCCAGGACAAAAGTATTTCGATCATTTATAATATCATGATGCTCTGAACCACCATAATTGGTCACAATATCTCAATACAGCAATAATCTACTGTTGTTGTTTTCCCTCACTGGAATCTACTGAGGATTTCCCTGTTTTTCACCAAATTAACACAAGGAAGAATGATATTTAATTATTTATATATATACGTGGTAATATACAGCAATATATATATATATATTATAATTCCTGTCATACGAAAACAAACATGCAACACACCTATTGTAGCTTGATTCATGAGCTTATGAGATATATTGTAATTAATTCAAAAGAATTATGAGTAACATACTCCATGTTCAAAATTGAAATTGACTGACAGCTTATAGTATCATTAAAGGAGACCAGTTTTCAGATTGTGTTCTGTTTAACATCAGGATGACGCTCGTCAGCTTTTCGTGCTCGCAAGCACTGCAGAGGAAGGGGTCATGACCCCTGAGCTCTCTGGGGTCATCCGCCAGCTGTGGAAGGATGAAGGAGTGCAGACGTGTTTCGTCAGATCACGAGAGTATCAACTCAATGATTCAGCAGCATAGTAAGTGCACTTTCTTGAGATGGACCAAGGTTTTTCACAAGCTATTCTGTGGGGCCTAGCAGAGTGACCACATGTGCAGTTCATCGCGATAACATGTTTGACATCCAGAACGTGTCTAAATAATATATAAATAAACAGATATATTTGTTTGTGCTGTATTTCTATCAAATAAATGTTGTTAGTTTGATATTTTGTTCAGTAACATACATAAACATTTAAGTGTCCAAATACTTTTATACATTTTAAAATAAAGTTTACAATTATTTGAACAGAACATGCCAATGTTTATTTTGGCTTATGACTTTAGATAGTCATTTTGCAAATATTGTTTTTACTTACAAAACCTTTGGTTTATTGTACCATAATTTGTCTCCACAGAATCATCATGCTTTTGTTTGAAGTGTTTGATGTGGAGTAAATCAGATTTTGGTTTCCTTGTGCAGACCTGTTTAACATTTTTTTTTACCTGGTAGATTCCAGTTCATTGACTGGGGAAATTTGTGGCTTTCTGAATTGCATTGCGCAACTTTTTTTCCCCCTCAGATTTTTTCCATGTTACCGTCATTCTTTCACTCTGTTTTCAGCTTTGGTAGCCACTAAGAATGTTTCCAGTATGTAATGATAATCAAGAGCAAACTTCTCTCCTCTCAGTGAACTCATGCGTTCATGCATTGAAACTATAGAGCCAAATCTTCCAATATGAAAGAAGTTTTATGTTGTGAGCTACTGTTATGGCAGAATCAGAGTGGATGGGTCGTTTGATGGATGCATCTTTATTGTAGCCACAGGCCTGTACTGCAGTGACTGTAGAGTCTCTCTCACTCTCCACCACCGTAATTGTAAAAAAAAAAAAGTTACACTACAGTTGGGGTCAGTAAAACATTTTTTTTAACATACATTTAATTTGTTTATTCACCAAGGATTCACCAATAAAGTGATCAAAAGTGACAGTAAATTGTAAATAAAAGTAACAGTAAATACTTCAGGATCATTCTTAAAGATGGTTACTCAGATGAGGAGTGCAAGCAGTATAAAGTCGTGGTTCACAGCAATACTATCCAGTCCATCATTGCCATTATCAGGGCCATGGGCCGTTTACAGATCGACTTTAAACCTTCATGTCACATATTCTGTTGAATAATTAAATCAATGATGCTTGTCAGCTCAAAAAGATAAAAAGTATAATAAAATAAAAGTATGTGTGCAGGTCTCAGAACCGGTGCATCCTTTTTAAATGTGTTCCAGCTACTGAGACTCTTCTTACAATACATACAGTACTGTACATTTTACGTAATAGATCCTGCGTTTGGGAGTATTAAGAATCGACAGAGAAATGTGAGGATTTCAAAATGTCCTTCTAATTGCTCTTTAAACCATCCTGACATTGTTTTGTAAGGGCTTTCACTCAGAAATGCTCACTATGGTTTGTCTCTTGTCCAGCTATCTGAATGACCTGGATAGGATATCCCAGCCCACCTACATGCCCACTCAACAAGATGTGCTGAGAACTCGGGTCAAGACCACTGGCATTGTAGAAACACACTTCACCTTCAAAGAGCTCTACTTCAAGTAAGTGTCATCTCTCTCTCTCTCTCTCTCTCTCTCTCTCTCTCTCTCTCTCTGTTTCTCTGTCTCTCTGTCTCTCTCACTCTCTCTGTCTCTCTGTCTCATGGCCTGATCACAGTATATGCTGCTTGTATCTGAACAGGATGTTTGATGTTGGTGGTCAGCGTTCAGAGCGGAAGAAATGGATTCATTGTTTTGAAGGCGTCACTGCCATTATCTTCTGTGTGGCGCTCAGCGACTATGACCTGGTCTTAGCTGAAGATGAAGAGATGGTGAGTTTCCTTCCCACTGTGATCCCACAGCTAAATCAGAATGACACACTAGTCTGTTAGCAAGACCACATGACCAATTCCAAGACACATTTGATATGACGGATTAATGCAAATGTGGTAAAAGATGATAATCAGTGAGAAAAGCTAGTAGCAGAGCTCAGTATTTTGTTTATTTCTCCATCGCCACCACAGGGGATGTTCCGTTTGCCCTGGTTGTGTTAAAGTGATTTTCTCATAGCTCATGGAAAACCCACATAGTTTCCTCATGAGACCCAATTTCTTAAAATACACTGACTATTTTTCCATAAAAGGATGATTTTAGGTTGCATATTGACTTTCAGCGGAATTAATTGCACATTATAGAATTAAATACGCATTAATTCCGTCACGGCACTGAGCTTTTTTTAATGCAAATCTCAGCTCTCAGTTGTCAAACCGATCAAATGTGAACACATAAATGAGTCTCGGAGCAATATGTTGATCTTGATGTGTCCACAGAACCGAATGCATGAGAGCATGAAGCTTTTTGACAGCATCTGCAACAACAAGTGGTTCACAGACACATCCATCATCCTCTTCCTCAATAAGAAGGATCTGTTCGAAGAGAAGATCAAGAGAAGTCCACTCACGATATGCTACCCAGAATACTCTGGTGAGATTAAATCAAATATTGAAATATTGTACTTATGATTGAAAAGTTACTAAGTGTCTTAAATAACATTACATGTAAACTCACAGCTAAATGTATATGTTTTGAAGGATGATGCTACTAATAAGACAGTATATTCAACAATAGTTGTATTACTAACTTGAACCATCTGTTTTAGATGGGCCTGAAAAACTATTTAAATCACGTCTAAAATTAAATCATATATTTACTCAATCGTCATTATATTGCTAGAGCCTTTAGGGCAAACTGCAGAGTGGATGAAGTATTGCTTGTTTATAAAAAGTTATATAAATGAAGAAGGGACTACATGAGGTTAAGTTTGAACAACCTATCAGATGAGGGGAAGCACTGTGGAAAAACCTCTGTTTTGTGTCTGCAAGTTATCATCCTTCAGGGCCGGGTGAAAGTTGAGTCTTGCCGGTTTGGAGAGGTTTTAGTGCCTCACTCTGTCTTAATTTTTAAAACACAGTACATTTATAGATGTTGATTTGTCCTCAGTGTATTCCATTGAAATCAGTCTGGCCAATGGGCTGGACCATTGTAGAAAACGTACTCGGTTACTAACGTAACCTCGGTTCTCTCTAGGAGAGGGAACGAGTACTGCGTCGAAAGAACGCTACGGGAAAGTATTTCTTTGTCGAGATTGAAGCCTAAAAATTAATCCTTAATTTTGTAAACATGTAAAACGCTTTTCTGTAGCATACAACCCTAGGCGGAGCAATATCGCTCACCCATTGGCTGCTCCGCCAGAAAAGCACAGCCTATGCGAGGCCAGAGACGCTGACCAATGAGGGCGCTTCGCGCCCATTCTGCGTCATCTCCCGCCGAAACAGGCGTGGCCTAGGTCTATAAATACGAGCATAGCTGTCTAACACACCGATTTTCGTCACGAAAGCGACGCAGCGTGGGCACGCACGGCATGAGACGCAGTACTCGTTCCCTCTCCTAGAGAGAACCGAGGTTACGTTAGTAACCGAGTACGTTCTCTTACGTAGAGTTCTCTCGTACTGCGTCGAAAGAACACTACGGGAACCCCATGTAAAACGCCGTGCGTGCTCTTGGACCGACACAGACACCTAAGGGCGCGCGCGCCCTGGCATACAAGTGCCTACCCCAAGAAGTATAGGGAGAGCGGCTAAAATAGCATCATCCCTTTATAGTAGTGCCTCTAAGGGCATAATAACATATATATGAAAATATTAAATATATATATGAGGGGTAACAGCATGCTCATGGGACACCATGTCAGTGAGTGATGCTTAAACATTGAAGTGACCTGGGCCGCAACGCGGGGCAGGAACACTAAAACATAGTCTTCTAGACCGAGAGCAGTTTAGCCTGCAGCGCAGGAACCTCTAGGTTATAGAACCGTATAAATGTAGACGGGGAGGCCCAGCCTGCCGCCATACAGATATCTTGTAGCGAGATTCCACTATACCAAGCCCACGAAGAGGCCATGCCTCTCGTAGAATGTGCTCTGATGCCCAGGGGGCATTCCAAACCTCTAGATGCGTAGGCTAGCGCAATGGCATCCACTACCCATCGAGATAGACTCTGTTTCGTCGCGGCTCGCCCTTTAGAGCGCCCACTGAACGAAACAAAGAGCTGCTCCGTCTGTCGAAAAACAGCAGAGCGGGACACATAAGCTCTCAATGCCCTGACCGGGCAAAGGGAGCTATTTCCGTCCTCCGAGGCCGGCAGGGCCGACAGGGAGATGACCTGAGCCCTGAACGGTGTGTTGAGGGACTTAGGTACGTACCCATGCTTCGGTTTCAACACGACTACAGAGTCGTTTGGCCCGAACTCCATACAAGAAGCTCTAACTGAGAGCGCTTGCAAATCCCCCACACGCTTCACTGAAGCGAGAGCCAGAAGAAACACGGTCTTGAAAGACAGGTGTTTCATGTCAACTGAGTGAATAGGCTCGAAAGGGGCCCCTTTCATAGCGTTCAACACTGTAGAAAGGTCCCAAACGGGGACTGAAGGAGGCCTTGGAGGGTTTAACCTCCTGGCTCCTCTAAGGAAACGGACCACCAGGTCGTTTCTGCCCAGTGAATGGCCAAGCGTTGGATTAACGAACGCTGATATGCAGTGTTGTGGGTAACGCGTTATAAAGTAACGCGTTAGAGTACTCTAATTACCTTTTTCGTGAAATGTGTAACTTAACGCGTTAGTTTTGTGCGTTAAGTAATCAGTAACTTCGTTATTTTTTAAAAAAAGTAATCCGTTATTTTAAGGAAAGGAAAATCCCGAAATAAAAAAATTTCCCCAGGATCAAGACAGTGTTTCTGCGCTTCAATACTCCACCACCCTCCAGCTTCATTAAGGCACACGCGCGCAGTCTCTTGCTCTCTCTCTCCCGCTCTGCCATGCACGCGCTGCGCGGTTTGGACATAGACAGTATATAAACGGGTTTGGAGCACAGTCTCTGTCTCGCGGGCGCGCTCGCTCTAGATTCCGGAGATTTTAACTAATTCGCGGGCATCAGTGAGCTGCTATCAATATGCGGGAGACTCCCGGAACTTCCGATAGACTTGGGATGACTGCATTTCTATACTGAATTAATATTGGCATTATAATTATTGATTTTTTTATTGAAATAATAGCCCATCCGCGCATCTCTACTACCCGGGCTGGGAAGGTGTGAATTTTGATTAATATGTTCTGTGATAATAAATAAATAAATAAATAAAACGCTATGTGGAATAGCCTATGACTGTCTTTCCTGTTATTGTTATCCTGCAGTGTTAATTTAGTCGGATGACTGACGTTATTCATTGCCAGGAGTCACGACTTCTAGGTGCATTTAAAGGGGGCCGTGTCTGTCAATTAAGCTGCAGCATGTGTGAGGCGCTGCAAACGGCTTTTAATTTTTGGTAACGCATGAGTACTCTAACGCGTTACTTTTATGAATAGATAACGCAGTAACGTAACTGATTACTTTTAATTGATGGTAACGTTGTAACCTAATTAACTACTTTCCAAAGTAACTATACCCAACACTGCTGATATGGCAGCCACATAGACTTTGAGCGTGGATGGGGTTCTTCCCTTATCCAACAGTTCTTGGAGGAAGGAGAGAATCTCCGTTTCCCCGCACTGAAGCGGTGACAGACCTTGGTCTGAACACCAGCCAGAGAACACCGACCATTTGGAAGCGTAGAGCCGTCTAGTAGACGGAGCCCTAGCCTGTTCGATCGTGTCTAACACTCCCTTTGGGAGGTTAGCGGGTACCCGTTTATGGCCCATACGTGTAGGGACCAGAGCTCCGGGCGAGGATGCAAAATCGAGCCCTTGGCCTGCGAGAGGAGGTCTCTCCTCACTGGAACCGGCCACGGGGCAGTACTCTTCAGTCGCATCAAAACTGGGAACCAGGGTTGATTCGTCCAGTATGGAGCGACTAGTAGCACCGAGCATCCGCTTTCCTTGATCCGCTCCAGCACTTGAGGCAGGAGTGAGACAGGAGGAAAAGCATAGAGCGGACGGCGGGGCCAGACACTGGCCAGCGCGTTCGTGCTCTTCGAAAAAAATTCTGGGCAGTGAGTGTTTTCCTGGTTTGCAAACAGGTCTATTTCCGCTCTGCCGAACGTTTTCCACAGCAGACGCACTGTCTGTGTGTGTAGAGACCACTCTCCCGTCGGAACATTGTTCCGTGAGAGTCTGTCTGGGCCTACATTCAAGTGGCCTGGCACATGCATTGCTCTCAACGAGCGCAGGTTGTGCTGGGCCCATACCAGTATGCGTTCCGCTAACCTGAATAGGTTTCGGGATTTCACGCCCCCCTGGCGGTTTATGTAGGCTACTACCGACATGTTGTCCGAACGGACCAGGACGTGGTGCCCTTTTATCCGGGGACAAAAACACCTCAGCGCAAAGTCCACCGCCATTATTTCCAGGCAGTTTATGTGCGGTAGTTTGGCTCGTTCTGGCCACTGGCCAAAGAACGGTCTGCCGTCGAGCAGTGCTCCCCAGCCTGAGGTGGACGCGTCCGTGGACACCACCTTCAGGCTCGAGGAAGTCCCCAGGCTTACACCTGACCGGTACCAGTCTGACGCTCTCCATGGTGTCAGGGCTGAAATGCATTCCTGATTGACTTTGAGGCGATAACGACCGTGCAACCATGCTCGGCGCGGTACGCGCGCTTTCAACCAGAACTGCAGTGGGCGCATGCGCAGCAGGCTAGGGATAGGCCGAATGGCAGGACTGTGTACTGATATGCCCGGCCCTCGAAGGCGAATCTCAAAAATCGCCTGTGACGTGACGCAATTTGTATGTGAAAATACGCGTCTTTCAGATCTATCGCCATAAACCAGTCTCCTCGGCGAATCTGCGCGAGGATTTTTCTGGTCGTGAGCATTCTGAACTTTCGCCTTGCTAGCGCTTTGTTCAGACGTCTTAGATCCAAAATGGGTCTGAGACCCCCGTCTTTCTTGGGTACCAGGAAATATCTGCTGTACCAACCCCCTTCGCTTTGAGCTTGAGATAAAGGCTCTATGGCCCCTTTGCTCAATAGCTTCGCTATTTCGGCTCGAAGTAGGTGTGCTACTTCTGTTTTTACCGTGGTTTCGACTTTCTCCGTGAAACGGGGAGGGCGTCGATGAAACTGTAGCGAATAGCCTCTTTTATAGTCTCTAGCACCCATTCTGAGACCCCGGGAAGTCTTTCCCATGCATCTGCACGTGTGACTAGGGGTTGAATGTAATCTGGGCCCTGGTCGCGAAATGGCGGCGACACGAGAGCAACCGTGTGCTGTAACATGGACGCCGTGGCGTGTGAGGCGGGGGGTATGTTTAACACAGTATGCATCCCGCGCGCGCTCGGCTCTCTGAGTTGAGAGAGAGCGCGCGGGGCGAGCCCCGTAGGGCTCGTTATATTTGTGAATAAACGTGGGCGCTTGGTGGCGGGCACATTTATAACACCGGGGACACTGTGTTTGTGTACTGACTGACCGTTCGTTAGTTTCGTTTTTACAGAAAACGCGGAACGTGCAGTGTGTAGTGGTTGTGGGCACTGGACAGTGGGCACGCTCACTACATGTAAAGCACAATCGGCATGAGTCGATTTTATGTGTGCATACCCTGTGTTGTACGGGGCTGTGCTTGCACGGGTTGAAAAACCGGGCTCTGGTCGCGAAATGGCGGCGACACGAGAGCAGTCGTGTGCTGTAACATGGGCGCCATTGCAGCGTATGATGCGGGGGGCGCGCTTAATCGAGCGGGCAGCCCGCGCGCGCTCAGCTCTCTCAGCTGAGAGAGAGAGCGCGCGGTGCGAGCCCCGTACGGCTCGGCATGTTTGAGAATAAATGTGGGTGCGTGAACGCGGGTACATTTATAGCACTGGGGAGTACTGTCTATTAGAACTGACTGACCGTGCATCGGTTTCGTTTCATAGAAAACGTGTGACCTGTAGCTTGTAGTGATTGTGGGCACTTGAAAGCGGGCACGCTCACTACATATGATGCACAATCGAAAGAGTCGATTTTATGTGTGCAAGCCCTGTATTGTGTGTACGAATGGGCACTGGTCGTGGGCATACGTGTAGTTCGGTTCATTTGGTCCGGACCAAGGGAAAAAAATACTTTGTAGCATTTTTTTAGGTGTTTTGGTTCCTTTTCACACCACACTCTGGTCCGAATCAGTTGATGAAACGAACCAAAATGCAGTCACGTGACAACATCCACATCACTCGTTGGCCAAATGGGTCTTTTCATAACTGCACTTCGATTGTCAGAATTAACGTGCAGGAAAATTCCAACAGAACAAACGGAAGTAAACCAAGAGGAGGAAAATCGGGCAGACACGCCGCTTTTTACTCTAGAGAAACGATTTCGTGGGCTGATTGTATCCGTCCCTGGTCATAGTTTATTATATAGTTTGTCTACACCACTTTAGGCAAACAATAACATTTGAGAATGAAGCGAGGATGCGGCTTGAAAATAATGTTTTATGCTATGCACGCGGCGAGTCACTTCAGGAGGAGAAAAGTGCATTAATGTTGCTAAACAGTGACATAATGCACAGCGCCGCTGACTACGGCAGCTGGTTTAGTCCAAAAATCCCCAGTTATTTGGCAGTTGGGTCTGTTCAAGGTCGGATCACGTTCTCAACACAAACGAACCGATCCAGAGTTCGTTTGAAACCGTACCGAGACCACCTCTCCGAGGAGGTCTCGGTACGCTTGTTTGGTCTGCTTTTGGTGCGCACCCGAGTGCGATTGCTGTTTTCACACCTGCCTCATTTAGTTCGGTTGAATCACACTAGAGTTCGTTGTCCCCCTTGGTGCGGTTTGTTTGGGCAGGTGTGAATGCAGCAATCGCACTTTTTTTCATACTGGACTAAAATACTTGAGTATTTTTATCTTGTGCCTCGACTAATCATCTTCTGACTTGTTCATTGATGTAACATTCTCCATATTCCCACTTAAAAAGTTTTGTTGGAGTATCATTAAGAAATCGTTCTATGTTTAATACATGTTAAAATGTCATTTTTCCCTGTGATGGCAAAGTTGAATTTTCAGCATCATTATTCCAGTCTTCAGTCACATGATCCTTCAGCAGTCATTCTAATATGCTGATTTGGTGCTCAAGAAAGATTTCTTATTATTATCAATGTTGAAAACATGCTGCTTAATATTTAAACTGTGACACATTGTTTTCAGGATTCTGAATAGAAAGCTCAAAAGAGTAGCATTTATTTGAAATAGAAAACCTATGTAATGTTATAAATGTCTCTGCTGTCACTTTTGATCAGTTTAATGCATCCTTCCTTGCTAAATACAACTATTTATTTCTTTGCCAAAAAAAAAATTTGAACACACAAATCTTAAACTCACATTTGTCTTGTGATGCTCAGGAACGTATGCATATGAGGAAGCAGCGGCCTACATCCAGTGCCAGTTTGAGGATCTGAACAAAAGAAAGGACACAAAGGAGATCTACACACACTTCACCTGTGCCACAGACACCAAGAACGTACAGTTTGTGTTTGATTCAGTCACTGATGTCATCATCAAGAATAACCTCATAGAGTGTGGTCTCTATTGAAGCATCATCTGTGTGCTAAGGTCAGTACAACAAAAGAGAAAAGGGCCAAAACCTACAGGACTGTTTCAAATGTTTTTACACACAAATCATGATTCAGTAATACGTTTGCACTTATTTTTTCCTAAATTTAGTACCATACATTTGGAAATACCACAGGCCACTGGTGACCTTAAAAAAACATGAAATATATTTTTTATATTTAATAATATTAAGACATGTTTTATTTATTTACAGTTGATTATGGAAGATTTCAGAGCTTCACTGGCTGGTTGTTCCTGGTTTTGTCCATTTCGTCTGTCAGCGGATGAGCGAGAGAGACTGCCACCCCGCTGCATGCACCCGTCACGCTAAATGCGGTACCTATCACCATGAACAGGATTTTTGAGACTATTTTATTTCCCCTTAGTCTTTTTTATATATATATATAATGACAGTCTGTGGTGGTCATTATTTCATTGCCACTTCCTTTTAGTCTTAATTTTTTTGCCAATATTCCTCTATAGGTATTACATGACACACCACTATGCATAGATCAAAATACACAATGGACGATATCATGTGACTATATGCCAACCCCCATTAGATCAAAAATCTTTAAGATTTCAATCTGAGTCCTATTAATAACAGTGTATCAGTTCTTATGGGAAAGAACGTTTTTCATAGTGATTATTTTTCTAATTTAGGAATTATTTAGGTCTGTCTTTAAGACTTTATTTGCAAACACAGCAGAATTTCTATGAATTAAGTCGCTATGATGATTGAAACGTTGTTAAAACACAGCAACAGGACACACTTTTTGTTACTAATTATTAGACATGAATCACTTTATATAACAAACTGTTTTTGTATTTCTTAAGAACCTGTAAAGGTGTGAACAAATGCTTTTCTCACAGATACATTTCTGAATGGTACGAAATAATGACCCTCTGTTTGGTCAAGAGTACTTGGGAACAAATGCCATAAAAACAGAGCATGATGGCTGGATTTGCATTTATGTCTTGAGTACAGCCTTTTCTAAGACTTGTTTGATGTGCTTTTGTTTAATCCTGTGGATTTTAGTATTTTTTTTTAAACAAACTGACACAATGTGATCTGGTTTGTAATACCTGTGTTTAATATGAAAAGTGTTTCCATTGATTTAAGACTAATGTCTATAACATATTGAACATGCCAAATAGCCAGAGTCACTATAATATTTTCAAGACAGCATTATCCATATATTCCAATACTGGTACATTGAGTACATCAATGAATTAGTCTGAATTCATTCGACAATCTGTATATCAATCTTATATCACGGTGCTTTATTTGAACTATTTTAAATATAAAAAGTGCAAATGAACAGCTAACGGTAATGATAGCACTGAATCACTATTATGCTATAAACTTGGTTTGTTTCGTTTCTGAACACATTGGGTATTATTTAAAAATGTTTTTGCTTAACGGTTGTTTCTGATCATGTCCATACTACCATGTCACCAATTGCTGCAGTTTTGAGAAAATACATATGCAAACCTTTGTTTAAGGAAACCTATATATATAATCATGATCAGAAATTAACTTTACCAACCATCAGTTGAAAAATATTTTTGGAACAAAGAATATTTGATAATTTTAGTCTTCAAACGGCGAAGACAAATATACCGTTTTTTTTTTTACACTAAGAATCATACCTAAATGTATTTTACCATGCGTCTTATTTTAATGAGACCGTGTATCTGATTTAATATTGTGCAATTGCCAATGTTGGCTCTTTTATTTCCTACTATTTCAGTTGTTTTTCTGATTGTGCCTGTGGCTCTGAATGTGAATTTATGTGTAGTGTCACGATTGTTGGATATCTTTACTAATTTTAGCTGTCTTTTTTTATTATATAGTGCTCTTAGCAGAAAGAGTGTTTTGTATTGTGTGAGTGTTTTGAGTGTTTTCATTTGTACTCAAAATGAGATCTGACATAGAAGGTCAGTGTTTAAAAATACCATTTAATACAATATAAGGGGGCTCTTTCGTGAAAGTGCACAATTACTATGGTGCTAATAGCCAGACAATTGCAGCGCATAGTAATCCGACACCAGCAACCAGTGGAATTGATGCAAGTCTTTATTTCATGTGCCTACATTTACATTCCAGAACATCTCCACAAATTCAGACCTCAGGTTTATAGCAAAGCAACAGGCCATTCTAGAATTTTCACTTGTTACTGTAATACTGTATCATAAATATATATATATATATATATATATTTATGTCTCCATATACATTTTATATAGAATCTTCTTGAAACAGAATTTTTGTTTGCCTACTCTTATTTACAAAACATACTGCCCTACTATATTTGGGGCTGAAAAATAAACATATTTCACATATTGTGTTAGCTGGTTAAATTCAAACAATCAGGTCTTGATGGTATGCACGTTTTTCCTCTCTCAAAGGAGACCAGACACTGCGCAGCACTGTACGTGTTTCTAATTGTTATTATGGGATCTGATGTCCCACTATAATGTTTTTATTACAGCAACATTTATTTGCATTAAATTTACTTTTCTTTTTCTGGAAATGAATGGGAAAAAAAAAACATCTAACAGTCAAACCTCTATAGGTTTAACATTAAAACACAGTGAGAGGAGGCTTCTCTACAAGCATCATTAACTCATAGCATCAAAAGTCCCCTTTCTTTGGTAATCCTTCTCTTATTGACTCTATTAGCAGTTTGAACTGTTAGGAAATGTTTTTAGAGTCCCTTTGGAGAGCAGAGGCCGTTAGTCTAATCTGGATCTAGTCTCTGAGGTTTGGTTGGGATGTTGAAGTTGTTCTTTGCCCGGGGATCCGCTGACCACACTTGACTGCTTGCTGTAGAGTTCACCTTCATGCCACCTGTGGATGTTCTTTTGTTACCATGGCAACTTCATCAGAGTAAATCCAATCATTCAGGTGGGGATGGGGCAGAAAGATCTGGAAAATAACATATAATCACTTAAATCATTAAAAAAAAATCTTATTACAAAAAAATCTGAATTACAGATATAAAGATATAGAGTTTATAACCCACAATTGTGACTTTATATCACACAATTCTGAGAATTACTTTTTTGTTTTTTAAGTTGCGGAAACAAGCTTAAAAGCTAATTCTCATTGAAATGATTTTACAGAACTTTCTGAAGTTATAACACCCTGTCTACACTGGAAGCGTGGAAACTTTACATCATCCTAGCATGTTTTCTACCTTTCTACCAGGTCGACGAATTCAGCAATAGCAAACTGAAGAGTAACTATGCATCCAAGTTTATTTTAATGTTATTATTTTATTTTCAAATCGCTTGATACAAAATTACTTGTATGACTGTTACTGTTATTAGTATGGGTGTTTGTTTTAATTTATATGCAAAATATTAGAAACAAAAGCTGGTTTAATTTAATAGACCAGAGACCAAAAACTTCACAAGCTGGGTTTGGAGACAAGTTACATAAAAGCAAGTAGCTGGAGTAGCTCTGAATAGAATAGAAATGGGGAAATCTGTCAACTGAATTCAGAAATGTACTTTTAACTTTCCGCTCATGTCCATTGTAAACGGTGTGAGAATCTGCTTTTTTTTTTTTCAGGGAACGTACCTTTGAAAAAGTCGATAGTGTTTAGAACAGACCACAGTCCTTAAGGTTTTCTTTGATGATAATGTCTGTCACAGCGTTAAACACGATCTCGACGTTCTTTGTGTCCGTGGCACAGGTCAGATGTGCGTAGATCTCCTTCACTCCCTTCTTCATGTTCAGATCCTGAAATTGATTCTTGATATAGTTGCTGGCATCTTCATACGTGTTTGGACCTGGAAAATTGAGATGTTCATCAATTATCATAGTCGCCCATGGTAGTGGCTGTTTTTGTGTTTACAGTTCCTCTACCAATTGCAATAGATTAAAACAATGCAGACAGAGTTAGTTCATTGAAAAATGGAAATTAATTGACTCCCCTTTATACTGATCCAAACCTGTATGACCTTCTATCTTCCGCTGAGGTCAATTTTTAAAGAATAGCCTGACAAATCTTTTCAATAGAATGAAAGTGAATGACTGTCAAGCTTCAAAAAGGGTGCAAAAGCACCATAAAAGGTCTATACCAGCCATAAGAGGCCATACCAGGAACATACCGAAAGTCATTATTCACTAATAGTCAGTTAACTGTTGTGATTGGTTCAAGTCAATTAATTCATTGAAAAGATGTGACTCAATAGAATGATTAATTTGTAAATCAGACATAGTCTCTCATGAACTTGCAGAGGAGAGCTTGGGCAAATCAAGATAATAACAACTTAAATTTTAGTTTGTTTTCACACAAAGCTATCATATGGCTTCGGAAGACCTAATTTATTATACTTTCATGGTACTTTTACTTTTTGTCATTCTGAAGCTAGACAGTCCCAGTCCTTGTTCGCCAGGAATGGCCTGGATGATTTTATGTTCTTCAGAAGAAAATCATACAGGTTTGGAATGATAGGAGTGTGAGTTAACAGTTAAGTCCTGGGCAAAGTACTGTTTTAAGGTGCTGTGTTTATTTATATAGAGACCTCACTCACCGTCATAGTCAGGGAAACAGATGCTCAGGTGGACTTTCTTGATCTTCTCCTGGAAGAGATCTTTCTTGTTGAGGAAAAGCACAATGGAAGTTGTGGCGAAGAACCTGTGGTTGCAGATACTGTTGAAGAGATGGAGACTCTCGTGCATGCGGTTCTGGAAAAACATGAGGAACAAAATAATATAAGTTGAGAAGCAATCCTTGAGCTTCAGACATCATTATCAAACCATTCAATTAGGCTCTATGATATTTATAATGTGAATGATCTTGATTTATTTGCTGAATAAAGGATCTGTAAGGTCTGTTCCTCATTCTTAAAAACAATGGTTCCAAAGCGGAGGTTTCACAGCAATGCCATAGAAGAACCATTTAGGGTTCCTAAAGAACTTCTAATTAACAGTCACCAATCACAAGAACATTTTAATAATCAAAAGAATTATTAAAAAATACTTTTTCCACTAAAAAATAACCTTTTGTGCAATGGAAAGGTTCCAGTGGCATTAAAGGTTCTTCATGGAACCACAGATGCCAATAAAGAACCTTTGTTTTTAAGTGTGTTGGCTAAAGATAAGCGCTTACCACTTCATCATCTTCTACCAGCACCATGTCGTAAGCACTCAGGGCTCCACAGAAGATGATGCAAGTCACACCTTCGAAACAATGAATCCACTTCTTCCTCTCGGACCTCTGGCCACCCACATCGAACATCCTGCGGCCCAGAGGAACATGAAAAGGTTTCATTCAAAGCTTTGGTTCATTTTTCTTTGCTGAAATCTACCTAAAATAGTCCTTTTACATGGATAGTCCTATTACATTTTTTGGTCTTGAGTATCATTACATTACCATTTTTGTGGTTCTCAATTTTAACAGAGCATGTAATAAAGTTGATTCAATCCCTTCAGGCAGGTAAGACACACCTGAAGTGGAGCTCTTTGCAGCCGAACTGTTCCTCAATGATACCAGTAGTCTTGACTCGAGATCTCAGCACATCCTGCTCAGTGGGGAGGTAGTCGGGTTTGCAGATTCTGTCCATTTCGGCCAAGTAGCTATGGAAGATAAGTCAGCAATTCATTTAAAGACACCTGAATTATACATTTGCTAAAGTACTGAAAAAAGTGTTGTACTTACTATCCAGCGGAGTCGTTTAGCTGGTACTCAGCAGCTCTATCAAAAGAAGCCTGCACGCCTGAATCCTTCCATAGCCTCTTGATGACGTCTGCCAATTCTGGAGGCATGCTGCCCTCCTCAATGGAGTCAGACAGGTTCTGGAGCTTCTGACCGTCCTCCTGCATGGGACAGTAAAACGGGCACTGTTAGGCATCATATGGTCAGTCATCAATTGGATTGCTAACGAGTACGAGGTCAAATAAATAGAAAATGAGGTCATTTAAAAAAATTAAATATGCACAGATACATTTTTCACAATAGGATCTAAACATGCATTTCGAAAATCGATAGGGTGAATTTTCATCGCATGCCGACTTTAACAGTGGATTTCAGCGTGTGGATTTTGTTAGTATGTGAATATCTACAAACTAATCATTGTTTTTTTTTTGGAGTTGTTTGGCAGACCTGTGCTGCTGGTGACCCAAAGTTGAGGTCCAGCATCTCCATGCCTCTGATGATGGCCAGAGCAGACTGCAGAATGTTGCCAAAAATAATAGATCGGAACTCCATTTGTTCTTCTTTTGTATAACCACCTTGATGGAGAATTCTTTGGGGGGAAAAGAACAGTGTTTTGATTAATGATTTGTAGATTAATTCATTTACATACACTGCAGCCAGACTACACATTCACTACCACCTGGTGGTCACAGATTAGCATTACAAGGTGTTGAAAAATGAACGCAAGTGCTGGCATTTCCCAAATGCACACCAATTGTTAAGAAATAATTCAACTAGAATGTATGGATGAGATTTTAAATTCAGATGAAACTTATTTCTCGAATGTGCTTCCACAAGCTGTAATGGGCTCTTCTGAGCATGTATTCTGTGTTGCATGCATTTATACTCACTTCATCTGTTTTACAATGGTGCTCTTCCCTGACTCACCAGCACCTACAAGACAGAGAGAGAAACGTGTGAGTGTACATAAGAACAAAAACAAAACAAAAAACGAGCATCAGATCTATTTTCGACCAAACTATGTCCCTCTGTGACTTTTGGCTTAGTTCAAAGGTCTTTGGCCTAATCATATTGATCTGAATATCACCTCGGTATGTGTCAATATGGTGGTTACGACTCTAGTTTAGGTCTTACACACAGTGCCTTTCTCTGAATTTAACTGTTTATTTTATATTTTAATAACGAGGTCAATGTTAAGCAGAGATAATCTGTCAGGGAAAATGTATAGATTGTCATTGATGTCCAGGTCAGAGGAAGGCTCTTTAACCTGCTTATAAAGTGACCCAATTGGATTTGTGTTAGGGAAAGCTTCTCAGAAGATCACTGACACTTTGATTCATCTTGGAGCTTCAGTCAGTCGAGGGCGAGGGGGTGGGGCTCAACCGTCTCCCGTGGCAACTGTCACTCTTCTGTGCCCTTTACTTACTGAGTTAACTGTAGCTGTGGTGGTGATGTGTTAAGAGAACTTGCGTCATCCCTGGTACATCTCTGCCTGTACGACTGCTTAGTTTAGAAACTAGATTAGATTATATGTAAAATGGCTGTCTACTTCCTAACTGTCAGATATGAACACGCATCACTACAATTAGTATCACGCTCTTTGACTTTTATTGTGCAAGAGAAGTGATTTCTTAATGTATTGAGAATGATTTTCAAAACTAATTTCCAAAATTCACTACATGCAGCATGTATCTGTTCTTGAATTAGTTAATTGGTTATATTTACTTGCTTCTAACTTTGTATTTTACCAATGTTATTATTATTTGAGAACATCAGATTACAAACTTCCTCTTCAGACAGGAAGTGGCTTGTGGAGCTGGAAGAAATCAGGTCAGTACTTAATCAATGCATCTGTCTCACAGTGATTGGCTGAAATTGCTCATTGATTTAAAGCGTCCTGATGTAACAAACTGTTAGGAGCACTGAAACTGGCCTCCTCTGTTTTCCGTTCCCATTGGAAGATAAACTGAACCTGAGCTTAAGAGGATCGGGGCTTAAACCATCACGGTAATCGGATTCAGGTCTTATTGTCAATATGCCACAATTCACAGGGTTCCTCGGGTTGTGATCTTTTAAGGCGACTTCACTTGCAGTGAAAATGTTGCTACAGGAAAGCTGGAATCGATCGTGCAAACATTTTTAAAAGCTAATTTCGAAAATCCTTAAAACTGAAAACATTAATAAATGAATTACACCTTAAGATCATTCATGCTAAATAATTTACTGAAAAAGAGCTGATGTGCATCAACTAATATACATGTCAAATTAATCGAAAGTACATGTGTTATATGGCACAAAACGACATAGTTTGTAAAAACATGTGTATGCAATTATGAAGTCAACTGATTACACATGCAATGTATAATTTATGAAATAATTACATAACCTGTGATTGTCTCAAATCTTTTGTAAGTCAGAATTTTGCTTAAAGAATGTTTTAACACTCTGCCCTAGTGCATCTATAACTCTTAATCCCAGAAAGAAAGAAAAAATCAGAAGAATAACCTTAGGTTTTTAATCCCACTTGGTAATCTCAACTGCATTTTACTCGCATGCAATTTAGTATTAGTGATCACCTGTTGCAGGCACAAACGTACATAAAGCATCTGAAGTTTCTGCATCAGTAACTGGTTCTGGAGGCAAAATTCCTTAACTCAACACCAATGTGCTGGAGGAGTCAAACACTGATTTCTTACCCAGCAGCAGAAGTTTGACCGTCTTGGCTTCTTTATCAGCATCTTCCTGGAGCTGTTTTTCCAGCTCTTTGGACTTCTTGGCCATTTCCTTATCCTCTGCACTCGCTCCGCTACCCATCTCGTCGTCAGACGCTTCCCTGTCAAGTTCCTCAAGGTAAGAAATTTTGACGGCTTTCCCTGTGCTTTGCTGACAGAGAAATAGATGCAGGTTGCCCTGTACCTTGGATCACGCGGTAGGGGGAGGGTCGCAAAAGTGTTGATTCCTCTCCTAGGTGTGACTGACCTGCCTCGGGATGGACAAGTGGATAGAGACAGGCACAGAGACTGAAGCGGACTGCCCTGCTTCCTCCTTTGGTTGCTCTATCCCCTCTAATTCCTCCTTGTCCACCTCAAAAGTCTTAGCTTAGGATTGGGGAGGGCTTTACCGATCTTCCTGTGTGAACCAGCCAATCCTATTAGCTCAGCTAACAAGGACAGAAATGAAGGTTGTAAAAATTAGGACCAATGCTTCTAGTGAATAGAATTTGACATTGATCAGATGATGGAGTGTGATTTAAAGTGTGTGTGATCAATTGGAGCTGATATATACACAATATTTGAAGTTTTAGGAAAATGAAGACATGCCATGATACATATTTTATATGTGCAAATTCCAAGTTTGTTCCAAATTCCTGTTTCTGAATTTACAAACAAAATTTCTTATAAATATTTGAACTCTGATGTTGATTTAGTTCTGACAGATGCAGAGGTCAGAGGATGAAGGGTTTTACTCTTGTCCTTGGCGGACTTTTTTGTCCGAGGAGTTGACACGTACAGCATTATGTGATGCACACACACATACAGCCAGTTTCAAGTGTGATGTAACCTTGATCTTGGGGGACTGGAGGTAAAGGAGGAGGACTTACAGGTCAGTGTGTCTTGTTTCCGAAAGATGGGAGTGGTGAAATCAGCACTGAAGTTGCCATCCGATCGCTGTTCTCTTCTCTAACATCATCTTTAACACCATTGAACAGATCTTTATCTCTACCTCCCACTGTGCTTAAGGGAATGAACCTGCATTAACTGTCCGCTATCCTCAATAAGATTTATTCTCATTGGGCTGTGAAGACTGATTTATTTTTATCCCAGCCTAAAGGTTGTATTAAATGACTCCTAATGCAGTCCAAAATTACTATCGCTTTTACTACTCACTCAGCAACTTTTGCCATCAGGCGGCTATTTTCTCTCTATGTGTATTTCACTGATCTATAAACTGTGTGCTTTAACAGTTTTGAATAGTGACATCGACTCTTAATGGCATGAAAATGGTTATTGCTAACTTTTGTTCATTAAAGCAAAGATCTTAGAAAAAATCACTTTTAAAAGTAATGCATTAATTGCATTAAATAGTTACTTTTAATGGAAAGTAATGCGTTACATCACTGTTGTGTTACTTTCTCTCAGCTGGGCTGGGCTGGGTTTTTTGTGTGTCATATTTAAAGGCTCTTTCACACCTGAAATGAAGGAGCCTTCTGCAGAGGAATGGGATGCAGGAGAAGAAAGTTTGTTGAAATGTTTCTTTTTTTGCTTATTAGTATGACACTGGTTTATAAAGTGAGATTAAATACATAAAGTATATTTGTGTAATTTAACACATTTAATTATTGCAGGTTTGTGTAATATTCTGAGTTTGAATTTCACATTTTTTATTGATTTTCAGGAATAGAATACTGAATTTGTTTTTGCACAAATGAGATGAGTAAATGCCTGCTCACATTTCTAGAACTACCATCCTGTTAACTCACAACGCTCAACGCTTCTGCACTCACGATTCCTCTCAACATGCCATTGCTCATGTTGAGCATGCTCAACATTGAGGGGTCCCACTCTCAACAAGGAGACCCATCAATCAATACATGGGAAAACAAAGTAACCTGCATTACTTTTTTTTTTTTTTTTTTAAGTAGGCTAACTCCGTTATTTTGTTTAAATGTAATAGTGTGTTACTCGTTACTTTAAAAAAAGTAATCTGATTACGTACTGTAACTCGTGTTAGTTTATAATGTGTTACCTCCCAAAACTGGTCAGGGTAAGATACAATGTGCATCTGTAAAATAGATGGCCTAAGTTTTGCATGTGCAGGGTGATGATGCAGCCAATGTGTTATTAAGGGAAATAAATGGAAACATTTGTTAATTTAGTTGTCATAGCACAACATGTAAAGAGGATTTAATGAATAGAGAAAATATCTGAAATGTTTTGGGTTCTAAAATTCAAACTGAACCGAAAACCCGCGAGTATATCGCGATACTCTCATGGCGTAACGTTACCGAACACGCCCCTGTCCCCTGTAGCCGAGCCCAGCCCTAACGCATTGTTGAGGTTGCGGAGCGTGAGTCTAGTGATGGGCAATCCGGCTCTTTTTCGTGAGCCGGCTCATTTGACTCAGCTCACTGAAATGAGCCGGCTCTTTTGACTCACAAACGGCTCTTTAAAAAATAAACGTTTTAACTCCCTGAAAGTCCACCGCACAACAGTGCAACGTGAATATTCACATTTTTTATTGTCCATAACAACCCGAAAAATTGCCTGCTTGCCTTGCACATCTAATTAATGTGCAAAGTTTTCCGACAATTTTTCTTAGGCCTAGGCCTACCTTCTTTTTTTTATGTGGATGTTTTTGAGCTTGTAGAAGTTAGCTCTTACGTTCTTCTGAACATCTTGCGCTGCCATTGCCCGATGTCATTTCTGAGTCATATCCATAATCTGCCTCTCTTTTAAATGTTCCACAAGTGGTAGGCTATATGCCTGGTTGTTTTAAAATATAACTAATATCGAAACAAAATAACCCAGTCAGTCTCATCTACGAGACGTTTAGGCCTCCTCCTGACAGCTTGGCTCATAGCTTGCAAGTTTGCTTAGTGGCAAACTTTTTTCATTTGATTGGTTTAACCGCCACCCGCCCAAATTGAATTAAAATATTATTTTTTGTCACGCCATCCGCCCGATCAGCGGTTTATCCGCATCTCTAGTGTGTGTGTGTGTGTGTGCGTGCGTGCGTGCGTGCTCGGCCCTCCCTCATGCAGTATAATTGGTTGACATCGCGTGTTTGATTGACAGGAACAGAGTGTGAGGCTGATCAGACAGTCGAAACGAATGTGTGTGCGCCTTTAGGCCGATAGCCTAATTATTTTGTTGTGTTTCTTTGAATTAGTCAATTATTTTAAATAAAATTAAAATAATTCATTATTTCTTTATTACATAATGATTTAATTTCTATAGGCTATATATTTTTAAATAGAGTCGGCTCTTCAGATCTGCGAGCCAGCTCCCGTCGTTCACCTAAAAGAGCCGGCTCTTAGATCCGGCTCATTCGCGAACGACCCATCTCTTCCTAATAAACATGAATAAACATCTCAAGGTATGTTGAAAGATACAGTATACCTTACTGAAACGTATTAAATATAGTGTAATCGCACACTATCGCCTTTGAAAGGCGGACAGACATCAGTAATAATAGCTTGTAAACAATATGCCACGTCGTAGCATTTAACCGTTAACGTTACCTCAGGCAAGTCATGTCCACGGCTTGTTAGTCAGCAAGATAAATTAACTCTTTTGCTAAATATATGCACTATACTAAATTAGCATATTCATTATATGTTTCTTAACCTGCTATGTCTTGATTATTTTATGTCCACAAACTAATGTTTAAAATATCTGTCATGAAAATGACGGCCAGTGTGTAAATTATTATATTTCAACAAATAATTGGAGTAAAAACATAAATAAATTAGAAGTTATTGTAAAAACTGACTTATGTACATGTTTGCATTGCTATTTGAGTGTTGATTATTATATCTAAAAATAAATAGCAACTGAATTTAGACTAATAGTTTCTTGTAAGTTAGGCCTAACCTTTGATAGTTAGCTAATGTGCAAGTAAGGGCTCCCTATGCTAGTTTACATCATTAGCAGAGAGAAAAAAAACCCCATAAAAATCCTTAAGACACTTTTAATTATAACTGAAACACAAACCAGAGCACACTTTGTTCAGTAAACCACTGTTTAATAAAAAAAAGCAATTTTATGTTTAGTTTCCCCCCCTACCGAAACGTACAACGTCAAAACCGAAGGCCTATGTACCGAACTGTCAGTTTTGTGTAGCCTACCTTTAGTTTAACTTTACACCCATAAAAATGTTCATCAAACGTAATAATAACCCCATTAATTATAGGCTACAAAAAATAATAACATTGGTAACAACACGCTAGGTCTCTAGTTTTGACTGACTAAATCTTGTTAATGTTAATGTTTAGATGAAATTACTAAATTAAGAAGAGAATATATTCATTCAATGTTGAGATGAGGTTTTGTGATATATTGAATGGTCAATTGTTTTAAAAGTCAGCCTAACTTTTCCTACATGACACAAGTTAATAAAAACATGGCGCAGCTGCGATCAAATACGTCCATCTCTTGCAGTTTTAGGTTGAATAGAACGATTCAAACGCAGTGTATCGCGTTCTGTGTGAACCAGCGCAAAATATCTACAAAATGAGCAGGCCTACATGTCAAGGAAAATCAACAATAGTCGCTCCACAGCGAATCCTTAACTCTCCTTACAGTTGATTTTAAACAATCCATTTACACTGATCTAAAACCAGAAGCGTATCCAGACCCTCCCACTCGGGAGCACATGCAGTCACATGCAGTCATGTAAATGCTTCCCCATCATTGGACATACCAACTTCTCTGTGAATGCGAGATTTCAACCCACGTCACTTTCGGTAAGCAGATTTTTTCTTACTGCTTGTGGCAGGCTGTGAGCACCCAAATCCCTAAATGCTTCCAAGAGGAATATAGCAAGCTAATCATGGTATCCTTCTCTTCATCAGAGCCAATCTCATTAGGGCTTCTGTGGTGCAGCCCTGCCTCTAACACTCCAGCACAGCTTCCATGCTGCTGACAAGATTACTAGCCGAGGCCTCCGTGGGTCGGGGTGGGTAACAGTGGAGGGGGATTATTTAGATGATTATTTCCTGCCCTTCTGGTTAGAACTGATGAATGAGGAGGGGATTCTTAGAATAAAGAACGAGCACAAGCTTAGTAGACCATAGACACGGCTGAGACACATCAGCGGCATTGAAAATATATCTTTTTTTTGTGTCGTTTGTACATGTAGCGGTTGTAACAACATATCCCTGCTACATACAGTAGCTTTTTTCTTCTGCAAGTTGGCCTACAATATTTGCTCACTGAATGCATACTAATATATCATATCACCAATATAATACATTTAAAGCATGGTATTTTATGTACAGTCTCAGAAAACAGTTTAAATTGCATTACACAAGCATTTTGAATGTCATTTCCTGCAGGTTGTATTAAACGCTCAGTGCAGCATGCTAGTTATTTTAATCATGCTTATGCGTAAACGGTTGTCACCATGTTTGATGCTAATGCAATTAAAATAGGACAGGGCAGCAGCATCTCACCCCCGCTGTTTCAAATGCACAAACAAACCGCTAAATGCATGCCTTTACAGAGATACTGCTTTCAGACCTGACAGTTTAAACAACATGAGAGCTTTCCTCAGGCGAAGGACTGTTTGAATCATTAAAGACTCATTCGTGCACTCATATAAAGGTGTAGTGTGTACACTGTACACAGTCTGGATAGATTACTTACCAATTGTAGTCAGTTACTGATTGCAAATTACATGACAAACAGTGTAGGTAGTTACATAATCCATTTCATTACACATTTAAGGTATAATCTGACTACTATTTAATTACTTTTAGATTACTTTTGTCCTAGCTTGTTTATCACATTGAATAGGATAATCTTGTACCATATTTATGTAAAAATACAAAAAAAGAAAATGTATGCCACCCATTGTTATCAACAACATCAAGTGCATTAAATGTTACATTACGTCAGGGTTTCACAGACAGGGGTTCGTGAGTTTAATGAAAAGCTATTAATTAAATTATACAATTTAAATATTAAAATAAATAATAATAAAACAACTCTTACTAAAAATATTTGTAAACAAATATTTTAATTATTTTAATATAATTATTTATATTTAATTTAATAATAAATATATATTTATTTACCAGCATGTCACGTGACCATTAACTGACATCAGAGAACTGTCAATGTGATTGTGTGTGGCAAAAAGTGTGTGAGTGATCCCACAAAACCTGGAAGAGTTTCTGAATGTATACAAGCAGTAAGATTAAAAAAAATAGTAGGAAGAATCAATGAATTATGGATAATTTACTGGCATTGTGAGAATAACATGTAATCATGTAATCAATGCGTGTACAGTAGACGCCATCTGGTCTCTTGTGAGTTATTTGGCCATGACACACATTGTGCTTGTGAACATCAGTAATATGCTCTGCCCCATTGATTGCATTGGATATTTACACACACACACACACACACAAATATTGATTTTATGTGCAAATGATTCTTTTGATATTTTGTTGCAATCTTTTTTGTATACATTCTGGGCAATGAATGTCAGTTTCCACAAGAGGGAGGTATAGACCCGTTGCTTTAGTGTACTCTGCCTGTTAACACGTTGGCTTATCAAGAAGGAAATCTCAGCCTCTATGTTCTGCAGCTTTATTGACATAAAACATGTTTTTCCATAGAGGATAATCAGTAATACATATTTAGCTTTTGGCTCTGCTTGGAAGCTAATGCTAATGTTTCCAGCGCTTGGAGCTGCATTTTTGACTGCGCTGGCTGCTGACACGTCCAGTCAGCACAGAGACCTTTGTTATGTAAAGACCCTTCACGCTGTACATTGCTGATGAGGTTCAATGTATGCTGTCACTAGCATTTTACAGGCATTCTCCGTATAGAGAACTAAAACGAGCAGGTGACAGCATTACCGGACTGTAGGTTTCTGTGGCTTTCGAAGTTAAATTGAGTATGCCCTTTCCTGAATTTGTAAATGGAATGCAGAATTATTAATTCTGCATTCCAATAGAATTTATTGAAACGGAATTAAAATCAAATGAAATGTAAAAACATTTAAAATGTTGCACAAAAACATTAGATGATATTAATAATTAATCAATCCATATAAATATAATAGGTGTGTATGCATATTACTTAAAATATCATAATTATTAGATTCAGATTATTATAATATATATTATAAAATATGTATGTGTGTGCATTTCTGTATAATTTATACACACAAACACACACACACACACATACTGTATATAATATATATATATATATATATATATATAAAACAACAATTATGTATGTATATGTACATCATATATACATACATATTACTTAAAATATAATATAATTAAATTCAATGTATTATAATTAGTTGTGTTTATTGTTTTGACAGTATTTAGTTATATTTTAAGTAATATGTATGTATATATGATGTACATATACATACATAATTGTTGTTTTATATATATATATATATATATAAAACAACAATTATGTATGTATATGTACATCATACATACATATTACTTACAATATAATATAATTAAATTCAATGTATTATAATTAGTTGTGTTTATTGTTTTGACAGTATTTAGTTATATTTTTAAAATAAGAAAATTTCAGTTAATCCATTAGGAAAACATTTTCTACTTGCGGTATCAGGGAATAAATATATAATGAATAACTAAAACTGAAAAGTCATTTATGTTTTGTTGCAACCCCTGTTGAAAAAAAACTGTTGTATGATTGAATTGCAATTCTTTCAATTTCCAAATAAGAAATCCGATTAAAATTTGACATCCAGTTTTGTTCTTTTTGTTGAGAGTTTAAACTAATTGTCATGTCAATCAGTTATAATTAGAAAGATTCTGGCTGTTATGATCCATATGATTATGGGTTTTCATTTTTTCCTGTGTGTATATTTTAGCTGCTCATTCCTACATTTGTTTTTGTTTTTGTTTTTAAAGTTTTTGTGCATGCATCTCTATTTCGCAGACATGCCTCCAGCTGTTACCCATCACAGAGTGGGCAACCTCCCCCACCCAGCACACGGTGCGTCTCTTCTGGCTGACTAAGCTTTGAGCCCTAGCCAGCGTCTGGCCTGTCATGTTTCCTCTCGTCTCACTTGCTGTGAAAAAGTGACTGAGGAGCATTCCTTTACGATCATCACAATGCACTATTTGGACTCTCATGTCATGTTCCACCTGGCTCTGAGGTCTCCATGGAAACGGTGCGGAGTGACAGCACGCAGGCAGCATGTGCTGGTGTGTGAGTGGGCACTGGGAGGTGTGGGGAGGAGCCAGTTCTCACACTGCAGCATCTGAAGAGCGGGGATCTCTCTCTCACACACACACACAAACACACACACATATCTGAACATCCTTCTTTCTGCATTCAAAGCCCCTCTGGACCGAGTGTGACCCCCTAATTCTTCCCCTGCTAAGGACTCCTCTGTGCCTTAACCAACCAGCGTTTTGTCCATCTCTGGTGAATCTCCAGCCAAAATGTCTTCTAAGCTGCCTTCAGGCAAACCCACGTCCCCTTTCAGGAAGAGAGGCAGCCTGCAGTACACAGCCAGTGGAGGTAAGTGGGTTTGCTCAAAAACAATATGGGTTTATAAAACTGTGTGTGTGTAAAGTGGAAATTTGATGGAATTGGAGAACATAATGTGTCATTACATGTACATTTTTCATCATATATTCAGTATCTCATCATATTTATATGTAGGTTCCTTCTCACATTTGACTATTATGTGGAAAATGTTCAGAAGAGTTTCAGTAATCCAGCATCTGCATAATGTAGAAACTTTTATACCTGTTGATTTGAGGGAAACTGTTGCAACTATTACAGGACCGTATTCTTTTTTCTGTCTCTCTTTCTTATGGCTTCCTGTAGACTTTAATCTTCACATAAATGTTCTCTCTCTGAAACAGAATAATAGCTCACGGACCTGCTTTTGTTATTTCCGCGAGGAGCAGAAATAGAAAGTTATGCATTACACATAATTTCTGGCCATAATCACATTGAAGTACTTAGCTGATTGTGTTTCAGACCTCAATTACTCAATTCCTGAATATATTCATCCTGATAATGTTCGAGGATTCAATTGCAAGAAAGCCAAACGGGTGAGAAGCAAACATGCTGCAATTAGTGTCTAGACCACATCCATAAATGCATGCAACACAGTGTCTGTGGTCAGGCCAGCATTGCGTAAGGCTTACATAAGATACGATCCAAAAAACACTTCACACCTCTCGCTCTTTCTCGCAGAAAAACTGTGATTTTATCATGCGCTAGAACACATTTAGTTAGGTGTTGCATGTATTTATTAGTTCCTTGTGCCCCTGATGTTGTGGTTAAAACCTGAAACAGTGTTCTAGAAAGTGTATTCATCTCTGGTTGAGTGCAAAACCAGACACGGAAAAATGTTCAGACTCATTTGCCTCGCTGTGCCTGCATAATTTCCGAGGCCCGAGGCAGGAAACATCATCAGAAAGCATCTTCAGCACAGAGATGGAGTAATTATCTGAGCATGGAGACTTAGCAGGTGGCATCTTGCTGCTATCTTTAAAAAAAACTGTTCTGAGGAGGATACAAAATTATAAGTGAATCCTTGCAGTTTCAGACAATCACAATTATTCTCATATAGGCACAAAACAGCTATTTTCCTCTCTCACTTGTATGTAGCAATGCATTATAGTCAGTACTTTGCTATAAACGAAAAGTCCTTTAAATCGCCTTTTTAGAGACACTATGCAATATTTAAAATTCCTCTCGCATTTCAGCAGCAATCAAGTGTCTGATTTCTGAGAGCCTCGTGCGCTTTCACTGTGGCTCATTCTTGACATGATTTGGAAAAGAGGCCTTAGTGAAAACACAAGGAAGGGTTAATATTAGTCCATCTTGCTTTGAAGAAATAACAGCTTTCAGATCCACATTTCTGGCACAGTCCGTTATGTTTAATGCTCCTGATTCTCCTGGAAAATGTTTTTTTTTTTCTTGTAGACTAAACTTGCCTGACCATTACTTGTAATGTACGTCATATAATGGCATAACAATTATATTACAGTGTGATTTGGTGCCAGTTTCACCAGAAATTCGCATACAATATGGTGACTCGAACGTGTGCATGAACATTCTTTATAGGGCTGCAGTATATATTTTCATAACGTATTAGCAGATAAATTTGACTTTTTAATTAGCATAATTCCAATAAGTAAAACATTTAACAGGACCTCACATTTCTAGTTGGTTAACCTACTGTTAAACATAAAAAAATAAAAAAAATTGTATCCATGTCACAAACATTTTGTTTCTTTATTAGGGGCCAAGCACCAAAGATATGAAGGCATCTATTGTATCTGTTAGTTTTCTTCATATTCTTCTTCCTCTCTATGGCAGCCCATTGAACCGTATGGTAAAAAGCTGTGAAATTTTGCACAAGTCAAGTCAATTCCCCTTTATTTATATAGTGCTTTTTACAATACAGATTGTATCAAAGCAGCTTCACAGTGATAACATGAAAATAATACAACAAAGTTGTTTCTAGAAGAAAATTGCGTCATTGTCCACCAAGTAAGGCAGATAAATAATATTGTTGAATATTAAATGTCTCCAACTAAGCAAGCCAAAAGCCAAGGCAACAGTTACAATTAATTAATTTTGACCACATTGACCACAGCAATTTTGCAGTCTCTAACTCGATCACTGTTCAAATTTGCATTTATGTTAATGCTAATAACTTTTGGATAACTTGTTTCTTGGCTCAAAATGATTCAATTGCACCCATGAATGTCATTCTCCGACACGAAAATGTTTCCGACATTTAAATTGTTTTGAAAAACCTACTTTTCGAACTAATCCTAGATGGTTTGTCTGATTTTAACCAAAAATGGCCTCAATTTATCCTCAACCTCAATGCTGGCAAAAAGTTATTACCGGTAAAAGCTTTTTAATAAACCTAACTGTTCTTGAATAACTCCTGAACGAATTTAATGAAGACCACACCGAATTGGATGCAAAGGGTATATCTCTGGAACTCTTTCGCGTATTGACTGAAAAAATGTAAAAAATTCTGGGGAAAAAAAAATTCTATGAAAAAATTACATTTGTGCGTATAACTTCGGAACGGTTTGCCCAAAAAAACATAAAACTGGTCTCTTTTAATTCAGCAGCATACCGAGTCGAATGATACCCACATTGGCCATGTTGGTTGCCAATCATTTTGAATTTTGTCGTAGAATGCTGTATTTTATGAACACATTAGTGGATTATTACGAAACTCTGTATGTGTCATCAGGACCATGGCCTGAAGGTACTCAAAAAGTTACACTGTAAAAGTGCCACCTTCTTGTCAAAATGTATAATGAAATCTCAGCTAATAGTTTTTTATTAATTTTGCCTATTTTAATTAAACCAGTCTTAATAGATACCTTGAGAACAATGATACCAATTATGCAATTTTCGGTCTAACTTGCTGTCTGCCATTTTGAATTTTGTTTGAAAACCTACTTTTTCGAACTCTTCCTAGACCGGTCCGATTTTCACCAAATAGTTACTGTCAAATAGTTTCACCGGCAAATAGTTATAAGCTTTTATTTACTAAACCATTCTCAAATAATGCATTGACAAATGTGATGGCATGGTGCCAAGCTGATTCTGAGGCTGTAACTCTGCAATGCTTTGACATATTGACACCAAACTAGTTTGTATGTGTCGGTGTCATTGTTTCCTCACACTGGTAACACAACATCAATTTGGTAGCAGCACCACCTATTGGTCAAATCACATTGCAAGTCATTGTGACTGTTTTGTGCTTGGCCCTTTAATTGTGCTTGCAGCTATGTTTATTCTTTCTCTTTGAAGGTTATTTTCCCTCTGCATATTAAATGATTGTTGGATAAGAGTGACTTTTCTGCAGTTGAACTTGTTGAAATTAAAAGCAGTTTCTCATTGTATATTATGTTTAGTGTCACCTGTCCTGAAGCACATATATTAGGACTTTTAAATAATCAGTCAAAATGTAGATTGATATGTAGTATAAATAAAATAATGATTGTTTTTTGTATTGTGCATAATTATTGATTATTGTATTGGCCAAAATTATCATATCTGCATCCAGTTTTTTTTTTTTCTATATCGGATTCAGAGAATTACCGCATCATGGAAACATAAAGCAAACATTTACCTCACATTTTAGAGCCCTATAATAACATACCTTGAATAACCTTTGAATAACATTTAGTTTAATCCACCAGCAGTCGATGTACAATTTTATTGCTGTTTGTTTTTGTTTTATTTATAGCGCTACCTGATGAGTGTTTTTTGGCATGAGTCACTTGAGGTTTGTACACAGAGCTCTTCCTGTTATGTCACTTTGGACCCTCTCTGTGTTACATTATGGTCATTTAAATGCTTCAAACTCACCTTATTTTGGGATATCTTGCTTATCTGAGCATAAAGGATAGACAAGATAAGGCTGACTGACGTGATTGACTCTTCTTAAACAATTATTAAAGGGACAATGTGCAAATAGTTTGGCAAAACTTTTTTCATCACTCTGCTGTAAACATTTGTGCTCCTCTTTTTAGCAGTAAGATGAGTATGTGTTACAATATTTTATAGATATTGTTTGTTTTTGTTTTTTTTGTTTCAGTATGTTGTAACATACTGATTGTATTTTTACAGTTTTTTTTATCATTTTTGTTGTTCGATAGAAAAAGAAAGAAAGAAAGAAAGAAAGAAAGAAAGAAAGAAAGAAAGTATTTTAGTGGAAGATCTTTGTCATAGTTTATGTTTTAGCCTCCAGCCTTCTCTATACCACATATAGAGGTTTTAAATGCAGTTGTGCTTTGAACTTTGAGCCCCGTAGTGCCTCCCTTGCCTTTAGTATGAGTGTGGTATGAGAGAGGAGGGATTTTTTAAAGGAGGACTTTTACTGCCTCCCCCTCAGCCACCATTTTGCTACTATTTAGAGTTGTTTTCTCTAAATCCACTCAACCCGTTACTTCCCTAGATTCCCAGGGACTTCATCCATGAGGTAGGAACATTATGATTTCTTAAAGACTCTTGTGTTTTTACAACAGCTTAGTTAGAATCATAATATAGTGTATAGGTAATAGGTACTTGAGTGTTTGTGGGTTGATATTTAGTGAAAGTTGAGTTTGTTTCCATGATCGTAAAATCCAAAGAAGTTGGAAACCAGTTTTGCTTTTGCCCACTAGGTGGAACTAGCAAGTCATTTTCAAACATAAAACCGTATAACAAATCTCAAGATTTTAAATTATGAACTTATTTTCTGCTTGCTCTCTTGGAGAGTGCTTGTCAACAATTTATTGTAAAATGTAGCATATAATTAAATTACGACTATTGAAACTCATGATTAAAATTTGCTTCATTATATAATTTGGTAACTCTTTACAATAATGTTAATGCATTAGATCTCATGGACTAATACTTACTGAATTTTCTAGCATGTATTTCTAGCATATAGCATTTTATAACATGTATTAATTTGTACAAATATGCATTTTTAAGTCAAGTCTACAATAAATGTGTAAAAAGTCCACCTATTTTAAGTATAATCAAATTGGCTGTATCTTGTATAGCAAAAAAGCTAACACCTTACAATAAGGTTCATGAGATAACTTTAGTTAATGTATTTACTAACAATGAGCAATACAATTTTTTTACAGTATTTATTCATCTTTGTTAATATCAGTTAATACAAATACAGCTGGTCATTGTTTGCTCATGTTAGTTCACACAGTGCATTAGCTAATGTTAACAAATGCAACCTTTGATTTGAATGACGTATTAGTAAATGTTGAAATTAATATGAACTAAGATTAATGAATGCTGAAGAATTATTGTTCATTCTTAGTTTATATTAACTAAGGTAGTTAACTATGATGAACCTTAAAGTGTTACCCATAAAAATAATTTTTGTTAAATGTTGAAATTGCTTAAATTATTTTGATGAGTAAAAGTAATGTAAAAACATGTTTTGCCATGACTTACAGATCATATCATCACTGAAAAAAATGGCTTTGAAACTATTTTTCCCTCAGAAATTGTTACATTCTCCAAAGAAATGGCTCGTAACACAGTAACACATTGAATTAAACATGAAATTTTCAAGTAGAAAGAGTAAAATAGTATTTTCTTGTAAAACATTCCAAAATAATCTTTGTTTTGTATACAACAATTTTTTCACAGTGTAATTAAGACTGCTGTAAACATATTGTTCATTGTTAGTTCATGATATGCATTAACTAACAAATATATCATTTATATTGGTGGGTGATTATTATTTTTTCTAAACCCCCCAAACAAAGGGCTTCATCACAGGAACAAATAAAAGCAATTGGTCTCCAGAGGCTCACAAAAACCTCATCAGTGCAATCTTTGTCTCTTTCTCTGATGTCTTCATCAAAGGCCATTTCCCCTAAAAGAGGAGCAGAATTCAGGGATGTTATTGTTCCCTCTGATTAAACAGAAACGGCTCTCAAACCCTCTGGACACACGACAGAATCATTAACACTATATGGGTTTCTAGTGCGATTAAATAGAAACCCAGTGGGGTTCAGACAGTGGTGGTTTGGTGACCGCACCAGTAATGATAAACACATTATCTCAATGCTTGTTTAAAGGGGCCAGATCTCTGATCAGACATGCCCAATACTAGTTTCTGCAGTGACCTCTATTTTGGCTTCTGAGGGAGTCTCTCTTTCTCTATCCCTTTCTCAAAACATCCTCCAGCATTTTCACATGCACTGCAGTCCTGCTTACGCGTCACAGAGCTGAAGGACAGGGGGGTGTAGAGAGATCCTGTCGAGCCCATTCTGTCCCAGAGACAGCAGTGATGCTGTTGAGCTCCCCCTGCCCCTGAAGTCCAGGTGGTACGGTCCAGCCATGTGTCAGGGATATTTAAATGAGAGGGGGATGACAGTGGGCAGCCCAGACAGCTGGCAGGAACCAGGAAGAGGAGGGAGGGGAGAGAGTGGATGCTTCGGCTCCATCAGCTGTGTTTACTGTATGTATGTATGCATGTGGAACAGATTCACAAGACTATGAGTGAGTGAGTGAGTGAGTGAGTGAGTGAGTGAGTGAGTGAGACACGTTTTGCTGGAGATGTGTGTTGGTTTAGAAAGTGTAGCTTTGTGTTTGCCTTGTGTGTCTCTTTTTATTCTGTCTGACTTTCTTTCTATCTTTTCTCTCTCTGACCTGTTTTTGGGAGAATAATAGCAATAGTTTCTTCACATCCTTTCATGTAGGACACTTATTTGCTTCTAAGCCCTCAGCTGTGTTGCTGTCAGCTCATGTTTGTCCTCAAGGAGTTGTGTGTGTGTGTGTGTGTGTGTGTGTGTGTGTGTGTGTGTGTGTGTGTGTGTGTGTGTGTGTGTGTGTGTGTGTGTGTGTGTGTGTGTGTGTGTCGCTGAAAGACAGTGCGTGTTTTGTATTGATTGTCCTCCTCAGTATTGTCCTGTTTTGAAGGTGTTATGGTCAGCGCTGTGTTTCACGGAGGACAGATTAAGTGGACAGCTGAAAGATTAATAGATAAGGATGCTGCTTAAATGAGGTTTGTGTGTGAGATTGTGTGTGTTCGAGGGAAAAGAGGTCATGAGTCTTCCAAACCACCTGGTTTGTTGCTGGTCCAGTTTAAGCTGGTAAATGTGTTTCTACATTTCTGGTTTCTAACAGGTCTACACTTGGAGATTGTCTTGGACCAGCAACAAACCAGGTGGTTTCAAGCTTGGTTTTGGTCAACCAGTTAGAAAACCATGTTCCAAACCACAACAATTTTCCAACAGGGAACACAAGAACAGGAGTTTATTAATCTAAAGTTATCACCGCATGAAAAGCTGTGGTAGTAGTCGTGCGATTTCACATTGACCTTGAATGTGTTTTGTTTTATATACTAAATGATGATTGAGTCTTTACTCTGACACTACTTTGAGTCTCTTGCCATGTCAGGTGTTAACGTAGCAAACAAAGGGATGCAACATCAGGTTGCCGTGGCGACAGTGACTGGCCCTGATTGGAGTTAGCGAGGTAATCCTCAGTTTTGCTCAGGATTTCATAAAGTATGTCACAGTCAGCATTAGCAACAGCTGCTAATATCATTGTAGATCACACATCAGATTTCTTTCATGTAAGACTTCTTTCAGCTTTTGCGTATATACCGGTATATATATAGGACATTAACGGTAGAAACTGATCTAAGATAAGCTTTTGTATGCTGAGAGATTTCATAATCAGAACTTTTGTGATAATATACCCTGTTCAAAAGTATGAGGTTGGTCAATTTTAAAAATGTTTTTGAAAAGTCTTTTATGCTCACTAAGACTGCATTTATTTGATCAGTAATACAGTAAAAACAGTAATATTGTGTAATATTATTACAATTTAAAATAACTTTTTATTTGAATATGCTTTTAAAATGTCATTTATTTCTGTCATTTATTTCAGTCTTCAGTGTCACATGATCCTTCAGAAGTCATTATAATATGCTGATTTACTGTTTTTTCAATGCTGAAAACTGTTTTGCTGCCTAATAATTCTGTGGAAACTGTAATACAATATTTGTACAGGATTCTTAGGTGAATAGAAAGTTCAAAAGTACAGACTTTATTTGAAATGGAAAACTTTATATCACTTTTGATCAGTTTAAATGCATTCTTGCTGAAGTATTATATGACTTTTATCTTACTGACCCCAAACCACGCTTGTGTACATACATATATTGGTAACACTTTACAATAAGTTTAATTAGTTAATATTAGTTAATGTATTAACTAACATGAACTAACCATGAGCAATACATTTGATGCTGTATTTGTTAACTTTGTTAAGGGTCGTTAATAAAAATACAGCTGTTCGTTGTTTGTACATGTTAATAATGTATTAGTAAATGTTGAGGTTAACATGAACAAAGATAAATAAATGCTGTAGAAGTGCAGTTTATTGTTAGTTCATGTTAACTAATGTAGGTAACTCATGTTAACTAATGAAACCTTATTGTAAATTGTTACTGATATATTTTATAGAAAGCAGAATACATTTAAATAAACATGTAATTAAAAAAAATATATATTAATCAAATACGAAATGCACACAAACAGATAAATACACCAAATGACACCAATATTAATAAGGTGTAACAGGCCTGATCTTTGACCTCATCTCATGTGTCATTGAGGCAATGGTCTGGTGCTGTTCTTATCTCTCAGCTCCATATCTCACTACACTGATTATTCACTTCTCCCATTCATAAATATGTGACATTTATAGACCCTCGTTCTAGAATGTTTACCATCAGAATCAATAACTCCATCCCGTATTGTGTAGTTGTGCCTCGCAGTTGAAGCTCAGCAGAAGAAGTTAGCCACTCAACCCAGTTTTGAGTGTTCTTCTTGCCGTTTACTGTATGTGGTGATCCTGTGTATAAAGGGGATGGTGATTATATAACAACCATGAAACTCCCAAAATACACCCATGAGAAGATTATATACAAGCCAGTGGATATATCAGTCTCTCTTCTGGCTTTGCGCTGTTCTGTACAGACACGCACATCAAAATTCCTGACAAAATCTCTTGCAATATTAATCTTTTACAACGTGTTTTGTTAGCTTGCTGCTAAGTGAGAAATGTGTAGGCCGTGATTTATGTGAAGGTAAATGGTAAGTGTGAGTACACGAGGTAGTGCGTGCATCTCCCGCTGTGTCTATCTGTGTTGCGCGATAATGAACTGTCATTGTCATTATTAGTCCACCCATCTGGGCCTGTGAAAAGGCCACCAAGATTTCAGCAACGAGTTCATCTCATAGACACTCCTGTTGTTAATTACCTCCAATAAACCCCCTGATAAGTACGTTGCACATTAACTTGGCCAGAACAGTAAAACGATGAGCAGCAGAGCCCTAAAGCGTTATGTAAACTATAGAATGAGGGTTAGTATAACATGACTCAATTTCAGCAGCTATGGGCACATCCGGTGATACCAAACTTTAAATGATTCAGTTCTGCTCTCGTTTGTGTTTGAGTAATTACACAGTGGTGGTAAGTAATTAGTACTTGAGTCTAAGCAGACGGACGACAATTCCTACTTTCAGCAGGGAGAACGTGTGCATTACTTCAAATGGCATTGTCGTTAAAAAGTCTTTGATGTTGCAGTTATGAATAGGAATCATGGTAAAGCTCTAGAAAAAACAACAGACTCCAGTCCCTTAGCTTAGAGGATGACAGTGACTTAAGTTTGTTTACTGCGAAAGTATTGTATCCCCAACATCTACTGTATTTAGGCAGCCAAATAATCTACTCAAACTGAGAATCATATTTACTGTCACTGCACATTTAATGCGAATCAGTCTGAATGCTTCTTTTGATTCTTTTTAAACGTAGAATTGATATGTCAAGACATTTTCTGAAGTATTTTTCTTCTTGTCTTCCTAAAAGGAACACTCCACTTTTTTTGGAAATAGGCTCATTTTCCAACTCCCCTAGAGTTAAACAGTTGAGTTTTACTGTTTTCGGATCCATTCAGCCGGGTCTCCGGGTCAGGCGGTAGCACTTTTAGCATAGCTTAGCATAGATTATTGAATCTGATTAGACCGTTAGCATCTCTCTCAAAAAAATGACCAAAGAGTTTAGATATTTCTCCTATTTAAGACTTTTCTGTTGTTACATTATGTACTAAGCGTTTGGCATTGTGTACTGATGCCAAAACTCAATTGTTTAACTATAGGGGAGTTGGAAAATGAGCCTATTTAAAAAAAAAAGTTCCTTTAACAATAAATTGATTACAGTGAAAATACAGTGAAAACAGTAATATTGTGAAACCTTATTGCAATTAAAAATAACTGTGTGCTATTTGAATATATTTTGAAAATGTAATTTATTCCTGTGATGCCAAGCTGAATTTTCAGCATCATAACTTCAGTCTTCAGTGTCACATGATCCTTCAGAAATATTTCTAATATGCTGATTTGCTGTTCGAAACTTTTTATTCAGTTTTGAAAACTACTTCCTGTCGACTTTTGATCAATTAAAAATCCCACTGAGCCTAAACTTCAACAGTAGAGTCCCTGAGAAGGAAAATTTAATATATTAAGATTCGAGATAATCTTGAAGTTTAAAAATGTAATATATTATATTTATTTCTAATAAACTACTTCTTTAAAAATATGTAATAATATATTGCTAATCTGACAACATGCACTAGTATGTTTGATTAAATTATACTTTTACTAAATACTTTTTTTCATAGATATTACTGTTTTTTTTTTCTAGTGCAGTGCCTGACTCTGTACAGTACAGTGTTGATAAAGTGGTTTAATCTACTGTATATGAGTAATTCAGTTCAGGAGTGGAACTGTAAAACTAGGAGATTAAAATAACAGTGATTAACAAGCACATGTACATGTACTGTATCCAGATTAAGAATATACAGCAATGGGTTTAAACTACGAGAGTAAATAGTTATGCCGCTGTGATGAAAGAGCAAAAAGCCTCATGTTAAGTGTAGCTTCCCATAGTAATGGATTCATCTCAGAGTTAAAGTGGGAAGATTCAGCTCTTCTTAGTAAAACTGTGATGAATGTGTCAATACACCAATGCTGAGTTCATCACGTGATCTCAGGAAACAGCTGTTATCTGTATTGTAACTGCAGATCTACTGTAGCCCACAGGCTAGTTTGCTCAACTGTAACTGCATTGGTATTGCACATTATTTTTGAGATTTGCTACATTTTCTAATCTGCAGGAAGTTTATGAATTCTGTTGATAGCTGTACCAGGGGAATCTGCTTTTACTTAGTCTGTTTCCTGTGTGCCTTAACAGTGGGACGAGATGTCCAGGTCTCTGCAGTGCTGGGGCTATTGACAGGGCTGCTTAATTATTCATCAGGCTTATGAATATTTGATCAAGCGTCAGAGTTTAGGAAGATTGATATCACTCACGGGATGGAACTATGGAACTCGAGCAGAAGGGTCGAGCTTCACTCACTGTGAAAGTGAAAGTGTTTGAAAGCATTGTTTGTGAGACAAAATATTATTGTGATATTAAAATGTTTCTGATGATTGATCACTTGAAATAGGAATGGAAAATCTTACTTTATTATACTTTTGGCAAAAAAAATTGCAATTAGTATTTTTGTCATGTTTTCATGTAAAAAGTTTGGAGTCAGTAAGATTGCTGCTTTGAAAATTCAGCTTTGCATCACAGGAATAAATTACTTAAATTATTATGGAATAAGTTATTATTTAAAAATAAATTAAAATAGAAAACTGTAATCAAGTTGTAATAATATTTCAAATTTTTACTGTTTTTACTGGATTTTTTTTTATCAAATAAATGCAGACTTGCTGAACATGAGACTTTCAAAAACATTAAAAATACTTCAACCCCAAACTTTTGAATGGTATAGTGTATTAATATCAAATAATTACTTATTAGTAACATCTTATATGTTGCTTCATGTAAATTGATCTTGTTTTAAAGGTGTTTAGGTGTTTTGATTGCAGATTGTCAGTGTGACAGTACTAAAATTGGTGTGGGCCCTAGAAGCATTTGGTCTATATTTGCCCACAAGTTAAGTGTGCATACTAAGGCCAGCACATACAAACTCATGTCCTCCCACCTGAATGCTCCATAGTTTTGTAAGACAAACAGTTTTAGATTTTGACAGCTTTCGGACCCCGCTTTTCAGAAAAAGCAGAAAAACAAGGCTAAATAGGATGGATCACAATGTATTGCATTTATTCTTAAACATTTATCTCCATAATCACATCTGCAAAATCAAAAAGTTTTAAATATGAAAGTCGAATCAAGCCATATCTGTTGAAATCTTTCTCATTATCTTCCTAGTAGATCTCCGTGTTGGCCGACACCTCCTCACATCCCAGCATTCCTTGCCTGGCAACCCTGTAGCCAAGCACGGCCACATTGATCTGCGCACATCCATGGATGGAAAATACAAAGAGATCGCCGAGGTAAACAAAGCAGAGATCTCAACAATTATGCTGCTTGAATGTTTTTTGTTTCTGCTGTTATGTAAATGTGTGCTTAATGTGTGCGTTTAGGAGCTGTTCTCCCGCAGCCTGGCTGAGAGTGAGATGCGGAGCGCTCCATATGAGTTCCCTGAGGAGAGCCCCATTGAGCAGCTGGAGGAGAGGCGGCACAGACTGGAGCGGCAAATCAGCCAGGATATCAAGTACTACAGCCCATTATTCATCATCAAACTCAACCATTAATAAATAGCATGTGTAGTTCTCACACACTTTTCTTAATGTACAAACAATAAGAAATCCTTAACATTGAACTTATCTGTGTTTGCAACTTAAAATAACACCATTTCCATAGACGAGTATTAGTCCAACATTCAGTGCTCTGTATGCACATGTGACCTTTGACCCTCAGTCAGTTAATTAAAAGCCTTTTCTCTTGAGGTTTGAGCCTGATATCCTACTGCGAGCCAAGCAGGACTTCATGAAAACAGACAGCGCAGCAGATCTGGAGTGAGTGCCTTTTTAGATGTTATGTGATTACTCATACGAGACCCAGTGTTTGTTAGCTAATAGCAGCATCTCCTCTCTTTCTCAGGTATATGACAGAACAGAGCCAGGCGCCCAAAGAACTCTATCCCGAGAGAGAGCTCGTCCCTGAGAGAGAGTATCAGAGAGTCGCGATCTCTGGAGAGGAGAAATGTGGGGTAGTAACAGCTCCTGTTTTTCATTTTTCTGTTTTGGTTGTTTTACAAAAAAACAAGATGTTGTTGAGAGAACTGAAGTGGACACTGCAGACATTATATAAACTCCTGAGGGAGAACCAAGTTTCACACATCCACACACACACACACACACACTCAATCCACATTACACAATCCCCAGAGGGAAGCCTGAGTTGACAGCAACACTGCTGAGGGGTTTTCACACTGATGGAGAAATATTAGTTGAAAAGGGGGGAAAAAGACTATTAATAACAATAAAAATAAAACATTTAGAACAGCTTTTTAGATTTTGTCACCAAAGCACTGTTTTATTTTGTGGATCGAAGTACAATTGAATGGTACATGGTATCTATCACATGTATTGTACAACAGTCTCCTAGAAAAGTTTAGAAAGATATACATATATACAGTATGTAGATGTTGGTAAATTTAAGCAATCACAGATAATTTATTAGTGATTCATAACAACGGCATGATTACAAGCATGATATTGCTTTTAAATGAGTTCAATAATTAAATTAATATTCAGTAACTTGTATTTTAGATATATTATTCCATGCAATTGTGTTTTTGTTCTGGGCAAGAAAATAGTTTCAAATGAAGTCAAAGCATATCGCTGAGCATCTAAAGCATCGTTGAGTTTCTGAGGAATGAGGTTGTTTTGTTACTGAATTAATCATTATTGTTGAACAAATTGAGTGAATAATTCAGTGATTCACTAAATGTTTTCCTTTTTCAATGAATCAGTGTTTTTGAACAAGTCTAATGAATGAATAATTGACATATTATTCCTTTTCTGAATGAATCCGTATTGTGGAATGAATTGAAGAGTCGTTTGTCGCCACCTACTGGCTTAACAATGTAACATGCAGAAGTGATCACTGACAAATCTGTACCTCTGATGGATGGATGGATGGATGGATGGATAGATGATTTCTATGCAGACTGTTTAAGCGAGTCTTCTTTTTTCACCCCCAGGTTCCTTTCACTGATCTGCTGGATGCTGCTAAATGTGTGGTCAAAGCTCTCTTCATAAGAGAGAAGTATATCTCTCTGTCCATGCAGAGCTTCTGCAGGACCACGGTACGTTACTTGCAGGAGGAGCTGAGTGACCGACCCCTGGACCTCAACATCTTTGAAGAGATGCCCGAGTCCTCTGTATCTGCAAGTGGGTTGAACCAGAGCTTTCTGAAGGAAATATTCAGAGGGTTGTGGTGAATTTATGTTCAGGAGGAATCCGAATTTTATAGCCAAATTGGTTATATATATAAAAAAAACTATATATATATAAAACTATATATTCAGAAGAGACTGGATTGATTGCATTTAGGAGAGTAATGTACAGCAAGGTTTTAACGGTTTCATGGAACCGTCTTCAGTTACTACAGAAGGATCTGAAAGCAGGTGCTCTGGTTGCAGATGCAGCATGTTTACGAACCACACATTTTCAGTTAAACCACAGCAAAAATGTATTTCTACTCATTAAAGCAGTAGTTCACACAAAAATGAAACTATTTATCATTACCGCCACAATGACAAAAAGCACAATAAAAGTAATTCATACGTACAACTCGAGTGTTAAATTCTGAAGCCATAAAATGGAACAGAGTGAAATTATGTTTGTATGCAAAAATGTTGAGATTATGCTTTTGACATTTTGACAGCCTCAGTCTTCATTAACTTTCATTATATTGAGAGAAGTGGCCAGTATATTCTTCAAGAATTCACTTTTGTGTGAATGGCGGCGAGTAAATTATTTTTTTAAAACTGTTTCCTTGACTTTAGTTCCAATATATATGTTTCATTTCATAGTTAAAAGAGTTTAAGAGTTCTGTATGATCAGTATGCAGTTACAAACTGATAAGTACATCTGCTTACCTCACAGGTGCAACAGTCCACCCACCTGTGTCAGAAACCCACCCCTATGAGGGCTTTGACCCTGCCAACATGCCCCCTGGGTTGGGCTACACCTGCAGGATGGTTGATGGTGTTGTTCATGTATACACCCATAAGTAAGAGACAGAGTTGCAAGTCCCTAGAATTGAGTTGGCCTAATTGTTGAATATGTATATATATATTTCTCTTTTCTTTTTAAAATGCTTTTTCAGTTCCTCAGAGCTGGATCTACCATACCCAGACCTGCGGGAATACATAGCGGATATGAACATGATGATGGCGCTCATCATTAACGGGCCAGTGTAAGTTATACTGCACACCATGGGGTTTAGTCTATTCTGATGCAGCAGATCCAGAAGAAGATGATCTAATCACTGGTTGAAACGGCTTATTCTGTAAATGTGAGCTGGTCCATGAGTGAGCTGCTTTGCTTGATTAAAAACCATTATGCACTGACCTCAGTTTGAACCTGTGGATGAAATGTAAAAATAAACCCATCCTGAAAGAGTTAAGTCCAGTAATTAATATGTAATGTGAATAATGTGACACAGGTGAAGAAGTGGCAGACTGGTTAAATATGTTCCCCAAAATAGCCAGAACTGGTCTGATCTGTTTTAGGTTTAACATGGATTTCTAATTGTATATTTTTTCCCAAAAGGAAATCTTTCTGCTATCGCCGACTGCAGTACCTCAGCTCCAAGTTCCAGATGCACGTTCTCTTAAACGAGATGAAAGAGTTGGCGGCACAGAAGAAGGTCCCTCACCGGGATTTCTACAACATCAGGAAGGTCTGCTGTCCATTTGTATGAACAACCACTAAATAAAGTATCTTGAGCTAAACTGTAGTGTCGCAGGAAAAACCTGATTATTTGACCTAGTAATGTAATTCTAGCTATTGACCTTTCATTTCTTCAGGTGGACACACACATCCATGCCTCATCCTGTATGAATCAGAAGCACCTGCTGCGCTTCATTAAAAGAGCCATAAAGAAATATCCAGGTGAAATCGTCCATGTAGAACAAGGCAGAGGACAGACCCTAACAGAGGTGTTTGAGAGCATGAACCTGACGGCCTTTGACCTCAGCGTAGACACTCTGGATATGCACGCGGTAAGAAGTGTAGTTAAACGCATGACATAAGTGGTTGGAAAAATACTTCGGATAAAAGAGATAAAGTCGGCACACCACGGCTCCAAAAACGAGACATTTATTGACAGATTCTTAGAAAGGTAACGTTTCGAGCACACAGGCTTTATTTGGTTTAGCAAAACTTTGCCAGTGATTTGCGTTTTGTGTTTGTGTTTGGAAAAATACTTCTTCCATCACTAGCAATTACACATAGTATTATATAATTAATTATAATAATAACAACAACATATACTGTACACTACTGTTTTTTTGTTTGTTTGTTGTTGTTTTTTCCAAAAATTGGGGTCAGTAAGATTTTTAAAATGTTTTTGAAAGAAGTCTCTTCTGCTCACCAAGGCTGCATTTATTTATCAAAACTACAGTAAAATTTTATTTTAATTTAAAATAACTGTTTCTATTGTAATATATTTTAAAATATAATTAATTCCTCTGATGGTAAAGCTGAATTTTCAGTGTCAATGATCATTTTAATATGCTTTCAGATTTGGTGCTCAAGAAACATTTCTTATTATTATCAATATTGAAAACAATTATGCTGCTTAATATTTTTATGGAAACTATTGTAAAAAAAACAAATCTTTGAGAAAAGGAAATTTCAAAAGAGCGGCATTTATTTGAAATTGAAACATTTTGTAGCATTAAAATAAATGTCTTTGCTGTTACTTTTGATCCAATGAATGTGTCCTTATTGAAAAAAAGTATACTTTTTATTTTATTTTTTATGACTGACCACAAACTTTTGAAGGGTAATATTTGATATGTTATATCTTATTGATATAAACAATTATAAAGTGACTATTAACAAAAATATAAACATAAAAGGACAGAAAACTGAAATAAAAGATAGCACCATAAAAGAAAAAGAAAAGTGTTTCACACAGTATATCCCAAGGCAAATATCAATTGGGTGTTCCTAACTTCTTGGGTTTCTGTGGGATCTAGGTCACTCTCACTAAAAATATGTTACACAGAGTTGCAGTCGCACACACTTAGTGGACTTACACTTAGGTGAGAACTGAACAAGCTGATGAATGAACTGTTGTTCTCTACTGAATGCAAACTGTGGCACTAAACTAATTTTCCATATACAAATTTTTTATTTAATAAAAGAGATTCTTGTCTAAATTGTATGTTGGAATAAGTAGGCTACACTGTTGATTAAATGTAAATCTGTCTTTCCCACAGGACCGTAACACATTTCACCGCTTTGATAAATTCAATTCCAAATACAATCCTATTGGAGAGTCCATCCTCCGAGAAATCTTTATTAAGACTGACAACCATATTGAGGGGAAATACTTTGGGCACATAATCAAGGTATCACTGTTCCTTATAATCTTTGAAATTTGCAAAACAAGCATGTTGCTGAATTGGGTTTCATATGGTTTATAAGTGCGCCCCCTGCTGATAGTTGTATGTTGGTGCGTTTCAGGAGGTGATGGCGGACCTGGAGGAGAGCAAATACCAGAATGTGGAGCTGCGTCTCTCAATCTACGGCCGCTCACGAGATGAGTGGGATAAACTGGCTCAGTGGGCCGTCAAGCACAAGGTGTATTCTGATAATGTGCGCTGGCTGGTGCAGGTGCCACGGCTATTGTGAGTACTGAGCGATAGGAAAATCTATGTAAAGTGGACATCTACTGTAGGCCTACTTCTTTTATCAAATTAAAAAATATATGTACAGATGGTACTCAACCAGAATGAGACTTTTACCGCCGCCGTTCCCGCGGCGGTAAAATTGCGGGGGTGTATTTGCTGGCTTTGACCGCTAAGAGGCGCTACAATCGGAGACTTTGAAAAGTGTCAGTTTATTCTCTCTATTGTGTAATCTGCCGCCGCGCCGCGGCTCATTGAGAGTGATTGAAATGTGGTAAAACAGATCAATTCAAGTTAAACATGTATTAAATGAATTCATATAATCACAAGACTGAAATTAAATGTAGGCCTAATACATTTAATAAATAATGAAAACATTTCAACACAAAACATTGCAATAGAAAAATATTAGGCTACATCAATCAGGCTTTGCAAGAGCAACGTCTCATCAGCGGACCGATGGTAGCGCAGTGGACAACGCAACAGCACGAGCTTCACGGAGCTTCAAGCGATGCGAGATCGAATCTCACTAGCTTTTGCTGACAGCGTTAAATGTTTTACCATTCTTAATGCTTAGATGGGTAACTGTTTATTGAAGTCAAGCGTTTTGTTTAATTATCAATGGCACATTACAACATAAATTTGCTACTTTCCAGTAGAGCCGCTGCACAGACGACAAAACTGATGAAGGAAAGATTATCAGCCGATCGCGTCAGAAAATGAAAATGGAAGCTATCTTTAATCTGCTAAATTATTGTTTTGTGAATCATCCACGAAATTGAGATGACTGACAATTGATACCCGTCATAGCAAAGGAAGACATTTTTAAAAACAGATCTGGACATTTCAAGGTTTAAATAAAGTGTCGGGGCAGTTTATTTATTTAAAACAGGGTTGCATCGAGTTAGAGTTTATTAAGTAAGAAACAGAATCTTATTCTTGCAACATTTTAAATCTGTATTGCCAAAGAAATTGCAGCTAAATAAACAATTAGCCTAAAACAGTAGGCTATAGTCTACAAAACGAAAATAGTTCAAAGCAACATTAATTAAGATTTTCTTTGCTTCTCTCTCGCGCTGGATCTCTTTTATTTTAGTTTATTTAGTCTCCCTGCACTGCGCGCGCTGGGTCTCTCTCTACATTAAACAAGATTTCAGGGTAAAACCCCATTATACAGCTGATAATACTGATGTCGCTGTGTGACACCCAGACAAATCACGAAAAAAAAACTGTAACATGATTGAGTCTTGCTTCAAACAGAATGCCTGGTTGAATTCACCGTAGGCTACAATAAAACGAGGTGGATCGCGAATAAGCGCTCTGCATCTGCTGCTCACTTGCATTCGTTTAGTTGGCAAGAACGCGTTTCGTCGATAGTTCATGTTTAGATAATGCCAGATTGTTGACACACACACTACTCAAACGTGTTAAAATTCTACAAAACCAGTTGAAACAAATGGATTGAACACTTCAACTGTGAAACCCCTTTAAATAGGCTACAATAGCCTACATAAAACTACAATATTTATAATTTAAGGGCCTACATTTGGACACATCGAGAGATTTATCTTTAAAAGTATTTTGCCTTTGCCTGGTCATCAGGCTCACTCTCCATATGAAAGACAGAACATTTAACACCTCCTGAACCCCCAACCCCCCACAGGCGATCTGAGTCTGAGACCGACTCAAAACAAAGAGAAGTCGCAATTCACACTTAATTCTTGACATAGCATTAGGCTAGTAAAGTGTTGATAATGAAATAATTTAATTATTTAGGCTACATGTAGGCTAATAGGCTAATATTTCTGTCATAAAAGTGTATTAATAAACATTTAATTATTTCAATAATTGAAGAAATAAAACGCTACCTCGGTTTGGGCAGCTTTTTCCAAGCAAGCCTAAATACAAACGCATTTTAATTTGTTCAAACGCATGTTCATTTGTTGTCATGAATACAATGTTCAACTCAATGTTAAATTCCACGGGGATCTTTGGATCCTTACAACCAGGGTGCGCGATTTGTGAATTATCTATTTTTTTTTTTTTTATATATATAAATCTCGAACCACAGTGCTTTGTGCTGCTGCTAAACTAAATAACATTTATATAATATTTATGAACTTAAATGAAACAATATCGCAACATTTCGACAAATAAATTATCTGATCTATTTTTACAATTTAATTCAGGGCGATTTAGCCTAGAGACTACATTTAATTATAGCGAGATTTTCACCCTTGTCCGTTCATCATTGGGAAGCGCTCACAGCTTTTGAGTAGATCTGCACCTCTCGGTTTCATACGGATTACCTAATCAGATAACATTTATTAAATATTTAGACATTTAAAAGCTTTAGACATAGCCGATTTCTTATCGTGACTGAGCGGAGGAAAGTGGCTTTCGGTTCATTTTTGTGACGCGCAGTTCCCGGAGACATGCAGAGACGACAGATAAACTTTTGAATAAAAGTTTGAATATGAATACAAGTTTACAGTTTTGACCGATGTAGGCTAGGCTACTCTACTCTGATCTGTATGACTAAAAAACTACGGAGTAGCCTAACTGGCCTAAGTTATTTTAGCTGTCTGTTATGAGAAAAATAAATCCAAATGAACGCGCAGCCGCGTCTGCCGAACATTAATTCAACATGCCAGAATAAAACCCGACTTTAGAACAATGGATAGCGCCACTCGGTGTGGTGTGCCAAAATACTTAATTAAAAACTTCAATATTTTATTCAAAATAATCTCAAAACGCTTTGTGACATTTTGAAAGCCGTGCATGCATTAAGGCACTGGAACCATGAACTGAAACTGGTTCTGATTTTATTGTTTGTCGTTTAAACGTGCCTGTTGCATATCTTTATTTTATATATTTTAAATGGTCTATTGGTGAAGTAATTTATAGCATTGGTTACTGTGGAGGGAGGGGGGATTAAAATAATTCAGCAGAAGCAGGGATGTTTAGACCAGAAGGAAATCCCCGTCCCCCTGGCAAATCGCACCTTATTAAAACCATGTTTTACAAACTCTAGGCTATATGAACCAAAAAAAAAGGCTATCCTGTATAAAAAAAATGTTTTGTTTGTTTGATTATCTGCATTAATAATAGGCTATGACATGCATTAATAGGCTAATATAAAATGTACAATAATCTTTGTTTGTCCGGGATTCGAACCCGTGTCATCCATATGACCGATACGTAAATTCTACCACTCGGCCATGAATAGCTATTTAAAAATGCCCGGTTTATCCAATCTCTTCCAGAAAAGCGCTCATCATTCGTCTCATTCCTCAGTTGAGTAGTAAACAAATAATCAGCTTCTTTGCACCTAATTTATTTTTGTTCGTTATTTTTGTTATTATTATTATTTTATCACGCTGCTCCCAACGGGCAATAGGCTTATGTCGCCCACCGACGTCTAGGTTACAATATGAAATAAAGGCTATATTGTTCTCGTCTCTATTTTAAAATTATGATTCTATTTTTCTGTCCTAAACAATGTTCTATAGTAGCCTATTTCATCTGTTAATTGACATTAACCCCGCTTACATTTCAAAATACGGCAATAGCGGCTGTTTTGCACAATGTCCCTCTGCGCCACCTGGCGGTCATTTCGCGAATGACTTTGAAATGCGACTGGATTATTTTTACCGCGGTAGTTTCGCCGCGGTGCCTGTCGCGGCGGTAATAGGCATTCTGGTTGAGTACCATCTGTACTATTGTTTAAAAGTTTCAAAAGCAAAAGTTTCTTTTGCTCACCAAGGCTGCATTTATTGAACCAGAAACACAGTAAAACAGTAATATTAATTCAATTTAACACAACTGTTTTATATTTTAGAATGTAAATTGAAAAGCACTTAAAATTAAACAGCTAATTAAGTGGACTTATTTCCAAAATGATTACCAATATTTTCGCTGTACATGAAATATACATTTCAGACTAAATTAGCATAAATAAGATAACAGGTGGTTGATTTCCTCTGCAGCGATGTGTACCACACCAAGAAGCAGCTCTTTAACTTCCAGGAGATGCTCGAGAACATTTTTATGCCTCTGTTTGAAGCCACTGTCAATCCCAGCAGTCACCCACAGCTGCATCTCTTCCTGCAACATGTGAGTGAACCGTTTGTCATGTGATGAAGCTAGTTTTAATGTAAAGTTATAGGTAACTGTGCTACTGTGGAGTGAAGGCTTACATAGCGCACAGCACACATCTTCTGTGTGTGTACATTTTCAAGGTATGATTAACTGCCCAGTTTATTTACAAAAAACATTTGTTTTAGATTTTACACACACTGACTTTTCCATAGTAGAGAAAGATGTGGCAAAGTTTCAAACCCTTGGCTCATACATTTATTATTGTCCCTATAATAAGACTATTGTTAGATGCTTCAGATAAGAAAGTGTCTGCCATTCAATTTGAACTTTTAACAGTGGATAAATCACAAGTAACTCAAAGGTCCCAGTCCCACTACCCTGTGTAGCTTCAAATTAATACAACCAAATGATCAACAAGTATGGTCACAGTTGTATTATATTGTGAGACTGAATGTTCTTCAGGTTGTCGGGTTTGATAGTGTGGATGATGAGTCCAAACCTGAGCATCACATCTTTAACCTGGACAGTCCAAAACCTGTGAACTGGACGGAGGAAGACAATCCCCCATACTCATATTACCTGTACTACATGTATGCAAATATGACTGTGCTCAACCACCTGCGCAGGTATCTGATGCACCACAATACATTTCATTTACAGATTTATGGCACACAAACCTTCTTGTCAAAACCATTGTGTAGGCTACTTAATATAAAAGTTGTTTTAGCCCCACAACTGTTTAAATGTCTCTCATCTCTCCCAACAGGCAAAGGAACATGAATTCGTTTGTATTACGTCCGCACTGTGGAGAGGCAGGGCCTATTCACCACCTCGTGTCTGGATTTATGCTGTCGGAGAATATTTCCCATGGCCTACTTCTGAGAAAAGTAAAGACACTTCTACTGAATCACAGTTGTGCTTGGAAATCTGTTCTGCTCGGATATAAAGAATGCTCTTATTTGAAATATTCATGATTGTGTTCTTTGCATGTGTTAAAATCATATCGTTACATAACATAAATGTACAAGTTTCGACAGAACAATATTGGTCACGTTATATATATTCCTGTGTTTAATATTCGTATCTTTAAACCCCTTGCAAACAGTCAAGAACTGATCAGTGTTTGTGTATTTCCGTCAGGCTCCTGTACTGCAGTATCTGTATTACCTGGCTCAGATCGGCATTGCCATGTCCCCGCTCAGCAACAACAGCCTCTTCCTCAGTTACCATCGAAATCCTCTGCCCGAGTACCTGTCCAGAGGCCTCGTGGTGTCTCTGTCCACTGATGACCCTCTGCAGTTCCACTTCACAAAGGTTGCAAGTCACACCATACCATCAAATATATTTTTTTTCCCCATAACTGTTATTTCTTGAGCTGTAATATTTTTGACCTAGTGTGTGTGGTTGTTCAGGAGCCGCTGATGGAGGAGTACAGCATCGCTGCTCAGGTGTGGAAGCTGAGCTCATGTGACATGTGTGAACTGGCCCGAAACAGTGTGCTCATGAGCGGATTTTCTCACCAGGTGATCACATCTCCACTTACACCTCTGTCAGCAGCAACAGAAGTCATTTAGGTGTTAGTAGACAGTTAGGTTACATTTGTTAACATGAGTTAATGCATTAGGCACCATGACTTAACAACAAAACATACTCTAAAATTGTATATTAATTTAGATAATTACTACATACACAAAAGTTTGGGGTCAATAATTGTTTTGTTTTTTAAATCAATTAATCTAAGCCATGTCTGTGAAAACAGGCCTAAAAGTTTTAAAAGATAATGTTACAAAAGATTTATATTTAAAATGCTTTCTATTCATCAAAGAATCCTATAAAAAATGTATTATGGTTTCCACAAAAATATAAAGCAGTACGACTGTTTTCAACATTGATAATAATAAGATTTTTTTTTTCAGTAAGAAATTACATTTTAAAATATATCAAAAGATAAAACAGTTATTTTACATTGTAATATTTCAAAATATTACTGTAGTGTATTTTTGATCAAATAAATGCAGCCTTTGTGAGCATAATAGACTTCTTTAAAAAATACTTCTTTTTCATTTAATTGTATAACATTAGTTAATGTATTATGAACAAAGCATTATTTTAAAATAGCAATTTTTTAAAATCACATTTATGTAGATTATTAAATGTTGTAAAAATTGTTCATTGCTTGTTCATTGATATGTAAAGCAAATTGAACCTTTTATTGTAAGGTGTTACCTATTTTTCTAAACTTGTATACGGTACAGTAGTTCTCAACTCGTTGGTAGTGACCAAAAAATGAGTTGTGTACAGCAGAAACCAATCATTTATTCCTAACCAAAATTCAACTTTAGGACTTCCAGCTTTTAAAAATAGAGGATAAATACTTCTCATACTTTTGTTGGCTGTGCGTCCAAACACAACAGTATTGTGACACTAGACAAATTACAGTAGCTGCCAATATGGGCAGATTGCATAACATGCCCTCATTCTCTAAAACCCTGACCAAAACTACAGTATGTAAAGGAAAATATGACCCAGATTACATTACATTACAACTTCTCTTGCATTGAGGATATTTGTGAGCTGCCCACAGTATGTTCTGTGTGGAGAATCATTGGCTGCCATTCAATTTTGTACAATAAACAGTTTTGGTACAGCTTGATGTTCACTGTGCATCCTGAAGCCAAACCCCTGAAACATTACTTTAAAATAACTTTAAACTTTAAAATACAAGGAATCAGAGAGAAAAGCATCTGACTAATGCATCCAAATGTCCTGTGTCAAGGTGAAAAGCTACTGGCTTGGGCCGCATTATCTGAAAGAGGGGCAGGAGGGCAACGACATCAGACGCACCAATGTTCCAGACATCCGTGTGGCGTACCGCTTCGAGACTCTGTGCGAGGAGCTGAATCTGATCACGCAGGCTGTGCGGTCAGAGGAGCTGGAGGTCGAAGAGCAGGGCTCCCTGTGCATGGCTGCAGGACCGGCCAGACGTTAGAGGCATCACACACTTTCAATTATTCAACAAGTGCAGAGTGCGAGTGAAAGGTGAATCGGGGGAAATCTGGGACAGTCATACTGAGTTTGATTCCATGGGTGTTTAACTAAATACCTTTTTTAAATTTGTATTTATTTGTGTATTTGCTAGAAATGTACTGTAGTTATTTTAGTTGTGGAACGCAGGTTTAAAGTCCTGATTGCAACAAACAGAATTGCACAGGAAATTCCAACATTATGTTTGACAAAAGCACAGAATACCAACTGAAAACACACTTACAGTATCGATGAAGGCTTCAGCAACCCACAGTCAAGCTTCAGGAAACCCCAGAAGTCTCCCCTTCTGTCACTGTGGACCTTACACTGTCCATAACCTGCAGTCCAGCATGAAGATCAGTGGTTCACACACCGTCATAGATAATGAACTGTCGTTCGGTGTTGCTTGTACACTTGTTCTGAACATTAGCAGCCATAAGCACTGGTTATTTGGCTATTCTGTGTGAGCTCAAGTACCTACGCACATCTCTGTCATGAGCCGTCATAATCATTTTTAAATGGATTATTTCCTCCTTCATATTCTTGGTTTTGACAGGTTCTGTTTTAATGTGTATTTTATTGTTATATTATTTATTTTCCAGTGGTTATCATTTGAGTCATTTGGCCATTTTTATTTGTGTCTGTAATTGAATAATTCTTAGTGCTATTTATTGTAAACCAGACATGATATCAAAGTGAAATGTATTTTTTTCTGCTTTTCTCTATCTCAAAATTAAAATATTATAATTATGGGAGTCTGTGGATTTAATATTGCATAAACTGTTCACTTTTTTCAATGCAGCAATAAGCTATTTTTGAATGTGCAACTTAATTTTCCGCTATAGGTAAACAACTCGAAGAATAACAATATAAATGGATAAACGATGTGACCGTGTTAAAAATTTATGACAAATTTGTTTGAACAAATACCATTTTGCAGCCTAACGGACTGCTGAAGTCCGATTAATGAAACTATGCAAAACGTGTGGCCTGGAAACCCCAGACAGCTTGCCATTGACCTGGCTTGAGTATCAAAGACAGGCTTTCTTTGTGTTCTGTCCTTTTCACCGTTCTTTTTTCTGTAACCTGTCCCTCTAGGTTTACCATTTGGGGCTAAACTTCGAGTTTTAGACCATCTGTTTTACAATAGTAAAGTTGTTACGTCACAACTTTTTACAAATGGTTGCCTTTTAGGGTAAATATACAAAATGAATTGCATAGTCAAAAGGTTGACAATTGGAAGACGTTATTGTGAACGTTAGTGTTAATAAATATCGAATTATCGGAAGAACAAACGCTTAATTTTGGTATGTAGCCTATTTATGATCATGTGAATGTGTTCTAATTTATCGCTCCAAGATGTATGAAATAACAACATGTCGACTTTTTAGTCATCTGGGAACAGCTTAAACTTGATTATGTGTTTAGAATGCACATATCATTGCTGAAAATTTAAAATGAAATGCATCCTGGTTATAATTTTGCACGGACAGATTACCATCGTCATAATTTTGTGGGTGTATCCCTTTAACTTGTGCAGTGCGCACACGGCCCCTCCTCCATTCCTCTGCTCTGTCCTGGTGGCCCTGCACTCATTTTGAAAGTAGCCTACAGAAACTCTGCACAGTGCTCAGTACTCTTTCTGCAAGATGGCAATGAAGTTGGCATATTGGGATATACGCGGGGTGAGAAACAGTCGTCATTTTTGCATAACTGTTGTTGAACATTTATTTGATTCTCATTCGATTTCTGCGATTTTTTTTTTTGTTCATTAACTTAGTTTTTTTGCTCGTTAAAGTCCTGCAGTTATCACAAAATTCGTGTGGTTTGTCAAGTCTAAAAACGGTCAAAACTAATCCATATTCGCAGCTTGTAAATTAACATCTTTTGTGGACTGTAAATCGAGACTCAAATTAACTACAGTTTTAGTTTGGGGTGCATATGAGTTTGTTGATACTTTTTGTCGTTTAGATTGTCTCGGTATGGCCACATGCTGCTACTTTGATTACAGTTTACATAGTTTATTTGAAGCCGTTTCGGGTGTGGTTACACACCAAGGACACACTTGCTCTTGTTTAAGTGAGCTAATGCCATTTTTAACATTGCAGTTAACATGTTTAAGAGCTGGGAATTCTTTAGCAACCAAATATAAACTGCATCACATTAAACATACGCGTTCTGTAGTCACATTCTCGCGCCTCATTAATCTCCATGTCTGAGGTAAACTATCAAAAATGTGGCGCTCTGCAAGCTGCAAACATTTGACTGCCTAAAAACTACTCTATCCCTTGGCTAACTGCTGGTTGGTCAGAGAATCACTCTTTATTTTTCGGATTTCAAATTAGACCAATCTAAGTTTTTATGTAATTGACTTAAAGTTATGTCTTAAAGAAAGAAAAAAACAGATAACAATATTTTAAGACTGCAACCGGCCGCTTGAGTGATGAAGTGATAATTATATTTTACTGTATGCTACATAATAGTAAATCTAGAGCAGTGTTGCAATATTTCCACAGATGGATGAGCAGTTGGGTATTTTTTGTCCAATAAGTGCTATCTCATAAATATCCAAATAAGAACTTTACATATGCGTTGTGAAGTCTTGACCCTCTCTGTTCATCGCTTCAAGAGTGAAAAACATTTTTTAGCAGCTGAAGTTATACATCATCATTCCCATGGCTATTATTTCATCTGTTAACAGCTTGCGCAACCAATCCGTCTGCTGTTGGAATACACTGGTACGAAGTATGAGGAGAAGTTCTATTCTTGTGGTGACGGTAAGTGATATAGTCATCATTGCTCAGCAGACATAGCCAGATCTTAAAAGCACAATGACGGGGAGAGTTGATTTTATATTCTTGTCTTGCAGCTCCCAACTATGACAAAAGCTGTTGGTTTAATGAGAAAGAGAAACTTGGGATAGACTTTCCTAATGTAAGTTACGCAGTAACTCCCATAGTTTTTATTGTGCAATATAACATGCTATAACTAACCATCACCTTTATTCACCAGTTGCCTTACCTTGAGGATGGTGACACAAAGGTAGTCCAAAGCAATGCCATAATGAGATATATCGCCCGCAAAAACAACCTCTGTGAGAATTTGATTCATTTATTCCTTCAGTAAAAAAAGCTTTTTGTATCACTGGAAATAGTCGCCCAAGTAATGTAAAACATCTCCATCTAATGTTTCTAGGTGGGGAAACTGAAGAAGAGCAGGTGAGAGTTGACATCATGGAAAACCAGGCGATGGACTTCCGCAATGGTTTTGTCCAGCTCTGCTATGGAGACTTTGTGAGTGATTCTATGTATTCCAGTTAGAAATGATTAACTAATAATATAAATATTTTGTTAATTGATAAGATAACATGATTTGTAATCCTTTTGAATTTGATTAAAGGACAAAACCAAATCATGTTACAGTGAGAAACTGCCAGGAACTCTAAAACAGTTCTCTGACTTCCTTGGTGACAGGAAGTGGTTTGCTGGGAACAAGGTAAATAAGCATAATGTACACATAAACGCATTAATTTGTCCATTTAAAATGGTTCGAAATAACAATATATACACCATGAGATTATTTGACATGCTTATCCCACTGTCTCATCCTGTAGATCACATTTGTGGACTTTGTCATGTATGAGTTGTTGGATCAGCATCGTATGTTTGACCAAGAATGCCTGGATGACTGCAAAAACCTTAGATGTTTCCTGGATCACTTTGAGGTTTGGATTCAGCTTTTATCACACAGAAAGATTAGTTAGTCTCATGTAAGTTGTAATGTATAAGGATTAACCAGTAACTCTATAATTGTGTTCCCTGTCAGAGTCTGGAGAAGATTGCAGGATACATGAAGTCAAGCAAGTTCATGAAAACACCCGTGAACAACAAGATGGCCAAATGGGGAAACAAAAAGGAGTGAAAAAATGACGAGAGTGGCTAGATCAAACATCATAAGTTGCACCATCAACGGCAATGCAGTTGAAGAGCACATGTAGTGATAGTTGTTTGAGACCACTATTTTAAACCTTTTTTTGAACCGGCAATTTAAGGACAATTAGTTAAATTTACATCCCAGTGATACAGTTGACATTAGTATTGATTATAAAATCATAACAAAACAATCAGAAATCTCAATTGTTTTCTATATACATAATGCAGTTGAATAGCAATTATGTTTAGAAGAGTTCAGGTGTATGTTGCACTTTGATTTTTGTCTATTTGATGCCATGAAAAGAAAATAAACGTTTCATTGTTATAGATTTCACTATTTGGATTGTAATTCTACATTTGAATTGTTGTTAACAAAGCATTAAATGTATCACCTTATTTTGACCCAATAAATCAAAGCACTTTTGTTCATTTCAGTTTACAAATTAAGTGGGTGTTTTTCACACGTGCACACACACACAACTAGCCGGTATAATCTGGTAACCTAACAAGGCAAAAAAAAAAAATATTACATTTGCTTATAAAATAAATGGGAAACAAAAACATCACAGATGTTTATGTAGCCATGGTATTTAACAAATGAATTAAATAATGAATCCTTTGGCCTAGCCTGCTATGGAGGAAGAGAATGTTATGATCGACAGCGCTGAAGTTCATTTGTTGATTTCTCTTGTTGTATTTTTTTAACCTGCAGCTCAGGTAAAACCACTGCTCCTGCTGGATGTGTTGCCAAAGGCAACCTGTTTTAATGAACTTTATTACTGCTTATAAACTCATTACTTGATTGGTGGAACTTAAATGTCATCAAACATGTTTAACCCCAAAATCAAAAGCTTATTTTTAAGACCATTAAACCTTTTTTTGTTGCTCTTTATTTTAAGGTGTGCTTGTTAGTGTAATTATACTTTCAAGTAATATTAACTACATGTATAGGGTTAGGATTATGCTTCATTTAGAGTTATTACTAATTACATGAAATGTACAAGGACACTCAAATAGTGACACCTTTTCTTTCATTGCGGGAAAACAAAATATGCACAATTGAATTTACAGTTTTTTACAATCGCTATGACAGTTTTTTCAATACATTTAACAAGTTTCCTAAACTCTTAACACAGTTAGCACAACATCCGTCTTTGTAGGCTATACAATTAACACATTTCTTGTTGCTTTGACACAAAATGCATAGTTAACACAAATTTAAAATGCTTGAACTTCTTTTACACACAAGCTCAAACAAGACCAAAACAATGTAATTTTACTGCCAAATTTACAAATGCTTTCACACTGTATGTCAGAACAGATAACTTCATGTTCTAAACATAACTTATATAGGATAAAGTCAAAGTGAACAGCTGGTCATATTGTGAATTGAAACAAATATATTCCCTGTATTTTATTCCATTGCTACTGAGAAACAGCTTATTGAAGTTATGCAAATATATAAATTACAGCTGATTCCAAAGTACACTCAGGTGTTGAGGTTCTTTCAATCGCATGACCATATGTTATAAAAGAGGACTCTTTGGGCTGATCTTGTGTGGAAAAGGAACAATATAGAGCAACACAAAGAGAAAAAAAAAAAAGAAAGAAAGAAAGAAAGAAAGAAAGAAAGAAAGAAAGAAAGAAAGAAAGAAAGAAAGAAAGAAAGAAAGAAAGAAAGAAAAATGCCTGCACGAGGGAGACGAAGACAAGTACCAGGACAAGGGAGAGGTATTACAGTAATGTCCTTTTGCAAATAAAGTCTTTACTGCAGGAATTCTGTCTCTGTCTCTTTTTTTTTCTCTTTTTTTTTCATAAACTGTACATAAAGCTACTCTGAGATGGTCATTCATTTTTTGTATTGAATTTCTGCAGCAAAAAGAAACAAAATGCATGCATTTACTAAACCCAACAAAACAAAAATGTAGAGAGGCTTCAAAAGAAACTTACAGTGCAAAACACAATCTATGATCAATACAATATACTGTCTATTGTATAAGGGCAGACCTGACACATAACATAATGCAGTTTCTGTAATTTCAGCTGATGTTAGTGTTTTTTCCGTCATTGTGTTATGATTGACTAAATGTTCCTGTTGGAAGAGAACATGTGTTAGTGTTTTGAATAATTATTTGATTTTGAAACATGTTTGCAGTGTTTTGTTAGATGTAGTGTATTGTGTTAGTGTATTATTGTATTTTGAAAATTAGTTTTGGAGTTTAGTTTACAATGTGTGATTTTGAGCATGAAATTAACCGTTTTGCCAATTGTGTGTTTTAGGTGTGTTGGTGCGTTAAGAGTTTAGCAAAAATGTTAAATGTATTGCAAAAACTGTCATAGCAATCGTAAAAAACTGTAACTATTAGTATACAAAAATGACTACTATTGTGTTCATTATGAGCATTTATTAATAGACAATGCACAATCTGCATGCAGTGTCAGAATCAATCAGAATGTTACAGACATGCCTCATTTTCATTAAGCTGGCATAACAACTAAATAACATGTTAAACATGACCACCGCCCTGGAAAAAATGGTATTGAATAAATAAAATCAATGCAATAAATGTAGACCTTTGCATCTGTAAAAGGTTGTATAATATCACTTAACAGGCAGCAGTCTGAACTTGTTTTCTAATGAATGGAAAAGTTGAGGTGTGTGTGTAGTTCTTGTTCATTCAGGTCCAGACAAGTTCAGTTTCTTGATCAAAAACACAGCAGGGTCCTCAGATTATCAGCGGCCACCATACTGACTGTACTCGGCCTCACTGGCGAGCTGCAAAGCAGATGGAGACTGATAACATTTGCCAGCTCTGCCTCGGCCATTAAATGACCGTTGGGTATAAAAACACCACAGTGAAAAGTGCTTCATAAATAATGGTATTTGTACAAGGCGTGTGTTTACTTTGAAACAAACAGAGCTGCATTACTTACGGCAATGCTCGATCTGACGCTCTGCAGTTGGAAGAAGACTCGACCTCCTTCCTCGGGACATATTGCTCTGATTTCATCCTGTTTCATTCCCAGCAACATCGCTCCATTGAACACCCCAAGACTCTGGACCGCCCTACACAAATCCACAATGAATGAATAAATGTTATCAGTAAAGATATTAAACTCATTCATGTGATAAAATGCAATTTTTCAGAACTGCATTTTGGTGTAGGTTTAAGAATAAAATGAAATGAATAGTGGTTTCTTACATTTTAGAAAAGCCTTTGTAATGTAACCAGGCTTTGACTTCCTCAGGTCTAGATTTCATGTCCAGAGATGGAGGTCCTCTCATATTCTGCTGAGAATATGGAGATAAAAACTTCATAAAACTATGGACTGTGTACAGCTCAATACATTGTTGAAATGATTGCTTTTAAATAAAAAAGAAAAGGGGGAGGGATGCATTGACCATGACTCACTGTTGGCTTTTGTCCATTGACAGGCTCTAGAACATTCTGAGGCACATAACCCTCTTCATTACCTCTGTTTTTAACTTTCCACCATTGCCCGGACTTGTCGGTTACCTTGAAGCAAGCACAAAGTATATTATGATGCACAAATTTTCTGCTCAGGAACAACTTGAGAGAGTAAATGACAGAATTATAATTTGTGGATGAACTATCCCTTTAATTACATTAGTTAACATACAATGAAAAAAAATGAATCTTCGTGTTAATTTCAGCATTTACTAATGCATGGATCAAATCAAAAGTCGTATAATTGAACATGAACTAACAAACTTTTGTATTTAATTTTTACAAAGATGAATAAATGCTGCAGTAAATGTATTGCTCATTGTTAATGTATTAACTTAACTACAGAGATCTCACTGTAAAGTGTTACCAAAAAACTTGATTGAATTAGTGACTTACTTCCGGTGGGGTGTTTACATATAAACAATTACCTGCACATTGTCACCCTTCATCACACTCAGTTCCTGATTGTTCCGTGCCATGAAGTCGTAGATCACCCTCATATAAAGTGGCGGCTCTGCAGACCTGATATAAAATAAGACAAAAGTGCTACTTGACTTGATTTGAAATTTACCCTAAGAAATCTTTAGTGAATTCATGTGTCTATTAAAGACTACATTATTTTCAACGTACTTATAACACTTCAAAAACTTACTTAAAAAAACAATCTGTAGTGTTAAAGTAGATGATTAAATTGATATTGCTGTGCTCCTGCTACTGTTGGTTTCATTCACGGAAATAAAGCTTTGCTGTTATAAGAACACAATGCACTACTAAAGCCGTATGTGGACTTCTCCCTCTTTTTAACAGTACTTATTTGTACTTTTTAGCTGGGGATTTCATAAAGTTCAAGTGAAGTTACTCACGGCATGGGTGGGGTGCTCCAGGGTCTGTTGTCCTGGAAGAGAGAGGAAATAGTTTGAACTCATTCCACTGTATTTGATCAGGTTAAGATCCACATGTCAAACACTTGACGCATTTTATAACATCCTTAGCTCATTCATTTGGAGTTTGTCCTCTGGGAGATTTTACCTGTTCATGCGGCCTCTGGCTGACACTCCTGGATGGGAAGCGCTCACTGTTGCTCCGTGAGATCTGTCTGCTGGCTGGAGGAGACTGGGATGGGGCGGGCGGAAGGGGCTGCCAGCCGTCGTAAAATTGGGGATAATATGGAGGGATCTGATTCCCATTTGGAAATTTGGATCTGATTGCAAAAAATATATATATTTAAAGAAAAATGTTGAGCTTTTGCTTGTGTTTGCTAATTAATGAAGTAATTTGATTGATATATTCTGGAACAGAAGACCTTGGGATGTTCCACGCATCACCCAAGCTTCCCAACAGTTGGTCCTCATTTGGTGTGACAACACTTCCCAAGAGATGCAGGGCTTTTTCTGTGAGCAGTGGACTCATCACTGTGGAAGGGATGTTGGGAGGATACTGACTCACCATCTGAAACATGAACAGTCAGAAACTTAGTGTGATGAAGGGTGATGTGGTGCAGAATTTGCATATTTGGGTGAACTTTAACCTTTTGTAAAATGTCAGTGTGAACAAATGACTAAATCCATTACTGCTAGGCTTTTTTTTTAGGTAACAGGTACCAACAAGTCAGGTGTGGTCATACCATCTGAAGCCTCAGGGGAGAACTTTTAACATGCAATATGAAAGAATGCTTGTCCAATTTCACTACATAATGGAAAAAATGTATGAAATGTGACCGCAATGCAAACAGACTGAACAAACAGATACTTACAAAAGCAAGGGAAGAGAAGAGACTGTGAATAAAGTCAGAAGCAGGAGGATTTTTTAGGTGACCATCCAGCCTCCCCTGTCACAAGTAGAGATGAGTATGAAAACTGACATTTCAAAGAAGGATACTGTATGTCTCATATTAAGCATTACAGAGCAGTATTCTGGGCATACAGTAAGTCGTGGTTTTTTAACTATCATAGTGGGAGTGAAAAAACAAAAAACAATTGGAAAATGTCCAAAAAGACTATTGTACTTTACATGCTGAAACTAGAAGGGGGTGGTGATCAAAGAGTATTGAAGTAGACTATTGTTATCTTAGGAATTTTCACAGAAATGAAATGTATATAACTTACCAGAAGATTAAGGCCATACTTTATCTTCTGCAGGCAGGATATGTATTCATCCACAGTGGGAATACTTGCGACTGTAATAAAATAAAATAAATAAATGTATTATTATTATTATTTTTACATCCTTAGGAAAATTAAATAACAAGTATCAATGTGTCAGCTGTTCACCCAATTTTGGAGCATTTTTCTTTTTATTTTTCTTGCTTCCATCATTTTTTGGCAAAGCTGAGCCAATTTTATATATGAAGGTCTCAATGTCGGCTGCAACATGGTTAAAGATCTCCTGTAGAGAGTGATTAAATGGATGGAAGAAATGTGTCAATAAAATGATGACAAGAATGGATGGATTAATAACACAGTGTGCTAGTACGAGGCTTGTCAATAAAAACAACCGACCGCATCTCTGTCCACATCATTTACTGGAGGTGGCATCGGCTCTGGCTCAGACGGCACTGGCCTGTAAGGGGCTTCTTCTCTGGAAAATCGCATTGTGGGTGAAGGTCGTCTGTCGTCTGAAAAAAGCAAAACAAAAGCTCAATTATACCAAAAGAAATCAGGGATACATGATACATTAGTGAGAGAACACTTTAATTCAACCCTCTAGTATTCCTCACTTAGGGGTCAACCGTGTGATTCTGAGCAGTCAAAACATACTGTAGACAATAATAAGTGTAAAATGAATAAAAACAAATAAAATAAGAAGAAATGGATTAAATGGTACAAGGCAAAATTCACCTATATATTATGCACACCTTATTTCTATGTAAATTAATATGAATATTAGAAAAAATATTTCATATGCATATTCTCTAGGTGCTTATACAAATATTTTTTTAGACATAATTACTTACTTTTATGTTTTGCCAAAATGGCCCAGAAATCTGTATTTTCATTTTTGCCATTCAATTCCTGTGCAGGTTATTTGACTTTTTTTCTAAGGCCATTTGGCCCTTTCTTATCATATCATCATTCATATAGCAATGGCCACAACATTTTGCACCAAGCCGATGAAGTAAAAACATTTTTTTTTTAATTATATGAAAACTTTTTGGTCTAAAATGACTGAAGATCACTAGAGGGTTAACTTCAGGACATTTTAGGTTCTTTAAAAGTGGATTTGTGACATGAATTCTTCAAGTGATCACCATAGTCTTCATAGTTGTTGAACTGCGGAGGGGGAAATTCTGGGTTAAGTGAGTTTGACTGCATTGGTGAGAGAGCTGGTCTCTTTATGCTCCCCGGATGACCCTGGCCAAGGATGTTTTCCAGATGGCTCCTGCCAAACAGAAAAGATATATCACTGTAGAACACTGATAAAAAGAATGAATCATTAAGGCAGTAAGTGTAACAAAATAAAATATGTATTTTTACAATCTTTGTAAAGTTACTTAGATACATTGAGTATAGCTCACTTAATATCGATTTGTCTATTTTTTTACGATTATATATTGAACTTATTATCCTGAGTAATCGAGACAAGGGTTGTCTAGACAAGTTGTTGGCATGTATGTCCACTTAAAACATTTTAAAGTAAAAAAGCCAGATTATAAGAACGGATGCTTGTTTCTGAGGCAGCAGCTGACCTGATGTCCATCTGTGGTTCCTTATACAGTGGAGTGGCATCCCCACCTTGCTGGATCGCCCTTTCCAGATCATTTACCACCTCCTGAGCCTAGCGATTCAAAACAGCAGAGATGCCTTTATACACATATTCAGGGAACTGACAGAAGGAGTGGAATGGAAACTCCCACATCATTCCACAAGATATATTAAGAAAGATTTATAATAGCCAGATGCACCGCTATGGGATTTAACGTTTCTTAACACACAATCAGTGTTGTTCCTCACCCCGGCCTCCTCACACTGGAACAGGAAGGCCTGTGGAGCTCTTTGGCTGGGATCTTGAACCGAGACAATGAGAATGGAATCATACACACAGCTGTCCAGAACAGCTTTCGTCCTCCTGATGCTACTCAAATGTACAGACTCCAAAACCTCCTACATTTCCAGGAAACAGAGTTAGAGTTCACTGTTAGTACTGGAACTCCCATATGATGTAACTTTTTTATACTTTTTTTTTTTTCGATTCCTGACCTTGGTCTCTATGTCACATAGCTGTAGGTGGTTGGCCTGGACCTGCATGATCATGTCCTGACCCCACACTTTCCCTTTACTGTCCATATTCTTCAGCCTGCTCACACAGTCATCAATGCTGCTCATCTCTCTGCCATCTAACATAAAGGTGAACAGGTGCTAGGGAATGGAAAAAGAAGAAAATGTTATACATGTCCCTTATCAAAAGGGAGCTTACTATGGTTATACTGTTGAGGGCCTTGTGAAATTCTCAAATTGTCCAGTTGAGTTTGTGTGGAAATCTCTACAGAACATGCTAGATAAGCTTTGGTTGTCTGTTCTTTTCAATAAAACACATTAGTGAACTGGGTGTTGGCTTTGCGCTAACAGATTGAGATTATGAGTCTGTCACATGCAGTCAGCAGCAACCCTTTTAAACATTATAAACATGTCAGTTAATAAGTGTTTCTCACAAATGCATAAACCAGACTAAGTCTTACCTCCACTCTGTGCTGAAAGTTGTCTGGCTGTCTGATGACGGATTCTGCATACTCTTTCCTTTGCACTAAAGCAACAATATCAAGTTTAAAATGATAGTATTTCTTAGGATAGGATGTTAAAAGGGGGTTTCTACTTACTGTAGATGGATTTGGCACTGGGACGAGACATGCCTGACCCCTGGGAAGACAGCTCAGACGAGAAGCCTCTATAATATAATATAAAAATACAAAAATATTACAATTAAAATATGTGGAAAAAAATATTTATTCAGGGATTTGGTGTTGTAAAAATGCCTGAATAAACCTTTTTTTCCCCACATATTTGAATTGTAATATTTTTTAAAGTTAGCTGAGATTTTAAAGAAATCCTGAAGATAATCGCCAAAAATAATTGAATCAGTAATGTCAATATATTTCTTGTTTGTCGCACATTTCTAATATGAATATATTCTCAGTTTATTCACAATTGAACTATTCTTAATCAAAAGCTCACAGTCAACTCAATGTTATTGCAATGTGCAGTATATGGCCAAAAGTATGTGGACAGTTGAGCTATTGCTATAATAACAAATTGTCTGAATTAACTGTAAAATGTCACTCTACCGCCATTAAACAATTTAAATGATACTGGTTAGTGCATTCACTTTGGCAGCCCTAAAATACTACAAATTAAATAAAAAATAAAATGAACTGAAACCAGACAACTCTGTGAAAAAAACTAAGCTTAAATAAAAAATAAAATAAGCTAAATTTAAAACATGTATAACCCTGCCTCATAGCAACCTTTAATGGTCTTTCTGACATCTGTTATTATGACAACGGAAATGAGAGAGATAGAAGGCATGACGTTCTACACTGAAACACCATTTTATGCGTTTCAGGTTCAAATTCCACGCAAACACAAAGATAAAACGTCAGCTGGCAGAGATGAGTAAGACATGTACCTTGGCTGGAAAACGGGCATACCCCCATACATTCTTGACTGTAATGTCTAACACCTGTAATAACAACGTTATCAGTCATAAAACCACTCAAGAAAAATAGCAGAAAAATATCAGAACTTTTGAGCAGCTCTGCCAGGACATTTGCTATGAAGAAGTGTCTGTTCATCAGTTGTGGTTTAACGCCACTGATCTTATCTAATAGAGCTAAGAAGTGTTCTGTCATCAAGTATGTGAAGTAAGCACACATAACATCCTCAAAACTGGTACAAAGTCAAAAATATTCATAAGTTGGTGTTCTTAATAAAAATATATAATTGCAATAGTTATTAAAGGCAATTAGTGAATATGCTAGATTCATAAGAGAAGTGTCATATGAGAGTGATGATTTATCAATGTATTTTTTTATTACAGAGAAGTACTGAATATGTTATAAAAAATTTTTTTATATATAAATGTAAGACCTTTAAGATCACTAACGAAATCACATAAATTTGATTCATTTATTACTTGAACCACTAAATGAGGGCAGTAAATCATTGCAGAATCACATTTAGCATAACAGCTTGAACAATTTTGATAAGCAAAAACAATATGGCTTTCACAAACCAATTACAATACAAGGATTTTGAAACAAAACCTAGACATTTGTGTCTTTTGGATCACATAGCCTCTGAGGTTCTCAAAAACAGGCAAGAAGTGTCAAGTCATGACAAATAAGCAGCAAAAACTGCTGAAAGCCCAATTCTCGAACTTTCTCTGTAACAAGTTAATGTGCTTGGCTTGACAAGAAGAAAATATTAGCAGAAGTGGAGTGCCATAGCGTAAACCAAGTGTAAAAAGGGAGAAGAAAAAGAAAACACTATTATTACCACAGCTCTAAAACAACAGAGTACAATTTAAGGATGTAACCAATCTGGCATTATTCAAATTTGTCACGGTCATATCAACCTGTAGGCAAAACGCCATGTATCAGTGACTCCACACACAATTGGTTATAAAACAGACCTTGCGATTAGTCAAATGATTGTACATTACCTCTGAGAAAATCCTAAACAAGTTTAAGTTCAACTCTCCAAATCTACGTTCAGATTACTCCAGAATTTAGACATATCCTCAAGTCTGTCTTCCTTGTGAACTGTGTGAGAGCGAATATTCTGGACTTCCTGCTCAGAAAAGCTGAGGTCAAAGTCTTGGAATTATAGTAAGTCAGAAGGTGAGAGCGGGTAGGTTTTTCCCTTTATACCCTTGAGTACAAAGGTATTGTCATTAATAGGCAGCCCTATGACGTGTAGAGCAAAGCGGCTGACCCTAAAATTAATTTTTACACCACACCGAATGCACGTTGCTGTAAATTATAAACAAGTGGCATATATTTTAAAAGAGAATATTTTCCAACCAAATCAGATCACAAAAAGAAATGTTAGGATTAAAATATTGTTGCAAATAAAAATATTAGGACGTTACTTAAAAAAAAAAAAAAAATTCAAATGGGGTTTTTGCACCAGAGCCATGTAACATTTTAGTGATCAGTTATTAAAATAATATTTTTTTCTTATTGTGAAGAACATTTTAATAATCTTAAGAACCATACATATTAAAAGTTCTTCATGAGTTTTTTTTTAGGAGTGTAGGATGATGAATCATTTGTTTGCAGATGCCACTTGATTTGATGATATGTTATGTAATGCACTGAAATCATGTGACGCTGAAACTGTTAAGCCAAACTCATCTTCCTAATGTCACCTCACAGCTCCACAAAACATTACAAATATTATTGTCAGGACTGCAAGACAGACAGCTGGAGTTCTTCAAATAAAAAAGGACAGAAAAGGCATTTAGTGAATAACCAAATCTTTTATTTAATACGGGTATGTACACTTTTGACGACACTGCCAGACTGGCATGTTCACGAGGAAAGGGTTAGTTTAGAATGAAAACAGGAGGCTTCAGTGTGGACACCTATACTGTAGCACTAGCCTGAGTGGCCTTGGCCAGGACTTTCAGATCTGAAATGCACTTGGCGATACTTTCCTTCTCCTGAAAGACAAAAAGAAAATAAATTGATTATTTATAGAGCTAGAGATAGTAATAATAGTAACAGAACAATTATTTTGTAGTCGTTTCAGGAGGATATAAATAAAGTCCAAATTAAGGCAACTATTCTACAGTTACATGTACAATGTTACATGTACTTACCATAGCAATAACAGTGTTATGCACAACTTAACCTAAACCAATCCCTAATTACATTGTAATAATGTGTAAAGTGTAACTTAAATTTCAAGGACACATCAATGACTGACACATGTTTAGACCTAGAGTGATGTTGGTGCGTTCTTTTTCCTTTTACTCATCATCATCTGCCCACATATCATCTTAGCAATTACACGTATTATAACTGCTGATAGAATGTTGAGTACAGAGTCTCCATCTAGAGGCCAAGCTAAAGATCACTTCAGAACAGATTCTGCACCAGGGATGGAAAACTTTGGTCCTGCAGAGTTTAACTCCAAAAATCTTCACCTGCCTGTAGCTTTCTAATAATCCTGAAGATATCGATTAGCTTCTTCAGGAGTGTTTGATTAGGGATGGAGCAAAAACTCTACAGGACAGTGGCCCTCAAAGACCAACATGTCCCATCCCTGGTCTATACTAATGTGGCATTTATATTTGGACAACTTTGTAGTTCACTAGAAATGTTCAAATGATTAGGAAAAAAAGAGAAGAGAACAACTATAAAAGACCAAATTTCTCCAAAATATTACATTTTCATTTCTCAAAAAGTGTCATAATTAAGAACTCCCCAAGAATCGGTCTAATTACCATGCACATTAATATTAAAGTGCATAAGCTCACCATTACTAAACAACTCTGACCTTCAACCTTAAACAAATGCCTCCTTTGTGTAACACACACAATAAAGTGTCATAAAGTGGCAGTGGCGTGACCATACTCCCTGTACCTGCTGTGGGGTGATGCTCTTAACAACGCTCTGTTCGACCCAGTTCACCAAGTGCTCCTGCTCCATGCGGCGGTGCAGGTTCTGAAGCTGCACCTGGTAGTCCAGCCTCTTCTTCACCTCATTGGTCACCATGTGCAGACGCTCCCTGTAATTGGTCTCCAGCAGCACAGCCACATTGTTCTGATGGAAGATGAAATGAGGAATGTCACACAACGAGACGTAGTGCCATTCTAAAAGAGAATTCTAAATAAATAATCATTCTACATTTAAATGTAAAGAATAATGTGGATTCATGATATTTATGGATAGTAAAGCAGGGGAGAGATGATCTGTCATCAGTCACATTATGTCCTCCTCACCCTCTTGGCATCAAAGAGCAAATGTCTTCCTTCAACTCTCCACTGCTCCTTCTTCTCATTCTCAATGCCCTGTTCCAAGACAGCCATGGCCTGATCCTTGACTTCCTGAGCCTTCGCCACTTTATCCTGCAGAGAAGAATCAGATATTAATCATCTGTATGCCCAAACCACTCCCTCAGTTACAGACTTTGGTTTCATTGTGCACAATATCAAATATATCAGCAGACAATCTTCAGCCACTTTTCCAAACTGTCGGGCCAAACTGTTCTCATTGCTTAACTGTTCCATTCCGTGCTGATCCGGCCCCGCCGGTACGGATACGGTTTCATTTTCCACGGTGGGGCTGATAACAGAGCTCTTTGGAATGCAATATAAATGCATCAGTCATCACCTTGGTAAAGCAAGAGTTAAAAGACAGTATGAGATTTAAATAGCGACAGTTTTATGGAGGATATTTATTTTAATTGTCTTATTAACTTGTGTTTACTTCACCCAAATAGCACACATGGCCAGCTACAGAGAAACTGGTAGCCAGGCAACAGACAAGTGACCAATCCTGAGTGGCGACGTCACAACGCGCATTCTAGCTGTTCTACCATTCTACCTATTGTGCCGGACCAAGCTCAAGTGCAAATATAACTGGAACCGTTCTGAGAACCGCTCAGCCCGACGGTGGAAAAGTGGCAAATTTCTTCACTTCCAATTGAGGTAAAGAAGAGCTTCAGTGTTAAGCTGCACAATTACACAGGCGACATATCTGTTGAATACAAAACATTACAAACCTCATTGAGTTTGTCGGCAAAGGTGGCTACACTGGGCCCGAACTTCTTGACGCCATAAATGATGACAGCACCGATGGACGCAGCAGCAATGGTCTCGTGATTGATTACGTAGATTTCCTTAGAGAGCATGTACAGGAGCAGTCCTGTGCCCAGCATATAAGGCCCTGCAGTCAGAAGAAACCACCAGTTACGAACAGACCAGTGTATAAAGGTGCTGGATCTCCCAGAAAATAATCTCTACACAGCTCTCTTGGATAAAGAGAGTATTAGTTGTGAATCAAAAAAAACTTGATTATCGGTCTACTCGTCACATAAATCTATCTTATGGTATGCTGCATGTACAAATGTCAATAAATGAAACTGTGATGGCTTAAAGGGATAGTTCACTTTAAAATGAAAATTCTGTCATCATTTACTCACCCTCAAGTTGTTTCAAACCTGTATGCATTTCTTTCTTCTGCTGAACACAAAGGAAGATGTTTAGAAAAATGTCAGTAACAAAACAGTTACCAGGTCCCATTGACTTCCATAGTATTTTTTTTCCTACTATGGAAGTCAATGGGACCTGGTAACTGTTTGGTTACTGACATTTTTCAAAATATCTTCCTTTGTGTTCAGCAGAAGAAAGAAATACATTTATACAGGTTTGAAACAACTTGAGAGTGAGTATATGATGACAGAATTTTCATTTTAAAGTGAACTATCCCTTTAAGTCACATTTGTTCTTTCAGAAAACGATACATCTATTTACTACAAACTGTTGCTGTACGGAACACTTCTGCATAAAGATTCTACAATCATTTCTACTTTACTGTTATTTTAAAGAACAGTTATCCATGAACTTGAATAACTGTGAGACACTGTGGCATGATGGTCCAACGAAAGGAGGCAATAAAGCAGACAACCCCACCTGTCACACCAGTCTTGGGGTATAGCAGTGTGAAGAGCTCCTCTGGGAAGATCCCATGTCGGACCTTTCCTCCTTTCTCGGGCAGAGGAGGTACTGGTGCAAGACTCTGGGAGGACTGATGAAAGGAACGAGAGGCTTGTACCAGGCTGGTGGAAGAAAAATAGATCAAGTACAAGGTTAGAGTTCTATGGGTGTCATTGATTGTCATTTGTTTTCCAGTACTCTTCAACCACAGACTGGCATACAGAGCACTGAGCACAAGATCTTACATACCAAGCGCCAAAGGACCCATTGTTTTTCAGGGTATGACCTACAAGAAATAGACAACAACAAAATTAGAAAAGGACTGAAAATCAGTGACTTACAACTCACATTCACATTAATGAAAGTGACAGAGTAGTTTTAAACAATTGATCAAAAGATCAAATTAATAATTTGACACAAAATGAATGAATGCATATTTTCCAGCTGTCACACTTGGCCATTAGTTCTACCTGTCATTAGTTCAATAGAATTATTAACATATGGTAACACAGTGTTTTTGATTTATAATGATTTTAGTTCATTGTGCAGATCTAATCAAATGCACGTCCTTGCATACATGACATGAGTTACAAGCTGTCAATCTTCCCAGGTTAAGCAAAATCAGAGATAATTTGTTAATTTGCACATCTGAAAGAACAATAACTACATGGAATTACATTTTAAGATGTAAATTATAAAGCTTCTAATATGCTTTGTGTTAAAGTTTGAATGTGGCATTAGCTCTGAGCTAACTGCTACACCACTCAATACAAGGACATACTGAAAGCACATCAACTCTGCGATTATTCTCATACAGAAATGACTGTCTGAGCATAAAGCTGGACCTCAATTGTCAATACGTCATTAGAATTATAATGTACATTAACTACAGCACAAAAACACACGTTTCACTGCAGATTCAAGTGCGGCCATTCACACCGTGCGGCCTAATAATTTTACCCTTCAACTTCACATTCACTTATAAAGCCGTCTATTTAATTCACACAATCAATGCGAAAGGTTAGAGTAGTTTTCATTGCATAAATCACCCACCTGAAACGAGCACCAGTCTCGACAACATGCTTAACTGGGTTAATGACAGGATCCCTGGCCGAAATGTCTTCTGTACCGGGCTCTCTGTGCCCTTCTAGACCAAGGATGAGAAACTCTCGCTGATAATATCGCGAGATCTTCCGCAAACATGCGCTTTGGACATCCGGGAAATTGGCACTCTGAAAGGGTGACTGCAGGTGGCGCCAGTTCATCATACAAGATACCAAACAATAAAGGAAACGTTGACATTTTTAAGTTGTTGCTAAAAATAACATGAAAATTTGAACATATCAATGACGACAGTAATGTCAACAAGCATTTAAATACTTTTTCATATAGAGAAACACTGCTCATTTTTATTCTTATTTAGATTTGATGGGAATTTGTCCTAGTAAGACTATTTAACAGTGTTAGCCTAAATGTATTTAATAATCAGTTAGGCCATCTTGAACTTTTGTTTTTATATTCTGTTTCTACACCCACTTCGATTGAGTGTAATCTTTCGGCTCAAATTCTTTTGTTCTCAGACAAAGATCAACATGCATATTACAATCTTGCTTTGATATCACATCACACTGAACGTTGATTCTTTGTTGTCTTTCTCTTTTTTTCCCAGTCCCTCTCCATCAACTATTGCCACATTAAAACAGCCAATATCATAACCTCCCCTCCAGTCCTAATCTCAGGGCCCATACATGTGTGGCACTAGTTTCAATACGCATGGCTGCTGAGATAGAGGAACTTATACAAGTTGTGAGGTTCATCTTACTTCCTGTTAAGCAAGCAAGGCAAAAGAAATAGACCGCCCTTTGTTGAATGAACTAGTTTTCAAGTGTCATGTCAGCTTCAAAGCGTTCAGACCCTGCTTTCACAATTATATTCACTCCAGGGACTCATCTAAGAACAGGTACTTTCATAGTAAAGAGACTATTATGCTAAAACTTGTTGTAGTTTATCTGCATTTATGAAATGATGTTGGTGTAACTGTTTGAATGCATGTCTGTTATTCAGTTTCAACATGCTGGAGCCTAATGCATTTAAATTCTGCTTCTTCTTTTTTTTTAAGAAAAAAGTTAATTTTTACTAATTGAAACGCTTAATAGAAGGGAATGTGAATTTTCAGTCAATATAGTGCCTAAAATTGTTGCAGATCACTCCATAGGAGCATTGCATACTGTTACTGTGTTTTAGAGACATTTTCCAGTAATTATTAAGCAGATATCTGCATATTAATAAACACTGTCTGCATTTTAAAAACATCATTGATGGTACAACCTTTTTCTTTCAGCTGCATGTAGGTCAGTTCATGCTTGTTTTGAAACAATATGGCAACAGAAGTGACTGGACTCATTACTTACCGTATGTTTAATGTAGTATTTAATATTTTAAACTGTGTGTAGCCACTGTAAATATATATATATATATATATATATATATATATATATATATATATATATATATATATATATATATATATTGTAGCTGTTAAGGGAATAAAAACACTAAGTGGGACCTAAAAAATAACAGCATAATTGTAGCTTTTTAGTTGTTTTATTACACCAGTTGTTGTTGACTATCCTAATTTTGTGTCATTCAGCTGATTTAGGATGGTCTATTTTTGAGCAATAATGATACAGCACCGCTAAAGGTGATACATTAATATATATGTTGTTTTTCAATTACAGGAAATTGCCACTTCAGGAAACATCCATTTACATTGTGAGGTGACATTCCAGTGCCTTAACATATACAAATTGTTCAACTCGTTCAGCCAGACAGAATGGAAGGAGCTCATGACAACAAAAGGTCACCGGCTGCAAAATACGAGTATAAAGTGGAGCAGCGTGCCGTGAAGCACCAAGAAATCAGCCATCGCAATAACACAACATCATGTCGCAGTCCCTCAAGAGATCTGGACACAAGGTGGATTAAAAACGAACTGCATCGCAAAAGACAGTTTGAGTTTTTTAAAAGAAGACCAGTGGACCATGGCACATACGCACTGTTATCTGCAGTGCCAAGGCAAAGGTACTCGAGGGAAAACATGCATGAACCAGAGCTTATGACGCAAACCTTTACGTCAATCAGACGGCCCTTAATAACAAGTCCAAATCTAAAGCTCCAGAGAGATGGCATAAACTTTGCAAATCAGGTACAGAGTTTACTATTAGCCAGATATTTGGCCTGTGACTGATTGTTTACATGATTTATGGTTTATATTTCTTTAAGACGGTGGCTGATGTGAATACTTTTTTAACATGAATAACATTTTGAACTGTAAATTCAAGGAAATGTTGTATATTCTTGAATTACATCATCTATTTTAACATTGAAATGAAATGTCCAAATCCTAAAGACAGTAGTCTCCACTTCTTCAATGAATGATGAAAATGATCCCGGGCTGAAATCAGATGGATGGGGTCTCAATTCTGTTCAGCTTCAGAGGATAGTGAAAAAGAAGCGAGGTTAGTGGAACTTCTGATGAATAACCATAACCAGGCCATGTCTAACAACAGCAGAACGCATCATACTTTCTGTAGAAAGACATACTAGGGTTATGCACTGCATGATGCTGGAAAAAAATGGGAAATAATTAAATTTTCAAAAAGTGTTTTGTTATGTGTGGCAAACCATGTTATCTTAATAATATGATTTTGTGTTATAATCATACAGTATATGATCATACAGTTCTCCTTAAAGACATCACTCAGCTCTCAAACACCCAGAAGACATTACAGACTGCCAGCATACAGACAGAGTGAGTTGCTTTTATTACCTTTACTAGACTATTTGCTCTTGCGGTTCAATATTTCAAAAGCATACATTCAATTATAATGCACCTAATATTAATGCAGCATTATGAACTCTCTTTGTTCAGGTCTGGGTTTGTTACCGTCAAAGAAGCGGTAAGGAATTTGGTGATTGTTTAAAAAAGAAAATTTTCATATACATTTGTGAAAACAATAGCTAAACATGTAAATGCTGTTTTTTTTTTATTAATATAATAATTCATGTTTTCCTCTCTTCTTTTTTCAGGATGTCCACCAGTTGTCTGTTTATTTAGAGGTATGGCAAGTATGCAGTCATAACCCATAAGATTGATATTCAAAAACACCAGCTCTTCCTGACTTAATTTAAAATATATTACTGATGTAATGAAATGTGACATATCTATGCAGGAGGCCTTACATAGAGAAGAGGCTCTTAAAAAGAAGCTCTCCAGCCTCCAAAAGAGCGCCTCTACGTTGCTGCACTCTACAGAGCTCCTGTGGAAGGTACATTATGAATGAATGAGACATTTATAAAGCGATTTCTTGTGTACTACTGTACATCCAAAGCGCTTTACAGTCATGTCAGGGAATCTCTCCTCAACCACCACCAGTGTGCAGCATCCACTTGGATGATGCGACAGCAGCCACAGTACAACGGCGCCAGTGCGCTCACCACACACCAGATACAGGTGGAGAGAGGAGAGCGAGTGTCAGTGGATGGGGATTATTAGGAGGCCATGATTGGAAAGGGCCATTGGAGGGAATGTGGCCAGGGCACCGGGGGTTACACCCCTACTCTTTACGAGAAGTGCCATGGGATTTTTAATGACCACAGAGAGTCAGGACCTTGGTTTTATGTCTCACCCCAAAGACGGGACGAATTAGTAAACTACTTCCTGCTGAAGCATTATTCACACAACACACACATGCACCTGATGGCATTCTAAAATCAAATCAAATAAATTGACCGTGTGAACTCATTTGTACAGACGGTCAGATGTCCTTGCGTCCATTGAAAGCACAAGATTCTCTTTGTGGAGTTCATGCAGCTTGAGTGTTGCGGTTAAAAAGGGATCAAAAGGAAGACAAAACGAATGCAAATACATTCTGAAATTCATGGTTACTTTTCAATTACTCATAATTACTCAATCGTACAATGTCACTCTGCATAATACTGGCTTCAGCAATTGGTGAGTTTCCTGGTTTGAACACAGAAGACAGCAGTAATGTAGAGAGTTGGGGGATGGTCTTGTGGTCAACAGCATCCGGCTCCTTATGGCTTGTTCAGAAAAATAGAAAGATGTTTTCTCACTCACACACAAAATGTTTGCGCTTTTGTGATGCTTCAAACTCAACCTATTCAAACGTATACATTTTTCCATTTGTAGCTCTTAACAATGTCTGTATTCATCTAAAGAAGCAATATAGCAATGCTAAGGATGGCAGTTGTCACACAGGATGCAGTATGCACAGAAACTGAAAACTCTTGGTTCAGTGGTTCTCTCTCTATCTCACTGACACACTCGCACATTTCCTTTTCCTCCCACAGACACGCTGTGATGAGGACTTGCTGAAGAGTAAGATCAAAGCTCTGGAGGCTCAGCTGCAGGTTTGCATCAAGGTAAAACCGCAAAAGATCCAACTCCAGCTCTGAGAACTTACAAAGCATTCAATTCAAAACAAATACAATTGATCTTTTACACTTAGATTGAAAGAATCAAGCGGTTTATTGAATATTTTTCTGCTTTTCTAAAGTTGTACAATTGTATATTGGTTGAACATGCGGCCCTGGATAAGTACAGGTCAGAGAGTTTGAGACTTCTATTCTAAAATAGAAGATAAATGCTGCAATTCGCCCTTTCAGAAGGTTCCTCAGGATGGGGTGAAAAAAGTGGTGCTAAAGATGGAAAAACAGAGGGAGGAGTATGAACAAAAGGCTCTGAAGGCTATTCAGAGGGCGGAGAATGAGAAGGCGGAAGCTCAGAGCAAGATGGAGTACCTCCAGGTAAGACCCCAAATGCACAGGTCAAAAAAGTCTCAATATTTATATATTTTGTTATAACAAACTTTACCACCATATATGGCTAATCAGCAAAGGACAGAGCTCTTGCTTTTAGAACTCCTAGCTGGGTTGTAAGAATCCAATCTTCCCTTCCTCTAGGGGGCACTGCAGACGGCACACACAGAGTCAGAGTGGTGGCAGAGGCTGTGTGTGGAGCTGAAAGAGGGTTCGAGTCAGCTGAAGAAGAGGCAGGATGAGTGCACCGATCAGATGCTACAGTTGCAGGGTCACTTGGAGGTATGGTGCAAAACCATGATGATAGAATCAAAGACTTGAGTGACACATCACAGATATCTGCAAAAGCTGACAAACCACAGGACCCTGGTCAATCTGCTTTCAGTAGGCTACTAATCAGAAATAACTTTTGTTTTTAGAAACGTCTGAAGAAAAAAAACTACACTGCCCGGCCAAAAAAAGCTGCTGTTTGGATTTAAATAGGCAAATACTTAAGAATCTATGATTTGATCATCATTGCAGTGATTATTATGTTTCTAGCATGTTATATATTTGGCAATAGTTCTTCTAACTCTAATTGATGGAGTGTGTAGCTTTTCATTTCTTAAACAACCATGTAGGAAGACACATCGTGGACATATTCCAGGATGACAATGTCAAGATTCATCAGGCTCAAATTGGGAAAGAATGGTTGGGACTGGGAGAGAACATGAATCATATTCACACATGAGTCCAGACATTAATTTCACTGGGGAGACTGAAAGTAGACTTTACAGAAACTTTAGTGCTGGACTCTTGCATTGTCAATACAAGATCTTGACCATAAATAAATAACATCACAACATTTATTTCCATCAAGAGGTGCATACATTTTTGGTCAAGATCTTGTATTGACAATGCAAGAGTCAAGCACTCTGTAAAGTTGTCATTCTTCATGCTCCCTCCTAACCATTCTTTGAGTTACAATTCATTCTTTCACAATTTGAGCCTGATGAATCTTGACATCGTCATTCTGAAATATGTCCATGATGTGTCTTGCTACATGGTTGTTTAATAAATTAAAAGGTATACACTCCATCAATTAGGGTTAGAAGAACTTTTGCCAAGCACATAATATGTTAGAAACATAACCACTGCAATAATGATCCAATCATAGAAGCATTTATAGAAGTGACTTCTTTTGTGAAAATCGACTTTCAGTAATTTTGTAAAAGTGTTTTTAATTAGAACTGACTGAGTGTTCCTTCTCAGGTTGTGGCATGTTTCATTTATTGTTGTATAAATGTTTGTGCAGCATTCTGTGGGACAGGAGGAGAGGCTGAGGGAACAGAGTGAATCTCTTCAGTTAGAGAGAGCGGAGCTTCATTCCTGCATCTCAGAGCTGGAGGAGGAGAACCTCAACCTGAGAGAATATCTACAGGAAATCAAAGGTGCTGGCAAACTGACTTTCACTTCACATAAAGCATTCATGGAATATTTAGAAACGCTTAAGGAATTAACGAGCTGCATTTCTTTCACCTCACATTTTATGCATCTCTCTTCATCTGTCTCTTTCTGTCACACACTCACAGGACACAACCACGAGTTGTGGAACAGTAACACACAAATACATGAAAATGTTTCAGTGTTGGACCAATTCCTACGGACAGATAACGGCATAGCAAACCAACTGAGAGAGACAGAAGAGAGACTCAGAATGAAAGAAAATGAGGTAAAGATCTGCCAGAGAGAGCACTGAAATTAAATTAAGGCAAGATACTACAGGCAAAGGCATTGTTGTTGTTTTTATGCACTACACATGAGTTATTTTGCACCCATAACATGTCTTCTTTTAGACTAGCGGAAAGAAAACATACACAATTGAATGTTTATAACACTTTATCTATTTGCATCTGCAGATCTAAATTACATTACATATCTTTAATTGCTGTTGCCTCACAATCATCATTTTTAGCCAACAATCTCCACTTCAATACTTTTGGTTTTCTACAGTATATTCTGAATTTTTGTTCATACAGTATATAATTTGCCTGGTTTATATTTTATTCCTAAGAATAAGGTACAAAAAAATTCTGGCTATTGAAAGTATTTTCCAGTTTACGTAGTGGTATAAGGAAATCTTCTCTGTAAAAAAATAACAACTTGTCAACAAAATATTTTGAAAAATATTTTTTAACCTAGCTTTCAAACTTCTGTTTTAGAAATGTATGCAGGTATTTTAAACGTAAATTACATTAAAGAAAATACCTTTATTTATCCTTTAGATTTTTTAATCTTTACTTATTTACTGTTTTATTTAATATTTTCCTTTATGATAATAAACTACAATTGAACTACTATGTAAGACAAAGATCTTTAAAATATGTAATAGATACAAAAAACAAAGAAACTTTTATTAGCTGTAGAGTAGCAGAGGTGATCCTACTTCAGTTATCACCATTTAAGACTATTTTAGGGGAACAATAAAAATAAGGTAAACCAACAAAACATTTATGCTATTGTAAAAAGCATTTCCTTTCTTTTAGATTTTTTCTCTCTCTATAAATTACCATAAGACATAGTTTAACATAGTGTTGTCTTGGTTACCCGGCAGTACACAGAGCTTCAGGCAGATCTTGAGGCCCTGGAGCAGGAGTGTTACGGCTATCAGTCCCGACTGACCCAGTGCCGAGAAGAGCTGAACATACTGAGGACTCGCCAGAAAGGCAGCAGGGTGAGACTCGAACATCATACTGTCTCACCAATGCGTGACTATAAGTCTCTGACTAGTTTTCTTACAACGTTTGAATTTCTATGCACTTGGATGCACAAGTCATTTAAAATTGAGACTACATTACATCATGCACAACATCCTCTACACTTTATCCCCGTTTCATTTGGTTTCTCTTGCACATTTATGCCATAAATAATTGTCCACCTCTATCTCCCCGAACAGAGTGGCTGCTGTGGGACCTGGTTCTGTATATGTCTGTTCTTACTGCTCATGATGGTGGTGGTGGTGGCAGGCCTGTGGTTTTATCATCCACCTGCTAGAGAGCAGCTCCGCCAGTTTTACTCTGACCTGGAACAGCGAATGGAGGACTACCTCATACAGACGGCATCAGCTCCGCATGGAGCCTGCTTTAAACCTGTGTGACAAGCAAGAGTAAAGCCAAGAGTCTTAGAGATACGTTGTTTATATTTATTTTTTTATTTCACATTTTTAATGGATTTTTTAAAGTTGGACATATAATGTCTCTATTATTTTGTTAACTTTTTATTAGGGGTGTAACAATATATCGCAATACAAAAATGCAACAATATGTATCGTGGATAGTATTGTTGTGTATAGTTCACCCAAAATGAAAATTACTGTCTGAGAAAAAGTTCAAGTTTACAGTTACCAGTAAAAAGGGGCCTACATAATTTTAAATATATCTAGTCACTGAAAGAGTGCAAGCATATTTGTCTAAAATAATTCTGTATTTTCAGCTTCAGTATCATGCACATTTTTATTGTAGTTGTCCTGTGCATTGGGTTATCAGCACCAAGTCCAAGCCTATTCATTTACACCCACAATGTAATATCAAATTTAGCATTTTAATCAACAGTAAATTTTTTGTTAACCTTGTCCCATATGTCTTGGGAGTATCGCAATAATATTGTATCGTGAGTTCAATATCGTGATATGTATCGAATGGTGACATGTATCGAATCGTGACATGAAGGTATGGTTACACCCCTACTTTTTATGGTTCTTTGTATTAGTATCTAAAATGGACCAAACTGTGTAAATACTGGTGACATGTTACAAAACAAAAGTGTGTACAAAACAATGAGGTTTTTTTACTCTGATTATTGAAATTTAAAAACTGGACATTCAAATGTTAAAGTCAATAGTTCAAGCCTTGAATAAATTCACTATGTACAACTGAGATTTGCATTTTTTCTACATTATTAAACAACATACTATTTGTATTCTGAGCTGTAGCTCTATTTTACTGAAAGATTATTTCCAGATAGGGGTGTACATTTCTTTTAGTTAGCACTCACTGACAATAAAAGGGCAATATTGTCCTGTTGAATGGCTTAAAAACACATTGTCATGACAGGTCACGCTCTTTAGCGTTCCAGACTGACCTGCACATTAATGGAGCTCTGACACAGCTCATTTGAACACATTCACACACTGCCCCTCCCCTTGCCCAACACTGCATTTGACAATGGTTTCCTGTGTAAAGATAACCAGAGCACATTAAAACATTCGTTCCAACACTTTAACACTCTTAATAGCTTGACAGCTGTCATACAGGGTGAGTCATGTTATATTTTCATTGAAATGCATTTGGTTCATAGATTTAAATTTACAGAGGAACTTTTTGATGGTTGAATTGCAGCTTTAACGTGACACAACTGGAAGTGCAATACCACAGTATGACGCTGCTGTAGGCCTGAGGTGTTTTAACATACTGTAAGCTGGCTAATAACACGGGCTGTGCAACAAGAACTTATAACTTATTTGCTATTTACTACTACAGTATCCAGTTGTACAAAAATTGGATGTGTTCTGTTTGACTAATGTAACTTTATGTATTTCTAGAAGCTCTGATAAATGAGGTCGCCTCTTCTGGTATGTTTTGTTGGATTATGTTTTTGGACTTCTGTAATATCACTGAAGATCTGTGCCTTCAACATCCAGAGTTATGGGGAAGCAAAGGCCAGTAATAAGAGAGTTATGGAGATTTTGATAAAGGTACAAAATATTTTTGACAGTATGAATAAAGATTAAATGTGTCTGGTCTATCTTAAAACATCTTACATTCTTGAAAATTATTATTACTATTATGTAATTTCTAGATAATTTCCCGCTGTGACCTGAGTTTGATTCAGGAGGTTCGAGATTCTAGAGGTAAAGCCGTATCTGCACTGTTGATGAACCTGAACAGGTATATACTAATAATAACTAATTAATATACTATATTAATTAATGTATAATATAACAATGTTTTCATTTCGCTTCCCCCAGGTTTGACACATCTCACATTTACACCCATTTAGAGAGTAAGAGAATGGGGAAGAAAACGTACAAAGAGCAGTATGTGTACATTTACAGGTAATGAAACTTTTTAAATGGCTGTCGTGCACAAATGTTAACACAAGCGAATATTGCGAACACTAGGAGGAGCGATGAAGAACTCATCCAGCACATGCTGTGTTCACAGAAAAGACATGCTACAGGTGCAAAAGCAATACCAGCATCCAGAATTCAATGAGACGGCAGAAGAAGTGTTCTCCAGAGAGCCGTTCATCATATCGATCCGCTCTCCGACAACATGTAAGTCGCATAAACTTTTCAAGTACCTGGAAATAAAAAAGCACATTACAACACAATGATTAGCTCAGATACATTTATATTGAATCTGATTGGCTGTATCATCTTACAGTGGTGAAGAACTTCGTCCTCATTGGTCAGCACACCTGTCCTAAGAATGCAATGAAAGAAATGGAGGGACTTTATGAAGTTTTCCAAACAGTCAGGAAGAAATGGAAAACTGAGGTACACCAAACTTAACTCTAAATATATTAGATAGAACGATAGAATGACATACTTTATATTAATTCCTCGATTGTATAAAAAACGTTTTTACCTTATCTAGAATGTGATGTTCCTGGGGGACTTAAATGCAGCCTGCAGCTATGTTACCAATAAAGGACTGAAAAACGTGCGTCTCAAGAGCGACCCAAAGTTCCACTGGTTGATCAGAGATGAACAAGACACTACAGTGCGTGAAAAAACACGCTGCGCTTATGACAGGTCTTACTTTCTTAGCAAACCTATACACAATAACCATATTGTGACAATAGAGCGCTGCAGGGGTGACATTTTGTAGGCCAACCCGGAAGTTAGCATCACACTGGTTTCCTTGACAAAAGCCAATAGGATTTCATTGACTTTTGGATTATTGAAGAAAATAACCAACAAATGTATATGATTCTTACATTTTGATCATCAAGATGATCTCCACAACTTTTGAATCCTAAATACAATCGCCAGAAGTAAAAAGCTATAGGCAATATATGAACTACACCACAGTCACATGCTTCACCACCGCTAAGCTTCCGCCAACTCTTTCAGTCTTTATTTAAAATCTACGAACTTGAGTGGTCAGTGAGTAGATGAGTTTCCCTGTTCGCCGTGATAATGTTTAATGTCCCCGACAACTTCTATAGTCTCATTTAGCCACTTGTTAGCAACCACCTTTTTCAAGACACGAGTGGGGTATTACTGACGTGTTTCATGTCATAGTAAAACGTGAAAATATCACAAGCTTGTGTTAACCACAGACATTATTTCAGGCATTTGACTAAAAACCCATTCAAAAACCCCACTGACTTGAACAACCGGTAGATTGTTTATCCCCCAAAAAGGATATTTTCCCTTATTTTATTCACCCTCATGATATTTTAAACCTGAATGAGTTTATTTATTTTATGGAGGTTAAAATGAGATGTTAGGCAGAACGAGTCGACACCTTTTTTATTTCATGGAAAAACTAAAGTTAAAAAATGCTTACTAACACCATTTCCAGGTTTTAGGACTCATTCATGCAGCGCTCTATAGCATTCTAAACTACAGTTACCAGTTTGGCAAAATGACATGCCAAATTTATGTTTGATTGTCTAACAGTTCAATCTTTCTGAAAATCCCCTTTAGGATTATTATTCATGGCAAAGAACTCATTTCAGGAATAGTTCCAGAATCTGCTCAACCGTTCAACTTCAAACAAAAATTTAATCTATCTGAGGAAGAGGTAAACAGTACTAATTCATATCATTAATAATTCATAAACAATGTTTGAAATATCTTTCTTTTTTTGCATTTAGGCTTTGAAAGTCAGTGACCACTATCCTGTAGAAGTGGATTTAAAAGCAAACCATCGCTACCTCCTGCACAACGAACTGTAGAATGATGAATATCTCTGAATATGGCCTACAAAATACAGATCTCGAAGATATCAGCCTAATACTGTGATAACTTACTGGTATTTGTACTGTGCTCCGGAATCAACATCTGATACTATGCAGTCTGTGTACAATGTTGTCACACAACGATACACCAGCGGCAGAACACATATATGTTTTTAAGGCACTTAACTGATGCAGCAGAGAAAAAATGTGAATGGATAAGGGTCATGTAAAATATAAAAACTCGCCCAATTATTAGATATTAGCAGATTTTTTTTTTTTACTACACTATTTAAGCCATTTTGGTATCTTTACCCATGTTAGTATTATACAAATAGTTTTAAATGATTCAATAGTTTGCTTTGCTGTTCTACTAGGTGTCCTGTATTTGATGTTGCTAATATTGGAGATGATTAAATAATAAACACAACGTCCTCATATTGCCAGTCTCATTGTAATACTTGAAATTGTTCAATTGTTAAATCCACAAAACTCCAATTGTGACTTTTTAACAAATACTCATATAAAATGAAAGGTCCTTTTCTTATTTAAGTCAGCTCATATTTTGTCAGTCCCTTACACTGTTTTGATCAAGAGGAATAGAAGCTACTGTATGCTCTTATGTTCTTTCACTAATGTCAATAAATAATTCACGCTATAAAACTGACTACACAAACTCGCAGCATACAGTGGCTCACAAAAAAAAAAACTGTCATAATGGAAATCGATCATCTTGTTCATCTTAAAAACAGATTTTACTGAGGTGTTTGCATGGAAGCGTTTTGCATAACTATACTGTTACTCGTGAGGAGGATGCATCAATTTAGCGGAGACATGTGGTTGAGCTACTCAAACCACAACCTAGAAAATGTCAAACAAGGCTGCACTCATGCAGCAGTAACGCAGCAGTAACACACACACACACACACACACACACACACACACACACACACACACAGTTTAACATACTTGGTTAACTTTTGATACTTATATTTAACAATGTTAATTTACATTGCATGCCAGTTTAGCAGTTTTGTTCAGTACCTGCTCAATGCTGTGATGTTTCTATTCATACTCTTGTTGTTATGGCCCTATTTAAACAGGAAGCAGCTACTATGATATGATGTGGCACGCATCACACATGCTCATTTTGTCAAGTGGTGGAACATTCAGAGCGTCTGTCATGTCTGTATTTGATTTTGTCGGTACGGGGTGAAATTACTCGCTAAACACTATTGTGTCAAAAACAAGATGGAACAAAACATTGCTGATTTTCTAAAGGACGCATTCCCAGGTAAGATTTTTGTGTGAGACTTTTTGTGTAATGAAGAAGTGAAAACTTTTGTATTCAACAGTGCATGTTGTGATTCTCACCACTAAACCAATTTATTGCATAAATAATCTGACTTTTTACCTTATTAAGTGAATATAAGAAAAGTCCATAAAAATATAGTCCAATGTACCTTGTTACTATATAAAGGAAGTTTCTGTTTTGATTTTTCATAGGTAGTTTACCCATATTTTGAATTGTGCATTGCATTGTGTTGTCTTTTTTTAAATAAAAACAGAGGCAAACTTTGAGCATCTACACTCTGATGACGATGTTAACGCACCTCAAAATGAGCCCGACATGGACGACGACAACAGTCACAGAGAATCCAGTGGATCTGAGTCTGACATAGATTTAGAGTGGGCGAAAAGGGAAGAGGAAACTAAGAACTTTTCTGAGAACAATAGGAACTTCTCATTAGATGAACAAAGCATGAAGGCAGGATCTATGCCCCGCGGTTCATGGGATGATGACAATACAGATGAAAACAAGACCCAAAACCAGCATTTAAGCTTGCATGACGAGGAATGCAGAGTCGAGACACATGCAGATATCCATCAAATGAACAAGGAACAAGCTGAAGATGTCAGTATGCTGGAAATGGTTCTTCCAAAAGGAACTCACTATGATCTGGAAACAATGAGCCCAGAGACCCCATCACATCTTCTGTCCCACCGGATGGTGGATAAACCTGAAAATGAGAGCTCAACTTCCATAGAGGACAGACTGGAGCTTGGGAGCACTGAGGAACATGTTCTTCAGCATAAACCAGATGATAATAAGCTCAATTGTTTTAGTGCCATAAAGTCAACATTGCAAGATTGGCCAGAAGCATTAATGGAGGTCAAGTCTGGGGATGAGATGAAAGAGTTTACAGAAGAAGATCATGAAAATCATGAAAGAGAAGTGGAAGGTTTAGCAGAGTACCCCTCTGATTTGTCTCCAAGTGATAGTGGGGACAGCAGTGAGGGTCAGGAGGGTGGACAACCCAATCACATGGACACCAAGCTGGCTCAGGAGCAGGTTGTAGACCTGGGTTGTTCCTATGAGACGAAGAACCTAGAAGAACCTCCACTGAGTTACAAAGTTGTAACTTCGAGGAATGATGATGTTCAAATGAAAGATGCATGTATGGATCCTGTAGACATGCTCACTTATGTCAAGAATGAGGATCTGAATGTGGAGACACCTGGGAAATCTGATGATGACATATTGTTCCAGACAAAACAGGACAGTATTAGAGATGACGAATATAGCAGTGAGATTTCAAACACTGGGGAAAGTTCGGATTTGGGAATCTCTGCGAATTTCCAATCTAATTCCAGTGAATCTTACATGACTGAGCAGCCTGACTATGATAGTGATATCAGCAGTGATGGTGAATACAGCAAGAGCCAAGAAGAAAACCCTGACTTTACTTCCCATACAATCTTGGAGGAAAAAAACCCAGCTGCCATGAAACAAAAGCACAACTTCGTGAAAGACTTTGCTAGAGATCGGAACAGCGTTGAACATGAAATAGAGGATGTGGTGGTCACAGAGAGTCAGAAAGAGGTGTGTGATGTGGAACATTTTTCAAGCAATCCAGCATCTCCTAAAGCAGGAATGGAAGGATCTTCTGAGACATACTCATCTGAAAACAGAAGTGTGAGAGTGTCACATCCACTAGAGGCCAAGAACAACAAAGAACATGATAACAGTCAACGCTCAGAAGTTTCAGACATTGGTGAAAATATCAACACTTTGCTACCTGGGACATTTTGGACCTTGGTGGACGATGACAACCTGAAGCTTGACGAATATGACTGGGGCATTAATGAAAAAGAAGTGATCTGTGATGAAGAAGAGGACTATTTACAAGAAGAACTGGAGAATGATGAGGAGGAGACCGAGAGGGACTGGGAGAAAGAAAAAGCAAGAATTGAGGCATTTAACAGATTCTACCAGCCCGCCGAAGGCGAGGAAAACAAAGGTAAATGCTTATTTGTGAACCATCTTAAAGTCATAAAGCAATACCATGAATCACATTTTTATTAGGAATTTTACAAATGAATTTGACCTTACTACTGGATAAATTCTTTCCCAACAACTACAACAGGTAGAATCCACAAAGTGACGTTTTGTTTGGATCTAGAATCCTCTCTTTATGAGGTGGATAGTGACAGGTAAAACAGATTTCAAAGTTTGATTCTTTACTTCAAAAGTAAAGTGTTTTGTATAACATATATATATATATATATATATATATATATATATATATATCTTAGATTTTAGTGCAACATACATGCTCATATATTTGATTGGCATGTGATTTGCTACACAGCAGTGAAGAGGAACTGAGCACAAAAGGTTGCATCTGGGAGTTGCATCCTCCAGAGTCCAGTTCAGTCCAAAAAAAACAACGCAACTGGGAAGACAGCCTCAAGAAGTTTGAACCCTCAGAAGTTTCATACATTGAAAATTTCAGCACTCTTCTGGTGGATGAGGAGTCGGACATGAATTTTGATGAATATGACCATGACATTAATGTAGAAGAGTTCTATAAAATGAACTCAAGTAAGGCGATCTGTGATGATGAGGATGATTTCTTGGAGAAGCTGAAAAATGAAATAGAGAGGGACATGGAGCAGGAGCAAGCGAGAATTGACAGTGACAGATACTACGAAGAGTCTGTAAAAGAAAAGCAAAATGAGGGTGAGTGCTCAAATGCTTAATCGAAATTACAATACTGTTGAAAAAAATTGGGGTCAGTAAGATTTTAATTATAAATTGATACTTTCATCTTCGGAACACAAATTAAGATATTTTTGATGAAATCTGAGAGCTGTCTCACTCCTTCATAGGCTGCAAGGTCATTTCATCGGCCGACCCAGAAAAGTTAGTAAAGACATCGTTAAAATAGTCCAAGTGACTACAGTGGCTCAACCATATGTTTATCAAGCGAATACTTTTTGTGAGCAAAAAAATACAAAAATAACGTCTTTATTTAACTATTAATTTTCTTCTGTGTGGGCCTCTGAGTGAGTTCACGAGAGCGCCACGACGCATGCGCGAGAACTGAGAAGATGACGCTCACGATCATTTGATGGGAAAGTGTGAAAGGTATCCCATTTTACGTTTTCTCGTTAGGCACTTTTACGTTTTCTCGTTAGTTTCTCATGATTCGGACATCCAGGAAATGCACACTTTAGAACAATTTTAAACACTACATCGAGACCCATCTGTGTCATCTTCTCAGTTCTCGCACATGCGTCGTGGCTCTCTCGTGAACTCGCGTCAGAGGCCCACACGGAAGAAAATTAATAGTTGAATAAAGTCGTTTTCAGTCGTTTCACGTTGCTTGATAAACTTAAGGTTGAGCCACTATAGTCACTTGGACTATTTTAACAATGTCTTTACTAACTTTTCTGGGCCGGCAGATGAAATCAAATGAATGAATGAATGAATGAATGAATGAATGAATGAATGAATGAGTAAAGTATACATTTCTCTCTCAAAAGTAACAGACAGGACCCACAGGGTAATGTTCAGGTTGGATAAAGGATCTTCTCAAAATGAGGAAGATAATTATAGGTAAGATGGATTTCATTCATTTTAAAATTTCATTCAGATTTTGGATTCGTAAATTTGTATTTTATATTGCCCTGCAGCAGTGAACAGGAATCAAACTCAGAAGATGACACTGCCAATGTCCAGAAGACTGATGTGAGAACATCAAATCATCAAGCATACAACACAATAATCAAACAATAATAATCTCACATCATCTGCTCTCCACGTTTCAGGACCAAAGTGATTCTGATGAACCACATGAGAGACGTTTATACGCAGGAAGGTACAAAGTTTTACCAAAGGGGTTACAAAAGGCAGGCAAGCAGCTGAAGGAACACCCCACAAGAAATAAGGTAAGTATAAACTCGCTAGAGTTAAAGAAAAGCATAACAATATAAAACGCTCATATATTTGAGGTTCCATTTTTTTATCTGAAGACAGGTTAGACAAAAGCTTTTTTGTCCTTAAAACTTATCGCCGGTTTCCTACTACGCCCCATGACGGTTTGCACAAATCATGGGAGTAACTTGGCCAAATTTGGGGAGCAACAGATGAACGAATAACCCCAAAAGCTCGATTATTTCTGCAGCGATATTACAGATGTGTTAAATATCACTGTAGTAACAGATGTCTGTATTATAATGTAACATACATTGCCTTAACATTGGGTGATATTTTAAAGTGATTTCCGTCATTTTGACAGATAATAAATATTGCATACCTGCTTTAGAAACATTCCAGTAAACACTTTCATTTTAAAGCATCCGTGTGAAAACAAACCTGGAAAGAGACGTGAGGATTTGGGGAAAAAACGAGAGATAATTAGTGCATTGCAGTGAATTATTCAGTATTCATTCACTAGACCACAAATGTGCAGTAGGTTATTGGATGAGGAGTATTTGTAGCGCAACCTTATGATTTGATTCAGTATTTTTGACTGGAATTACCCCAAACCGGACGTGCCTTCCATAATCTAAAAAGCAAGAGGCTCGTTAGTAAAAAGGTGGAAATAAATAATAAAAAATAACAGTGTTTTGAGTAAATAACAACATGCTCATGGTTGTTTTTATTCATGTACAATGCAAGTTACTGCACTTGAATCAGCATCCAGTAATGACAATGACTTTAATAGTAAGTCATTACTAATAACAACAATAAGACTGTGACAGAACTCTGTCTTGATCTCTCTACAGTGTCTTGTCCTGCTGCGGTCAGTGTTAGCAGTGAGTCTAGCGACAGTGGTGGGGATTCTGTCTTACTGCTGGGCCACAGACAACTTGGACTGGATCTACTGAATTCACATGGATTTTGGATATTCAACATAATTCAAAACACAAAATAAAAGTCAAGGCCTCAGCATTATGATAAAGAAATCATTGCACAAGACCATGCTAAATGTCATGAAACAGACAAGCAAGCAGACTGAGATAAGACCAACTTTATTTCCTTACAGGATGCAACCTAATATTGCAATGTTTGAACAGCGTTTAGAAATACAGCTTTTTAAAAATGTTTATGTCTTTTAACATTGGAAATCTCTGTTTTTTATGTAAACCACATTTAGATAGATTTAATCATCTTCCGTTTTACTAAGAAAAGTGATACATTTGCAGATGTACATGATCTCTTGCACCTACAGGACACTTTGTACAAACAAGTGCTTTCAAAGTAAAACTGACTTGAAAAAAAAATAACAAATAAAATTTTATACATTCCTTTATCTCTGACTATATCTGACTGCAGTTAATGCGACATTCTTTTATTGCTATTTCTTTCTAATCTCAATTGTCATCCTATTAGGTTGTCAGCAAGCTATATTCCATAAACATGCCATGCAATTAGTGTATTTTTAGGTCTGATTATTATTCAGTGCCTTCTTCACTACACCGCATAAAATATGATTTCTTAGTGCAAGTTACCAAATTCTAGAAAATTTAAACCGATTGCATACAATAGCATGGATATTTCTCCTTTAACAATCACCAGGGTTTCTGGAAATATTAGTTCCTCAAAAAGCACGTCTCTCTCTGTGAGTGCTTTGACTTTAAAAAGTAGCTATACAAATTAATTCATCTTTCAACCCTTCTCAGATAAGAAATGTAAGAGGGGAAAAGTACCTGTAAGGCATGCTCAGCTTTCTGTCGTCGTTTTCTTTGGCTGAAATTATTTTCTTCATTGGAACCTTTCAATTTATAATGTTCATTAAATGCTTACTACGAACACATGCCCTGATTAACTACTCGTTTCGCATAACAGTCTTATAACGCATTTCAGAAAAGACAATGTAAATAAATAAATATCTTGTGAATCAAAATTACAGTTGTAAGGTAAAGTGCACTTGAAACTGCAATCGCTGTGGTGACTACGCAAACTAATAAAGTAGAGGTGCCTTGTTTGATTTGAGTAAGATCCATGCCGGTAATTGAATACACACAATCTTTTCCGCTTGTGAACGCACATATCCTCAGCCTACTCGTTTGGGGTCTTTTTTAAATCGCAATGTTCATGATTCGTTCTCGCTGCTGTTGCATCAGTAATCACTCCCACGTGTGTGTTTTTCCGACAGTTTTAAATGGCCACATACATGTCCATCTGCTACATCCAGGACACTGGTCCGCACAACATAAATTCAGAACTACTTCAGACCGGGCCACATCCTGTCACCGAAAGGCCCCTCTCCTGTAAACGAGAGAGGTGACGGTGCTCCGGGCGTATACAGGTCGGAGTCCGTATCTGACTCTCCCTCGGCCAGATAAGGCTTGAGACGGGTGCACAGCGTCCCGCCTCCTCCACCAAAAAGCCCCAGACCCACCGGAGGCACATATTCCCCTTCTCTGGCCTGAGAAATGCTAAAGCCACTAAAAGAGCGGTCTAGTTCCGCATGGTCCACCGAGGGAATGGACAGAGACGTGTCACTCTCGACGGCTGCCTGCTGCTGGATGGGTCTCCTGGACCTGCGCGAGCGGCTGTTGTCCCCGCTCTCGTGGAACGGTGGAGGCGGGAGGCGGTACAGTGAGGGGTCGTCGGTGCCTATCGGTGACACTCCTCGGCTGTTGTTCCAGAGAGGCACGCTGAGGGGATGTTCTTCCTGCTGGTGCCACGAGGTAGAGGGCCGACACTGGCTGTCTGTGGGAGTCCTGTTGGGACCAGGATGGACAGGGGACCCGCTCTTGTTTTTGTCCTCGTCCTCGTTCTGTGCTTTCTCGCTCTTATCGTCAGGGCTGTGGTAAGGAGGAGCAGGGTAAGGGATTTTAAAGCCCAGGAGAGCTTCGGTCTCAGATCGCGGGATGCCCATTTGTGTGGTATACACGCTGACCAAAAAGTTGAGTTTGAGGTCCATTGCCCCCACCTGCACAAGGACAGACAACCGGACTCTTCAGCACTAACATATATGGGGCTATACAACCACATCAGATGAACTTGACACAACGTGGTTCACCTGTTTCTCCATCTTGTTCAGACGTCCCATCATGCTCTGGTCCTCAGCCATCTCTGTGTCGCTTTTAGGTTTGTCCTTTTCTCCTGTCCCGCCTCCTTTTCCCACAATCTGATCCACTCTAGTGATCCAATAGACCATCACTTCGACACATAGTCAATACGCCCTCATTCACACTGAGATTCAGTGGTTAACTGTGCACTGTACCTTGTCAAGTTAACAGAAATTAGCTTTATGGAGGAGAGCTTGACCATGCGAATGCAAACATAGGACAGCAGGGTTTAAATCATAGGGAAGAAAATGATTTGAAGCTTGATTTGCAGAAAGTGAATATATGTGATATTGCATGCTGCGTGCCACACTGCAAAGTTGTTAATCCGCATGCATTCATCAGGGTCTTCAAAAAGATGAATCTTTCAAACAAAGATGTGCTGCAGCATTGCACTGAGATGAACGCTCACATTACTGCAGTGAAAACACATCTGAGTGTCTTTCTCAGCAAAGTTACTGACAGCAGTGTTGGGGAGTAACTGACTAAAAATAAAGAAACGGCTAATTGAACTACATATTTCAGAGGGGAAAATCTGATTCATTCATTCTAGTGAATCAGAATTTAGTGAACCAATTTGTCCTAAATGGCTCTATCTATCAAGTGTGATTCTTTCTTTTAAAACATTCTAGTGAATATTTGTTTTCCTAAAGCCCTCTATGTCTAGTATTGGTTAGAATCAGTATTGCGTTTATACAGTATATATCGTTAAAAAAACTAAAACTGACATAAAAATAAATTCAAACTATTAAGAAATGTATATATATATATATATATATATATATATATACCGTATATAAACAATAAAAACACAAGCACGTAATAAAATGACTAAAAATGAAACAATATTTCATTATTCGAATTCAAAATACTTATAAAAACTACAATAGTACATAAATAATATTAAAATAACTCTGGTCAGAATCATTCCTTCTAGTAAATTGGTTCGATTGAGAGGTTCATGTAAATGACTAATAACACAGCTTCAATTTGAGTCCCTGCGATATTTAGTCCCTGCGATATTTAGTACTTCTTTATAATGGAATATTTTGTTAAATGCTGCTGTCAATTATTGTTAGATTGTTAGATTAACGGAGCATTTTGTTAATATATCTGTTCAAATTTGGTACTTTCACCTTAACTGAGATTATTGATTTACTCAAAAACCCAGTAAAATATATCTCAGATAAAATTATAAATAATATCATCAGATAGTTGTATTTAGAAAATGTTTTGCCCCCTTAAGGCCCCGATATACTTCAAGTGAAATTGTTTTTTAAGAGTTTGAAACAGCGGCTGGTAAACACCTTTGTACTACCATTGGTCTGTGGCGATTACGTAATAGGTTGGTGTGTGTGGAGACTCCACCTTCTTTCACGCCGAAATCTTTTCCAGTTCATTTCTCCTGTTCAATCCGTGGAGGTTTGTAATTCTGATGAAGCGAGACACTGACACTGTTTTTCGTGTGTAATAAGGTAAAGCTGCTTGATTTTAAGCAATCTATTGTATTAAAGTGCTATAAAAATAAACGTGTATTTTACTAGAGTGACGAATTGCAGAGCTCGTGCAAACAGATCCACGTTGCAATGATCAGATGCTTTTCTTATGCTTTATTAAAAAAAATGCTTTCTGCTTTTCTCAATTGTGTTGTGTGTTTATTTTGTTATTGAGAGGAAAGCACATATTTACATATTCATCTAAACGCCGTCTCAGCAGTGTGGCCGGCTTCGGATGTTCGCTTACAGTGTATCGCTGCTCACGTATTTAGAACTTTGTTTTACCCTGAGTATATCAGGGCCTTTAAAATATCTTCCCCAACACTGATTGGCAAACATACAAATGACAATGAATTTGTATTATAAAAAATGTGGGGAAATAAATTATAATTAATTCACAATGTCACCTGGTTCCATGCCTTATGATGCTTTGTGTTTTAAACACTGTATATTTTAGTTATTCTCTCTTTTTTGAACCCTGGAACATCATGCACAATTGCATCAGTCCCCCGGTAAGCAGGCTGCATGGTCACACCATAGTGAGTAATATTGCACAGCATAAAGACGCATTTTTTTATATATATCATTTTATAAATGAACTTCTAAAGCTAAAGCATTCAAGTAATTATGGATACTTACACCCATCCAAAATGCAATTCTTTCTCAATGTGAACGTAGAATATCCAGTCAACAATGCTACCAGTTATCGACAAGTTTCTCCTCATGTTTCTCTTTGACATTATACACGTCTAGTTTTATACTATGCTGTCCAATAATAAACCCATTCAGCCTGGGAAGGCCATTGGTGAATTGATTACGTACTTCTTGTGACGAGGGGTCGAGGGGGGAGGGGGACCCACAATCAAATCTATCCTGGCAAAGCACACAGAGAGAACATGGATACCAAGCATCATCAAGCAACACATGGGAACCATTCCATATACCCCAGCGAGAACCGTCGACAAATAAGAAAGAATATATTCCATACATGTCTGTTCTCACCCAGTTCTAGGAACAGTGTTTCATGTTTACATGTATGAGAGAAATGGTTTTTGCTGTTGGAATATATTGGTATATGTGTGGATGCTCTTTCACAACATATATGAGGCTTATTTGAGAGAAAAGGAGTGAATCTGAATTCAAATCATTTTGGATGTGACACAGACAACAACCACTGTGAATGTGATTTTGATCAAGCAGTGTTAAAGTATCTTTCAGCAATTTTTTAAATCTTTCTTCAATACCAAACAGTGACCACCAGAGGTTGCAGCCAACAGTCCAGCTACAGCTCTTGACAAATACGGATTGACCACTGAAACGGGTGGACCGTGTCATTGTCACCGTAATGGTGAAAACTTTGTCATGTTCTTTACGAACTAAAGTCTTGCCTGGACTGAAGGTTTTTGATGCGTGACAGCATGTCCAGATGGCCGGCTGAATACTGCTCAATCACATCCATCACGTCATAGGGCCTGAGGCTCTCTTTAAATCTCCTTTTAGACACCAGGAACCGCATAATACTGGGGAAGACAGAAAAGTTACTGTAACAGAGCAATAACAAAATTTAATAAACACTTGACTGTCCCACCAGTTAAATGACTGTTTTCAGTTTTTTTTAATAATTATAAATAATTTATCCATTTAAAAAGTATTTAAAAAAAAAATTTAATCACATAATTTAGTTTTATTGTGTTTAAAAAATAATAATAATATGTAAAACCAAGAACGTACACTTCCTAATTTGTTTTAGTCGGGTGATAAATGCGTCTTACCAGATTGCTCTGATGGTGACCTTGAGTCCCGGAGACAGATCCGGCACAAACTCGCAGTTGAAAGCCCTGTCGTCCCCAAGCTCCTCTGGAAGGCTCGCCTCTACAACACACAAACGCACAGGCTGCTCCCAATGTAAAGAGTCCTAATGTTAACGATGAACAGCCATTTGACAAGATGAAAGATTACGGAAATCATCTGCCTTGGCAGACATGCTCGATTAACTGCTAAGGTGCTTCACATTATACAACAGTTAGTTCCAGTGCTTGAATTTGATTGGCCAAGCGGCGTTCCAAGAGTGATTTTTAGTCAAACAGCACTTGGACTTTTCACTGTTAGAATCACTCTGCTTGTCTACATCCCTGGCGTTCCAAACCAGAGTATGTGACAGGTGTGGAGTGAAAGCAGTGTTGAGTGGTTTTTCATACAGGTAACTCGAAATAATATCCTTTTTACAGAACTGTTGTATAAAATCAATATCACGCATGCAAATGATGTTGTTCTGAATTTTAGCATGACTATTTCAGTCAAGAGGCTGCAGGTATGCTATGCACAGCTATGCTGAAATTCAGTACATTTGCTCATGATATTTTGCTAGATTAAAACCCATCATAGATTATCATACAGGTTTGGAACAAATTGTTTTGTGTGAGGACTATTCCTTACGCATATCTTTTAGTAAGGCACAATTCAATCACACATTAGACACACTTTGGAAAAAAGTCAATTCTACTGTATATGACAAGTGAGATTTTTAAAATTGTAATTCATTTATTCCACTCTTCAGAAGTCAAACTTCTGAAACTGATAGCCCTGCTAATCTCAGGATCACTTTGTCAGCATTAGTCTTTTTTTTTTTTGACAGAAGCTTCAGACATGCTTTTATGTTTCTATGTGCATTTGGAGCTGAAACAATAGTTTTACTCATGCATGAAGCACTTACCAGAACCTGCTAGTCTGAGCATTTAGCGCGATAGCATATGTGAGAGAAACTTTTGTGCGCCTAACAAAATATAGCAATCGCTAAATTTCAACCCCCTATGAAAAACAGTTTACAATGTGAAGCTAGGACAAAAAAAGCTTAAATATTAGTACTACATGTGTCATCCTCATGCCATATGAATCCTTATTCACGTGACAGCCGAAAAAGCGCATCCTATTCAAATGACATAACCAACTAGTCGAAACTGCACAAGACATATTTCTGGAAAACAAACTGGTTTCCTTAATAAGCTGATACATTTCTTCATGCAGGTTAGTGCAAAGTACTTGATGGAAAGTGTAAGTTGCAAAGTGTTTCATTAACACCTTCATGGAACACATTCTGTCATGGGATGAGAAATAGATCCAGGCTGAGGCAGATAGTAACGTTAGCTTTGATCTGCTATTGCACTTCACTGTCATATGGGTGACAGACAAGGCTAATACAGCTGCTGTAAAAACTACCCAAGCATCAGAAAAGAAATTCATATTTTGTGTGATGCTTCAAGTGAGATGAAACTTTCAGCCAAGCGTTCATGACAGAGAGTGTTGGATGACAGGCAGATCTGTGAAGATATGCAGCAGCTCGATAATTAAGGAGCCATTTTTAAAACATGCGTAGTGTTTCTTTAGCAGACTGGTGTGGAGATTTTTTTGGACTAGTGCTAAAGAGATGCAGCCGCAGACAACATAATTTGTCTTACTGATTAAGCCCTCAATCGCTGCCAAAATGTGAAGAGAAAAAAGAGATCAAATGTGAAAGATAGATAGAGAAAGAAATAGAGAAAGAAAGAGAAATGAGAGAGAGATGGTCAAAGATGACAATGATTTTAATCATGCAACTGTATAACACATGGTGTTGCTTATATTAGGCTTATGCTACATTGGGGAAGATTTGCTTTCACATCATTACAAGGCACTTTCCATGAAAACGTTACTAACCGATGTCGCTTTTCTTAAAGCACAAATTTCACACTTTTGTTGTGAGGACTATTAGATATGTTAGTTAGAGGAACTTTTATGTAACATAAAATTAACGTAGCGTAAAAAGTAGATTGTTTTAAATACATTAACTGTCTGTATGCCTCCCTTAAAATAGTGATTTTGACCAGTAAACGTTACAATTAAATAATATTTTAGGGAAATCTGTTGAATTTTATATTCAATGCACTGTAGAAAAGAACAATTTTTAATTATTGCTAATTTTAAAAGTTATTGCAATAAACATGTCTCTCTATTCCCACAAAAAAGTAACATTTCATTTTAGGTTATCGAAGAAATAATATTATATAAAACTATCTCTACAGCATGGTGGGAAGAAGTATTCATGTTTTTCTCAATTGTAGACTTCACGCTCAACCATTAAACCGACGTTTATACTTTAATTCTTTAGTTTTTCTTTAATTCAATGGAAAATATATGAATAACATATATAAATATAAGATGAATTTGCAACTCTGTTATTTGACCAGTTGCTCATTCTAGCATACTTATCACTATTTATTTATTTTTTATTTTAATGTTTTCTATTTTTATTTATACTTGTCATTTTTAGTAAATAACAAAAGCACACATCAGATTTTACAGTTTAACAAAAACAGCAAACATTACAGAAATTGAACAGAAAAATTATATTTAGTTTGATCTATTTTGTACCCTATTCATGGAAATTCCCAAAAATGGTACGATACTGGAAGTGACACCTGTTTCTAATATGTATGCTGTAGTGACACTGCTACATCATTTATTTATTTTAATTCTCTAAGTTAAGGTCTGTAATGCTGTTGTTTGTGATTTATCAAACGTAATAACTTGTAATTTCTGCCAACTCTAACCTTTTCGAGAGAGTGATCGCTGCATCACGCTTACAGATTCTGATTATACATAGTCTTCTGAGAGAAACTGCTCTGTCATTTCTTTGCTTTTTGGATCATATTTCTGGATCGTGGCCTAACCTGGAGAACTCTTCATGGCGAAGTCCTCATCTTGCAACTCAATCAGCACTTTATTTTTTTTCCAGTAGAGAGAAATGAGAGAGAAACCGATGAGTGTGCAGGAAGTGAAATACATAAAATGGATCAATTTATATATATATTGAAGTTGAGCACTGCAGAGTTATGCCAAGAGCATAAAACAGATGATGAGAGAAACACAAAGGGGCGAATTCACTAATCACTTTAGCTAACGGTATTTCAATGCAAAAAACTCATTCTCATTCACTAACCACCCATAATCCAGTTTAAATGTAATTCTTCCTAGGGCAAACTTGCTTCTTTGCTAAACTTCTTTGTAAACCAGAAATTTCATTTCGCATAAAATCTAATTTTGCATAGTTCCTGTAGTGAATCAGATACTAAACAACAATGCAAATACGGTAGCATGTGCAAATAAACACACAATCAGCAGACGCAATTCATCCTTAGTGAATTCCCCCCAAAGCATTTTCACCAGAGATGAACTATTTTGTGGGGATCAAGCATCTTAAGAGCATATAAACCTTCTCCTAATAATGTCTTTGTAAAAGGAAAGATGCAAACCATAGTTACTCCAACTGAAAAGCCACAAATCAACAAACATCTTCAGACCAGAATATAATGTCCCACTCCAATTCTCTGTGGACTCTATGTAAACATTAAGTCACTTTCATGTGTTTCAGCAATGGGACCGAACCTATGAACCTTACGAAATACAGTCTTTCTGGCGGGCTGTTTCTTTAAATAGAAAAACGCACCTGCTGTCTTATAAATTCTAATGAATGGAGTGTCACTGACATCCTCTTTTTTGCTACGACGCATTAAGCAATCTGTTTCTGTGCTAGAGAATTAAAAATGATCCTCGCTAGCTGCTGAAGTCCCACTCTGATGCTTAAACTTCAGCATCAAAGGAAGAAAAAGCAAGATATGCAACGTGAGTACTGTAAGTGAGTGAGCGCATACAGTATACTGGTGAATGCAACCATTTGGAAGCAGTATATATCTTGCAGTGTATAACAGTGGAAATCCCAATGGTCCCATGTGTGCACATAATAACATTCTCTGACCTTCAGAGTTCTGCCGAGAAGCTCCATCTTTCATTCTGAAAGCGTGTTTTGCAGTGAAGCTCAAGCTCTTGGTCACTTTGCTTTGACTCTCTTTGACTCCGTCCTCTGTCTTGAGGGTCTTGGTTTCCTTTCCCCCGGTGCTCTTAGAGGGACTGCCTTTCTCTTTTAAGCTGGGCTTACGACTGCACAGCGGACACAATGAAGCACAGAAGACAAACAAAAAAGCAAAGGAAACAGACAAATCATCCTGAGCCCACACTTATAGGCGTCTGTTTTAGTGTAGGACAGACATAATTCCTGAAACCATCCAGTGCTAGAGAGAGAATACACAGTAACTTATATCAATGACCATACACTGCAAAAAAGTAATTTTCTTTATTCTCTATTTTTGTATTTTCCAGTATATATTTTCTAAAATGTCTAACTCTCATTGACATTTTTGTTTTAAGAACAAAACCTCACATATTATTTTCTTAAAGACCCCCTGTGGTGAAAATCACGTTTTTAATGTATATGTCTATGTGGTGTTTTAATATGCTTTAAACGGGTGGTTAAATATGATTTCACTTTTCTAACTTTAGTTAGAGTGTAATGTTGCTGTTTGAGCATATTAACAACATCTGCAAAGTTACTAGGGGTGTGTGCATTGGCACTGCCCTCACAATTCGATTCGATTACGATTCACCAGGTAACGATTCGATTCAACTCGATTCTACGATGCATTGCGATGCATCAAAATTCTACTGCACACAACAAGGCAAATTTCTCATCAGTCATGAGCCAATACAAGCAGTCATATATTGAACAACAGATTTTATTGGCTGCTATGTGTGTATTATCACTCTCCTGTATCTTTGACATATGTCATTAAACAAAATGAAATTGAATGGTACAGGGTATTGTATATGGCATTTTCAAACCTGAGAGGAAAACATAAATCACTGCTTTCTAGGGCTGTAATCTCCCAGTCGATTAGTCAATTGTTGGCCGATACGTTCTGGCTTGACCAATTCTGATTGGTCGATTTTTTGCCGCGTTCATTTCATCAGTTTTGCCGCGTTCATTTCATTCGTTTTGCGCGTTCGTTTCATCAGGTGGAAAGCACTATTGCTAATGGGGGTGTTTTCAGAGCACCGCTGTTTCACAGGTAACAGTCTGTCTTCAGAACACCCCCCTTGTTTTCACTTCTTTTGGATTAGCCCAACCACCGGAGAAGAGAGACAGATTGAAGAAAGTAGGCTACTAGAAGGTTTGCTGAATATTATTTATTTAATTGAGAGACCGTTTAATTCATAGTCAGTCCTCCTCTACCATGTCAACAAAGACATCTGCAGTGTGGCAGCATTTTTTTTTTTTAGAAGACGGGAAAAAATTATTGGAGCCCAATGCGCAGTGCCCACTGTTTGTATTAGTTTTGAGCCTATGCTTTATTTTTCAGTTATGCACTTTATTTCGTTTTTGCTCTTGATCTGGTTTGTTTAATAAATAATATTTTTTTTTTATTCAAATGGACGTGCCTTTTGTGTTTAAGAGTAAAAGCTTTATGTTAGTCTATTCGTGTCTCAGCCGCGAAGTTGCGCTCCTGTGTTCAGCCTCGTTTCCCATTAACTTCGTAGAATCCGAAATGTGCCAGGATGTCCACTTTTCCAAGCTTTGGGTGCGTTTTTAATTACCCGTCTATCGCGGTCATCTCCCTCCGCCTCAGCCGTCTTGATTGTTGTTGTTGTTATGCCCACGAAAGTAACTTTATTGTCCAACTCAAGGCCAGAAAATAAACAGTGACATAATCGATTATAGCACTTTGCCGCATCGATGCTGAATCGTGCATATCCCGCATTGCGATGCATCGCCGAATCGATTAGACACCACTAAAAGTTACGACGCTCAAAGTTCAAAGCAAAGGGAGATATTTTCTTAAAGAAATGGATTTATAAGGACTACAACAAACAGCTGGTAGGGACTACACATTCCTCCCGGGTTAGTGACGTGACCAACCCTAAAATTTACATAAACCCCGCCCCCGGCCGGAACACGATTTATAGATTATCAAGACAGAATATAATCAATGACTAGAAGATAACTACACAAAAACTATATAAATTCACCAACTAACCATTCAGAAAGGTTGTCTACATGTTTTCACTTCTTCTTGAGTCTCTCCATCTTTCTGACTTCGGTTTGAACAATTATCAGTGCATATGTAGGCTATGTGCGCAACTCACTGTGCATCATTTTTAACTTTATACTCTTTTTGAAGATTCTCTTTAAACACACGTCATTGTTCGGTCAAATTTATTCTGTCTTTTCACTTATTTGAAGCACCGAAAGTGCTTTTTTTACATTTTCGGTGCATCCCTAGTTGTTTGTGATACATTAGCAGCACATTATTAGCTGTTTGATAACGTAGTCAAATGCTTATCATATCAATTACCATAATGTGTCTGATGTTTTAGAGAGCGATACATTAACGCATTACCATTCTGATTCATCTTGTAGATGATCCAGTATAATTCACTCTTCCTCTTCAGTTTCTGGTACAAATATGGCTGAATTAAACCATTATTTCAACTTGCCATTGTGTGGCATTTACTAGTTGACTGAGTGGATCAAGTAGTCAGAGCAGGTGTGATTGGTTGGAGGCAGGAATTAATTTACATATTCATGAATCCGCGTATACTAAATAAAGCAATGATGTGGTTAGATTCAAGCCATTTTAAGGCATAAATAAATTATTTTCACATGGGAAAAAAACTTTCATATTTTGATTATCAAAGATGAGTTTTAAGAGAAACAATTATTGACAGCAGGGGGACTTTAAAGATTTATGCATAAAACATAATTCTAAACATTATACCATTATATACAAAAATATATTTATTTGCTTTTGCATGATGCTACATTTAAGTCACTAAATATTAGTATAAATCTACATTGGCCAGCACAAAAAAAAAAAAAAAATACTAAGTGCACCTTAAAGAAAATTATTTTTTGCAGTGAAATAAAATAATTATTTTGTGATGGATTTGATCAAATATAAATGATGAAGCAGCTAAAAAAAAACATGCTTACCGGTAATGTATTTTAATTTTTAGATAGCTGATTACTGTTTATTGATATAGCCTATCATTTGCTTGTTTGCATATTTCAATTCTTAATAGAACCACACTGTATATTTACTGATATGCAAGCTCGCTATAGAAATGTTCAGCTGAAGCAAACAAAAGAAACACAGAAATGTTTTAATTAATCAGATAAGTGCTTAAAAATTACAGTTATGTTAATTAATATAATGACTGAATCATGTAAATATTAGATACTTTAAGTAATTTCACAATTATGTACATTAAAACACATTTTCCTTGGCAAACACAAAGTGTGTCATTTCTGCATTCTTCTATTTTAATAAAGATTAGACTTACATGGGCAAAGATATGGATAATGGTGCTTCTCAGTCATGCAATGCAATGCAATCCACAACTTCTGGATGCAGCAGACCCACATGATGCCACAGCAGATACTTTGAACAACAAAGCAATGAAACACATGCATGTTTTCGGGGCATGCTGAAAAATACACAACAGTTATATTATGCAACTTTTAAAAAAGCAGCCAAATCAATAAACAAAAAAACGAGAGACCCCATAAAATACTCAAGGCCGCTTGCAGAGGAGGGTGGTCTCGTGGGATGGGGGTAAAAAGGGATGGGAAGTGCTTCCAGGTGCTAAGTGGGGAAGTTGATCTGCAAGCAAAAATCTCTCACAAAGCTAAACAAATGTCTGCTTCTCTGGTTTGAACAAGACAATATTTTTAGATGCTGGAGAGCAGAACATTTCTCATCCCACCTGAGTTGACGGGAGATTAAAATACTTCAACACCGTTACGAATGTGCACTATGATGTACAGTATGTCTCAAAAATGTTGAGCTGATGATAGTACACACTGAAGGACTACATTTAGAAATCAGGGAGGGGGGGGGGGGGAAATCCAAATGCTGGAGAGAGATCTGGGCGTGCAGATGTTAGTATCTTTGTGCAACGGTACCTATTGCTTCTTGGGCAGCACCCACACAGGGTGTCTTTGTGTGAAATCGCACTACTGCAAATGTGGTTGGAGTGATTCATGAGAGAGAAAAGATTATACAAGCAGTGGTCAAAATTGGTTTAGGCCATGTTCAAGTGTGGGACCTAAAATGAGAGGTATTCCCCCCTAAACCCACCAAAACAGCCTACAGAGTTTGAGCTAGGTGTTCTGACACTGAATGAAATGAAGGAATATGTTTGATTGATGAGTCACACATTGCACTTGATATTACAGGATTACAAGAGCAGGTCTTTTACAGGGTAGATACGGTAAAACACTCCTCAAGTGTGTTTTCTTTAATGAGATGTTTCACCATTAATACAGTATCTTTGACCTGCGCTGATTATGCTGTGTCAGTATGATATGGACTAATTCATCTCCCTGTAAATACCACTTGAAAATACTGTAGTATAAAATGCAACCAGGTTGTCTTTGAATAACATTTCAAATGACTTAAAACACAGCAATGTGAGCTGTTTTCTCATTTGAAGGACGAAGATGGTGCACTGAAACTACGATTCTCAAGAAAAGGTGAATAGGAGTTTTTGATAGATGTGATTTGGGAATAGTCAAGTATCTATGGGAAAATCCTTGACAACAAACCTTGGAGTGACTTCTGGCTGGGAGTCCTTCCTTTAAAAAGAGAGAAGAGTATGATGTTGAAAGCAATTAAGACATGAGATTAAAGCAGGCAATACTATAGTCAAATATTTTAAACAAAAAAAACAGTCATAAATAGGCCAAAAGTCTGAGAGCACTAGAGAAAATTCTTCCATTCGTTTTACAAATTATATTATCTTATACATATATATCATCTTGAGCTTCACTAGAAGCAAAAACATCTGATCATCTATACAAAGAGTCACATGATCAAACACAAATTTACTTCATTAGTGACCTAGAAATAGTGCTGAATCTGATATATATTTTTTTGCATTTTATGTCAATAAATGTTCTTTGTTGTAAAAGTTTAAAAATCGTACATCTTTTAATTTATTTCCAGTTTTTTTTTATGTATGTGGTCAGACATTTGACTCTGTATATTCCAGACATGATAATCATTATTATTCACATAGATATTTAAATATATAAAAAAAATGCTCTATAGTAAAATGACCAGACCTGAAACCAGATTTTCCTTTCAAACTTCTTAAAATGTCCAGCTGATTCACAGGAGGGATGAGTCTTTAAGTAGAGGTAGAACAGAGAATAGACTTTTTAAATGCATATCAAACTGCAATAAATTCATATCCAGAAAGCACAATTAAGAAATAAACAGAGCAATTCCAATAGGGTCCTCAATACAAATATCTTCAGTTACATTGGTCTACAGAAAGGCAAGATGACTGACTACCTGTACATTGGGACTGACACCGTCTGCTCATAAAAGTCCCATGTGGACACTAGGTCTGTCCGTGCAAGGTTTGTGGCATAAAATCTCCAAGAAGCCTGATGGGGGGCAAGGGAATTATTGAAATAAACTTCTAAGGTTGCAAATGACTTCCATTTGCAGTATAGTATACATGACTGTACACAGTAACCACCAACATTTCTAGCCATCTAAATCAAAAGCAGCATACAGTAGATCAACCAGATGAGACTGAAAGTAGAAAGATCAGTTTTAACAGCAAAGTTAACATAAACTAAATATGATATTAGTAGTCACACTGAAAGTTATTAGTTAGCACATTTACAGACATCAGGCAAGCCTATAAATGTTGATTCCCTCAATATGTGTCTGGTGAGATTGAATTCCAGTAGAGTTATGGGTCTGACCTGGATAAGACGTGCGGCAGGGTTACGGCGCTTCTCAAAATGTTTCTGCCTGTGCTGCTCTTGAACCTTCAGAGCAAAACCTGAGCCCAGGATACCCTGCGAAAGAGAAAAGCGTGCAGCACATCTGTGAGCAATACCTCAAACCAGACACTGGAGAGGTTCAACATGTCATTTCAGTTTTAACTCACCGCAGGAAGAGCGAAAAAAGCTACACCGATCAGACTGAAGGTGGCGGCAATCAGACGCCCATTCCATGTAATAGGAAACTTGTCCCCGTAGCCGATAGTTGTAAGAGTTATCTAAAGAATAGAAATTTTCAGCATTTTATTACAGAGTCTATGAGTGACTGTATACTAAGAATACAACCTAGTAAGGCTAGGATGATCATGCAGAGTTACTGTAGGTTCAATCCCAGGTTGGGATCCTGTTGTGTCCTTGAGACACAATATCTACATGTCTACAATTACTCACTCTGGAGTTAAATGATCTACCAAAGGAGCCGAAGAGGAGTTATTTTATGGCATTAGTCCATTTGTGAAATGGATCTTCGAACAGCATCTTGTTTCAGTGTCTTATCTTGTCTTTTTATCTGATTAGATTGAGTCAGCACATACCAGTCCCCACCAGAGGGCGTCTGCGTAGGTCTCGAACATCTCTGCATTGTCATCCTTCTCCACTGAGTACACCAAGAAAGATGCCAGGATGAGACAAAGGAATCCAATATACCACGCCGTAATGAGTTCCTACATTTAGGGATTGAAAATGTTATGAAAATTAAGAACATGTGACACACTCCTAAACAAAAATAAAACGTGCTATGCTAACTGGATGCAATGCCGTTAAAGATTATAGACATAATATGCCTTTTAGTCCATGTACACATTTACATGGTCGGTGAGATTTGATAAATGTTTCTTATAGAAGTCACTTGTGCTCAGCAACACTGCATTTATTGTATCAAAAATACATTGAAAAAATAAAATATTTAGTATATCATTTAAAATGTAATTTATTCCTGTGATGTTAAAGCTGAATTTTCAGCATCATCACTCCAGTCTTCAGTGTCTCCATTATTCTTCAGAAATCATTCTAATATGCTAATTTGATGCTCAAGAAACATTTCTTATTATTAACGTTGAACATCAATGTTAAAAACAGTTGTGCTGCTTAATATTTTTGTGGAAACAATGCTAAAAAATTTTTTTTTTAAAAATCAATTTAATTCATTCTTGCTGAATAAAAGTATTAATTTCTTGGGGAAAAAAAATCTTACTGAACCCAAACTTTTGAGCGGTAGAAGATATGTCTCTAAAAGTTGACAATAATAATAAAACATAGCAAATATAACCACATAATCTTTCACTTCTTATCAGTTTTCAGGGGCATATATTCTATTAAAATGCCCTCTAGAATGATAACGTCATGGTTATGATGTAAACTAAAAGACGATTTGGTAGCACTTTATTTTACAGTCCTGTTCCCCATGTACATACATACATACATGTACAATTATAGTTATTACAATAACTGTGTAATAACTAGGTACATGTACTAACACTAAACCTACCCCTAAACCTAACCTTAACACATGAAAGTACACGTAAAATAAAGTGCAACCGACTATTTTAAATATGTCCTGTCCCAATTTCCTATTCAAAAGCCAATCTCTCAATACAGGAAAGAAATTAATTTTTAAACCATTTCACGGGGTGTTTAAGGCCACTGAATAGTTTTAATAACTGCAGACTAAATGGAGTGATAGTTTTTCCAGTAATAGAAACTAATGAATAATAATGAATTTGCTGCCCACTGACTAAAATGGCAGACTGGTGGAAATATGCTCACTCCGTAACCTACTTAACGTGAACTTTTGCGATCTCTGTGTTCAATGAGTACAATTTTATATGTAAACAACACACATGAAACATTTGTCTATACATATGTATATTTACACACTCAATACACAAGTGTTACAAATGAGCTAGTGTTTAACAGATAAATGTATTGCATTGTTTATTAAGAAAATAAGCACGTCACTGGTCACCTTGCTATGTGCGTACACCACAGATCCCAGGAGCTTCCATGTGCCACCGCGGCGGTCCATGCGCAGCATTCGAAGGATCTGAAGAAACCGCAGGCTCCGTATGGCGGAGGTGGCGAAAACATTCCCCTGCGAGCCAGCGGCCAGCACAGACACAGAGGCAAAAAGCACCATGATATCTGCAGAACAAGTGTCCATCAGTTATAGCAGATCAAACCCCCAAGACGACTGTCACTCTTTAAGACATTATAAAGGAAATGTTTTTTTCCTTCTTTCTTATCCTTCTTATACTGTACATCTTCAACGGTGTAATTCGATTACTGTAATTACTCTCTCTAAAAGGTATTGCATTTCTAATTACTAATGTCTTTCAACAACACAATAGACACATGAAACTGCTCTTTAATTCTTTCAAATACATAATTTACAATTGCATAAATTGTTCTTGAACTGACCATAGTATTTAAAGGGGGATATAAAAAAAAAATTAACATTAGACGTTCAATTTTGATGTTAAAATCCACTATTTTTATATAGAAATGTTCTATTGTCTACAGTATTTAATGCAATTACATCAGAAGTAACTAATTAAAATACAGAAAATGAAGAGTAATCCCTTACTTTACTTTTCAAGGTAAAATGAGTAATAACACTGCCCAACACTGCTCTCAAGGACGATGACAGTACAATTGGGTTTTGCCTTTCAACGGAGATGCAGTGAAAATAGATATTCATTATATGGGCTTTCCAATCAAACTGATTCTTAAAGGCAAAGTTCACCCAAAAACTATTATTCTGTCAACATTTACTCTCATAACTTTCTTTTTTTTAATAGAACAAAAGAGAAATGTTGAAGAATATTATTATTTGTGTTTGACATCAGGGTGATTAAATGCTGAAAGAATTGTCATTTTTTAGGTGAATTATTCTAAAAATGTGACTAGGATCAGTCTCATACAGTATTTACTGGCATAATGTATTCTTTCAAACGCACTAGTGGAGTTCACATTATTCAGCTGTAGCACTGGCATCCAGCGTATCAAGTGTCGTGATTCAGAGAGTGCCAACCCCTTTGCTCATTTACTGCCCCAGAAGAAGTTGGCAAAGCAGATTTATTGTCTCTTGAGAATAGCGCGAGAGAGAGAGAGAGAGAGAGAGAGAGAGAGAGAGAGAGAGAAATCAGAACAGAAAAAAATAAAAGATGATTTTCTAACCGATGATACAGAAGGGCTTGCGTGCAAATCTCAGCCTTCCTCTCCATCCTCTGTAGCGACAGCAACACCCGGCTGCCCAGATACGCACAATATATTCCACGCCAAACACCACGATTGTCACGATTTCCTAAGCAGACAGCAAAAACTTGATCCACTAGTTGATATGTATTGTATTACACAAGCATCCTCACTAACAAATTAGATACATGTCACAAAACGTAAACAAGGAGCAATAATACTTATTATTATAAAGAGCCCAAGTAGTACAATATTTATGCATCAAAAATACACACATACAAGAAATGTCCAAGCTTCTTTATGTTAAAAGAGCACTGTGTGCGTGCTTGATGGCTAATGTTACACTGACACAAACAGATCTATAAAGTGTCATGTTCACAGCAATCCACATCAGCACTGGATAACGTCCTACTTGTCACATTCTGTCAAAATGTGGAACAAGATCTACTGACATCTACAGTATCTACAACATGCACACACAAGTCTAAAGTGTATGATATAAAAACCTGAGAGCATCACTACCATGAATCAGCTTCCTCCTGTAAATCACGTTGAAAGAATAACACAGATACAAACCAGGATGTACAAGGCACTCTCAGAGCTGTTCTTGTATTCTTTGATCGTGGCGAACACTGACAGAATCAGGCAGGAAAACACCAGCAGAAACCTGCAAGACAGACAGGACAGTGGTCAAATCACACCAATGATTTCATGGAATGCTGGGAATTACTTTCACTTGAGATATCAAAGTTTACGAATAAGCTCCAACTGAAAGGTTTCAGTTTTAGAAGTTATTCATTGACCATTTGTTTTGGACAAAGCAGTAGATACATATTCATGAAGGACACTTAATTGGAATTGGGCCATCTTGGGCCTATCGTTGGTTGTGTGATCTATTTGGAAAAATACTGGCTTGAAAGAGGAAAGAATCCTTGGAGAGTTCCTGACACCCTGTAGTTAAACTCAGAGATAAATCCCAGAAGAGAGCGAGAGAAAGGGAGTGAAGTGAAATGAGACTAAAATAGCTGAAAGTCTAATTAGCATAAAACCCCACTGGGAATCACACCCATGTACAGTGAGAGAGAAAAAGACGACAGATAAAAACTTTGACATTAACCTATGGGGGTGGCTGAAATAGACAATACACTGAACTGACGTCCGTAGGTACCTGGAGACTTTGAAGACAACAACAAACAGTGAGTTGTGAGATCTGGCACTGTGTGATAAACAAGCGGCCACCTTCCGGTCGCTCACTTGAATCCAACACCAAAGTGACTTAAACTGCAATTCATCGACTGGCCGCTAGAGACAAGCTCCAAAAGAGAGTCAATCCCATATACCCCCCATGTTAAAATGCACAACTTTACAGCAAAAAAAAAAACATGTTTACAGCCTGGTACAAAAAGTGGTTTTGGTCTATATAGCTAATTTTGCCCGTCATGACAAATTTGAGGGGGGCGAATTTTCTTTATAACTCATCCGTTTAAATAATATTAAGCCTTAAAGTTCTGCATAATTAAGGGCGTGGCCATTTGAGTGACAGGTGGATTGCCGCTTCTGTCATTACTAGCCGTTTGTCTGCTGTCTGTTAGCCGTCGCGTCACCTCAGCTAATCCCGCCTTTTTGCCCATTTTTGGTTATCTGGGAGTGACGTGTGGTGACGCGCTGCCAAGATGGCGACAGGTGGCTCCGCCCACTTTGGGCTTCAAAAATGCTCTTCAGAAACCTACAGATGACGTCACGGACACTTCGTCCATATTTTTTTTACAGTTTGTAGGAGCCATTTTAATGCCATTACATATTTTTCCATTGCTCTGACATTGATATATTAAGAGGACATGGGTAATTAGACAACAGGTGCATTGGTAGTGGGGAAGCACACAGTTTTTTGACCGTGTTAAGCCATACTACGTGGAATACCACGCTGATCGTGTTTATGGTAATGTGTTGGATTGAGTTTAATGGTTCTTGCTTAACCATGCTTCACTGATAAAGAGTGATGTTCAAGAACATATGGAATATGGACAATGTTCGTGCGCTGTATTTGCAAGATATGGACTTAACATGTTTTGAACTACAAAGCATGAGACGCCACAAGAAGCTAATTGGAAGCAATGTTTATTAATTAGAGCACAAGAAATAAAAGGCATTGGTTGCATCTTCCATCTGTGTTCATGGAGTTTATACGCGTTAATCACTTGCTCACTCCTATTACCAATACCACAGCGGCTTAATGGGAAGCTGTTACACAGTCTATGGTGATAAAGTTAAAGACAACGGGTCTAAAGATTCCCTTTTGATTGTATTTTATCCCAAAACTTAAATAGCAACTAAAACCACCACAGTCCACTTTCCTAAACCCTGTTTCTGCCATGCACAGCAGAAGCTTCCTGAATTATGAGCTCTCATCATATGCAATGCCAATAGATTTATTATTAGATCATTTTTAAAATACTGCAGAAGTGGACACTGCGAATCCCTGAAACTGGCTATATATTTTGAGACAAAATATAACTCAAAGAATAGTACTTGCAGTAAATCCAAATAATATCCTTCTTGGTCGGTGAGATTTGCTCAGCAAGACTGCATTAAAAATGTATCAAAAATTGATTTCCACAAAACTATTAAGCAGTAACTGTTTTCAACACTGATAATAACAAATGTTTCTTGAGCAGCAAATCAGCATATTAGAATGATTTCTGAAGACACTGAAGACTGGAGTAATGATGCTGAAAACTCATTTGCCATCACAGGAATAAATTACTTTTTAAATTATGTTGAAATTCAAAACTGTTTTTTGAAACTGTAATAATATTTCACAATATTACAGTTTTCATGTATTTTGATCAAATAAATGCCGATGAGCATAAGAGATTTCTGTCACAAACATAAACAAATCGTACACAGACCCCAAATATTTGAAAGGTCATGTATATATTCTTGTGTTGTTTGCATTCATTTCTGATCAATTTATGTGACATTTGTTTCAAATCAAATCTGTTAACAAAGCTTCTTTTTCATTTCAGTGGAGAATTTCACTTTAGACAGACATTGTTTAGTCGTTGGCCCTGAGTTTGGATACATTTGCCTTTTTGGACTAAAGCCCTGTGGGCGTAATAAATTAGGCAGGGTTCCAGACCTCTTCATTAGCAAACAGGATAATAAAGAAAGTGTACCAGTATGCTATTTACTTTCAGTATATCAGGTTCCAGACCTCTTCATTAGCAAACAAGAATATTTAGAAAGTGTACCAGTATGCTATATACTTTCGATATATCAGAAATGATTTCAAACAGAGGAACTTTTGTAGAGTGCTGCTGACCACTATAACATAAATATGTTGCTGTTGAAAGATTGTAGAGGTGTCAGATATTATAGACATCCTCTCCATAGGCTGCTTCTCCACCCTGGTATTACAATTAAATGACATAATAGAAATTAATCTGCTAATTTGGAACAATCAAACAGAAGGAGATACTGGTTCTAAAGGGAATGAGGCCAAAGGTGAATAAATGAAGGCTGCATTAATAAAGAGGATTAGAAAGCCAATGGTCAGGACATCAGCTCAAATGAGTCTTCAGAGGAAATCTAATCTTTAAGCATGGACAAAAAAATGCTGAGTCATACAGAAATAGTGATATCAGGAACATGTCACATTATAAGAAACCTTCCTCATGCCTTCCTGCTCTCAGACAGTTTGGACTTAAAGGTTCTCTGAGCGATCCTGGGTGACGTCACTTCTTGTTGACGTTCGAACTATTGCCAAACAAAACGGAGGCTAGCTAGACCCTCCCTCCTCCTCATCCGCGCACTAACAACCCAAACCCCACCCCCAAATCCTTCTTGTCGGTTATTGGCTGGAACACTGTTTGTTATGTTGTGGTGCGGGTTAGTCCAGTTTGTTTTTGTTGCTGTTTGTGGAGCCTGGGGTGTCTACAGAGGCCGCGTTTTTTTAGAGTGTGTTCAGGAGACAGACAGCTAGCGGATAGTGAGGAGATATTTGCTGTATGTGACAAAAAAAATGTTTGGCCTAAAAAATGTGTGACATCGCTTAGAGCACCTTTAATAAGGGGCTCCAGAGGATAAAGGAGGCATTTTAAATATGAACTTGCCCAAAAATCACATGGGTGCAGCGGAATGATAGTTCCTATTTGTCCTTCACGGATGCTGATGGCTTACTAACATATGCAAATTAGCGATCATCGCATTTGCAAATCTGTAAGATCTAAATGTACTGCCTTCAAGAGAGGGGTTTTGTAAATGTTGCAAAAACATTTTGTTTTAAAAGTGCGAAATAGGAAAAACTAATTCGAGTTTTAATAACTCTGACTGACCACCCGCATCAAACATAGGATTTATAATACTGAAATTACCTCAGCAACAATACAGCATTATGGCACACACTATTTGTAACTGCTGAACCTTTGAGCATGATATGCAAGGAACCTATAAAGATCAGTTACATAAACAGTAAAACAAATCCTTTTGACTTTGTCAGACAGGTCATTGCTCTTGATGCTGGCAACAGCCACAGACTAATCTGGAAATTGTAAGGCGGAGTAGCCTATACGGTCGAACAGAGAGACAGCAAGGACACATGGTTTGAGTCAGCAGTGAATAAGGTAATAGAGTCATTGATTTAACTTATTCACCACTTTAGCACAATGCTCTCAAACCCAGACTCCCAAACCCAGACTGAACCATGCAGACTGCATAACTGTTATTATTAGGTGACATTAAAGGGTGAATAGAGCAGACTTTCTCACATCTTGGGCTGGGTATTGACACAAATTGACTGATTTTAATTCGATTTTGATTCACAAGCTTGCGATTTGATTCGATTCCGATTTTGATTCAATTAGATTCGATATAAATGAATTGGGGGTATGTATCAGAACAGTATAGCAACTAATGCTGTCAACTATACAGGGGACCCCAGTTGGAACATTACTATAAAGGTTAAAATGAACTGATTTGTATAGACTACTTGCATTTAAATTATACATAAGTTTAATAATAATGTAATAATAACTTTTTAATGGCATAATAATTATGTTTCTACTCATTTTTAAATAAACATTTAAATGGTGGCTGTTATATATATTTTTAAACACATTCAATATTGAAGAACAGGTTAATATGTAATTTAGTACATATATTATCAAAATTCTGCTCTCTGTAGTTCATTTTTCTTGCTGATTAATGAGTTTATGGACATTGAATGGCTTTTCTAAGGTACAGTAAATGTAACATTACCGTGAAATAAGGTCTATTGTTCACAAATGTTTTCATTGACGTCTTACCGAGGTTGAAACACTGATTGAGCGATTACATAAGACCTGATATGGATTTCTTTCAACATACCTTCGGGTGTTCATTCATGTGTATTACATGTTATAACTAGTAGTAAAGCGGAAGAAATGGTCAATTCATGTGTGCTCGTTGCTGCCGCTTCGCTTGAACTAATGCGCTATGCAGCATTCAAAGTGCGCCAAAACGATATTTATTGTTTTATTTGATTTATATTGATTTATTCTATGCTCACGAAGGCTGACCAAATTCATATTAAAAACTGTTTTCTATTTTAATATATTTTACAATATAATATATTCATGTGATGGCAAATATGAATTTACTCCAGACTTCAGTCACAGATGTGAAAAGTGATTTAAAAAAACTGAATTCTTTGATGAATAGAAAGTTTGAAATTATTTAAAATATATGTATTTTGCAACATCTACACTGTTACTTTTTCATCAATAACTCCAAAGGTTTGTACAGTAGGTCATATAGTATATTAGAATATTTTATTCTTAACCTTCTGATTGCATTAGCTGCCCATAACTGACTATAATCATCTAAATGAAGTCAGTACAATAAGCATATACCAATTATTGTAACAAATACTCTGACTCGCATATCAAAGACACCAGCATTCATTCACCACTTCTAATATCTCCTTGTACCCTTTTCCTTAAGCCTGAGAAATAAAGGCTTAGCTAAGTCTGTACAGCATCAGCATGCAAAGTGCTATCTCTGCATTTAATGCTTGTGAATGAGAAAAAAACACTTAAGGTAAGAGGCCAAAGTCAGCACACTGCACTCCACTCAGTACATGTGTGTGTGCACTATACAGAGTAAAATAAGGGTGGTGACTGTATAAATAATGTATCTTCAGAACTCACATTCATGTCTCAGGGTGAATTGGGAATATATGAGGGTTGCATGACCAGCAGAGCAGACAAAGACATTTACAGCCACTCAGCTCATGCTCAATCATAGAGTCTATGGTTATGATGCTGCATTATAATAGATTGGTTTATTATCTCCATAAGAGATGAATGGATCTCAAAAAATTTGAGGTAATGGAAGCTCTATGCGTATCCAAAAGGCTTGATAAGAAGAGATGCTACGCCTTGCCTTGAGATTGTGTGGATCAATCACATTTCTCTAGAGGTTTGTAAGGATTCCTATTGGGAGTGTCATTATTTAACCAATGGTATACAAAATGCAAGACAATCTTCTAGTAAATTCCAACATTACACAAAATAAACACAATGTCGTTTACAACAAACAGTTACCATCAGGACTACATGTATTATTATTACTAATAACAGCATGCACCAGTAGGACATAAAAATATATATTTGAAACACTGAAGCTTCTGTTCAAATCTTTAAAACTCATATTTCATGGTATAAACTCCCTTCTGCCCACAGAAAGACATTATTTAGGGATATTTATAAAGATAATACAATATCCAACAGGGTTCAAAGAATGAAATCAAGGGGGAAATTCAGTTTATCCAGGATCTTATTTGATTTTCTTTTAATTCCCATTAAAATCCCTTTTTTTGTTTTTTTAGCTCAGCAGGAAAATGAAGGAGAAAATACAACACAGCCCAGAGCAAAATAAAATAATGCCTCATGAGGATTTACAGTATTTTACATCTTGCAATATTTGGCTAGAATAAAAAGCATAAAGAGGTATTAGGCTATATCAAAAAAAGTAGGCATATGCCTACTTGTTAATCGTGGTCAGGACACTTCACCAGTAGGCCTGCCATATTTTCTAAGCAATCAGTAATTTACTTTGCACACATGAACTGCATCTACCCTACTACATTCATGTACAATGGTATTAACAGTATAAGCGTGTACACTATGTCATTCATTGTAGGCTACTTGGCACTTTCGTGTCATGTATTCTCATTTGGATTTACCTGCTTGTCGTCCACGCAAGCCTGCTTTAATGATAGAGTAGGCGTTTTGGCATGCGTTTCAATTGATTTAAGGTAAATATCCACTTCCAGATGTCTTTTTGTTAGCTGTGTCCTGTAGCTAGGCCTACTACTCGATTCAGTGTGTGAGTGAGCTGTTCGAATGATTCAGACTGAATCGCGAACCGATTCAGACCTAGGCTATCTGATGACCGATTCATTAGGCTATAATAAAAACGACTCAAAAAGAGTGACGACAAAATGGGTTTTAATGTAAACAGCTGAGAATGTTTTTCTCTCATCGTCAAATGCTGTTAATGCTGATTTATTTCGACACAGACGTCTTTTGAGTTTACGTGTGAGCAGTTATGACGGCATACCATGACCGCCACGTTTGAGACGCCAAGGCAAGGTAAAAGTAACTTACTTTTAAAGCAAGTCCCGATAGAACATTATTCCTCTATTCGGTTGTCTAAGTACTTGAACGCAAGAACGAATCAACCTGCTCTAATGTCTTGGGATCGCTCATGCCTTTCAGCCAATCATTTACGCGAATACGTCACCTTATCAATATTCATAAGCCAGCCTAATGAGGTTTAAAATGTGTCCCCTCACTTTCCAATCACCCCAGCGACGGCCCCGTTTGATCCGCCGCTGGCACGGTTTCCCCCCTGGCATGCATCACAAATGTGTTGCCGGTGTTGTGTAGAGCAAACACGAGCGCCCTGACGCGGTACAGGAGCTGACCGGTGCTGAAACCGAGTCTACAGTAGTAGAATAGGCTACATCATTAGTCTGTGAACACTTTCCAGCGTCCCAGGTTATGAAATATGCACAGCTGTGAAAAGCATTTGGCGGGCTGATTCTGAATTAATCTTTGACATTTGCTATAGCACAGACAAAACTTTTACACATTTTCGCACTGTTTGACTGGCGCTCTGCGACAAAACCTGCGGGCAGGCAGAGGCCGACAGACAACATCTCAAACTTTCAGCATGCTGGGCGGTGCAGCACAGCTGCATCTGTCGGTAAGGTGGGTGATTCCCACGCCACGCAGTAAAGACAAGCACGGAGCACATACTCACACATAAGCGTGGTAAATGAACGCCCAGCCGCGGGGTCTTTCCAGCGCATTGTAAAGGAAATTTTGCAGTCTGCGATAACGCGCGTTTCTTTTGTGAGCGATGCTCCCCCTGGACCTCGGTCTGCTCAGGATGCTGCCCCGTTTTGTGCTCTCGGAACCGGCGATGAGAAGTGCCCCGTCTCGGCTCGTCTCCACAGCCCCGGGCTCCAGTCCCACAAAGCCGACTTTCTGTTTCTTCTCCCCTGACGGAGGGTGATAAACTTCACCGTTGGCGGATTTTTTCACCATCCTTACAGTCTGACGGATCCAAACGAATGTATAAAGTAGTCGTGGGCAGACATTGCCGAACCGGGGTGTGTTCTGTAGTGCGGTGGTCTCGTACTAAAAGCCAATTGAAACGCTAAGGCGAAACTGCAATGGGTAGTCCTTTATCTTTACGCCTTCCGGCTCTTGCACGAGCCTCTGTATTTAATGTTTCAGCAATCAGATTTGGGATTAAGTGGCTGATGTAACAAATTGTTTCAAGTAGTAAATCATTAAAAAGCTAAATCATTTAAGGAAGGAAAGAGAACTTTGCAGCCTCCAAACAGCGGAATGGAGACGAGATGCTTATCACCTGAAGCATTTTAAAACAAGATATCTCAATACCAATCAAAAATTGCGGTTTAATTGAAAATGCATTAATTGATGCAGGATGTTTAACTGTTCTCAATATCTCTTCACAGCTACTTATACACACTGTATGCAACTTATTCTGTGCTGTTATAACAATGACAGGTCAGAAGTCATTTATAAACAGAAACTCTTTTATTTTGTTTGATATTAGCAATGCATTAAATACAGCATAAAGACAAACCTAGCAGAACTTCATTAAGAGGTCTAATGGTTTACTCCAGTCAGACTGAAGGCTTCTATAAAATCATGTTATCATGGCTGCATTCACAAATGAGGGCGACACATTGAGCTTTGGGGTACAAGACAATTTTACATCCGAGACAATTCTGAGGCGCTGGGCCCCTGGATTTCCCAAAGGTCCTCAGTTTTATCTCAATTCTAACTCACTGAAGATCAAAATATATAATAGATATGGGTAATATTATATTACCTCAGAAAGGAGAACTTTATACAATGCTTTTAATTCAACATCGAGTTAAAAACACCTGGATAAATGCTTACATTACCAGCAGGAAAAATGTAAGAGCCATAATGCACAGTTCAGGAAAGCATGAGGACGCAGAGAGACTTCAGTCAAACTAGAAGTTATACTTTTAGATGCAGATTAGATCTACTCCTTCACTCCACCAGTGAGGTTTTGATTAAACTGCTCTTGTTAATAGGAACAATCAGAATCTGTAAGATTAAGAAAATGATTTTGAAATTAAACAAAACAATAGAAAAATAGGAGGTAAAGACTAACAAACTAAGGCCCCAAAAGAAAGGCTTGATTTGCGAGCACCATTGAATATTTTTCCGCTCTTTGAGCTAAAAGTACACTTGAAATTGAGGCAAGGAGTTCAAAATTGGCAAAATAAACTTAAAATGGTACTGAAACCAGGTCAGCAGTATATGTATATATAAAATAAAAACAATTCAATGCATGCATACTATGTTTCAGATGACTGATTAGTGATGTTAAATTATGCAGTCTTGTCAACTTTTGAAATGGGAAGCTATCGCACAATAATGGACCGAGATGGTGCAGAAACCTGAGATTTTAATACAGTGATAGGAACATGCTAATGCTACCGCTACGTCTTTGGGTTTTACTAGATTTAGGTTTATCATACAGAAATGATAAGTTTCATGTGGACATAATAAAGAACTGTAACAAGCAACAATGAGGACTTTCAAAACATACAATAAACACACTGCACAGATTCTGTGGATTAAAAACACTTGTTTCCAGTTTGCTTTGAGGACCAAGTAAAAATGTTAACATCAAATTAATCAGAAATGTGCATTTTACCAGCACTAGCCTTCAATTTTGGATATATATGAAAAAAAAGTATTTATTAGCATAAATTCAAGTATTATTTTTCTAAAATATTTTATCATCAATACATGTAAAACTGCAACATGGTATTAAGTTGCAGCATCTAACTTCCATGCATGTACAGTAACAGACAGTGACGTGCTATGAGCAACAATAAAAACATGAACGCCTGAATAAGATTATGATGTTTTTTTGCATTAATTGTCACTAAAGTGACTTTATTTACTCAAATCTGTTTCTCTCTCAAAAATGGTCAAATTTGAGCAAATAATGCAAACTGTCAGGGTTACTGAATGTAACATATATCTAAAAACAGACTCTGCATGTAACAAAAGCCCGTCACACCGTACAAACTAGCTTAACTAGTCCAAACTAATCCAGGCCTACTCGGTTACTGACCACACAGCCGCAGTTAGAAATTTAAATACTGAACACATTGTGTAAAAGCACAATAAAGTTTCCTATCCAAATATACACTAAGTATACAAAATGAAAGATGTACAATATTATATTTGTTTTAAAATTATTAATACTCTTTAAATTATAGCACTGCTGTTCCCAAAGAGCATATGCTTATCCCTCTGATACATATATATATATATTTACCTAAATACAAAACTTCAATAAATCCTACTATATCTATTCATTCTTCAAATGATCCCTTTGCGTTTCTTTTACAATGTACATTATGTTTAACAAACACTAAAGAACACAAGCTTTTTTTTATTGTGCTTTTCCAAACAGCCGCATAAAGCAGCTCCCCAGAACAGTCACGCACTGTAACACAGCATTGATTCATGCTTAAAAAAAAAGAAAAAAAAAGAAAGTGCTATACACCAGGGACAAGCAATGTACATTTTTCTCCAAGTTGATCAATAAGCCGTATCAGTCTTCAATATCAACATTTTGATTACAGTAAAATCTTGTATTTTGAACGCAGGTCTAAGTTTTTGTATTGTTTGAGAAGCTGATAGCCTCCGTCAGTTTCCCTGTTTTCCTTTAAATGCGTTGTTGATAGGACTTCACAATAAAACTGTGTTGTTAAACAGAATCAAACTCATTTAAACGCGACAACGGATAAAAAAAAAAAATGAAGATTATGAAACTGGTCCATGTAGGCTGGAATGATTTCAGTACTTTCGTAATACCTGATACAAGTGAGAGAAACGCAACAGCTCTCTGAGGGCACCACCTCTCATGACACAGTGCGGACACACTCATGCTAAGCTACAGTAATTGCACATAATCACCACGCATCTGAACTTGACGTCGCCATCCAGACCAAACTTACTTTCTGACCCAAGATTGCAGTCGACGGCGAAGGAAGAGAGAACACAGCCTAGATTTAGCCATTCACATGCCAGTCCAGATCCAGTAGGAGACTAAACAATGTAGCAATGTGGGCAGACGCTGCTAGCCAAGATTAGCATCGTTTGCATTAGCGATTTTCTCAGCTGCCAGAGCAGGAGATAAAGGTGGCCAGATTTTTCCTCATTCCTCATCATGTTGACCTCACCCGGACCTCTCTGGATGAGGCTGGGGCGGGAGTTGAGATGTGCTGAGGCATAGTCTCAAAATGATAAGCCAGTCTTGATATCTCCCAGCATCTAGAAGGCCTGAGAGACGGACATCACCTCGTTCAAAGATCTCCATCAGAGGGGGGTAAACACAACCTGAAGAGCCTGTGATGAGGATTAAAACGGGTTTAGTTACTGTAGGAGTAGCAGGAATAATATTCCTACAGTAGCAAGAATAAGTTTCAATTTTTAATGTCGGCGAGGTCTTTAAATAGCAAGAGTCAGTAATACCTGGGAGCAAAAGATGGCATCTGGTCCATTACTCTGAGATTTTTGGCTGAAATCTCCACTCTGGTGCCCTGTGGATAAAGAAAATCATTATTGTCTGTCATAATAGCTCAAGCCTTTATATTCCAAAGCACACTGAACTGTTTTTAAGTGTGTATTACTGTTTATTGTTGGACAAATGTCTAATTACAAACCTTGTTTAGCCTTTAGACTACTTGCCTACACAGATTTATTGATATGTTAGTCAGAGGTCAAGCGCTGAAGGTGTGTATGGCATGTTTTGTATCTGCTGTGGTTTTCTTGTTATTTCACTAAGGCCCATATATGTGACCCTGGACCACAAACCCAGTCACAGGTCAATTTTCTGATATTGAGATTTGTACATCCACTGAAAGCTGAATAAAAACGCTTTCCTTTGATGTATGGTTTATTATGATAGGGCAATATTTGGTCAAGATACAACTATTTGTAAATATGGAATCTGAGGGTGCAAAAAAATCTAAACATTGAGAAAAACGCCTTTAAAGTTGTCCATTTATGTTCGCGATTGTGCTGCATTCACTCACAAAAATAAATATTTTACATATTTACGGTAGGAAGTGTACAAAATATCTTCATGGAACATGATCTTTACTTAATATCCTAATGATTTTTGGCATAAAAGAAAAATCGATAATTTTGATAATCTTTTGCTTTTGTGATCCAGTGTCACATATGCCAGTGCGAGTTTTGGAGTTATTCTCTCAAAACCTCTAGCAATGGATATGAAACTTTCATGAGTAGGTCAGCGATTCATGTTTCATTTTCCTAATTATAGGGAAGGAACTTTGTCACTTTTAACCCTTTTTTCCCGAACTCCTACAGTTTTCATCCGAATGACCAAATTTGAATCAGACTATAAACCAGTTAAAACCATCACTGTCGAATATAATATGCTTGAGAGTTACTGGAACTCATTAAAGGACATCAAGGAGGATCAAAAACTTGTTAGAGTTAGTGGCATATTCGGCAGCTGGTGAGGATTAGCACACGTACGTCTGCAAGATGTCTGTTAAAGATCACTTCATCTGGAAAGCATCTGCTGTTTACTAACATCTGATAGACATCTTTAAGATGTCAGTTTAACATACATTCTAAATCATTACATCTTACAGACATCTTCTAAACGTCTATTTGACATCTGACAGGAAACATCCTATAGACGTATTGCAGATGAGCAAACACTAAAAAATACGTCTTCCAGATGTAAACACGCACATCAAATAGACGTCTCCGTGATATACGTGTGCTATCTCCAGCGATTATCTAAATAGTCATTTTCTACCAACCACAGTTTTTCCACAGGCATTGGGGGAACAGTTTGAATTATGTGTCATAAACTGTACCTGTTTACGCATGATGTCCATAGTCTGCATTAGGCAGCGGGGCATGAGGCCGTGGTTTCTGGCTAGAGTAATGGCCTGCTCCAACGACACATTCAGAGTACACCTACACAGGACAAAAACCTTAGTCAGAGGTGGTTTAGACAATCTGTTATAGATTTACCTCCGTGTAGCGGTAAACCTAGGAGACAAATCACCTGGATTCTACACATACTTGAGCGAGAAATAAATTAAAGTCAAAATAAAATACAAAATATTTATAGCAGAGACTTGACTGTGGCTCCACTTCAGTAATAAAGACGAGAGGCATGTGTCTTGAGCCAACACTCAATTTGACCTTATTGCCATCTGTGGTTTCATTCATCATCAGATCTAGAGCAAACATGAAGATTTGACTGTAGATACCTCTGCATCCCAGTAGCACACATGGTGATGTGACAGGCCCCCAGCCGGTTGCAGAGCTCAGAGGACACCAGCAGAACACTGACACCAGAGGGCTGACCCGCAGAGCCCACTTTTACATTCATATATGCCTGCATGAGCCGACAGAGGTCATCCAACGTGTTAAGTGGCCGCAGGAGCTGGAGAAAGATTAAGTGAAACTGATTGAAACTTTTGGATTTTAAACAGCTTTACTCACATTGCTTTCTGAAATTGAATTATATTCTTGTTGGTCTGTACAGGAATTCCAGTGCACTAACATACACAAAAAACAAAAGTGTGGGGTCTGTATGATCTTTATGCTCAACAAGGATGCATTTATTTTATACAGTAAAGTAAAAGCGGGAATATTGTGAAATGTTATTATGATTTAAAATAACTTTTATATTTGAATATATTTTAAAATGTCATTTATTCCTGTGATGATGACAAAGCTGAATTTTCAGCATCATTACTCCAGTCTTCAGTGTCACGTGATTATTCAGAATTCATTCTAATATGCTAATTTGCCGTTTAAGAAACATTTATTACTATTACAAATGTTGAAAACAGTTGCTTAATATTTTTGTGGGAACCATGATACAGTTTTCAGGATTCTTTAATGAATGGAAAGTTAAAAAGAACAGCATTGATTTGAATAAATAAAAAAATGTAACAATGTATATGTCTTTACTCTAACTTTTGATCAATTTAATGCATCCTTGTAGCTGAAAAATTACTTTTTTTATTATTATTACTGACCAAACTGTTGAAAGGCAATGTACAAATATTTCTCAACCAACCTGGTCTATTTTCATGGCAGTGGAATTTGAATCTGAATTTGATTTCTCCAGATAAAAAGCCCTGAAAAAATTAAAAACATTGCATAAGCACACGTTTACCTTTAAATAACTTTATTTTTGCCAGTCAAACATTTATTTACTTAAGATTTTTAACACTTTAAGATATGCAAGGTATGATGGCGTAATGCCACTAAAGCGGGTTTGTACCTGAGTTTGCGGTAATAACTTTTGACCTTCTCCAGTGATAGAGCATTTGTGCGCTGCTGAAACTCTTCCATGGCAACAAAATCCTGAGACAACACACCCTCTGGCTTCTCCAGCCCTAATAAAGGTGTAGAAAATGCAGATGAACATCATGCTTTCCCCAGTGCTGTAATGCTCTACAAGTACCTCTAGGTGGAGACCAAGACTCATCAAGGAAATAGAGTGACTTTCATTAGCTCTAAATGAGCACATTTTGAGCATGACTGATTCTGGGCTAACTCTCTGTAACACTAACAGTTATGACATGGACATCTGAGTAAGGATTGCCCTTAAAAGTCTAGATTTCAAAAGGCTATATTCAAATTTGAGACATACATGTATGATTTCTTATTATGCATTAACATTTTAAAGCAGCATTACTCATTTGTACGTCACACAAATAAAACTTCGCACAGGAAACTCAATTGTTTTAAGTGGTTTTCTGTGAGTATTTCTGCATGTTGCACAATACTCTAACTCGTTGTCATTACATTATTATAATCATACTTAACTAAAATTTAAAACTAGAACAACTAAAAACATTTTTGTTACTTGAAATAAAATAGCCGTTAATGAAATAATATAAAACATAAATGTAAACATTATATTTCAGCTAGTTAAGGCATACTTTTATTTTAGTTTAACTTGAAGCTCGAAAATAACTTGAACTAAAACTAAATGAGTAAAAACTAAAGACATATTTATAAAAACAAACAAATAAAAATTGCAAAAACAACAAAATTGCAAAAACTTTACCCCAAAAGGGAAATAAAAACAGAAAATATAATAATAATAAAACAAATTCAAACTATTAATAAAAACTATAATACTTTATCAATTGTACTAAAATAACACTGTATATAACAAAAAAAAATATTATGTACATTTATCTTGCCTCATAAATGATGGGATAGGAGATTCCTGAACAGAAACATGCAATGATGCTTGGTATCTAAAGAGGTAACATAATTACAATGCCAACCTAAAGCCAATGGCGCCTTAAAATACAGCCTCTGTAGGCAGCTCACTAGGTTTTGGAACTGTAAATTACAAATGAAACCCATTTAGAAAGAAAATAGTCTTTTATCTTGTCTTTTGTCTGCTCCCACCTCTAGTGAAGAGGACTGATTGAAGCTTCAAAGAGGCTCCATTTTTCAGTTTTGTTGGCAGCTCACTGAAATGACAGTTGTCCAGGAACATTGTCACCCTGATGGCCTGGCGACTGCCTTCCACCTGGTAATGCACAGGTGTGTCTGTGTGAGAGAAGAAAGCAGAATCCACAATGAGATAGTATTTAAAATCCAAGCTGGTCACATTTGTACAACACAGAGATAACCTTGTAAATAAAACACCTTTGCGGCAGAAACAAACCGCTGAGCAGAACATCCTCCCTCGGATTCACTCAAACCAAAACAGAAGACGGCAGATAAAGCTGCTCTCCCTATCATGGCGAACTGTGCTGACATTCCTGAAGAGGACATCTGGAGGGTGTGTGTACTTTATGTTTGTGTAGAGGGGGAGGGGGCGACATATACTTCGGTCCTCACACTTTCCGTGTGACGTCATTTTCGTCAGGAGGATCCGCGACGTTCGCACACCCCGTTCGCATGCAGCCCAGTTTTTTGTGGTCATTGTTGCTGGTGTTTTAGTGTGGTTTACAAAGTGCAATTTAAACTATTAATTTACACAGCATACATGTGTAAAATAAATATTTCTGCTATTTTGAACCTGTTAATAATGCAAAATGCAAAATAACATGGCTGTCTAATATTTCAACTGCATTTTCAGTAGTCAGTCACATGCTGGTATTAGGGTTATTATAGTTAACTAAAACTAAAAGTCTAAAACGATTAATTTTGCTTAATAAATATGAATATTAGATGAAACGCTTAACTAAACAAAAATTAGAAATGTTACCTTGGAAACTAACGAACGTACGTTAAGTCGAAGCACTAAAATTACTAACACTAAAACTGAAATAAAAATGTATGAAACCTAAATAGTTAGTTAAAAACAAAAAACAAAATAAACATATCATTACATTCCTATCAAATTTAACTTAAAACTAAAATAAAAAAATAAAAAATAAAAGCTAATTTAAAATATTAATAAAAACAAACATTAAATATAAAACTAAATGTATAATTAATACATTAAATAATACATTTATTATTTATATTAGAATTTATGTTATTTAAAATTATTTAAAGGGGAAGCCTGGCAGCAAACACTCCTTTTGTCTGGCACTGGCTTAGCAAAAATATAGTCCTGCTAAAAATAAAAAATAAAAACACTTGTTGGGCCAATGTTGCAGTGTCGGGATGGTCAGTACGTGCAATGTTTTGAAACTTTCACTTATTGGGTAAATCGGCCAACAAATGGCTTTCATAATAGTGGCATTTGCATTTTAAGGTTGGCTAAGTGAAAGAATCACACACATTACTTTCAAAACTGTATATATACAGAAGATGTATTTTTCTGTGTTAATACTCCATGGGTTACTATACGTGATGTCGTACTTGGGACGAGGCACTCGTTCTCCATTAGGCGGAACAGCACGGTGACTTTCTCCAGATCCTGCAGTGCTGCTTTTGTATCTTCCAGCATGATTCGCTCTTCTCTCTGTTGAAGGAAACCAAAATAAGTCCCTCATGGTGAAGCAGGAGAGTATGTGACAAACAATATATTGCATACCAGGGATGTAATGGTACATATATTATTACTACCGACATTTTTTCAATATGGGTCTTTCGGTTGGGTACGCATGTGCGCTTACAGACGGAGAGATGCTATATTAAAACAGGATATTATCATTCTAACCTTATTCTAAAATATTCTGCTAACATATTTTGCATCCAAAAGTATAAGCACTTCAAATCTCTTGCCCCAATAAACTGCAGTGTATGTTACTGCTGGTTGCAGCAATATTGACAGACTTTTAAAAAAATTTATAGACAGACATATTTAGTTCAGTAAACCAATGTTTAATTGAAAAAAAAAAAACATGGTTTGTTTTTCCCCCCTCTGATTTACCGAAAACATACCGAAACGTGAACTCAAAAAACAAGGTACATATCGAACCATCATTTTTGTGTACCGTTACACCCTATCTGCATTCATAAACAGCATTCTGACAGTATCAGAGAAGAAAACTTGTGATGTGACTAGAATGGTTTCCTGTTGCTGAGAAATCCTGGAGGTTATTCAGCTCTGGAAATCAGTGGCCTTGGTTCAGTATTTATTCCTTATTTAGTCCCAGGATTAAATTTCCAGGAATAAGAGGTTCTACGACATTATTATCATGCTTGTGTATATTAGTAGTAGGCACTGAGGCATTGTGGGACGAGTGTCACTGAATCAGCTTTGAGAAGACGCGACTTCTGGTTATCTGTCTTACCACATGTGGAGAGAGTGTTGACTGGAAGTTGAAGAGCACTCCGATGGCGGCGATCTGCTCCAGCCATTTACGGCTGACCTCTTTACTGTCCTCCTCATACTCTCCGTTATTGTTGAAGCGCAAGTTCAGTGCGCTCACGAGCTGCTCCGCCAATGCACACAGCGCCCCTACCAGGGACTGGCAGAATATGACATCCCGCCGCAACTGGAGTTCTGTGTCTGTTAGAGAAGAGAATTGTATAAATATGTGTTATGGTTTACACATGTATTCATTGTGCTGGGAAGATAGTTTATTACTTATTGTTTGTACCACATTTTAAGTGTCAATAAATTACAATAAATAGTTTTATAAATACTATTGTATGTTTATATTCAGTACTCTGTTCCAGAAATAGAAACACTACCATTCAAAAGAGTGTGGTCGATACAGCGTTTTAATGCTTTTGAAATAAGTCTCTTATGCTCACCAAGGCTTGGATTTATTTGATCAGAAATACTGTAAAAACAGTAATATTTTAATTAAAATGACTGTTTCAACAATGTTGCTACATAATATTTTGGTGGAAAGAACAGCATTTATTTTAAATCGAAATCTTTTGTAACATTATAAATGTCTTTACTGTCACTTTTGATCAAAAACTGCTGAATAAAAGTATTAATTTCTTTAAATAAAATAGTTCTGCCCCCAAAGCTATTGAACAGTAGCATATACTGTACAGGTTCAGAACACCCTAGGTTCTCTATTAAAATGTTATTTTTTTGTATTCATCAAATTGATAACATTGAATTAAATGTAATGCATTATAATTAATTGCACATATAAATATGTATTGAGAAAAAAAACAAATGATGAATATGTATGGGTCAGAGGACATTATAAAATGTATTTATTTTTTTACTGTTTTAACTGCTGTTTTACAGTTTTTAATTGCTCTAAATGTGTGTTTCTAAATTGACATGTAGCTAATACTGATTAATTTGCCGTTCACAGATCAGCATACAGTATATCCAAATCAGTGGTGTGAGGTGATTTCTGAATGTCCTAAAACAGTTGTAAGCCGTGGTCCGAGTGTAATACTCTAAGCAGATGGTGGGTTTCAGCACTGGGCGGGAACAGGGTTTGGAGCTGCTGTCTGTGTGGATCAGTAGGGATAAGAGCTCTAGATCAGGTTCCAAAGCAAACGCTCAACAGCTTCCATATGTCTCCCACCACAGACCCCATGGGATGAATCCCACTCTCTCCGTTCTCTCACTTTATCTGCTCACTGAGAAGCTCACAAACAGACACGCCCCACTGCAGCTTGGCTGCACACACACAAACATATGTACGCACTCCCTGATACAGAATTCCAATAAAACACTCCCTTATCACAGCACACAGAGGTGTCTGTAAATACAGGATAATCCAAAACAGTAGTGGGGAAGACAAATCACATACACTGCAGTTTCCTTTCTGAAATCTCACTCAGATGATGACGCAAGTGCAAGATAATGTAAACATTCTGGGTTGACTTCTTAATATCTATTTGAAATTATCTAAAATGATCAAGTTCAACAAGGGAAAGTTTAAATCAAGGCGTAACTTACCAGTACATTTAAGCAGCGCCAACAACAGTTGACTCCTTCCATCTGAAACACAGTTACAAATAGACATGAATACAACCCAACATACTATAACAAGGCAAAATAATTGTAACCCAAAAACACATTTCTACTGTAAACATGCTAGATGGACAAGTGACTGTTGCGCTTGCGTCTTCTTTTGCACATGACATGCCCTTCTAGAAAAGTGGTGCTTAAGTTCAACCTTTAAAAATGTGTCTCTAAACTGTTTTTTTATTTATTTTTTATTCCACTGCTGTTGAATAAACAAATTGTTTAAATGCAAAAAAGCAGTCTGTGTGAAAGGCCCCTTAGGAAACTAAAGGGAAAAAAAGTCAGGAATTGGTGAGATCGTAAAAACTCCAAAAACATCCTCGCATTCTTGACATATCCCAGTGGTAAAGTTACTTTTCAAATTAATTTATTTGCCATTATAACTGCAAGTTTTATGACATAAATCTGTATATACACTAATAATATAATTTGCACAATAATAATAATAAAAAAAAAACATGTAGTAAAAAAGTAAAAGGGTTATTTTGATATTTGATATTGATTGTTCAGGCTTAAACGTACCCTCTACGAAGCGATGAAGGCTGTTAACTAGAGATTTGATTGAAATGGGGAGGTTCCAAGGATCCTGCTGGATGTTCTGGTGCAAGACGTACCGCCAACGTATGGTCCAGTCATCTGTGTGCCGAAACTCTATTACGGGGAAAAAGTGAAGGTAACAATAAAAGATGTTCAGAGATGTGGTTTGCAATATCTTACAAACAGGACAACAGGTGTAACTGGCAGTGTGAACACACACACACACACACACACAAAAAAACATAATTGCTGTCAGACCCCTTTTTTTAGGCAGAGGCTAATTATAAACGCCCCTAAAATACATAAAATACATAGGAGAAACTAGTGTGGTTTTCTCACATGCAGTGGTAATAACGTACAGATGTAAACAGAAACATTCACACACCCCTACCCAAAAATGTCCCCCACACACTAACGGAAAACCCAAATACACACATCCCTCAAATGAGTTTCCAAACATAGCACACATTCAAATATAGCGCACACCCCGACCGGGCGGTACCTGGCTGACTGTGGTCGGTGTGAAAATGCTTGGTTTCCTCACAAGCTTTGCTCATGACAGGGCCCTTCAGGAGACTGTTGATAGAGTCAACCTGAGAATGAAAAAGACACAGTTATGCCTGTCACCACACACACATCCTGTGCTAACTGAAGACCGGCTACACGCCCTTGCTAACGCCAGGCCTGCTGCTTTCAGTCTGTCCATATGTAACCTTCCTGCACTGGATAAAAGAGCCCATTATTGATATCTGGGTAATTGAGAGGGGGTCAAAATCTGGTGACCTCCAGAAGACGATAGATTTTGAGGTCAAAGAGCAGAGGTGTAGAGGTCAAAGAGTGCTCACTAGAGATGTTGGTAATGTGATAAACGATACTGTGGGAGTTAGAGAGGAAGAAGAGACTGAGACTAAGAGGGGATGTATTGATGAAGAGCAAAAATAGAAGATAAAATAAGAAGGTGAGTGGAGTCAGACAAAGGGCAACAGTTACAAAGGGAATATCAAGTTTAAATTGGCAAAAGACTAAAAGTTTCATTTATGAGTGAGGAAATCAATATACCTGATTGAAGAGGTGTTCCAGACATCCGTGTAGTTTATCCTGCTTGTCGAAAGGGATCTGCATATCACATGGTAACTCATCTCCTGGAAAACAAAATAAAAGTAGCAATTTTCTTTAGTAATTGTCCTGAATTTCAACATTGTAACCACATATGAAAGACAACAGTTACCTGAGCCCATCTCATCACTGCCCAGGTATGAACTGTTGCTCCGGACGCTGGTGTATGACAGCACTGAGTCCCGGTTGCTGTTACACTCACTGTAGAACACAAGAACAAATGCTTTTTAGTTCATGTGATGAAAAGGACGCTTGTAGAGACGGATTAAAAATTTGATATTTAATCATTCACAAAAACGCTTTGAACCGTTTCTGTATGATATTCTTTGAACCGTCAAAGTATGATATTCATTCAAACTAATATCGAGTTCAGAAATTATTGAAAGCTGAAGAAAAAATACAAATCTAATGGAAAACTTCAGTGAAACGATCTATTTCCCAGGCTCTGCGTGTGGTCGGTCCATGCTCATTTAATGATGAAATTCACTGCAATACAGCAGCAGGACAGTTGAACATATTAATTAACTTGTTTGGGCCAAGAATTCTGGATTTTGATAGGCTAAAATTGCTTTTAGCTCCTAAGGTAAAAAAAAAAAATTTCTCCAGAAAAATGGCACAAAAAAAGAGCAAGCTTCCACAATAAAAAAAAAAAAATTGAAGTAAGAATGTTGTTACGGTTTGGAACAACATGAAGGTGAGTAAATGATAGTAGAATTGTAATTTTTTGTGTGAACTATGTCTTTAAAACAATGGTATACTGATTATAAGAGTAGTCTGAAGTCATCAACAAACTTCCAATTTCAACGTTTATCCACTGAGATCAACAATGTTTTAGGTGGATGTCTACTTGGCAGCCTTAAAATGTTTACTCTGATACAGAATGAAACTTTCATTAAGTTTTTTTGTGCTCCAAAAAAGAGGGGAAAACAGGCTGTACTTCTACCCACTAGTAGTATAAGAGTAGCAGAAGTTTCCTTTACCCACCCCAAAACTAGAGGAGAGGCCAAATTTAGCGCCGCCACAAGCCAAGAATGGAAGCAGATCAAGCTCATGACCAGCAGGTTGTATCACTCCCAGAAATTGAAAAAGAAAAAAAAAAGTTTTACCATTCAACCTCCTGAACCCTTGAAAGTTCATGTTCCCTAACAGCCAGCCCTCTTCTCATGATAACAAGAACAGACGGCCTACCTACATCCCACAGACAAATCCAGTTACTTACTAAATAGAGGAAAAACGTTTCTATCTATAAAACATGATGGCTGCAGCTGTTCATGAGCTCACCCTATCACAGGATTTTAAAGCGGAACGCCACATAATGATAGAGGGTGCAAAGGCAGGCAACCGTTTATCCTGACAGGAGCAAAAGAAAAATCCACTCGGCTGTGGTCAGTCTCAGTTTTGCCCTGCTCCGTCAGGTCTAGATCACAACCAAACAAACTTTGCTCCATATAATGATGACATAACAATGGTGACTGATTGTATTCTTTAGCGGTTAAAGCGGGCGTCTGGGTCGCTGTGACACAACAGGTTCTTTGTAAGGGATGTTTATCGTCTTCCTACATGTCTGTTTTAGCAACATCAGTTTGACCGGAGCCCAGAAGCCCCGTCTCGCTCACTCTCTCGGTTTCACGCGTGTTGGAGGAAGACTGGGATTTTAAATCAACTTTTATACATAATTTCATGGAAAACAAAATGTTACTGTGAAACTCATAAGAGAGGAAAGTTGCTGCTCTTCTCAATATGGACATTTTAGAAACTGATTTATTAGACGGATAAAGAAAGGAGAAATGATGGAATCAGGACATGTTGCAGGCTTGACGCGAACCTTTGTTACTCATTTAAGCACCCAGGCTTGACAAAGTTTCATAAACATCCTCACCAATCTTTTCCCCACCTGTATGAGTCTCTGTAGCTCATAGTGTCGTGTCCAGAGTCCTCCTGATCGTCTTCGTTCACTTTGAAGCACACTCTCTTGTTCCCGCAATGCTCCGTCTTGTCTTGGTCCGTCTCCTCCGATATGGGAGAGGTAGAGGGGGCGGTCTCAATCGAGGGTGGCTCTGATCCCTGCGGCTGGGTCGGTCCAGTTATCGATGACAGAAGTCTAAAATTACAAATATTCAGAAAGGTTTGGAAACAGCTGACAGGAATTGTTCTAATGAATTTTGAGAGCCTGGGTTATGAGTTGCTTTTCCCCTCATGGAAAAAAAAGTGCATTAAATTGATCAAAATAAAAAGTGAATACCTTTACATTGTTACAAAAGATTTAATTTCAATTAAATGCTGTTCTTGTGAATGTCCTATTCATCAAGTATCCTGAAATACAATTTTTACTAAATTAATTTTTATTATAGCCATTCTGTACTTTAATACATACATATAAATTCTAGTGTTTTAAGACAAAAAGGACAAAAGTGTCCCTAGTTAAACAAACACCCTTATATTTTACTAATGAGCTTTGTTCTTTTATGGGACAGGGAAGTGTAGACTGACAGAAAGGCACTGGGAGAGAGGTGAGGGAATGGGATTGAGAAATGACTCCATTTCACTGGCAATAAAGTTCTACATCAGCACATGCTAGCTTCTGAATAACAAACATTTGTTCCTCCTGAGAGGCTGTTGAAATGTTTCCTCTGCAGTTGTCTGTTATGGCTTCAGTCTTGTTTTTTTTCTGTCTGAGTACTAAATATTTTTAGACTGTCATAAAAGAACATCCAGAAGTTTTGAACTCGAGGAACTCCTCAAAAGAGGAGGCTACTAAAACCAGATGAGAATTTGAAAAAAGCTGTGCCAATTTAGTCTTTGACTGATGCAGTGATGTGCTTCAAACTTTTTGCCATTTATATTTGCTAGTTAAACATACATTTAATCTAAAATAATAAAAAAAAATTTAGAGTACAGTTTCTATTAAAATGTTTTTGACCATTTAATGCAAAATACAAAAAACATTTAATAGAACTGCACTCCAAAAAGTTTTTTAGCTTATTAAATATTTTAAAACTTGAGAATATTTTAGATTAAATGTATATTCACTATAGAATTGTACATTTTTTAATCATTTCCAACTTTTAAAAAATGAAATCTATTTTAAGACACTATTTTATGGTAATACACTGTTAATCTACCTCACCACTTACACATCTATCTGGGCCACGTATTGCTTCATCTCTCGCACTGAAATGTCCAGGCGGTTATAGAGGCAGATGTAATTGTCCTGGCTCTCCGTGTCTTCCTGTTTGAGGAGGAAGCTGAGACCTCCCTCTTCATGCTTCCTGACATCCTCCGTGCTCCCCTCACCCTCCTCTGTCTCTTCATCCAAACTCAGGCAACTCCAGGAGGGGGCCGCCATGCTGGTCACACAGTGCACAGCGTGGGACATGGGATTCAGATTGGCTGCAGGAACAAAATTACATTAAAAAAAATCACTTTTCTTGATTCACACGGCATTCTGGATTTCTTTTTTCACTAAGCTTGTTGCAATGCATTCTGGGATATATAAGCAATGCTGCCTTACATTCAGACCTAGAGAAGACATAATTATGGTACCCAGACTTTGCAATAGCCTTAATGCTGTCTAGGGACACAGCACACTAGATTTGGGCTTCTGTGACTGTGACTCAATAAAACAGAAGAATTGAATGGCTGAAAACCAGTGAGGCGTACTCTCTTGCATGTGGTAAAGACATGGACCGTGAGGCTTTCGGCTGCAGAGAAGTGTACCGGAGGAATTTTAAACATCTCTGACCGTGAGACAACTGCAGAGCAGATGTGTAGCAGACTGAAAAATAAAACATCTCGTGCTGAGGAGCATAAGGAACAAAGCATTATGTGGTCCTTTTCCCAGCTACACGTGGCGGCTAGACCGTAAGTTGGGCCGCAGCAATCTGGGCAGGTGGAGCCAAAGAAGTCTTGAAAATTGCAGGATGGTTTGGAATTTGGATAAGTCTTGAAAGCACCAGTTAGAATGACTTGAAAATCAAATAAATCAAGAAAAATATACAACAAAAGGGTTTATTAATTTATAGGTATATTTAAGCTGTATCACTTCCAGGCATTGCTGCTAATCCAAATCGGGGTTTTTTGTTGTTTTTTTATAAGAAAACAAATTACATTTTACAAATTTGATGTAAAAATTGCTACGAATAAATTGTTTAATTTTTGTTCCAAGAATAATCTGGACAAATCCGACCAACTGCTACAATGAGGCCAGGAGAAACCAAAAATGTTTTGTTTTGTTTTTGTTGAGTTTGCTAATTTGTTTTATTTGATAAGGCTAACATGGCTTAAGGTTTTCCTTCTTAAATAAAGCATCAGGCCTCATAAACCGTGACAATAAGAGAGAGGGGCAGGCGTTAGGCCTCATTAAGTGGAAGGCTGTAGGCCTATGGGACATGGACGATGACATCACTAAAAACGACTTATTGTTGCCTAGTTAAAACTTTATTGTCCTTAAAGGCAATTATTTGTGTAGACAGCAGTAATAGCAGTAGTATACACATACACATAATAACAACACAACACATAAATTACCGTAAATTACAAAAAATCATTTAAAAACTTAATTGCCGCCGGTATGAAAGAATTTCTGTATCTATTTGATTTACACAATGGGAGTCTGAATCTCCGCCCTGAAGGAAGGAGTTGAAATTCAGCACACAATGGATGAGTAGCATCAGAAAGCACTACCTGGCCCTTCCTAGTTGTCCTGCACTCATAAATCTGTGAGATAGTCCTTAAATCGGTCCCCACTATCTTGCTGCACATTGTCACAATGCTTGTCAGCTTCCTCCTGTTCTTTATATTAAGGTTACCATACCAGCAGACAATGGAAAAACTTAAAACGGCTTCAATAAAGCATGTATAAAACATTTTCATAAAAGAAACATCCATGTTAAAAAGTCGAAGTTTCCTTAAAAAATGCATACGCTGAAGAGCTTTTCCTCTAATTATATCAGTATTTTCCTCAAATTGTAGTTTATCGTCAATTATAGTCCCCAAATATTTATATTGTTTAACTACTTCTACCTGCTGTCCCTTTATAATAGAAGGCAACACAGGTGCAGAGCTCTTCTTACGGAAGTCAATAAACATCTCTTTTGTTTTTGAAGCATTAATATTTAAAAATGAATCATCACACCATTGAATAAAATTATCGATCACTGGCCCAACATCTGGCTCAGACTCAGTGAGAAGAGACACAATCACAGAGTCGTCCGCAAATTTAACAATGTGTCTCCCATTAAAAACACTACGACAATCATCGGTGTATAAAGAAAACAAAAGAGGAGACAAAACGCAACCTTGTGGCGTACCCGTGGAGGACATCAAAATATTCGACAACACTCCATTGACCCTTACTCTTTGGGATCTATTAGTTAGAAAATCCACCAACCAGCACACAATATTTAAATCCAGTTGAAAAGTATCAATCAATTTCTTTGCCAAAATGTGAGGCTGAACACAATTAAATAATGGTGTTTTAATGGAGGTCTGATGGAGGCGCTTTAAAAAGCTCTGGATTACTTTGGGAATAGCAGGCCATGGTTTTTACAAGACCTGGGAGGTTTTCACCATAAAGCTTAATTACTATTTTACAACTTTAAATGTTCATAATGTGGAGATTTGGTTAACTGAGCCCATGAGCTGAATCCATCATATAAATAATTCTAGACAAATCAATCTGGGAATTGAGTGATTTTAACATAGTAGTACAGGTGAAACTCGGAAAATTAGAATATCGTGCAAAAGTTCGTTTATTTCAGTAATTCAACTTAAAAGGTGAAGCAAATAAAATAACGAATAACGAACTTTAGCACGATATTCAAATTTTTCGAGTTTCACCTGTATAGTGATTTTTTCAGACAACATATTTTATTAATCTTTTTGAGAAATAGAAATATTAACATTTATTATAAAATAATAACTATTATATGTAAATATTTTAATACATATAATATAATATTTAACATTAAATCCCTCTAAATCCCCTAAAATAACTATGCACCTTGGTCAGGATCAAGGCCGAAGAATGAGTTCTTGCGTCCGAAGCGGATGCTGAAGGCCCGTCCGGCTGAGGAGGTGTTCTTCGGGCAGGTCACCTGCATCAGGTTCAGGTGACAGTTTGTGGGGACGAAGTCCATGCAGCTCAGAGCGTGAGGTTTAGTGCTCGCCTGCTTAAACATGGGCCAGGCCTTCGTCTGCAATTCCTCCACAAACTGGAAGAGAATATTAAAGCACCATGAAACAGCACTTGCAAAATATATTTTCCATTTAGTATGACATATATCAGATTTCCATTTTTTTGTATATAAAAAAATAATTCATGTATCAAAGCATTGTGATATGTTCTTATCTAATATGAAGTGCACCAGGAAATATGACAAAATAACTAAGTAGTAGTAACACAGAGAGAAGCCACACCTGTTTGTAGCTGCTAATGCGTTTTTCTAGGCTCTCCATCTTGTTGTCACAGATGTTTCGAAACTCAAACTGTGGCATCGTCACAACTTTCTCATTCTGAGCCATGAGTTGCCGGCAGCTTTTCACAAACAGACTGTCGTCCTTCACAAAGGCCTCCAGTATCTGAGAGAATTAAAAATACACACAAGAACATGTGATAGGTTAGAGAAAACTTCCTCAGTATGTCTATATTGGAATTTAACATATATTTACACAGGCCCAAACATAGGTCATCAGACACCAAATTCAGAAGTCATATATTCATTGTTTAACCCTGGTCTGACCTTTGCAGCGAGGTTGAAGCAGCCCTTGGGTTCCACCATCTTTTCCAGAACACAGTGTTTGATCCCTGCTGTGCTGACGTACTCGTACACAACCCCATGTTCCACATGAACATTATCCACATTCAGACTGACCGAAGGAACATCGTCAGTGATGGACAACAGTTCCAGCCGTCTTACAGAGCCTAGAAAATCCAGAGAACATACAGATATAAAGAGTCCGACAGGAACACAGATTAATGTGTACAGAACCCCTTTCCATCACTTTTCCATCACAAAGGTCAATTATGAAAAGATGTATGAAAAAAGTAGTGAGATAGTTTAATTGAGCATTTTTATTTTAGTTTAGTCTTAGTTGAAATTGTTCAGAAAAAAAAGTTTAAATTAGAAACAATAACATAAATGTATATAAATATACACCCACAAACTATTTTATGTTCACCAAGGCTGTATTTATTTGATCAAAAATACAGTAAAAACAATATTATTGTGAAACAGAATTACAATTTAAAATATCTGTTTTCTATTTTAATTTATTTTAAGCCATTACGCCAGTCTTCAATGTCACATGATCCTTCAGAAATCATTCTAATAAGCTGATTTGGTTATTACAAAGAAATAAATTAGAAACATTTCTTATTATCATTGTTGTGCTGCTTAATATTTTTTGTGGAACAGCATTTATTTAAAATATATATCTTTTATAATATTATAACTGTCAAGTCAGGTTTGAGATACTAATCAGTTTGTTATTATCCATTATGTTGATCCTCTACTGGTCAAATGTCTTTGCATGAGGTCACCACACATGAGTTTTGGTACATACTGTAGCAGATGACAAAACATATTCACATGAGCTTGCATTCACAAATGCATGTGACATTGGATCTAGTGTTCCCATGGCTTTTGCATTCATAATAGTTTCTGTTAACGATAATAACTTTTGTTTGGGTACACCTGTCATTTGCCAGCAAACACACACACACACATTCTACCTGTTCCATTAGTGCAGCCATCCTCTGAATCTGAGCCATTCTCACAACCCCTGAAAGACATCTGCTCTTCCACATCCTCATACACACGGTACGCCCACTGACCACAGCTCTGTGGCAGAAGAAAATAATGTCACAAAGGGAGGAAACAGGCACTGTGTAGAGTGTCAGACCTAAACAACCTCTAGGATCACCATATGTGGGCCTACATTGCCTATTAAAAAAAACACAATGTAGAGTTAAACACAATGCATGCTGATTCTCTCACTGTGTCTTGCTGCTCCAGGACAGGCTGATGGCCACTGAAGTGCTCCAACACTTCCTGGTAACTGCTCTGGTTCATGTTGTTTCCGTTGACTTTGAGCACACACTGACCTGGCTGAAGACCCGCTGCAGCTGCCTCAGAGCCTGTAAACACACACAAATAATGCCTATAATGCACAATAACCTTAAATGAAACAATAAAATACGTCAAATGGATGATTTTGATGTGAAAAGGTTGTATACTTTACATGTAGGCAAATCCAAACAGGGCTAGACTGTCTAACACACAATGTGTTTGATGTTATGTTTGCTGCCTCATCAGTGTTGACAAAGCATCAGTTTAAATTTGTACAGTAGCAACCTAGCTATATGTGTTTTTTGTACTTTAATGCATTTGAAATGTTTTGGGTTTTTGTGTGTGATTTTTTTCTGGTTATTCCTGGCCTTATAAAGATAAAGGTTCCTTATTGGCATCTATGGTTCCATTAAGAACCTTGAACATCCATGTACCATTTTTCCATTGCACAAAAGGTTCTTCATGGAGGAAATTTAAAAGGATCATCAGATTATTAAAATATTCTTCAAACTGAGAAAACATTTTTCTTTTAGGAATTGTTCACTGAAAGGTTTTTTTGGGGGCCCCAAAATGGTTCTTACAATACTTCTTAAAATACTTTATGGAACCTTTATTTTTAAGAGAGTAACTTTTTAGATGTACTCCCAGGTACCTGTCCTGAAAAGTCAGATCAATGAAACATGTCAGATCATATATTTATGCCCATAATGATAAAGTATGCGACAAAAATAATTCTCTTGAGAGCTAAATAAAGAAAACTGTTTGATGTAGAGATTTTAAATTGGCCATTTCAGCGAGTTGCAGCAACAATAAGATTTATGAGACAAGAAGAACTTATGATTATTGTTTATTAACAGGACGATTTCACATTCTCAGCTCTGCCTTGAATAGACCACTTATTCTGGAATTTACACCCCCTTCATTCATGGGCACTGGCAGTGATAAAAGCTCCCATAATGACACATCATAAATCTCTTTTTGCATTTGTCTAAGTGCCGTGAAGATGAGCTAATGGTTTAACTTCAAAAAGCTCCTAGAATGTGCTTTTTAAATCCAGAAACATGTGCAGGGATCCGGAGTTTGGGTTCAAACGTTGAAGAGCTCCAGATGTTGATCACATGACCACAGCAGCTTGGTGTCACGAATTTGCTTCATTTCAAAGCTTCTTATAGTACATTAACATCTGCCTGGCAGGTTAGACGTTGGGAATGCAATGCATTCCTCAATTCAGAATGACATGCATGAATGTTTATGGAAAAAACAGGATTGGGTCTGGTTTCTGAGGCCATAATCACTTCACATGAATGTGACAATGTGCATGTGTTTTTTGATCATTACGAACTCACCTTTCTTAACTGCGTGAACGTAAGGTGGACAGGAACCGCAGAGAACAAACGGAAGAGTGCCATGAACATCTGGAATCTTCACAATCCTATCAGATACACACAAATATGACAAACAGATAAGCTGGGCTTTTATGTCCCTTTTATTTAAACACTATGACATTGAGCAAGAGTGTTTTACTAAATGTCTGTTGTGGTATGTAGCAAAATATCTTTTTTTCATGGATATCATTGTTAGGGACACATAACAGTGTCTGCTTTGAGGAACAAGAAATGCCAGCATTCGTTTAAATATTAATGAATTCTCTTTTGAAAACAACAGTTTTGCAATGTGCAGCTCTCCTGCATGTAACTCTAACACCAGTAGTGTCCTTTTACACTGTGCCTGGCTACAGTTAACACGTCGGTGCGCAAGTATCTGATGTCTACCATGTACGAGGACTCACTCTTTGTTCTTGGTGGCCACCAGCAGTCTGAGGGAGCGACGTATACAGAAGGACTGGTTGATCATGGTCTCCACCTCAGAAAAGGACCTCAGGAAGACCAGGTCCTCATTAATGGAGTAGATCTTTCTCCCCGACTGCAGGCCTGCCATCTGGACAAAACAAAAATAAAAACATGAAAACAGGAAATACCAAGAATCCAACTGCAAACAATCAAAAACACAATAAATTAAGGTGTCATTCATAACACTTTTCTTTGCGGTGTATGAGGATGTGGAAGGGAGAGAGAGAGAGAGAAAGGCCACGTACACAAACAAATTAGGTACACAAAATTACACATACACAAATTAGGTTGTCAATTAATCTTGTAGTGGTTAATTCTGTTCTGTACACACAAGAGTTCAGTATTTACAGGAGTGACACCCGCAGTGACAAGAACCAAACTGAACAACTAGCTGATAATGACATTTAAACACGCATTGGAGATCAGTCCGCGAGACGCCAGAATGTTACAATAGTGATATGTAAATGAGGATTAGAGGATTGGCAGAAGAATTGAGAGAAACTCAATCACTCCTTTATGGCAAAAGAGTTTTATAAGTTATAAGCAGCAATTTCAAATTACGGAGCAGTTCACTTGAATATGTAATTTAAAAAAATTATAACCTAAGGTTTTATCAAAAATTACAATTGAGTCTATTGAGGTGCCTCAAGTGTCAACTACAAAATTCCTGGGAGTTTTTGACGACGAGAGCCTGAGTTGAACGAAAACAGGCTGACATGAGCCGAAAAATACATACTGTAAATCTACCGGTATAATAAGGAGGGTTAGGCATCTTGAATGTCGTCTTACTCTTTACTATAGTTTAATTTATCGTTATCTCTCATATTGTAATATAGTTTGGGCGAGCACTTTTCCTACTACTACACTTCCGATCAAATGCATATACTTAATCTGCTTCTTTATTTCAGAAACTTCAAATTCGTACTATTTATGATATAAAAAAATTTCAATAATGTGTTTTCATTTATAAGATATATTCAAGTGAAGGTAACATTGCAGAGCAATTTGCATCTTCCTACATGTCTTACTTGTAGAGGTAAATACTCAAAAAGATTTAGGGGTATTCAATTATGGAATATTCTTTTCCCCATCTAGCAAGAACATTTTCTTCAGCAACTTCTTCTGCCTTGTAACGGTTTTATTTATTTATTTATAAATGCAGTTTATGTATCCTATAGGGTTTGTTTCTGGTGTATATTATTTTGGGGGTTTTGATATGTTGTAATTAACTTGATTCAGTCATTTCCATTTCTTTATTTGTTATTGTAATTTAGCTCTTCCTTTAATTGATTTTTTTCTTTGTTGTTTAGGTGGAGGCTTTAAATAACAAAAATAACCCTTTTGAGTTTTCTGCCTCTCCCTGAACAGTATTTGGATTATATTTTCTTTTTTTTATGTATATGTTTTATACTTGTGAAAATAAACTAAACCCTAAAAAAAATGTAAGGAAGAAAAGGAGAGGAGAAGAAATGGAAGAATGGAAGAAAATGAGGAAGGAAAGAAATAAGGAAGAGGAGGAGGATGGAAGGAAAGACAGAAAGAAACAAAGAATGGTACAATAGAGTGTTACACAGCCTAAAACCTTTGTAAGCAGAAAGAAAGAAAGAAAGAAAGAAAGAAAGAAAGAAAGAAAGAAAGAAAGAAAGAAAGAAAGAAAGAAAGAAAGAAAGAAAGAAAGAAAGAAAGAAAGAAAGAAAGAAAGAAAGAAAGAAAGAAAGAAAGAAAGAAAGAAAGAAAGAAAGAAGATGAAGTGTGAGGACTCTGTGGAGAATATGATGGGACATGCTTAATTGCTTCTCCCAGATCTCCAGAGAGCCGAGCTGTGAAGACAGAGGGAGTGAATGAATTAAGCAAGCGTGTCCTGGACCCGACACATGAACTCAAGACTGCAGATCTGAGCGGCCCATGACACAAGCGTCAGAACAGCACTTCTACTCATTCACTTTCTTAATCTGCATTACAGTCACGCTCTCATCTTCAGCAGATGCTCCTGTGAGCAGCAGTGTGACACTTTAATATGGACTAAATGTCTTGTGTCAGGTCTAACAGGCACAGTGGGGATCAAATCAGTGGTGGCTTAGATCTTAACCATAATTATCTACCAATCTTCTCCCATAAATATCTGGCAGAGCTGTACAGAGCATGAACACAAATAACCCTGTGCACTGAAAATAACGCATCAGAGTTGAAGAGGTCCTCCTCCAAATGACACATAATGATCAGGGTCTATTCCCCAAAGGCAGACTTATCAGATTAGATCCACACTAAAGACCTGGGAAACAATCATGGTTAGATGCCAAAAAGAGAGATCTGACCTTCAAGAAGAGTTTAAGAAAGGTGAACACATTATTAGACAACCCCACACAGTGGATAAAAATAAATGGACATCTATCAGATTGTATTACAGTAGAGCGTGGCATAAGACAGGGATGACTCCACTTGGTCTTTCCACTATATTTATATATATATAAAACCATGTGGACTGTGAATAAGTCAAATATAAAATAAAACGTACACACACTCTACATCACATTTACGCATTCGGCAGATGCTTTCATTCAAAGCATTGCACTGAAAGTATATAATTTATAAGTGCATGCATTCCCTGGGAATCAAACCCATGACCTTGGCGTTGCTAGCGCCATGCTCTACAGTTATTATAACCTTTACATGGGTGAATCTCACAAGCCAGTCAAATAAAACGTCCTAGACATTATTCACTCCAAAATCAAGAGAAATTTAAGAAATTATATTTTGCATACAGAATATGATGCTTTTTGCTGTTGCTGTTGTTTTCAGAATAATAACCCTCACAATTATCATTGGCATAATGTACAATTAGTGTAGAATGAAAATTACTTTTACAGTTATTTGAAGAAAAAAATTTGGGGTCAGTACTTCTTTTTTTTATTTATTTTTTTTAAATAAATTTTATTCAGCAAGGATGCAAATACATTTATAGCTACAAAAGATTCCGGTTTCAAATTAAATGATTTTCTTCCGAACTTTCTATTCTTCCTGAAAACAGTTTCCACAAATTATTAACAGCACAACTGTTTTCAACATTGATGACAATAAGAAATGTTTCTTGAGCACCAATTGAGCATATTAGAATGATAATGACTTCTTGTTTTTTTTTTTCCTATTTTGGAGCGAACTATTAATGAGACATTTTCTTGAGAGGTTTTATGAAATTGCATAGTCCAAATGTACTGTATATAAAAACTTAACGTTAACATATGTCAAAGGCCTGGTGCTAAATGTGACTGATGATCAGACACAGCCTTGTAAAGAAAGACACTCCAACTCCACTAATTTATTAAAACATGAGAGAAAACAGTGGTTTAGGTTTTGTAACTCTGTGGAAGGCTATCAGCTCACATATATACGGACAGAATAGAAATGCCTTCTAATAAAGAAAACACAGCTTACTAGGGAAAACCCCAAATGTGGCAGACTCTGTGGGACTTAAGTCAACTATTGGCATGTATTTTGGGAAAGCTCAGTCAGTTCTTTAGTCATTTATATGGGGAAGAGAAACATGAAGAACTAGAGGAATGGAGGAATACTTTTGCGCATTGCATTTTGGGGAAAAAACTGGCCTTCAATCAAAAATACATCTGATACCTGTCAATGCTCAATTTAGAAGATGATTGCTCAACCCCATACCTCTGCATATGAGCCCCTGGTCACACACTTCACTATGATGGCCTTGTTCTTCTCTTCGATCTCAAACCCATAGTCTTCCTCGTCAGGATGGATCTGTACGGGGACAAGAGAGTCACTGTATTATCATTTGTGCATCTAAGAAAAAAAAGCAAGGAACAGAACGTGTTACTCTCGGTGCTCAAATTGTGATTTAGCAGTTTGGTGCCATTCTGAGAGAGCTCCAGCGTTTGTGCAAACGTGTGAACAAGCTACGTATCCCCTAGTCCAAAAGCTGTTTGAGGTGTTAAGTCCGTTCTTCTAAAAATAACTAAACTATAATCTGCTCAGATGTGCCACAGCTGCATGCTAATAGGTCAGCTCAGGTGCTAAAGGCATAATCATGGATCATAACAAGGATATAATGCTCAATTTCTCCACAGCTACACATGAGATGGGCTTTTGTGTGCTTTTATTATATAAGAGCTGAAGCAGAACATGTTTACCAGCCCTGTAAATGTCTTCCTCTGTTTTATTTCTATCCATCAACCATTATTGTCTCTGAAAAACTGCAGTGGCGTGACGTCTGAGAGGCCTGGCTGAGGAGGGTAAACCGAGAAAGCTCTTAGCCTCTGATCAGAGAGGAGAGAATGCAAGATTTTCATGCATTTGACGGTCTGGAGGAGTAATCTGTCAGTCAATAAGGGATGAAAGAGTAGTTTGTAAAGGTCAGGGTAATTACTGATGGATAAGGAGGGTCCTAATTGGCACGCAGGAGAAAATCGATGCACTGCTGATGGTTGTGCTTGTGTGTGTAGTAGCATGTGTGTGTGTCTATAAATAAAATATGGGTGAGTATAAAAGTTATAAATGTGTGTAACTTTCAGCATAAAATTATTGGGTTTCATTTTACATTAGTATTGGTGTTACTGAGGTCAGTGGGTAAATGATCTGAATCTGATATAGCTACACAATTTAGAGTGATTGAGCTAAAATAAAACTTTTTACAGAAACAGTAAATCTACAGTAAATAGACCTAAAGAGGCAGTCACACTATATGTATTTTGTCACTGACTTCCATTCATACACATGCGAATGTTGGAGTCCGGAAACGCAAGGACAAGTGCGCATTGTGCTCTGTTAAAAGTTCAAGTTTGGTGAACTCGGACCCTTGAAATTGTATCGTGTGTGACAAGTAATATGTCACACTGACTTCGTAGCTAAATTAAAAGAATACAAACTTCACTTAGGGAGTAAATTGCTAATTTTATTATAATTTGTTATACATAAACTATTAAATACCTTAATAATAACTAAATAAAAAAATAAAATAAAAAAATCACCGTACTTTAAAGTAGAACACTTATTAATGAACTATCATTTTGCTATAAAAAGATGATGCTCTAAATTCCCAAATTCTCAAATGAATCAGTGAAAACAAACAAACTGCAATCAAAACTACATTAGAGAGAAATGACAGGAAAGAGCCTTTAATTATTTTGATGCCCTAGTTCATATGGGCTGTAAAGGGACATGCCGTATACACAGCTACAATGCTGTTATTAGAAAAGCTATAGAATTTTGAAAGAAGTTCATCTACTGTCAAGCTATGGAAAAATGTGGTTAAGTAAGTGGCATTGCTTGTTGGTTATCCCTCAACACTGTTCGTACATGTGTACGTGTCTTTGTATCTCACCACTAAGGGTTTGGCGAGGATGTTCTCGATGAGTTTGAAGTCACTGCGAAGCTGTTTACTCTTGGAGCCCGTGCCCTCAGTCTCCTCATCGGCATAGAAGCGAAAAAACTGCGAGTCATCCTTGAATTCGCTTTTCTCCAGAACTGCAAGGCAAAGATAGAACTGAATTTAACTGAGAAAGAAAAAAAAACAGTTTGCTGCTTTTATAAACTGGTAAAATTATATAACACTTATAACTCAGCGCTGATCATATCTGCTGATGACAAAACGATTTGACAGAGTGAAGAGGGCCAATTGCATCACCCTTCAGTTCACGTCAAAACAACTCATGACGTCTGTGGGATTGATGTCTGGGCAAATCTGAGGTGAAGGATGAAGGAAGAGGATTTAATGGGAGGTCTGGTGTGTGCAAGTGCACCGTTTTTCCCTCTGTGTGTGTGTGTGTGTGTGTGTGTGTGTGTGTGTGTGTGTGTGTGTGTGTGTGTGTGTGTGTGTGTGTGTGTGTGTGTGTGTGTGTGTGTGTGTGTGTGTGTGATTTATGAGGACACAAATTTGTATAATGACATGTGTATTACACTGGTATTATAGTTGTGGTTTATGAGGACATTTCATGAGTCCTCAAAATTCAAATAGCTTAAAAAACATAAAAAACAATGTTTTATTAAAAATGCAGAATGCTTCCTGTGATGGGTTTAGGGATAGGGGCAGTGTAAGGGGATAGAATATACAGTTTGTACAGTATAAAAACCATTACGCCGATGGAATGTCCTCACAAGTATAGCAAAACAAACGTGTGTGTGTGTGTGTGTGTGTGTTCAGGAACTTTGTAGGGACGGGCTGTTCTGTCTGTGAATTCCAAACATAATATTGTTGAGGATAGTTTTGGAAGTTGAGTTCCGACATGACCGCAGAACACTTCTATAACTCTGACAGGAGGCATGTGTCTATGAGCATGTGTATCTCATCGGAAAATGTTATTTTCCATTATTGTGATAACTTCTGTTCCATCAGAGGCCCCAGATGTTTTTCCGGCAACTGTTTACATCTACAACACACTTATCTCTCTACATTTTACACTATGACCTCAGGCAGACACATGGAGAGTGTGATGTTAAAAAAGCAATAAGTGTGTGACCCTAATCCACTAATTAAAGAATTTAGAAAGGAATATATATATTATATATATATATATAAATATATATATTTATATATATATATATATATATATATATATATATATATATATATATATATATATATATATAACACTAGGCTGTTAAATTAGCATTATAAAATGGATAGTTCCAGAACTTGATTGCGACCTGCTGAGCCACATTCGAAGCCGTTGTAAAATACTGTATAAACACACACCTGTGACCTCATCACATCAGTATTACTATGCCACTATATCTGTGTGTTTCTGTGTTTATGAGTTGCTTGGCAATCATTCTGCTAAACATTGCTGAAGAACAACATTGCTTGGTAGAAGAATTATTTGTCATCAATAAATTATTGTTGCATTATTATATTATATTTTATGAAACCTTGCTAGGTATGTGCAGTAATCGTTTTATAAAAGCAATTAGCCCCGTGAAGCCGTGGTTTACGGTGATTTTAGCTTCACATTGTGCCTAATAACACCGTTTAGCTGTTATAAAATCACAGTAAACAACAGCTTCTTGTGGCTTATTGCTTTATTTTAAAACACAATTAATGTTGCATTATATTTCCAAGATGGCTTTAGTGCTGCCAGGAGTCAAAACCCTTTCTCTTTCACTCTCTCTCATACACAAACACTGTCACGGTTCAAAATCTTGCCCTGGACACCACATGTGTTGCAAATAGAGAAGGCCAATGAAAACTGCAAGATATGATTTTTTTTTTTTTTAAAGATGACTCGTGTAATTTCTTCAATATACAGTGGCAACTATAAGAAAGCCATATGTAGTCTGATTCCCATGAAAAGTATAAACACTGCGTCTCTGTGGCATTATCAAAACATTCCTCTGTTTGTTTGAGCAGCCTGATCAGCCCTACACAGTAACATTGCACCATCCAATGACAGCAGTTTTATTTTCTGACTGACAGCTAATGTGGTGAGTGTTCAGGAAATCTCGTTTCAAAATCTTGAAAATTCCATTTAATGCCACTAGAGAAACAGAAAATGAACACTTCACCTTTAAAGTAGCAAAGAAACAGAAGTAGTGGCACCATACATCACCAAAGAGAAGTTTTTTATTTCGGCAGAAGATCAAGGTTATGACATTTTGACAAAAAATTTAATAATTAAGAAAAATAAAAAAGTCCAATAAAACATTTCAAGTAGTCAACATAATGTATATAAGGACTGACCGTGGTGCATGAAACCAGCATTGCAGAGTCCAACACCGAGGGTCACCGCATCTTCACGGCTTGTGCTGTCACCCTGCAGAAGGAAAAATCACGAACAAAGTCACAAAACAATCAAGATAGTGAGCCATAATAGATGACTTCTGTGTCTGAAAGGAAATTACAAAATGGAGCAACTGTAATTAAAGTACAAAAACAAACATGTTATGTGTGTGTGTGTGTGTGTGTGTGTGTGTGTGTGTGTGTGTGTGTGTGTGTGTGTGTGTGCTCCTGTTACCTGTGACACAAGCCATTCCACCAGTTTGCTAGCTGGTACGACAGATTTGAAGGTTTTCAGATGATGATCTCGGTCTCTGTATATAAAAAAGATTTCAAATTGAAAATGTTCACGACTGTCCACATCAACACATTGAATCATTTATACATGACATTAACTTTTTTTGGTTTTCCAAAGCCACTCAGCATTTACACTGGCCACAATTTTGACATCAATACCATGGGTTTAAACTGCCATATAGATATTGTTTATATTATCTTATAATTTGGCAGCAGGTATATTAGGGTGGTGTCACTTTAAGACTTGACACATGGATCCATTATATTGTTACACATGCGTTTTCTTTCTCAACTGTTTATGGTCACTTAAAACATAACTGATTGTTTACGTAAATACTCGCCAAGACCGGCATTTTGACACTATTTTTTGTGCATTTGACTGTTTAAGCACAAAAAGAAATCTATTTAGAACTGAGAGGCAGCTTTATGTGAGCGCACTTTGGGTGCGAAATCAGCGGGAATGAGTAAAGTTATGTGCAATCCCACACCGAAATTCAAGCCCTGTAACAGCAACAACATTCATCCAGCGCAAATAAAACAAGTGAGTGAGGGGAGGAGGGTTTGTGTCAACTCTCTGTCAGAGAGATGAGAGAGCGAGAAAGTGCAGCTGGTATTGTGCATCTATTCTGCGGAAAATTAGTCTTGGAAGTGTTAATATCCCGCATTAATATCAAGCCCTGTATGTATATGTATATATTGTACACACACATACAATGGAAATGTCTCCGATTGTTACAATTTAATCACGGTGTTAAAGCAGTTATTTATTGATTAAGTGGCAACGGTTACATTCATTAAGGTTGCTAAAGGAGACCAATGATCTGAAAATATCTTCTATTCACTGAGATCTACTATTACCACTAAGTCCCAAGACCCCAGACTGCTGCAGGGTGGTCTGTCCTAGCAATTAGTGTAGTGTAATTAGTGACCTGGACTGTAAGTCGCTTAAAAAGATGAAAAGCATCTGCTACAGGGCAAGTAACTAACATGTTAGGTGTTAATTTTTGGATCTGAGATCAGAGTTGGTCCCAACTCAAGTTCAATGGCCCCTCCTTACTCTTTATGGGAGGCATCAAAGGTGATAGGTGACAGAAAAGCAATACGACACTGCAATCCTCTCTCACACACACACACACACACACACACACACACACACATAATGTGTGCAGCTGGTCAAGGTGAATCCATAAAAGACAAACAAGCACATTTCATCATTTTTCATACACTGAAATCAAATTTAATAATGTTATTTATAAAAAACGTATTTATTTAACAAAAACAAAAACTTGAATTGGATAAACTGCATATATTAGATTTAATTATAAAAGAGACAATAAATTAAGTGTAATGCTACTGTCCATGTGCAAACAAAAGGTGTTAGCAATATAACCGTTTGTATTAAACTTAAATACAAGTCATCTTATTGCTTTAATGACAGTGAGAATTAAATAATAGTGTTGTCTGTTGAGTGTGAAGTATGCCAGAGAACATGTGTCACTTACTTGATAACAGGTGTGAAGAGACTGTGGAGACGACAGTAAAGTCTCACTCCCTGTCGGACACACATACACTCATTTTAAACAATTGCACCGACAGCTGCATCTCTATGCATTTCATTCACTGTTGTCCTTTTGGAATCACTTCTAAATTAATGTGTTGACATAATTGTTTAACGGGATGTATCATATGCACTCAACTCAAGATCCTGTTGACTTCAAACTATAAACTGACTGGTTTCAATTGACCAAAACTTAGTGAGCCGCCTAGGAATGGAACCTCATAAGTGACTGATTTGAATCACTCTACATAGGCACAAAACATATAATACACTTGACTCACAATTTATTCCAATAGATTTTGATGTTAGCATGTTGCTAAGCTAATGTCACAATATGATATTCTAAGATGGATAAAAATACATGGGACACACAAATTGGGTAGAATACTGCATTTGTAATTATACTGAACTTTTTAATAATAATTTTATTTATTTATTTAATTTCCACCATCTAAGCTCATCGCAAAAAAAATAATATTTAGCCTATAGGATACATAAGATGAAGTAAATATTGTTTTTTGCCAGTATTCTAGGGTAAAATACCTTTGAGATGATGTCCTCCATTTCACTCCTGGCTTTATAAGTGCCGTCATCGTAACGGAAGCGATACAACACCTGCTCGTTCTTGAACTGGTGCTTATCTGACACTATGGTAAAAAACACACACACACACACACACAGACACAATTAAATGTTATGTAATGCTTAAACGCTGAACTTTACCTCTAACATAACAACACAGAGGTGTAACTGAGCTTATGGTGTATTTGTTTCTCTCACTGTGGTGGAGGTCTGTGATGAATCGATGTGTGCGAGTGCCATTGCTACACAAAAGCCTGTTTGACCTCTCCTTGAATGCTGCCACCATTATTATTGATTGACTGCCTGAGCCCTTATACTTGGATTTATCACTCCAATCCCTTCTGGTGTTTGTCAGTTTTCACTGTCACAATCCCCTGGCTGTAATGTAGAGGTATGATGCTCCCCAAATCTCAGGCAAACACTGCACCTCATGAATTATTCAGAAAAATGTTCTCTATCAGCATTTCATGTCATGTTACTATCCAGACTGCCGATCATCTGTAGGGGATCTCAGTGAGTGCTGGCCAACAAGAGATACGTGCCAGATTTATAAAGTGTAAATCTGTCAAATGGTGATTTTTAACAGTCCAACGTTTGTATAAACAGTTAATGGATTGTGGTTCATTTGCCAAGACTGTAAAAAAACAGAACATGGAAAACAATTGAATTTTGGCGATGAAACCAAGCAATACACAAAAACATGTTGATGAAATCTAAGGGGGTGGATGAGGTTAAAAGAGGAAAAGATAAGAGATTCAAAAAGAAAACACAGAGAAAGAACAATAGATTTGTATTTTTTTTTAAACATAACATGGCAAAACTGTTTAATTTTGGTAATGAAACCAAGCAATACACAAAAATATGTTGAAGAAACTAATGGGGGTGAAGGAGGTTAAAAGAGGAAAAGACAGAGACACAAAAAGAAAACACTGAGAGAAAGAATAATAGATTTGTATGAGGTAATGACGCTTACAAATAGTACTTTGGAGTTACCAAGGCACAGTGATGGGTCATTTATGGGTGATGGGTGATTTTTAGCCTAATTATTTAGGGTGTCCAGTATGTTGACCGATTAGTCAATCACAGTTGTTCATGCAACCAGCCAACTGGCCGATTTTAAAAATGTGTTTTGAGTTTTGCACATCCCAGGATCAAATGATATTCCCATGGTATTTACTATATTCACATTTACATAGCACCTTAAAAAAAAAAAGTTTAAAATAATACCATGATTTTACCATGGTCCTTGTCCAATAAATCAAGGTAATACCAGTTACTTTAAGGGCGAACGTTCTCGTACCATGATGGATGATGCCGTTCTCCAGGAGAGCTTGACCCAGGTTGATTCCCTCCTCGGCCTTACTGATCTCTCCACTCTCCAAGAGCCATGAGACAAATTCACTGAGGACACACAGAGACAACAGTTGTATCAATCTGCACATAACAACACTCCACACATGCTAGAGAAGGGATTTATGAGCCACTAGTCAAAGGTACTTGGGAACTTGGATTCACTCAATCCTTCAGAGTGACTGGTCAAAACTGGTAAAAAGTTCACCAAGGACACAAATCAAGATGATATCAAGCTGCATTCCACTCTCCTAGGGTCTTAAAAGTTCAAACACCAGGGTTCACATATAGCTTTAGTTTTGAAAAAAGGATCCATTTGTCTATACACACACATACACATTTTGTTTATATCTAATAATTTATAATTATATCTTATTTATATCTTATTAATCTATTTTTTGTTTACATATATAGAGCATAGTTTGGTGCCAGTAAAAAATGTTTTAGCAGGCATGCGTTAAATTGATCATATAGTAGGTTACAGAAAATATATTTATAATGTTCTTTAAATGCTGTTCTTTTGAACTTTCTATTCTTCAAAGAGTCCTGAAAACAATGCATCATGGTTTTCACAAAAATATTAAGCAGCAACTGTTTTCAACAAAGACAATGAGAACAAACGTTTCTCATTTCTTTTTTAATAAGAACCCAATCATATTATTAAGCATGATTTCTGAAGGAACACAAGGATCACAGTGACAATGAAGACTGGAATAATGGCTCCTGAAAATCAATCTGTGCCATCCCAGGAATAAATATATTTTAAAATGCAATAATAGTTCGCAATATTAATGTTTTTACTTTATTTTTATCTAATAACATATACATACTGTATATAAACATATACACATAGTTTGCTACAACTTGACTTTAGCTAGTCAACTGCCAAACGAAAATGGCAAGAACAGTAATTGTATTTTTAACTGCTTCTGAAGAAGGCAGGGGAGGAATTTATTAGCAATTGCATGTCTGAGGTGGTTTAGTGGCGACTCTAACGTTGTGTGTGATTGTATGTGTGTGACTGCTGCGTGAGAAACTGTAAATCCCATTCGATTCAGGGACAGGAATAAGCAATGTGTAAACAGTTATGACGCCTTAAAGGGAATGCGAGAAGGGTGTGTGTGTGTGTGTGTGTGTCCTTGAAATGTTGAACGACAGCAGCGAGGGTAGAGGGGTCGGATGAAAGGATGGGTTAACAGATGGAGCAGGAGGAGAAGAGAAGGCACCCCACATTCACCCATACAGGAAGACATTCATGTCTCACCTGACAACACAACTGCTCTGCCCTCTACATCTCCTTCAAATCAGCTGACCACATGCACAACTTAATGAACTCTTTTAAAATACTTAACCTTGATAAGACATTACCCTTCACTGTCAAAAACTTCACAGGGATATTACTAGATAATACAACTAACCTAGGCCAACCCGGAAGTTTCGCATCACCCTGGTTCCCTCGACAGAAACCAAATAGGATTTTTCCATTGCCTTTTGGATTATTGCAGAAAATAAGGTCAGTGTCAGTGAAGTACAAAAGTGTATGATTCTTACACGTTTTGTACATCAACATAAACTTCACACATGGGGTGAATTAATTAATTTATGTAACTCATTCATATTCTCCACAGCTAATGCACACACAGCTCTCTCACATGCCGTACGTGTGAGAATTTTCTTACGCTTGTCTCTATATCTGTCCGATTTTTCCATTGCCTTTTGGATTGTTGCAGAGAATAAGGTCAGTGACTAACAAAAGTGTATGATTCTTACACGTTTTGTACATCATGACTTCACAAATCAACACAACTTATGACATTTGAAACCTAAATACTGAAGTAATCTAAATCTAAAATGTAGGAAACGCCTTTTTTTAGACAAGAAAGCTTTTTTTTTATCACAAGTGGGATATTACTGCTGTATTTTATGTTGTATAATAAAACGTGAAAATATCTTGAGCTTGTGTTAACCACAGATATTTAACAAAAAAAGCAGCACTCTATTGTCCGAGTCAAATTTTTTTTTTTTTAAATAGCACAGTTGTGAATAATAGGATTCTGTGTTTTGGTGGTAAATGTCAACTTCCTGAAACAAGTGCACATTTTCTTATATTTTAAGGCACTTGTACAACATTTGACATGCTGATGCCCAAGTTTTATTACAGCTAGACTTTGCATTCAGAAACTATAGGTCAAATAGTCTTCTGGACCACACATAAATCGGTAAAACAATTTGACTATTTAAAGTATCTTTGATAATGTTTTATCTCAAGGGGTTTTAGATAGTAAATCGTATGCGAATCAGACAAAGGCACAGTTTGAAATTAGCCTAGAATTAGTTTGAAAGGGTTTTCAATCAATTCAACATGGTGGAAGAGGATTGCAGCTCATACGGTTCCAGAGTTATTAGCAAAAATGCATGTGTACATCTGAGCAGTGGCTGGGATTTGCAGCCATTATGTCAAGTTTGTGTTCTTTGCAATTACAATATCAAACACAAAGTTTAAGAGCAGAAAAATAACGCTACCACAAAAGAGGAGAATATGAACAAATACAAAAAAAGCATTCTAGCTGATGCTTTGACCACACAGAAAAAAAGAGATGACAATGATTATGTCAATAAAAGGATAGTAATCACATAATCAAGCCTTTCACACAAAATACAAACAATAAATGTTTATGATGTGGTTATGTGGGTTATGTGGAGATCTTACGGACTACTTCCAAAGCCTTTATGTGCAGTTCTGCAGAGGAAGTTCACAGAGGAGAGGGCAGTCCGGCCCATGAAAGAGAGCAGTGAAATGAAACAGACAGTGAGTCTGCTGTGATTACATAAGTCTCTAATTCAGATTGGCAGGAAAGGGAAGGGGTGGAGGTGGGCGTCCCTGGGGTGAATTAATTAGTGTTTATGTAACTCATTAATATTCTCCACAGCTAGCGCACACAGAGCTCTCTCACATGCCGTAGATGTGTGTGAGAATTTCCGTACGCTTGTATCTATATCTGTCCGATTATGCATGTACTGTATGTGCGAGTGTGACAGGGAAGGATATAATGGGATATAGAAGTAATATTAAATACAAGCTCAATTACTACAGAAAATTATTTTGACTTGTCCCTCAGCTTACTAAATAAATAAATGCATGTTTACAAAAATGTACTGTACTTGCAACGTCCAGAAATGCAAGATTATGGGTATAAAATCTGAATTGTGAGGCTTGCATTTCTGTAATAGTACTTATATTAAGTGTAAAAAAACTTGGAGGTAGTTATGAATGGATAAACTTCTAGTTATGCATTAACATTTTCACCCCATCATTCAACTATCTAAACTGTCGTTTTTTTGTATCCTTGTAAGTACTGTGCTGTACTGACAGGATTTATCAGTACACACAACATGAGTTGAATAACTGGACAAGGAAAGCAAGTGATTTTATCCTTGTCTCATAAATGCAACTTGATGTTGCAAACTGATGAACGAGTCAAAGTTATTTTCGGTGAATATAGAAAGCAGAAGATTTCAATAGAGCTTAAGTTGTAAATAACCAGAAACATTCCTTTAATGCTTTGACCATTTAAAGCTTTTTACCACGCCAATAAATCTTGAGTCTTTAGGGCATTTCTGTAAGTTTAAATGCATAAATGAAATCTCTCTACAAAGTACTCTCTACAGTACTTCAGAACTTGTGAGGATGTACGGATCAAAATCTCATCATATTGTGAAGTAAATTCTTCAAAATAAGCACAATGGGGGAAAATAAATCAACAGTGGCTCAAGAAATAGCCAGAGATGAGAGAGAGAGCCAGCGTCTGAGCAGTAGCAGAGCGTTTGTCCACATTAACAGCTGAACTGCTCGCCTGTTCTTGGAAGGAGTGGGATTGTGTTCTATTCTGAGAAGGATGCGCAAGCCAGCGAACAACAGAGCCAATCACAGCTGCTTTCACCTGGACCACCGAGGCTGAAACGCTTGAATAATTGTGTTCTGAGGGAGCCATGCGAAATTTATCCAGTCAGGTGTTGACAGGACAACAACAGCACAGCTGAGGCTGTGAGGCCAGCGACTGTTTGCTTTTTAAGCCACTTCAGCGGAAGTGCTACTTCAACTGCATTTCAACTACAGTCAAGCTAGCCTTTTGAAGAAAAAAAGCTACCTAACAAGATTCTGACATAAAGCAGCTAACTACATTGAAGCCATTTAAGAGGGACATTCGTTTAAAATAGACAATTCACAACATCAAATGAAACACTGCTGTGTAATCAGCAGCAATAAGTACCATAATAAGTCAAAATGAATAAGTAATAGGCTATTTTCTACCCTGCTTTTGAGCCTAGCTCCTGAAACGCTCAGTTTTTAGTGCGTGCCGCATTGAAGACTTGGAAGCAAATGCTATGATTGGATAACCGTTTTGCATATTGCATATTATAATGAGTTTCATGTAATGTAATCTAAACAGGCAGTGTTGAAGTACTGTAGGTGTTGATCTTCCTCTGCGGAGGCGGTGTTTGACACCCTTTGACGTCATAGATCCCCACTTTGAAAAATCTGTCATTACCTGTGCCTGGTGTCAATAAAAGCTTTTATTGGACTAACAAGGAAGTTTTCAGTTCTGAAACTTACAGGATATTCTAATAGTATGATGACCTCTTATATGTCAAAAGTTTGAAATTCAAAAATGTAATTTCTCAGTTCATCACCCCTTTAAGCTTCAATTAATTATTGAGCTTTCAAATTATTCAGCTATTCCATTGAATCTTTACTTATTTTTTGTAGGTAAATGCCCCTTTTTCTTCAATTGAAAAATAAACTGGACGGAGAGTGTGTTTGATTATTTCAACAACAAAAAATTCAACATACACAGCATTTTGTTGTGCAATATTGTTACTCACTGCCTAAAGCAGCTTGTGACTGTAAAAGCGAAACTATTTTAAAGCACCTGAGCAACTGAAATATGTAGCATTGCTACTTTGAGTTTCTTATTCACAACACTGCTCAGCAGCAAGGTCCTGCCGATTTATAAACCACCAAATGAGGCTCATATCTGAACTTGTGAATTTTGCGGCCTTTTAAACTAGATTGCATCAATATAATCTCTTTAAATGGACCACAGGAGTGCTTTTTTCTTCTTATCTACTAATGTAGTGCAAAAAGAGAATTTTAATTGGTGTGAGGAATCTCTCCTCTCAACTCCCAAACACACACACACTGTATTTGGAAGTTTAATGGCGTACATAGCACTCATTGTTCATTCATGGTGTTGAAAGACTGGGTGAGCGAGCGACAGAAAGAAAGAGAGAGAGAAAAATGAAGAGAGATGCACAGAGAGAAAAAGAGAGAGAGACTGAATACAGATTTCTCTCTAATGAAGGTTTTTTTTTTTTTTGCTGGGAATGTCTATGTCCAATGGGGTGCTTGGCAGTGAGCTTGGGAAAGCATTTACAAGCGCTAAGTAAGTGTGTATGTGTGTGCGTATGCATTTTCATTCATACAGGGGCCTCTTGGATTAGGATGACTTGCAAGATATTCAGGAGACAGTCAGATGGTGTAAAAGCAGCCGAGGGAAGGTGTCACACTCAGCGCGGAATGAGCCAATCGCCAGCATGGGAACTGACCGGTCAGTAAGGAGAACCCATTAGTTTGGACAAGAATCTCTGAAATACATTACATAATGCTCAAAACTTACTTTCCCAAGAAGCATTTGGGTACAATGGTGAGTTTCCTGCGTCGATCTTTGATGAGGTGGCGGCTCTTGGTCATCATCATATGGTACAGCTTCTCTCCCTTCTCTGCGATCATGACGTAGGCATCACGCTCCATCCCGAGCTTCAAACCTGCCAAACAATGAGATAAAAGAGTCAAGAACACACATAAAAGCAGAAAAATCAACAACACTTTTTTTTTTTTTAGATTAAAATAAATTTTTACATATTTAAACAATGACATTTATAGATATTAATAATATAGTAGTAATAAGATGCATAAATGTAAAAAATATTTATACAAATAAATAAATAAAAACTTTTAAGACCAATAACATCAATGGGCCTTATTTATGAAACAAAAGCAATTGTCTAATTGCAAATTAAACTCTATAGTTTGATTTGTAAGTATAATTTATATATATATTTAAAAAAACATTTAGGAGCAATAAAATCAATAGGCCACATTTATGAAAAAAAGATTCATTGTTTAATTGTATAGCTGTACTTTTTGCTAAATCATTCTAAATGTAAATTGTCACATTCAATGCAATAATAAAAAATAAAAAAATAAAAATAAGAATGGATTTATGGATGATTTTTGAAAATAAAATTCCCCCTAGGTCAGCTGCACCTGTAACCCAAGTCAGATGTGCACAAATGTTCATAGAAAATCTCGCATTTATTTCTTATTTGGGTCTTATTTGACAAGATGTCTTAAACATTTTTTAATAGCAAATTCACTGAAATTATGAGGGATGATGAACCAGACTTTTATACTGTTCTACTATATAATTATAGTTTATTCCTCAAGCGTTACTTACAAGCTGTGGTGGGTGTTGCTGTGTCGGTTAATGTCTAGGTGAGGCTGAAAGGAAACACTGGCTTAACTGATTTTATTATGAGGTTTGTGTTCACGCGTTCACATGCATTCTGCTATAGAGCTATTTTGGTGGGCGGAGAGCTGGCTCGCAAAATTGGCATCAGGTTTCGACATATAGGCCACAAGCTTTACACAAAATAAAATAAATGGTGTTAAACTACAACACGAACTGAGTAAAATAAAATAAATGGTTATCGCACATTACTCAGGGCAGGTCACAGTCACACCAAGTGATGTGATAAGAATATAGTTAATCTTAAGTGGTTAATAAAATGAGAACAGATGCGACTCTAGTTTGCAGTTTCCTGAACAGAACAACACTGCACGCTAAAAACTGTGCAATAGTGCAATGCCACTGATGAAAACAAAAGTTTATATTAGCAGTGCAGCCAGAGTCAAGCTGCAACGGAAACAGGAGCTTCACACAAAGATTGCCTAAAAAAAGCACTGTCAGCCGTCCGAGGCATTTTGCTTGTTGCCTAATGCAAAGAAAAAAATTAAACAGCCCTTCAGTCAAGGCGAACATTCAGGTTTTCACCGTACATTTAAACAAAAGGTGATGTTAAAGAGAGTATCAATGGGATTGCAGCTGATGGAAGCGTGCTCAGATGTGGCGGCAGCTGGCATGGCTCTCATTCAGAGCTCTTTACTGTGTCTGAGAGCCCAGAGAGAGGGAAGCCACCGGCAGCTGCAGCTCTCGCTCACAAAGACTTTTTTGAGGAGGTGTTCGTGGCAGCTGTACGTGGCTCCAATTCAATCAAGGCTCAGGAAAGAGGCAACACGTCATTAAAAATGGCTCCTCACAAATGACCCTGCTGACGCGTAATTTCCACCTTGGCTTCTGAAGGTCTGATGCTGAATGGCAATTTTAGAAATGAGCAAACCTTCATTTCAAACCACAAATCTTCCTGTTTTTCCCCTCATTTTGAACTGCCGATTTCAATCAGCGCACACCAACATGAAATGGACGAATGCAAGAATAACATTGAAGAATGTTCACTTGTTTTGGAGCTAAAAAAAAGATTTAATAAGCATAAATTTACATAAATGTATTTAAAATGTATTATTTAATATTATAAAAAATATTATTAGTTAATTATTGAAAATGATTATTTTGAAGGTATCTACTGCTTTATTGGGTGTGTAAGCATGCTCAACAGAACCGTGCGTTTGCAATGAATGCATTATTCAAGTTTGTGTACTTGAGAGAAATATTTTTCTGTCTTAGACTCCAGATGACCAGAATTTCTCCACATTTGCACGCCAAGTATTAATGGAAATGTGTAATTGAATGACGTCTTCGAGTTGTATCGAGAAAGGAGTGTGTGCTGGCTGAAGACTCGGACGCTCAGAGGTGTGACTGATGTGGCACCTGTTGGAATGGGCTCCGATTTCAAACGTTGGAAACCTGACACGCACCATAAAACTTCTGCTTTCATCTGGCATCGCAGCATAAAAGTGACGCTCTCGCTCTACCGCCAACTTGCACCGCATTATACTACTTTGGCTGAGGACTTTGCCTTGGACACTGGTAAGCTGATCCTACAGACTAATACTTCACGCTGAAACATAAGAGCCGTGATCAGAACGTGCTCTGTGGTATATTTGAGGTTTTACTGCTATGATCATGTGACCTAACAATCAGAACAACCCTGTAGTACATCACACAGGCCTCAAAAGAAGATAACAAGAGCAGGTGTCCAGCAGAGGACAGGTGCTCCATATCGCAACAGATCAGAAGAAAAAATACACATACAAACATATTAGGTACAGCAAATAGCAGAATGCTAAAATACAAAGCAAGCACAGTGGAAATGGGTTCATTGTTATTCATTAGGAGATGTAAATATTTCCTTTGACTATAATTTAATCCAATAATTATTCTTTACTAAACATTGTGACTAGTACTGGCAATTAATTTTATTTAAAAATTAATTTCAATTAAGTTAATTTCACAAATAATTTCAATTTAATTTAATTTGTTAATTTTAACATTATTACTTACACAATACATATTTAATATAAACAATAATATAAATGTTAAGTTGTAAAAAAAAAAAAAAAAAAAAAAAAAATGTATCCGAAATTTGGTAATGATTTTGTTTGATTGATTTGATTTCATTGATCCTAATTGTATAAAAAAATAAAAGTTACTAAAGGGACCAATTTAAAGGGATATTTCCAAATCATTTACATACAATTTATTTATTCTGGTGAAGACCAAAGAAGATATTTTGAAGAATGGCATTAACCAAACAGTTGATGGACTCTATTGACTTCCATAGTATGTATATAAAAAATTTAAAAAAAACAATTGGAAGTCAATGAGGTCCATTAACTGTTTGGCTACCAACATTCTTCACAATATCTTCTTTTGTGTTCAACAGAAGAAATACATTCATACAGGTTTGGAACAACATGAGGGTGAGTAAATGACAGAATTTTCATTTTTGGGTGAACTATCCCAGTAATGCACAGAAACACACAGAAAGTACACAATGCATTTTAAAATGTTTTACATTTAACTGGTGTTATTTCATGATTTTATGTTTCATACTCTACAATGACAAACCAGAGTAAATCTACTCACTCTCTCTCTGTTCACGTTCCTTTAAAATGGCGTCTAGCCATTTCTGCTTGTCTTCAGCGTTCTTGGCCATGCACACAAACCACTTGTTTTTGGCTGTGTTGTGAATCTTCCAGCCATTGGTCACCGTGTAATTGTTACTGTGATAGTCCGCTAGAAAGACAATGAAAAACATGAACATGAAAACCAACAAAACAAGTACATTTATTTGTTAAAAGCGGTTCACTGAGATCTAAATAAACCAGATCGTCAATCGAAATCACGCCTTTTCCTCTTACCATTATTAAATGAGTTACTGACCCAAACACAAATGCTGACACTGATATTCTTCAACAATCTAGAAGCATTAATAATGTAAAAAGTTTTAACTATCCCATTAAAGAGGAATCGTTAAGATGCATTTCAGCATCTCTCCCACCATTAAACCAAATCCTGGCAGTGAGTTTAGACTGGGGTTCAGACTGTTACTCAGTCTAATTTTAACCCAGATTTGACAGCAGGTGAATTATATGGAGAAATGAATGAGGTATGGAATAGGTAATGAGCAGTGGTTAATGTTGAGGTAGTATAAATAGACTTCTGAGCACTGAGAGGATTTGACAAAGGCTTTTAGCTGCTATAAAACTGGAGAGAATTTATGAGTAATCGCATTTGGCACATAAGTCTGGCTCTGTAATAAACACCACCTAAGCATTATCTGATTGTTTTCCAATTAAAACAATACCTCAGTCAAAACAAGCCGATTAAATTGCCATGCTTTAAATGTGAGAGCGATAAAGAGACGTGGAGTAATGTGAAAATACGGACCGGGATGTTGCCGCAAATGATGAGCCATTATAATGGTTTAAAATGTGACTCACTCAATAAGAACTACACAGTCAATGTTATAAGTGTTATAGTTTTACTGTTTTGAGTCATTTGTTTTTCACTCAATAGTTAGATAATGTGGTGCTGCTTTTGGACTATGTATGTATGTATTGTTTGTATGTATATACTTTAATTAAATATTTTTTTACTGGAAATTCAATTAAATGTATATTTTAAAAAACATTTATAAAAAAAAACATTTATTTGTACATTTTATATACAATTGTTGACTGGGATATAAAATAGCGTGATATAAGATTTTGGTCATAACTCCCACCACTTCCAATCAGTATTTATCACTACACTGCCTTGAAATCTCCCTTGAAACATCACTATAAACATGCAATTAGGATGAATATCTGAAATTCAAACACATTATCTTCATTCCTCACCCACAACATGCGAGTCGTTTTATCTTTAATCTTATCCAAGAAGGCAAAACGCATCAGCTAAATGATGCATTTACACAGATGTGGAGTGTCACGTGACAAGCCCTGATAAACATGACACTGAGAGGACTGAAATGCAAAACACGTATCACGATGGCCGTATCAACTGATGGCACGTGTGGTTTAGGCTGGTACTTTGACAGCCCTATGGCTTGTTTTTCAGAAAGGATGTTTTTCTTTGTGGCTCAGAAAGAAAGAGAGAGAAGTTGCACTTCCACCCTGCTACTTAAGGTGTGGTGAAAGACTAAGAGCAAAAGGTGAGAAGCGCAGCCGTTACTTCCCCTGAGAGTTGAATTTCATGCTCGGCCCGACAGCTGAACGGCACCTTTGACGACGGCCCCTTGGCGGTCAGCTCAGCGGAGGTGCTAAATGCGAAGTGCTCAATTCTAAGAAGCCCTGCGTGATCTTATCTTCAGGCCACAGTGGCACTAATTTCTACTGCAAAAGCTGAAGTTCCCTTTAAATGGTTTTGTTTGTTGCTTGTGATGTTCATAAGCATCACATGGTGATCAGATGGAACAAACAAGGATATCACGCAGGAAACTCCCTAACACATCCCATGAAAAAGTTGCTTTGTACACATCACACAACAAAAGGCAAAGAGAAAAATCACTCACAGCTCTTGAATGAATAACTTCAGCTTTAAGCATTAATCTATCTATGATAAACTATGCAGTGTTATTTTACATTTGATTACTTTATTAGATTTTACGCTAGTGTTCAAAAGTTTGGGGTCAGTAAGATATTGTAAGATTTTTTTTTCTTTTCTTTTTTTTTTAGAGGGAGAAATGAATACTAATATTTAGCAAGGATGCATTAAATTGATCAGAAGTGACAGTAAAGGCTCACATTGTAACAAAAAGATTTTTTTTTAAATAGAAAGTTACTTTGAACTTGCTATTTAGTATCCTGGTTTTCACAAAACATAAAGCAGCCCAACTGTTTTCATCATTGATCATTTTAATACATGTTTCTTGAGCACCAAATCAGTATCTTAGAATGATTTCTGAAGGATCATGTGACAATTCAGCTTTGCCATCACAGGAATCAATTACATTTTAAAATAATTAAAATAAATAATTTATTCTATAAATATAATCTACAAATAAATGGAGCCTCTGTGAGCACAAGAGAATTCTTTCAAAAACATCTTAACAAGCCAAAAATGTTTAGCGGTAGGACATATTTTTATATATGACAGGGCACAAACACAGTAGTTAAAAAAAAAACTAGTGAGCTGCACGGGAGACTTGACTTGAATATTTTATAGATTTGAATAGTCCTTGACGTTAGCATGATGCTAAGCTAACGACTTAATACTCCAAGCAGCACAAAAATGCATACCACACACACAAACACACACACTAAAACCTACCAGTTCCGTCTTCCACATTCTCGACCTCCATGACCTCCGTGTTGATGCGGCCTCTGAACACATACTGCGGCCCGTTGATGGATTTCGTCCTTTTGGTGGATTTCTTCCCTGAAACTCTGAAAATTAGACAAGTATTAGTTAGTTTCTACATTTCGACCTGATGGTTTTGTCAAGCGTTTAACCATAACACACTCCAATACATTAATTATGCAATTAGGTTACCAATATCAGTGGACTAGAAGCTTCTGAGATCAGAAGCATCTGATCTCAGAAGCAGATCTAGAACTCAAAAGCATCTAAAAGGGCTTACCGGGACTTCCTCTTACAGTAGACTAGGAGGTTGTCAAACAGAAAGAAGACTCGTTCCTGAATGTTTCCAGCTGATATCTTCAACAGATTGCCTTGAAGCAGCAGTTCCGTGCAAATATCGGTCAAGTTTGTCCCCTGAAAAATGAAAACAAAGAAAAAACTTCTTTACACATGGCAGCCTAAAATGTTTCTGCTAAGTAATTTCACTATAAACGTGTAAGTCAAAAGTGTTTAGCTGCCCGTGTTCATGTAGCGCAACTAAAAGCAGCAGAAAAAAATAGGAAAATGGTGCCATCATTTATTCAAACTAACTGCTTAATCGATCAATTCTTTCAAAAGGTGGACATTTTCCTTGTGTTTTATTAACAGTGAGAGTGTCTATTACAATCTGGTCATTAATCATGGCCTTCCATGAGAAGTGCAGCCTCTCCTCACTCCCACTTTGCTTCCTATTTGATTAAATGCAAAACAAAAAAAAACTAATAAAAAGCAGCGACCCCTCTCTCTTTAAGGGTATGGAGGGTTAGCCAGACAGGTTTTGGTAACGCATACTGTGTCCTGTTCAATGTCCAGGACCATTAAAAATTGATTCCACTCCGACGCCGCAGTCCGTGCTGACTCTGTACAGGATGTGATTTTCTAAGCTTGGCAGGTGTGGGCGTGTGTGAGTGTGTTTGATAAGCAGACTCCATTTTCTCTGCTTAATCAATGGCGTGCCCAGACGGGTCAATTAGAGAGATGGGAATCTGCTTCCCGCTTGTTCTGCACTACTTACCTATAAAGGTGAAACACTCTGGTCTAAATGGAAACTTAATGCATTTGCTTTTAAATCAGACCACACATCCTAAACCGCTCTATATCTGAAGTGAAATACAGCCTGCTTTTTAAGCTCTCGTTTTATATCGCGTTAAAGGTTTAATGTGATCTATGCATGATCTCAGAAGCATTGAGACCTTTAATTTACTCGCCCTCATGTTGCTCCAAACTCATGTTACTTACTTTCTTCAGTGAAACACAAAAGGAGAAATGTTGAAGAAAGCACTTGCTGCTTGTTTTATATAATACAAATGAATGGAGATCCAGGCTGTCGAGCTCCATTATGAACCAAAAAAGCACCATAAAAGTTCCATAAACTTGGTCTATATCACTTCTGCCCTATAATGCAAGATTGCATACGTATTATGAAACTTTTACCGACCTTTTGTATAGAATTTTGTTTTTATTCTTCTCCTTTTGTAGTTCGACAGCCCACATTAACATTTATTATATCTTAAATATTATCCAACCCATTCTTTAACATTTTTTATTTTGTGTTCCACAGAAGAAATAAATAAATATGGATTGGGAACGACATGAGGTGGAGTAAATGATGACAATTTACATTTTTATGGGCAGACTATTCATATAAAAAAATGCAGTCACACTTCAGTTTAGGGGTACGATTCTCACTATGAACTAACTATTAGCTATGACTTTTGCCTTAAAATCTCAATTACTGCTTATTAATAGTTAGTTGTAGCTGTTAAGTTTATAGGGTTCAGGGATGTAGAATGGTCATGCAGAAACAAGGCATTAATATGTGCTTTATAATAATAAGCAGGATATATCCTAGTCATATGGATGCTAATAAGTAACAAGTTAATAGTGAAAAATGGACCCTAAACTAAAGCGTTACCCAAATTTCTAAATATGATTAAATAATCCCCAGCTTGTCATGCTTTGCGGGGATCTTGAATGGTCAAAGAGGCATGTAGGGACTGGAAAATAACCACAGAAGAGAGAATGCACTGTATGCACTAAATTGTGAAAAATTTTAACTATCTAAGTACACTTAGGGCTACAGAAAATGCCCCACTTTGTCCAACCACTCAGTACTGCATCAGATAAATCAATAAAGAGGGTTAATGGACAGGGCACAAAGAGTGAGAGAAAGAGAGGATGAAGACAAAGTAACTATGGTATAGAGACGATGATGAAGAAAAGGAGGCGGGGAGAGACAAGCAAAGAAAGACGGGCTTAAGAGAAAGAGAGAGAAGAAGGGAAAGTGAGTTTGTGGTGGCAGACTGTTGCATGTTACACAAAACTAAAGGATATCCATGGTAACGGGCCTTTGTGTTAAGACTTCCTCTTCCTGCGTGTGATATGGCCTAAGAATATGTCATCAGCAGACAAGGCGACACTGATCAGGTCCACATCAGTGATTCTTTCGAGGCTTCACTTAAAAATTCTCATAAACACAAAGCATACTGTCATTGAGGAACTTCCCGAAAATAAAGACGTATTTTTAAGGTTCTGGTCTGTCTCCTTTAAAACCATCAACCATGAAACAGTAAAAAAAAAAAAAACATGCACCATCTATGACAATTACAAAACATGTCTCACCTCCCAGCCCTCTATGTGTGACTGTAGTATCTCAAGAGCCTCTAGTTTCTCCATCTGTCGCTTGGTCTCGTTGATGTTGCAGCACACCGCTTTCATGGCCTGCAGGGCCTCTTCTACCGCAGGGTAATCTGAATGCTTCTTAGGGGTCCTCTTCAAAAGCTCCTGAAGGGCAAACAGCAGGTACATGCTTGTATTACACAGTTACACATCTGCTGATATACTGTGCACAAGAGACTATTTCAAGTCAACATGAAATCAATATATTGTCGCCATTTTCTTTTGAGATATACATTCCTGGTTTTATTCGCAAGATGGATCATTTGTAATCACACTGTAAATGTACACGGCCGTTTGGGGTCAGTAAGATTTTTATTTTATTTTTAAATCGTACTTTTATTCAGCAAGGGTGCATTAAATTTAAGAAAAGCGACAGTAAATACACTTAATGTTAAAAAGTTTTCTATTTCAAAGAAATTCATTCATTTCTATTCATTAAACAATCCTGAAAAAAAGTATCCACAAAAAATAAGCAGCACAAATTTTTTCAACATTGATATTTATAAGAAAATGTATGTTTCTTGAGCACCAAATCGGCATATTAGAATGATTTCTAAAGGATCATGTGACACTGAAGACTGGAGTAATGATGCTGAAAATTCAGCTTTGCATTACAGGAAAAAAAAAATTACATATTAAAATATAAAACAGTTTTTTGACATTTTATTGTATTTTTGATCAAATAAATGCTGTCTTTGTGAGCATAAGAAACTTCTCTTTCAAAAACATTTTAAAAAGCAACTCCCAACCCAACAGTTTTTTCTCAAATATCCAAATTTCACATTTGGGAAGTAAAATGTTTTGCGAATGTCATTTCATGCATACTTTTAGGTTTGCTTGTGTATACATACATTATATATATATATATATATATATATATATATATATATATATCTGTAGCTGCGTTTTATGTAATATGATCAGAATGTTGTGGAGTAGTATATACAGAATAAACAATATAACCCATAATGCACTTGCTTGAAATGCACATACCTTTAGTAGCAAAGGGTATTTACAGATCCTCTGAATGGGAGAGAGGAGATACCCCTCAAGAGGAACATCTGTGCTCTTCTTACCTCCTAACAACATGAGGTGCTAAAAAAAACAAAAACATGATATGATTCAAATTGTGTACAGTGGGTTTCCATGGAAAGCGATGAATGTCACTATCTCACATCCTAGTTTGTACAGTTAAATAAGTTTGGGTGTCAGTTTCACTTCAATAAGTTCTGGAGATCAATTTATTTCCTGTGATAAATTGATCAACCACTAATGTTTATTTGCTCTACATGCTAATGAAATCTGCATCAGGTTTACAGATGTGAAACTGATATGTGACGAGACTCATGCGTGATGGATCTTCATCAGAATATGATGTAATGAAAAGGACTGGACTTTTTCTCTGAAAATTATATAAAAGGTGCTTACCAGCAGGAAAGTCCGTACTTGAGGGATCTTGTTAAGCTCCATCAGTAGTCTGAGTGCTTTCTCGTGGTTACTACAGTACTCCCCATACACAGAAAAACGTTCCCTCTGCAGTGAAGAGAGGAGAGTCACACTTCAAAACACTCTTCGGTAAATGTGTTAGTTTTTGGTTGGAATTAGTTGCTTGGAATTGGTTGCAACCCCTAACAGATTTATATAAAAATGTTTAGTTTTGGTCTGTTTTTGCACATTCCCATTTCTAAATCTCATGTTCAGGGATATACACTTTGTCCCAGGCTGGAAGGCCCTCTGATAAAGGAAGTCCAGTCCACCCATAACATTTTGTCCTAAGCCCTGTGAATTTTAGCGATGGCCCTCTTCAGCTCATATGGGAAACACTAAACAAATAATACATATTTTGAGCCATCTTTGTATAGTTTAATACAAACCCTCTTTAAAGGGATAGTTCACTTTAAAATGAAAATTCTGTCATCATATACTCACCCTAAAGTTGTTTCAAACCTGTATAAATTTATTTCTTCTGCTGAACACAAAGGAAGATATTTTGAAAAATGTCAGTAACCAAACAGTTACATTGTATGAAAAAAAAAAAATACTATGGAAGTCAATGGGACCTGGTAACTGTTTTGTTACTGACATTTTTCTAAATATCTTCCTTTGTGTTCAGCAGAAGAAAGAAATTCATACAGGTTTGAAACAACTTGAGGGTGAGTAAATGATGACAGAATTTTCATTTTAAAGTGAACTATCACTTTAAGCATTTTCTCAAGTACTGAGATGAGAAGTGACATAAGAGGGTAGTGAAACTGCCACAGATGCAATGAGGCGTTGTCATTCTGCCCTACATTATTCGAAACAACACAGGAAGTGAAATCGAAGTGCATAGGTTTTGCCTGAAAGCCACACCTTCTCTATGGGTCGCAAAAGCTAGATGGAAATAGGAAGCTGCAAGCTTAAAAAAAAAAGAAGAAAGAATAGCAACTCATCTTCAGGCACATTATAGTGAGCAGTGCACATCTTTGATCCAGGCATGCCGTAATTACAACAAATCTCTATTAGTTTACCGGTTAAAATTTTGGACAACTAGTCACTCTTGATTTTTACCATTTTAAATAACAATATAGTGGAAGTAAGAATATTATGTACTGATCAAAAAAATGTAAACAAATAAAAACTTGATTTATCATGCCAGCTCTGCACTACAGCTCTTAAGTATGATGCCACCTGAGATGCTTTTTTATATAGTGTTGGAAGCCTTTTTTTTTCCTTCACAATATGGTCCAAGTAGCCTTTTTTAAAGAAAAAGAATAAACAGTCAATAATACATTTTAAAATAGAAAAAAAAATTACAATAAATTGCAATTTAAACAATAAAAATTATACATTATAAAAAAAAAGTGTATATATATTTATGTATACACTGTAGGCAGGTCTGGTTAAAAAGTCCAGAAAAACTCAGGGCTGAGGTGACAGTTTATTAAAGATGCATGTGGTGAAGGTAGGATGTCATTTATCCAAGCTCCACAGGAACAGTCTGTGTAGGCACTGTAACCTTGACAGGGATGATGTGAATCCTGACGGCTGAGGGTGCTTGAGGCATCCTGACAGAGTAAGAAAACGATACTGGGATTCCAGAGGCACTTAAAGAGCTGTTGTGCTTGTTTTTATCTTTACAATGCATCTCCATTTTCATGCCTTTTCTTTTCACCCTCTTCATTTGCACGTTGTCTATTTATGTATTGTGTGTATCTGTCTACATAGGGTTCGCCATTTGCATTAGTGCATATATGCAGTGTGTCTGTGTGTGCGCCAGTACTCTGGTTTGGCCCTCAGGGCTCCAGACCACAGCACCTGTAATGAGAGAGTTTGGCAGTATCACACCCTCATCTATGAACGAGGCGAACATCTGTTCTGGCATATGCTTTATAACACCGTTCATCCAAAAACACATCCATGTATACATACACAGCCCAATTAAGAGGAAATTCACTCTAGTTTGAGGTTAAACCTCAGAATGTTTCAGTGAACTTGGTCAAAGGTCACATACACATGCCAAACCCCAAACCATGGATAGAATTAAGGCACTGGATTTAATTTGCATTGCTTTAAAAGATACTGGCTGCAATCACTGAAAAAAAAAAGAATCAATAAATCATCACTATTTTCATATTAATTTATAAAGAACAGTTAAGAAGCTAGAAATGTAGAACGCAATTGAACATTTGTTGCTAAAATTGGAATTCAGTGTCTCAAAGTATTAAACTACTGGTCACGTGACCGACAAGTTCCACGTTTATACACTTTTTCAGAAAGATCATAAGGAGGGAGGGGGAGGCAGTCTCAGGGCTGATAGTATTTTAAAAGCATTCAGATTTAGGATACTAGTAAGAACACCACACTGGGATGGAGTGGGAAAAGATATTTATGTTTTCTTCACCAAACAAGCTCAAAAATCATAATAAATCAAGTGATAAGCAGCACTAGTTCAAAGATGATTTCAAATGCAATCACAGGGACTCACAAACTGGAGGAACACATGTCCGAGAGAATGGTGCGGCTGGGGTTCAGGCTGCAAACTGGCTTCCAGAGTGGAAAGAAACTTATAATGGACATCCAAAATGGACTCGATGTTAGAAAACAAGATCTGTGTGAAAGAAAGAGACAAAATTTTACTTCGTGGATCATGTACACCGACTCCATACATCCACAATAGCAAAATGGCTAGAAAACTGAAGATAGTTCTGCTCTAGCATAATTTGTTTCCACACGGTTTGATCTGATGCAATGACATTCAGAAATGTTTAAGTGTCCAAATACTTTTTGGAGCCAATTATTATTGTATAGTATAATAATAATTATGCATGTTTAATGTGTTAATGGGGTTTTACCTTGGCCTGCTCTTGAGTGAGACATTGTTGGTTTTCTGCAGTCTGCTTAATTCTCTGGAGAAAAGCCTGTTGATATACAAAAATAGAGAGACAAAGAGAGAGAAAAAAAGTTAGTTTACATGTGGAATCACTGCGGGTGTGAAAAGGTGGGGCAGATTTGTATGGTCGCCGCCAGACATAAGTTAATTTTTTGAAGTTGTTACACTTCCTGTAGGTTTACACCCTTTTCTGCCTGCATATCTAACTGGAGACTCAACATTCAGCTTTAGTGACACACACACACAACAGTGTGAAGTCAAACTCCATGAACTCTACGGTCTACTGGAAATGGTTTGGTTCACATCAAGAGAGATAAAAAAACAGAAGTGCCAGATAAATGATCAGAAACTTTACAAAGAGATCTTATGTGCATACAAGTCTGTGCCGACAATGAAAGAATGGGAGGCCTGCTACCCAAACATGCACACAAACGCATAAACACAGAAATCAAATCAGCAACACAAAACTCAAAGTAACAATTTATATCAACGTGTACTGCATGCAAATATGGCAAAGCTGTTCAAACTCATTATAAACGTTCAGTCATCATCAGTGGAGGACAGCAAACCTCTAAGAGCTCCCTGTAAACCATGAGATAGGCCTAGTCTCATATATTGTGTACATATATATAATATATATAAGTGGTTCTCAACCTTTTTGACTCCGGGACCCCCATTGTCCACAACAAACATTCAAAAGCCACATGACAGTTTTGCATGATTTTCTAGATAAGGATTAAGACTTTTTATTCACAATTTCTTCCCTTATAAAATATTTTAGAGCTTGCCATAACTAGAAACATTTATATTCATTATAAAAATGCAAATGGTATTTATTTATATGACTTTTCCTTGTCTAGAAATCATATATCAAGGTTTTTCAAGACAGTGGGAATCCTAGTTCTTTAAAGCAAAAAATAAGTAAAAAAATAAAATAAAAAAGAAAGAAAACACAGTTGAGGTGAATTAAAATAAGAAATGTCTTGATTTTTGTTTTAGCATGCTTGTTTAGACTTATTTTAAATCATTTTAAGTAATTTTGAGCATCCCTTGGAAGTTTGTTGAGGCCCCCTGGTTGAGAATTATTGATATACACATTTAGGCCATCTCTGCGAGCAAACAGTATATTTGATTTGTAAAATAACTGTAGAAAGGCACATTTAACAACACTATTGATTCACTTTGTTGAGAATCAGACCGAAGCAATGGGTTGAGAGAGAATTACAAATATCTTCATCACGGTTTTAGACGAGTCTCTACATTCTCTAGAGTCTCGGTTTCAACAGTTTTAGAAGTCTCCCCTGGAGAAAGAGAGTCTGCCAATCACTGACTGTTTCTAATTCTAGCTCTGTAAAACACTTCTCATCAGCAGCGGCAAGCAGCAGCAATGAACCGATCCGCTATCAGTGCGCTCGACTCATTCCGCCCTAGTGTCTGTTAAATTACCCGTCACTCCAGCTATTGTCTCCGCCGGTCTCCCACAGCAACACGACACAGCTAAAGACCTATCCTGAGCGTTTTCACCTTTGCCACATTACTATTGTTGTTGTTTTTTCATTCCATCTTTCTCTTTGATTCATTTTTGTGCGTCAGCATAGAGCTGATTGTTTCGTTAGAAAAATCTCATTATTTTGTCGCTCTTGTTCATCCTTTTCTCATGGATTTTAAAGGCGAACGAGACCTTTAATGCAGGGCCATGATGCCTCTTTTTCCGTTACCACAATGACAGGACAAAACGTCTAATGAGAAGCCCTCGCCACCCCACGGCATCCCTCTGATAATGACAGACTGAATTTCGGTCACACTTCTGCATCTCTGGAAGACATTCACCATGCCAGCTTATGCTACTAAAAGAGTTTGTTTGTCAAGACACATTTAGCTGTATACATCATGTGAAATCACATGCTCGCGCTTAAGAAACACTTGATTAAACTTAAAGGGATTCAGCTCAAAATGAAAATTCTGTAATCATTTACTCACTCTATATTACTTTCTATCTTATATGGAACATAAAAGAGGATGCTTTGAAAATATTCTTCTTAGTGTTTTTTTGTCCATATTGTTTTGGACCCCATTAACTTTCATTATATGAACGAAAACAGTCAAAACATTTATTCAAAATCAAAAATATCTGTGTTCTGCAGAGGAAATAAAGTCATACAGGTCTGGAACAATATGAGTGCAAGTAGTAAATGATGACAGAATATTATATAACATTTTACAATAAGGTTCATTAGTTAACATTAGTTAACCATCTTAGTTAACATGAACTAAGTATGAACAATACTTCTACAGCATTTATTAATCTTAGTTAATATTAATTTCAACATTTACTAATACATTATTAAAATCAAAGGTTGTATTTGTTAACATTAGTTAATGCACTCAACTAAAATTAACAAACAATGAACAGCTGTATTTGTATTAACTAACGTTAACAAAGATTAAATAATACAGTAATAATGTATTACTCTGTGTTAGTTCATAGATAATACATTAACTAAAGAACATTATTGCAAAGAGTTACAGAATTTTCTTTTTGGGTGAACTATCCATTTAAATGCCGCATACATTCACGTCATGTTGAAATTATGTAATTGCGAGATTTCAACTTCTAAAAAGTTATTACAGCTTGTAAGATGGGAATTTTCTGAGAGCTCTTACTTGTACCACGTGACCACTGTACCACCTGACTGCCGCAGATTCATTTAGGCATTGATCGTGTCAACGAAGAAACGCATACGGTAATAACAGCTCAGAATAGAACGTCACATGTTGTCATTTCAAGCTTACGGTAATTAGGACATGACGTGAATGCAGCATTAAGCACAACAAAAAAAGAATGTTTGTGAAATCATTGTTGAAGGCGCAGGTTTAGCTAGTGTGTCTGGAGTAAATGTACATCAGATCTCCCATCTAACACATTTGTTATTGACACTTAGTGTAATAAGGGTGGTGATAATGGTGGCCGTGCTGTTTGTTGCAGTTCCTGAGGCAGTGGGAGGGGAGGGGCCTGAGCCTCAGGCGTGCGCTAATTCAATCTCTCATGTGGCCCATCCACATTCATCCATAAAATGGTCCTCCATGTGACTCAGCCTGAGGGGCTCGTGGAGTAAGAGACAGGATGTACATCTCCAAACTGCACCAAAACCAGAACGAAGGGTGTGAAGGATAACAGGGGTGTTTGGGTGGCAAGGATGGAGATATACATTTCAATATTTTAAATAAATAATGAACAGATTAAAACTGTAACCCTCTTTCCATCGCCATTGGTCAGCCCTGCCCCTAAACTCATGCCATTGGTCGAGACAATGTTACTGTGTTTAGGCTGGTCAGAATTCTCAACAAACGTGCTTTAATAGTTTCACAGAATCACAATGTTTACACTTTTCAGGGTTACTTATAGCCCTCTCTGCACATTAAGCTGGGATATGAGAAATGAGAACACCATTAACACCACAGTTTGATTTTCTCTGTCAGGCCTTCCTATGCTTGATTTGGCCCTTCTCTGGCCTTTTCCAGCATCACTGTCATGATTACGTCAAAAAAAATCAACAAACAAACACTACAAGGCTGCGTTGTGAATCCATAGCAACCGTTACTGTTCTCTGGGCAACAGAGAGTGTGAAGTCAGCAGCAGAGGATGACAGGTGCGACCGGGGGCATGTGTGCAAAATGAAAAATGAATTCATTCATCCCGATTCAAAGAGCTAATGAAATATTGCACGTAAACCTTTACAAGCTTTTTTTTTTTTACTTCACTCTCTTCCAGTAATCAGATGAGCCTGCATTTCATTCCAATAAAAAAAAGAGCCAGAACAAAACTAAATGAGACGACTGAACTCTAGAGTTTGATTACGTTCTCAAAATGGAAACTTCAGTGCATACAGACTTCTGACATGACAAATGCATTTGACATGTAGAGGAGAGCGAGCAAAACCGCAATGGGGGCAATTGAAAAAGACTAAATTGCAGACAACAACAACAAAAAAAGTTTGAGAGATGAAACTCTCTCAGCAAAAGTCTGCCAGTCTGAGAAAAATAGAGTGATTAAAAAATGTAAATATTAATAATATATATATATATTGTATATATATTGTGTTCTGCACAATACACACACACACATTGTGCTAATTGTTGCACACTTAGTCCAACTTAATATATTAAAATATTTTAAAGAGGTCATGACATGAGAAACCAAATTTGCCTTGATCTTTTGGTATATAAGAGGTCTTTGTACCATTAAAACGTCCTGCAAGTTTCATAGCTTAAGACGTCCTCCCCATTATAAACGAATCATTTATTTAATCAAGCTCTAAATACAGCTCGTTCTGGATCCATGGTAAGAAGTGACGTCACAGTACGAAGTGACGTACCAGCGTTTGCATATGACCGCCTCCAGCACAAGACAGTTACGCTTTAAGCGCAAGGCAACTACGCTCATTTCGTATCATTGTCGCGCCCGCGCGCTGCGCGCCTCACAAGTGTTCAGTCGACGGACAGCGAGTGGGTCTGTGTACAGGGAGATTACGACGCCGCAGATGTGCTGTTCCTGGCTGTGGACAAACAACATCTTTGAATACGTTGCGAAAGATCCAGTCGTCAGGGAAAATGGATGCACTTTATTTTTGCGGACGTCTCAGTCACGGCAGTGTTAGTTTAAGCGTTTGTTCTATACATTTGAAGGATGACTGTTTTGAGAACAAATCCCAAAATGATGCTGGCTTTGCCAGAAAACTGTTGCTCAAAGATAAGTCCGTGCCGACTATTCTGGGCTCAACAACGACGACGCAAACTGTAAGTAATGTATTTAAAACTTTAAACTACTTTTTAAATACGCTGAATCCGCACAGGTTCTAGCTGGGGGCGTTAATAATTGATGCATAGACACTGGCGTTAGCCAATCATAACAGTGGGCGTTAACGCTGAACTCTTAAAGGGGAAACACCCCCAAAACAGACTGTTTGAATCAGAGGATGAGAAACAGGGTGGGAAAAGGTCATAAATCACTACATTTTAAAAGTTTTTTGTAAAAAAAAAACTATAGTAATACTATAATTGCACCTAAGGGAACATACTAATAAAATAAAATAAAAACATGTCATCATGACCTCTTTTTAATATAAAAAAAAACTAAAATATTAGGATTAATTAATTTCAAGTCAGATGATTTATGTTTATTTACATTATTAAAATGTCTACATTTATCAAATGAATACATTTAAATGTATAATATATATAGGCCTATATAAACTTCTGCAGAGACATGTACCCAGATTCCAGAATTTAAAAAACTATTAAGTAATTGTAAGCACTCTGATGAGGTTTACATATTTGAAGACTGTGACCGTGTCTGTTCTGCCCAGCTGGTAAGAGAGACAGGGGAATAGAGTTACACACAGTAGAATAGCCACAGGCTATTAGACGTAGAAGAGCATGAACATGTCCATATGTCCCACAAAGGAAACAAGCTGTTCCCCCTCTCTTTCCCCCCCTCAATGAAATGCTTCGCCAGGAAACAGACATTATCATTTTGCCACCTGCATCACAGGGTGACCTTAACCAAACACTGAGACTAATTCAATGACAGGAGCGAGACCTTGGCCTCTTGCATTTCAGGAAGGAAAAGGCAGAACAAACCTTTTCCGTAACAAAAAGGCTGCTGTTTCCTGCACACAATACATCAACACTGTTCATTGTTTAGATGGTTTTCCTTTAAATTAGTGCGTTATCAAACAATGATTGCCATTATTGAGATAGAAGGGTAAAAAAGCCATTCGTAAGCTTGCACGGCCTTTCACCCTTGTATTGAGAATGGACTACTGCCAATAAACATACCACATGGAAACTGTGAAGACTTGCACGCATAAACACACGCAATGCACTGACTGAACATGCACTCGTTTGTGATGATACACATTCCCGTAAGCCCCTTTGGAATGGATGTTCCTGGACAGAATATCAATGTAAAGTAAATGTACTTGTCTCATTGTTATAGGGCCTGTCGTCATGGCAATATCTTTCACAGCTGTGCCTTCCTAGGAAGCACGTGTACATTAAAGGAATTTTCCTATACGAGTTAAGCACTGTTGAGTTAAGCGACATCGGCAGCAAATAATTTCCTCAAAACAGTTATGTTATGTGCATTGCTGTCAGTCAGCACGTTTATGGTTTGTTTTTACAAATTGAGGAACCCAAAATATTTTCAGTGGTGACTGGACTGAAATAAGACATAGACTTCAGCATTAACCCAGAATATTTATTCAAAACAGGTTCATAAACATCGTTTTAAGTGCAGTATTTGCCCTCGGAATTGATTCAAGGCCTTTAAATTTTTTTATGAACATTTTTACCTCAAATCTCAATTTAATTAGCCTACCGTAGTATATGAACAACAATAAAGTGTCACCTGAACCTTTCAGATGCAACTGAACCAACTGTGGTGCAGATATAACCAGCAGCAGTTCCGTTCTAACAATGGCACATGGGCAGATCTATACCCGAGTCTGAGAGCTGAGAGGAGGACATGAGTGAAATCCATTCACTTTCACCCAGCACATCTCTGCCTCAAGAGCCCGAAGAGCCATTTCTGTCACACTTGCTCGCTTTTGGAGCGGTCTGACACTGAACGAACGGTGATGGGCCACTCCAATGACCTCCTTTACGGCCTCTCTCACAGACGAAAGTCTTTCATTATCATGCAAACACACACCACTTAGTCCCTCTCTGATAAACAAACACCACTGCAACTCAATTAGCCGACATTAGCAATGCCAATGTGTTGCCTTCTGCAAGTATGGACAAATGAAAATGTATTAGATTGGCTGTTTGAAATAGCATACTAACATAATCTGAACGCACAGCATGCATGTTTTTTTTCAATATGTACAATAAAAAAAGTGCGTTATACACAGAACTTTATTTTTATTGTGCTACTGTAGATGAACCAGAAAATAATTTTATCTCTTGGCACATTATTTAGTTAGTATACAAAATGTTAAAATGATTTCAAGATTATATGTGCCAACATGAAACTTGAAGTCATGTGAGACAGAATGGTATTACGTAATAATGTGAATTTCAACTCTTTAAAATGTTTAGTGCAATTATGGCTGTTGTTTAATTATATAGCATTTCAGAAAAAAAGGTATATACTACAACATACATAGTAATTTTTTAAATCCGAACATATCCAACATTGCAATCTGTGCGCTCCATTTGAAGATGATTCAGCAAAGATTATCATGTTTTCACTTTCCAGTGTTTGGTAAATGTGTGTAATAAGGAAATGAGAATCTTCCTTTAAAACATCATAGTTGATGTCATTTAAAAAATGAACGCCAGCCAAAATCAGACCAATGGATGAACTGAGGTGAAACTTTGTGAGGAAGGGGGAAATAATGTTGAGTTCTCTTTACGAAAAACAAAAAGAGGAAGGATGTGACTCTAGATAGGAAACGGTGCGGTGTGAAGAAGTTGTGTGGTCCGTGCCTGTCAGCTCAGAGAATTAGGCCACATGCATGCCAGTGCGCTGCGAAAACAGAGTGGAAAAATCTGGGTTCTGATAAACGTTGAAGTATATCTCAGACTCGCAAATCCATTCGACACACTGACTGAGGTAAAGTTCAGGCTCAAAGACTTCAGACCCTTAGGGAATAGTGTGTTTGAAGCCATTCTTGATGTGAGGGAAGTGAAGCTTCAGGAAAGACACAAAATATAATTTTACAGAGTAAAACGCTCGCACTATTATTCGCGTAATTATGCTAAAAGAGATGGAAATCTGACTGATGTACTATCCCGTCTCACATCACTGGAGATCTAAGCCACCAGCCGCGCTGAATTGTGGAAAGACAGAAGGTCAGACATGGGCAACAAGCCGTTTGTTTGATGTGAAGCAGTCAGGCAGAGATGGTCAGACAGTAAGGTGGACCAAACCAGACTGGCCATATGCTGTCATGGACTTCAACCTCTCCCAACAGGACTGAGGGTCAAGAGCCTGCTGCCACCACTTCTGCCACCAGCAGACGTCGAGACTAGCACTGTTCTGGTTGACCTAGCAGCGCCCGGCCACAGACGGTGGAAAAAAGTATGGTGGACAATCAATGTGTACTGGGATATGGAGCACAATATCATCAAAAGTCACATCATTATTTCACTGTAAAAATGAACCTTTGGTTAATTGTGAACAAATGTATTTTACAGCAAAACATTGGGGAGTCCAGACACACTCACCTACTACTAGAATATTCTCTTATGTGTCATTGAGATCCTGTTTTAACCACATGTAACCTAAAAGCACGTAAAATCTTCCACACACGGCCAATACAGTGGCACTCTATTTGAATAAGGGACAAGTCTGGCTATTGCAACATGGTCTTTTTAAACCTCTGGTTGTGAAACTAGGGTAAACTTAGCAATTTCTTTAAACAAGACAGCCCCTCTAAATCATCAACTAAAACAAGTCGACCAAAGGTATAGCACTTAAGATTGTTAGTAAGGCTGGGCAATATAGCCCAAAAAAATGGTCACGATAACATTTTTTTATATCAGTCAATTATCATCATTATAAATGTCAAATCCTTATTTCTTTTAGGTTTAAAAGCAGATTTTTGCCCCAGTATGAAAGTTGTTTTTATCGGTTAGTTTTCTCAGCAGATTACTCTTTATCATCATAAATACTTGCCAAACAGGTGAACATTTCACAGATTAATATTACATGTTTTGTCTCTTAGAAATGCACATTTGACAGTAGCAGTTGCTTGAATTGGGACGCAGATGTAAATTTATCTTCATTACCAAAACAGCAACATCTGTTAAAAAAAATTGTAACAACCTCATTTTTAAAAGGGTAAATTTTAATCTTCCATTGAATTTGGATCATGTTAACCACAGGTAAAACCATGCATTGCACCTCAGTAACTATATTGTTTCTAGGGTATTTGTTATGAAAAACAGTATCCATTTAGTATAATATAAAATGCACAAAAACTGCTATAGCTTAAGAACAAAAAAGCAGAGCTCATAAATGGTCTGTGTTATGCGGTTCAAAAAAGCAGCTGTTTGGTTCTGCTTTTGGCTTTTTTTGCCTTTTAATCTTTCTCATACGCAACAGAAAAGGCAGCTTATCAGTTAGGTACAGTAAAATAGAATTGCAATGGTCTGGAACATGCATGTGCAGCATTATTTGCATAGTGTATAAACATTATATCAAACACTTATCAAACTTTGTAATAATTTCATAGAGGAAAATTCTATCGCGATAATTATCGTTATCGTTCTATCGCACAGCCCCAATTGTTAGCTCTGTCCTGAGCCAATTTGTTGAGAATAGTGAGCTCAAAATAATAAAATAACAGCTATAGCTGTAATCCCATTTAATGCAAGAGCTTCTCAGTGGTCCGGGTCGGGACAGCCTAAATTGCTTAACACTATAAGGGAAGCTTCAGATAAGGAAAAAGCAGAAACGCAAAAAGCATTAAGGCACACTTCTAAGCCTTCGCTGTTGCATGTGATTCCTACTAATCGAATGTAGAAACAGAAGTGAGATATTAAAAAAACAGTGATGTGCAGTTTTTACAGGCAGTACAAGAACAACATGTACAAAACCAACTTGCTCTTGAAAATAATGCTAAACCTAAAGCCTACAGGTCATATCATGGTCCAACAAATGACAATCTGGCAAGATAACCTTTTTATTATATACATTTCTTAAGGCCTAAGATCCTTTAAATGAATTTAAAAGGTGTTTTTTTTTTTTTTTTTAGAAGGATCATGCGTCATATTGGTAATATAGGTAAATATGGCCACTTTTTGACTTTGAGATAACTGTCAAATCATACATGGCCAATTTACTGGAATTAAGCATCACAGGTTTGCCGATTTTATGATTGGATGGTTTACACTAAAAAGCTAGAACCAAAATTAACTGCATGTCTTACACTACTACCAATGGGCTAAAGTGATAGACAAGCATGTTAAAGTTCTCTCTCTCCTTCAGGGTATGACTACTGTATATTGACACATCAAACAAGAATGTTTCACATTTACACACATTTAAAACCACAAATCATCTCTAGTAAATCTAAATATAGCACACCAAGAATATTTGCAACACTGCTTCCAATGAAAACTCATCACTAAAATCAGATCCAAATTCAAACTATCTTCAGACTATCAGAAAACTGAATACTTCAGCGTTCAGACTGAAAGTAGACCGCAGACATTTCTGCAGACACTTTCCTAACATTCAATTTGCCTGATAGTTGCTTTCGTTCAGCAGTAATTCTACAGCAGGGGTGTCGAACTCCGTTCCTGGAGGGCCAGAGCCCTGCAGAGTTTAGCTTCAACCCTAATTTTTTTTTAGAACACCTGATCAGCTAATCAAGTCCTTCATGCTAATTTGAAAATTGCAGGTGTGTGTGTGTGTTGAAGCAGGGTTGGGACTAAACTCTGTAGGGCTGTGGCCCTCCAGGAACTGACTTTGACACCTGTGTTCTACAGCAACAATGAAGAGGAGTTTTAAATGCACAACAATGAAGTGAGTATTCAAAAAAAAAACTAAAAACTAACCCAACCATTTATGCCTACTCCATCATTTTTCCAAGAGTATTCATATGTATTTTACCTAAAGTGTAGTCCTACCACACGGTAGATAGCACTAAAACTGGATTGTGAAAAGTGGGCGTCACAGGACTGTATTATGTGTCACTCACAACCCAATGTATACATGCGCAAATTTTCTTCAGTCTGAATGAATCCAATCTGATTCCAAATACTGAAAGTTCTGTTTATATGAACCTTAAACTTTGCAATATGACATAACAAATATGTCAATATTTTGACAATATTCAGTCTCTTCAACTGACCAGTAAATAAGACGTAAATAAACATATGCACATTTGTAAGTAATAAGTATTTTAATAGATCATTTATTATAAACTTCACATTGGCAAAAGGTAATTTGAATGCTAATTTTTTTTCCCTATTGATCTGGGGCCGTATTCACAAAGAATTTTAAGGCTAAAAGTAGCTCCTAACTGGCGAATTTAGGAGCAACTCCTAAAAATAATGGGCGTGTCACTCTTAAATTTAGGACTCCTAATTTTTTTCACTAAGAGTAATTCACGAAGCATTTTAGCCCTAAAAGTAGCACCTAAGTCTGGGACAGCTTAAAAGAAGTCGAGAGGACTCCTAACTCACTAAGACCTATTCACAAAGGATCTTAAAATCGTCGCGCGACACAGTGTGTTGGAGACAGTCAATGACACGGAGTTATTACAAAGACACCGCCTTAACCTTGAGGGAATACTGATTGTTGTGGATCTTGTGAGGGATGCAATAACAGCGCCAACTAATCGCAACAACCCAATCAGTGCCGAAGTGAAATGTTTGATAACACTTCGCTACCTGGCAACGGGGAAAATGCAATTGTGTAATGCCGACGATCTAGCGATATCCCAGCCATCGGTAAGCAGATCCATCCACCAAACCATCAATGCACTCTGTAGACCCCATATTATTCGACAGTTCATAAGTTTTCCTTTGGACATTCGCCAACTCCAAAGAAACAAAGCCAGCTTTATGGATATTTCCGGTGTGCCCGGAGTGGTCAGTGCTATAGACGGATCGACACATATTAAAATAATTGCACCACGTCAGGATGAGGACGTGTTTGTGAATAGAAAGAAAACCCACTCCATCAATTCCCAGATTGTGTTCGATGCAAACTTCACAATTCTCGATGTTGTATCCCAGTGCCGAATTTCCCTTTTATTTTTTTTCATTTATTTTTTTCAGCACCAACTGGGCCAGCAGTAGTAACTGATCCTTCGTCCAGTTGGGCTTTCTTTTCCGTTTTGGCGAGTTCATAATCCACCGTCATTCAACTATTACATTAATTCAATAGGAGCAACATTTCCTTGCTTTAAGTAGTCTATTTAGGCTAATAGGATGTCAATTAACCAAGCAAGTGTTAATGCAAGTGTCATTTTTTATTATTAGGCAAGTGGCGGTTTTCATTATGGGTATTAGGCTACCTTGATTTAATTTAATTTAATTCACAACTTTTCGCTCTCTCTCTCTCTCTCTCTCTCTCTCTGCCTTTTTAGAATTACACTTCACTGGGGCCTGCACAAATATGTCATTATATGTATTTCGATTACATTATTATTATTATTTTGTGTAGGACACAGACATATTTAGATGTCGTAATTCCATGATTTGGTGCGTCTGTGTTATGTTCTGCATGATGGCCCTGTCATCTAACAACCAATCCCCGTGATCATTGTGAGGAAGCTTGTGCATGATAATTGACGTCATCCATAGCAACGAAGACTCACTCTTAGTTTAGGAGTTGTCATTTTTCCTTACTAAGAGTAGGTCTGAAAGGCGTTGTGAATAACTTTTAAGAGAACACTCCTAGCTAAAATCTTTTAGTGTGATTTAGGAGTACTCCTAGTGGTAAGATAAAATTCTTTGTGAATACGGCCCCAGATTATTTAATGTCTACACAACCACTTTCTGTGGAATCTGTTCAAAATTAAATTCAAATTTAGGGTCAATTGGATTGAGTGAGGGGTTTACATACGCATCAATATGATTACTCAGATTATTTAGATGCATATACTTGGAGGACTGAAGGTATGTGATGAAACTAACTTGTCAATTCTGACATAAGCATAGTAAGTGACAGAATATTGTTAAACTATATGATGTCATCTCTGCCTTTGTGCAGGACATCCTCAGACATTAAATCACCAGGCCTTCCTCCAGTTAATGTCTCAGCACATGGTAGGAATAACAGCATCCTGCCCAAAGTTGATTTTCCCGCTTTAAACAAACAGTGCTGTTTACTTGCTGGTACTTTTGAACAGTAAAGGGTCACAGAAGAACCCCCGGAGGTTCTCCAAACTACATATTTGTCCTCTTTCTCCAGTGCAAGTGAGGAGAATCTTTACAACCCAAACTGGTTCCCACAACGTGAGCAACAGCAAAACGTCCTGAATCCGATGCTCACACTTCCTGTGAATGCCTGGCTAAAAACACACCCTGGCTCTTCCAAAGGGCCCTTTCATGGCTCTCTGTGAGAATCTGCCTCGCTGCAAAAGGGTATGAAGTAGTTTTGGATGCAAGGAAGGGGCCATTTTGGCCAGCATGGCGTGAAATCGAATAAATAAACCAAGAGAGAAGGGGGGAGAGAGGGGAAAAAACCCTCTTTGTGCCCACGACCCAGCTAATGGAGACAAAGAGCCCAGTAGCAGGAGGATGAGGTTTGAAAGAGGGGATCCGAGCTCGCCCCTCTTTCTTCGTGACTCTGACTCCCCATCACCCTCAAGCAGCGGCCACTGCAACAAAGTCCTCTTTGAGTTCGGCCCCCTGTCCCGCACTTCCGCTATGAGGGGCTTTAAAGTTCATGGCTGTTTGAGCTGCTCACAGGGGTGGAAATGAGTCATGGCACCACAGGAGAGAAAGATATGAGAGTGACAAGGGAAGAGATATAACTGATATGCAGAGCAAGAATATGCTAAAGAGCACTTGAACTTGAAGATTATTTCCCAAACTAACTTTTGAAGAAAATGACAATGGTGTTTGCCATGTCAAACTCTTCACCATGGTGTTCGGTGCTCTGTTTGCTAGCGAGTTGTTCAAGGTGGTTGTGTGGCCAGTATGTTCAAGGTGGTTGCTAGGGTGTTGTTAGGGTGTTCTTAGTCTCACCATCAGAGCCCATGGACCGTTGACTGAATGTCTGATGCATATGGCACACTTAACTAGAAACACTTCAGGATTTTCTAAGTCGTCATCTGATAGGTTGACTTCTACAGGATGTCCGATAAACGCACGTCGCGTTCTTTAACGGTCCGCCTGCAAACAGTCATCGTGACGCAAAACCCCCTTCATGTAAAAAGAAAGCCGTCGTGTTTACAACTGTGGCGATGAGCGCTTACCAGGGTCAACTAAACGCTGGATGCAAGTATGTGAAGTTCGCGGGACGCGGCACCATTGTTGCAGTAAACTTGCATAACGTTCTTGAATAAAAAAAATTAGATGCACGCCGGTCTGTTATCGTAGAAACATAGACTTTACTATTTTACACCCCAAAACATGATGCGGATCATCAGGTGGTTGTCTGGGTGTTTGCTAGGGTGTAACACTACAAATACTAATTGTAAATATATAAATACAACTAAAAAAATATTATAATAATTAAAGCTGCAAGCAGCGATTGCGGGCCCAAGCCGGTGGCACCGCCACCCTGGTGCCTTTAGTGGAACTAAAGGCACCGGGTGGCGGTGCCACCGGCTTGGATCCCTCCATCGCTGCTTGCAGCTTTAATTATATATATATATATATATATATATATAAATATATATATATATATATATATATATATATAAATGTAAAAAAAAAAATATATATATATATATATATATATATATATAATGTAAATTCTTTTTTTCCCCCTATTTTTAACATATATATTATTTATATAAATAATAATAATATATATATATTATTAACACTTTTGGATGCTAAACTATTCTTTTTATAGGCTTTGTACTTTGTACACTTTGTACACTCACGTTCCAATATAGAAAAATATTTTTTTTTTATTATGAACGGCACAAACTGTACAAATGACTATTTAAACAGAGCAGTGTAATTTTTATATGTAAGGTTGACTATTTTATTATTATATTTTATTAAGGCTATAATGAACATTCTGCGATGTCAAGATTGCAATGCTGGAATGCTGTGTGTGTGTGTGTGTGTGTGTGTGTGTGTGTGTGTGTGTGTGTGAGGCTCGATCGAACAATGGAGACATAAAAACATACTCCGTCATTTTGTTCATACAGACCATCATTCAAAATGCAAAGTGTTTCCTTATATTTGTGTACACTCGCAATGAAACACAACATTGTGCTTTTGTTAAACTATAAACTCTTGTCAAACTGTAACCTACAACTGTCACCCAATCAAAATCACACACACACACACACACACACACACACACACACACACACACACACACACACACACACACACACACACACACACATCCCCCCTCCCCTCCCCTCCCCACACAGACAGACACACACACACACAGAATGGCAGAGAGACAGAGAGAGAGAAAATACACATTCAAACCACAATATCTGACTTCCTGTTGGTCGGAGCTAATGACTGTAAATTAGAAAGTTGTCCGGATCGAAGAGAAGAATATACGTACCGAGTTTGGTTACTGTAGGTAAAACTATAACTAAGTTATAACACACTTTATGCACCCTTTTTTAATCATAAATTTGTTTTCTCGCCACGGCCAAACCGTTCGAGATATCAAAAATCCCCTGGCAATTTATCATCTTCCATGTCTTGACTTCATGCTGACCGTGTTTCGTGGTGATCGGATGAATTCTCTAGGAGAAGTTTTTCAAATGCGAGAGCAAGCGTTCTCCAATCAACCCGTAATAGCCGACTTCCTGTTGGGCTGGCGTAAATCTTGACCCAGGGAAAGTTGTTCGGCCCGATTAAATCTATATGTGTACCGAGTTTCATATTAATTCATGCAAGCGTGTTTGATATACGGACAAGTGTTCGAATCCCATTCCAGGGGGCGCTGTCGAGCCCCCCTGCCATGCCCGGGTACCAGCTTCAGCCCGGCCGCGGGTTCTGACCTGTGTGCAAAATTTCAAGAGTTTTCGAGCACGTTAAGGCCCTCAAAAGTGCCAGAGATTTTACACACAGCAGAGAAATGGTTAAACTAAACTAGCCCCCCTCCTCACACACACACACACACACACACAGAGGGGCAGAGGGAAAATGCTCCAAACAGTACACATTCAAACCAAAATATCTGACTTCCTGTTGGTCGGAGCTAATGACTGTAAATTAGAAAGTTGTCCGGATCGAAGAGAAGAATATACGTACCGAGTTTGGTTATTGTAGGTAAAACTAATACCCCATTTTTGACTAAAGGTGGCGCTACTGAGCCCCTTACCACGCCCGTTTCTGAAACTTCGCACATGTCTATTACACAATAAATGTCAAATGCATGTTGAGTTTCATGCAATTTGAAGCATGTTAAGAGCTTCAAATGCATCCAAAAAGAATATAAAAGTTTAAAGCGTTGCCATGGCGACAGTATTAAAGATATCAATAATCCTTTCACAGGTCTACATCTGTCGTGTGTTTACATTATACAGATGAAGTTTGAAGCAAATCGGGTAAAAATAAGAGGGTGATTTCAAAGCATTTCGAAAGTGACACACTTCCTGCTGCCAGTTGGTGGCGCTATAACTTTGACTCACAATACTCACATCCATGTGATCGGCCTCTTACAGCGAACACACTGCTGAAGTTTCATCAAGATCAGTTCATGTATGAGGATGTTATAACACACTTCCTGTTTCCAATATTCGCCATAAATTCGTTTCCTCACCACGGCCAAACCGTTCGAGATATCAAAAATCCCCTCGCAACTTTTCATCCTCAATGTCTTGAGTTCATGCACACCGAGTTTCGTGGTGATTGTTTGAATCGTCTAGGAGGAGTATTTTAAATTCCATTGCATGTGTTTTTTAAACTACGCCAAATAGCCGACTTCCTGTTGGGCTGGGGTAAAAAGTCAGAGCATGAAGGATATATGAACCGATGAGATCTATAAGTGTACAGAGTTTCATATTATTTCATGCAAGCGTGTTTGATTTATGGACCAAGTTTTCGGACCCCGTTCCAGGGGGCGCTGTCGAGCCCCCCTGCCACGCCCGGGTACCAGCTTCAGTCCGGCTCTAATGGCCGCGGCTTCTGACCAGTGTGCAAAGTTTCAAGAGTTTTTGAGCATGTTAAGGCCCCCAAAAGTGGCAAAAACCTTGAAAAAAAATTTATTATAAAGAAGAAGAAGAAGAAGAAGAAGAAGAAAAACAAAAAACCCTTAGAAGAACAATAGGGCTCTGCGCCCTTTCAGGGCTTGGGCCCTAATAAACAATTACAAAAGCAGCCAGGCAGTTTTAAAGGTAGCTGCTATGTGGTTGCTGTATCTGTTCCATCACATTCTGGTTATGATATGACCTGGGTCTCTCCTTTAATGGAAGTTTATAAGGTTTTTGTCCGTTTTATCATCCGCCAGGCAAAATTCAGATTCCTTAGAATTACGTCACACCAGAGTTTAATATGGTCAATATTTTTCAGAAACTCCTGACCCTAAGATGAATAGTACTAGTGCTGCATGTCTTGTAAACAATCAATTGCAATACTTTGTTTAAGCTGTTTTTGATTCGGTATGCTTCCTACATAAGGTAGGTGTGTACATCACACTACCGTGAACAGCCCTATTCACAAGAACACCCAAGTGTTTGTCACACCACCCCATCATTAAAGAGCTTGAGCATACAAAAAAATCCAACACTGATTGACCATTGGACAGTACAGATACACAGGCTTGATGCTGACATGTGGTAGTCCAGATAAGATCTCAGTCCAGATTGGATTGGCCATCTGGAAGGCATTTGGGCTCATCTCCATGGAAGAGCGATTGAGCACATGGAAAGGTGCCACGAGAGCCAGGGGTTCATTCACCACAGGGGGGAAAAGGACACAGTGGACCCTGAACTGACCTATACGACGACAACGGACAGCAATCATAATCACTTCACAGAGAGATGCTTGTCGGAGTACTCAAACACACATACAGCTTAATTACCTCTGGAGAGTACTGACGTATAATGGGATTTATTTGGCTGTGAACGCCCGCAGCAGCTTACTTTGTCACTTACCACAGGCTTATATGCGTGTGTGTGTGCATATTATCTAATTTCCTGATGTGTCATTCCTACTTCCCTTTAGAAGAATGGATTCAATGTCACTGCAGCACATTCATCCAAGAAGCCACAAAGTGTATAATTATCATTGCAGCATTGCTTTATTCGAGTCAAATTACAAATGCACTAAAAATCTGTCATTTCTGCATTGATTATCATCATAAGAGTGGCTTCAGTGGCTGGACAAGAAGACTCTCCCTTCTCACCACAGGAAATAAAACCCACAAGATAACATAAACATATCCAATGCTTTACGTCAGCTGTGAGGTTATGACAGATTGAAGTACGGACTGAATTATTTAATTCATTACTAAATCAAACGACAGGTTTTATGAAGTTCTAAACGGATACATAAAATACAGTTCTGTATTATGACATATGACTAATATTTTGAATGATCTTTACATTTCCACACAATCTGCTCTAAAAATGACCAAAAATGTACTTTAGTATTTTCCAGGTCTTCTGAAGCCATTATCTTTGTGTGGAGAAAAGACCCACTTTAAGCTATTGTTCACTGATGATGATCCTCTACAGAGAGATGCATGCAGCCAAACCACTAAACTGAACTCAGTTAATTGAATTCAAAAATTGGATCAGTGCAGTTTGTTAACAAATGGTTATTCTAATTGGGAACCTGAACAGCCAGTTCATTTGAAAAGAACTCTCTCAAAAACAAAAAAAGGATTGACAAAATAGCATGATCCAGATCTAGTTCAACTCACTAACTCAATGGCCTGTTTACACTTGGTATTAAGATGCATTTTTGTTGATCTGAATCTGATCACAAATGGACAACCCTAAATACAGGTGTGGTCTAAAACGTTTTGAGCTTGTCCACTTCCTGAGGTAATGCAGTTAAAAACGCATGTGGTCAAATGACTTACATTTTTTTCAGCCTTTTCTAAAGCTATCAAATGTCTTAGCTATCAAAAGAATTTGATTGTAGCACCACTTTTGTGGTCCTTTTATGGTGTTGTTTTTCAAAATTCTCCATATAGGAAATGAACGAGATGACATGAAGGCGAGTAAATAATGCCAATTTCCATTTTTATGTGAAATATATCTTTAACAATCCGTAAACATTATGTCAATGAATGATGTCAATGAATTCCCATTATCTGCATTAAAAAGTTCCGACAGAGAATGTGAAACTACTTTAGTTCCCAAATAAATATATTCATTTACCTAAATGACTTCACCGTTTAAACAGGCATTATATCAACCTAACCAGACTAATTCCATCTCCAAGTGTTCTTTAGGACTCGAGTAAATAATTCAGTTCCAATCAGTCAATCTGACAAAGCCCACGTCCATCAATACTGCACACTCCTTTGTTTGTCCAAGGATGAGGTAAGTGGAATAAGTTCACTTTACACGTTCATATTCCTTCCCTTTCAGGAGCAACTGGAAAAGCCATACATCTAAAGAGATCTCACCCCAAAAAAATCTCAAGAGTCATGACATTACGGCTAGCCTCTGGCTACAAACCACAGGGGCAATTCCCTCAGGACAACAGAGGAATTCCTCAGAGCTCTCCTGGTCAAAAGGGTCAAGGGTCAATGTGGCAATGTACGACCTTCTATTTACTGCTGTCCTTCTCTTTGCAGAACATGCTTCTCAAGTAGGCTGCTATTGTCTACAGCTGCATAGCAATGTTTGTGATGGGGTCAAGTCACAATCAAGGCTATTGACAGTCGAGAGAGAGTGAGAAAACACTAGTATTGTAGCTAATTCAAGTAAACAATCACGGCCACCATCCCACAGAAAAATCCAGGGGGGAAAAACGGACCTTATATGTGCACATAAATAATTAAACATCCAAGAACACAAAACAAGCTTTAAACCTGCTCAAAGTGGACTTATGTAAGTGTCAGTTTAGTGCTGCAAGCCACAATCTGAAGTTTATTGTACATTTTGGGAACATCTGCTAAGAGCCTTATCCCAGATGCCTGTGGTCTGCATACCTATCCTCCGTCTGATAGTGTTCATAATCCCCAACACATGGCTTTGTTTGCTGTCTGCTTGTTTGCAGAAGATGAGGAGGTGCCAACAGGCATACCTTATCCACATAAGTATTTGTAACATGGCGCCTGGCCAGGTAGATGTGATTAAATTAGAGGTGTGAATCCCGCTAGTAAGCGCAGGTGACGGCAATTACACCATCGGCTGGTTACATATTCCAATGTTTCTCTGTCTTTGATATCTGAATAAACACGTATTTCGTTAACACCTCAGAGGCCTCTGACCGAGCGGTCAGGAACACAGACGACTTTATCAGTTTCATGCTGTGCTTGGGACCTCACAGTGACTCACCTATCAGTCGACTTTATCTAGGATTTCTAAGTTTGACTTTCAACTCAGCCGTTCCAATTGGCTTAAAATACTGAATATCACAGAACATCAGCAGACGCTCTTACTCACAATATCTGTCAGACCACAAAAGGCCACAGGGGGGTTAGTTTTGCAAGTTTTGCTGTTTATTTTGAACAAGATCCTCGCTTTCACTGCTGATGCTGCTGCTGATTTAAGATGTCCTCCTACAAAACATTAACGCAAAAGCATCCTGAACATGATAAACATGCAACATTGATGATTTGCCACATAAAGCTCGGTTTCTAACATTAACTAGCAGATGATTGATTGATTCTGCAGTGTTCCACTGGGTATGATACTGGGTATGAACTATCATTGGTCCAAAATCTTTGTACACATAAATAAATATTTAATATCAGCATATTAAAATGATTTCAGAAGGAAATACCTGCTGAACATTTGCAATAATGGGAATACATTCCATTTTAAATATTAAAAATAGAAAATAGTTATTTAAAAATTGAAATAATATTTTACAATACTGTTTTTACTGTAAGAAATGCAGCCTGTGAGCAAATACATTCAAATGTTTAAAATATTCAGACCCCAAACTTTTAAACTGTAATATATAGCATTAATATTTAATGACATTTATTGTAGATGTTTTACCAGTACCAAGGTTTATTTATGAGGACTCTTAAAAGGGTGAAATGGACATATTTTTCCTGCCAGCTGCCTTTGACTAGTGAAAGGGACTTTTTTGGGACTGTGCCAATAAGCGTTGTCCTTGTCCTGCGGTTCTCGAATGATAAGTCACATTAGTTACGGCTCAGGTGACTAATTCAAAATGAGCTCAGATCTGAGCAACTGCCATTGAGATAAATGGGAATGCTAGCATATATAGTTCTTTTCCAAATATTATAGACGTCCTTGGGTGTTACAAAAATCAGAAGAGTCATCAGAAACAACTCAAACAACGACAAAAGCACTTTTCAGAGCGATATGTTATCAGAGTAGAACATGAGGAAACTCAACCCCCTCAACAAAACCAGTCACTCATCAGCATTAAAAAGGAAGCCATAATTAGCAACATTATCCCAGGGTTTGTTTGCTATCAGATTCTTGGACACAAGAAAAGGTCTACTTAACTAATTGAGCTCAGATTCCTGAAATTCCTGGTGCTGACTTGTGCCTCTGTGCCATGGCTTATAACGCATGACTTGTCACAACTTTAAGACAGTGCTAATCTGACACTTTATAGGATAGAGGAGCGTAATCAACAGAGCTTGTGGCAGTCACGGCCGGCGAGAACTGTTTTAGTACAGGTCGCACCGCTGCCACTACTGATGAAGATCATCACTACTACTGAGCATCCGGAGGCTCTACGAGAGTCAGCGAACCCGAGTTGAACATTCAAAATGCTCAGCAACGAATCTTAACTTTCATCTACGCTTCGAAATCTCGTAGATTTGCAGATGCAGAGATCTTAGCCCTGTATCGGACGACCACTATTTGCGCACTAATATAAATATGCACTAGGCTACTCAAGGCTCAATACAATATTTGAATATAATGCACAACTGTCAATAGAATTGCAGTTTACACTATGGATAGTTTCCATAGTTTGCCGGGCACAGACGTGTACCCAGATGAGCCATATGGCTGCTGGGTATCAGTTCTATAAAACTATTTATAACCCAGAAATCTTGCGCTTGCAAGTGCTTCCCTCCAGTAAGGACTCAGACAGAGACATCATCGGCAAGCAGGAAGCACCAGGTTGACTTCCTCCCTCTGCTCCTCCATACATTCATGTCATCCTGTTTGGGTGAACAGTCTCTTGTATTTAGGAGCCCAGCTGGGCCACACGAACTAACAACAGCTGGACTGGCAGTAAAGACATCAGAAGGGGCACGGATCCCAACCCAACACAGGAAACGGATCCTCGGACCGGTCATATGCGAACACTGAGGCTCTTACATTTAGAAACTGAAAAGTTAATTGAATCACAAGCCTTTACTTTTTTGCCCCTGAGCAAGACATGCAACCCTCAGGTTGCTTCAGGGAAACTTTCCTTGCAATTGTGTTACTATCTTGATGGGTTAAAATGTCTGTTAAATGGGACGTTGCTATAAAGGATTTACTATTTACTATATTGGGCTCTGCTGCAGACAAATACATTATGTTTGGTGCAACAAAAGCTTGCTTTCTTTTTGCATTCAGATGAATAATAATAATAAAATACAAATTCATAAATAAAAAAATTGCCACCTATATGCTTTATAAATATTTGCACTACAGAACTTTTTTTTTAGGATAATTTTTTTACTGGGTGGCAACTGCAAGCATTAAATTGATCAAAAGTGACAGTAAATATTTTAATGTTACAATTTTTTTTTGCATACATTTCAAATAAGCACTGTTGTTTTGAACGTTCTGTTCATCAAAGAAAGATTTTTTTTTACCATGGTTTCCACAAAAATATTAAGCAGCACAACTGTTCTAAATATTAATATTAATAAGAAATGTCACCAAAATCAGCATATTAGAATGATCATGAGACAGACACTCAAGACTGGAGTAATGGCTGCTGAAAATTCAGCTTTGTATTACAGGAATAAATTACAATTCAAAATATTAAAAGATAATATCACTGTGTTTGTTTAAATAAATGCAGTATTGGTGAGCATAAGAAACAAATTTTCCTATTTCTTGCACTATTTTATGGAGTCCCACTTAAAAATAATAACATTTAAAACTGCTTTTTTACATAATAAAACAAATAAACTTTAAATAAGCAAATACATTTAATTCATGGTTTAATGAAATAATAAATTATCTTTACATGCAACTTTTAACATGCAAAAAAGCATTTGCCAACTGCTTTTCTTTATCAATTTGTCAATAAAATAAAATAAAATACGATTGGACAGTTTACTCATGGGAGCAACTAATGAAGTTTTGACTCAATTTCTAAGACACACTCCTCCCCCAAGTGCCACTTGAAGAAGATGTAAGACGGACTTTCACAGTTTTACAAATCATGTCATCATTAAAGTGGAAGTTTTTAATATGTGCTGGATATAATGTTTTTCTAACCCTGACTCTTAATCCTTCACACGTTTTGTCATCTCCGATTTAAAATTCAAAATGTAACAGAAAAGATTGGGCCTAAAAAGGACTCTTATGGGAATCTCTAGTTCTGCCAGACATTTTTGAAATTACAGCCTGGTTTATTCCTTTGAAGCGATGACATTTCCCTTTGTAATATCTGCTTGAGAGTCCTTGTGGAATTCCACAGATAAACAAATGCAAAAAGAGCCACTCAGGGAGCAACAAAGGCACAGTCCTGAAACCTTACAGTCTAATAAAGTTATCTGGGAATCTTACATAAATATCTAAACAAATTCATGAGGCAATTATCAGTCTCCCTAGAGAGTGTGGCAGCCAGTGATGTTTGGCATGACAGTGTGTGCTGACAAAAGAACATAAAGACCACCTAGCATGCCAGCCATAGGTTAAAAGGCTTTTGATACTGATCTCAAGCACAGCCTTGTTTTTCACACAGAGGACCTTGAAAAAAGTCAGAGATGCTGAATGACAAAGTGGTTTCCTCTCCCTTTCACCTGATGCACCACCGTCCGCTTGGCTTCACCTGCGTCAACACATCTTGACGAGAGGCCGTCAGGTGCATCTGCAGGGACTAATTTGATTGGTCCCGCTTCACTTAATGCTTCCAGATCAGATAACATCAGACGCACCGCTAGGGAGATGAAACCCTCTGAGACTCAGCAGATGAGAGGGGCCTATGATTCTTCCCATATGCAGAGAAAGAACAATAACTAGGACAAGTGAACCCATCCTTTTTTCAGAAAACCCAAAAGAGTGTCTTTTACTTAAATCTTTAACTGCCACGGCCGGCTCGACGTCATCAATTGGCAGCTTCCTCACAAAGCCACTGCACTCCGGGAGCTTAACAGGCCAATATGATTATGAAGGATTGTTCTAAAACTGGTTTAATAACTGTAAGGCTGCTTACCCCTCATTGGCATGTTTGTAAAACCTCCCCAGTTGCTTTGATCATGTTAAATTTATCCCAGGATCAAGAGGTTTTGGAACAGGGACAACGCGCTGGTGTGGAATGTGAGAAATGCACACACACAAAAAATTAATAACGTGGTTTACTAATGCTAAACTAGTTTTGAAACCATGCAGGAAGGTTGGAATATGAACGGGTTTATGATGGTCTATTCTCTAATCCAGGCAAGCTATGTCATGATCTGATGCTAATCAGAGCAAGAAAACACTTGTCAAGTATGCCAAATCACTATCTGGAGATTTCAAACACTTTCTGTATTTACTTTTTTACTTACTTTACATATTTTATCTGTGCAGGGTCAGTGAGGCTGCAGGAGGGGTGTCACTAGGACACATGCTCTGGGGCGAGCGGGATTGTATGCTGATGAGCACAACCCGGTCTTATAAAAAAACAAGTGTTTGAAAGTTACAGGGGGGTTTACCGGCTAGATTGCCCTGAAGACCTAAAAAAATCCCACCGCTCACATGAGCCGCTGCTGTTTTTATGAGGCAGAGCTTATTAAAGGAAATGGCACATGACCAGGAAATACACTAGTTTAAGTTAGAGCTTGTTTGAATTACTAAAAAGGCAGTAAAAGTGACAGACTCTTGTTTCTCGATTTAAGAGTGCTCACGCTTCAGAGTCATCTCTAAAAACTGCAGACCAGAAAAAGACAATGGATAAGATCACCCAGTAAACTGTGAAACAGTCATTTAAAACAGTGATTCCCAACTTGAGGTATGAATAAGGTGGCACATAATATCAATATGGGTTAGCTTAAAACCAATAAAACTATAAGAATATGGAATTAGATAACTAATTATGATTTATATGATTTTCAACTCCTTTTTAAAGAAAGAAAACAATATGTCTAGGCTAATGCATGATGTATGGAAGTTGTAGAAATGCATGTGGATGACACTCAAAATAAGTGCTACTTGGAGTTGTGTTTAAAAGTGACTTTAATTAAATTAATGTTGGAAAGCGAGCCTTATTGGTCGGGCTGAGCTAAAAAAAAATGTTGGGAAACACCAAGTTAAAACACCCACTGGAGTAAAAACATCCGCGTCCTTGCAAAGCATCAGTAACAAAACCCCCCATGAAGTACCGCTACAAAACAGTCCCCCGTGCATTGTTTTGTTATTTATGAAATGTGACTAAAAAATAACCTAGCCAACACTATTTGTTTTAGAAAGGCTGCCTGGTTCACGTATTCTCCCTCTTCCTCTTTCTTGACGACAGTAGGCTACAAGTGACTTAAACGCAGCTTGACAGCTTCACCGGTGCCCGTTATCTCCAGTTTATGAGCCTGTAAACGAGACTGTAACAATAACCACGCGACTGCAACATGTAACCAGGCACATGGGTGCTCAAACTGCAACACTCAAAAGAGTTTGGATTAAACTCTGTACTCACCGACTGCAGAAATGCCAAATTTCTCACGTAATCCCGTTCGGTGTTCAATATCTCATTTAAAACGCACAGTCTCAGACGAAACTGACGGCCCGAGTCCTTGCTGCTTACATCCCCGTTTTCATGTTGACTGTCCTCCTCGCTCATTTTTAAAACCGCTTTGAGAGAAGCGCTTCCAAACAAACAAAAATATATAAGCCAGTTGTTTGAAAACTGAGGTGAAGATGTGGTAATTAATCCATTTAATCCGTCGCGCGCTGCTCGCAACCTCGCGACAGGATGCGGCAGGAGAAAATGTTATATTGAAACTGAAGAAACTTCTGTTATAGTAGCAACGCGCAACATCGAAGTCAATCGCAGAACAATTTGCACCTCATTAAAAACACTTTCTGTTTAAAAGGTAAATCAGAGAAGTAGCCCACCGGGTGCCTGCTGCAGTAGGCTATAAATGAAGAAAGTGGCCAGAGGAGCCAAATGATGTGGAAACAGGGAGTGCACGTGAAACGTCAATATAGGCTAACCATAAAATCACTGGCAAAACCGTGCAGTAAACGCCGAAGTAGCGAGTTCACGAGAGCTCAGTGTGCACTACACGAAAAGTGAGACGCTTGTTGTGAGAGCTGTAGAGAGAGAACTGAGTCTGCCGCTGAGGGACCGTCTGCAAGTTGCAGCGCTTGAACAATCACGTCTTCAGTTTCAATGAACTGATCCCTTCCGATCTTTAGATGTGTGGTTATGAGAATACAGTTCATTTTTATCTCTGGCTCCATCCTCCATGTCTGAATTATTTAGCTACTTAAAAGTTTTTACAAATTTTAAATGATTAGCACTTTTTGGGATTGTTAAAATTATGTTCACTAACATGAGATGAAGACTACACATCATCTTCAAAAAGCAGTTAAATTCTACATGGAGCGGGTCGCCTCTTCATGGGTACCGCCATGTTGATATCAAATGACTAGCAGGTACCAGCACGAAACACCAACATCAAATGAAAGAGTTAGGAATTATTCCAACTGTTGTAGTATGAGACAAACAAACAGCTTTGGCGTGAAACCACAGCAGTTCCTAAACAAACTTCTTGCATCCAGACCAACAGGTGTCAGTATAAAATCGAAATCCACTGGTAGGCCTACTATGAGGACAAATAAGAGCCAGCTAGGGCTGCATAGCATTCGCATAAATTGCATACTTCCCTACTATTTAGTAGGCGGAAAACAGTAGGCTATGTGACAAAAAAAGTATAAAGAGTAGGGGAAAAGTAGATAAGTGTGCCTACGATTGGACACTTTAATATCCCATGAGGCCACAGGAGAGGATTTGTGAATGTGACGCGACACAACTGATGCTGGTTGGTCACGCAATAACGGCAAATTGGCGAATGTAGTATGTCCAGATTACATACACACATTCATTTAGTATACTTTTTTTTAGCAGCCATGGAGTGCTTATTCAAAATAAGTACCTACTCAAGACATGTATGTTAAGTCACCATGAAATCAAAATTGGCAGTTTTTTTTATGGGATATTGCAGTATTTATTATAAGTGATTTATCTGTAACCCTTATTTATTTTTATTCATATGCCCTCATTATATTTAATCAAAACAACTTCCCCTCCCTCTTACAGATCTTCTCTGATTATGTGTTTACTGGCATGAGGGTGGGTCAACCTGTCACTCACATGAGATCACAGCAGTAGCCAACCACATGATTCAACCATCCAATCAATTCCCAAAAGACAAAACCAAGTCCCGCCCTAGATTTTTTCTTATTCAAGAAGCCATGTCCCTATGATATGTCACAATTGGCAAGAAAAGACTATCGCAACTTCCATTTCGTGCCGACTTCAAGGCTGCCTTCAAATATGTAAACTTGTATAGTAAGCAAAAAACAGTAGTTGAAAAGAGTATATCACAATATTCATAAAATAGTAGGCAAAAAGTACCCGGATGATCTAGATTCTAAAGTGTGCATCCAATGGACACTTTACTACCCCATAGGGTCAGAGGGAGTTGGAGGAGTTGTGAATGGCTGTGTAGCGATGCAACTGATGATGGAACTATAGGTCACATACAATGAAAACATGACAAATGTCAATATTACTTTCATACTACACACATATTGTAGTATCTAGAATGTGTTATTTTGACAGTTGCGAAGCACTTATTCAAAAGAAGTATGCCTACGTACTTAGACAGCATGCAATTTCGGACGCAGCTCAAAGCACTGCTAAACAAAAATGTAGCCTAGTGCACATTTATTAATACATTTTTAAATGTGGACATGAACACTAATATCTGTTTCATTTAATCATTGGTGTTGGAACCCGTGTCCATCTTAGCAAATACATTTTTAATGTCCAAGAAAATGCAATAAAACATGTTTCATTGTCTGCATGGAATGTGGCATCCCTGCCGTTTAAAGGGAGTTCACACACAAAAAAAAAATTCTGTCATTATTTACTCACCCTCATGTCATTTCACACCTGTAAAAATTGGTATTTTGAGAGTTTCTTTTCTCTAGAATGGAAGTAAATGGTCACCAAAACTGTGTTTACAAAGATTCTTCAAAATGTCCTATTTTCTTTTGTGTTTTGCAGAAGGAAGAAAGTCATACAGGTTTGGAATGACATGAGGGTGAGTAAATGAGATTGTTTGTTCTGATGCACAGAGACTGTCAAGGCTTTGTTTGTACAGTCTGTGCCCTTGAGGTGATGCTTCCTCAGCATGACAAACAGCCATCAGAGCTTATCCACATCCTGTTTACACCATCACAAAAGACTAAAACCAAGAGTAGCCTAGCCTACAGTTCTCTATCTCTCACATAACATTTGGCCACCCGACCAGACCAAACCACCAGACTCTACCAAATGAATGGGCAAAACGTAAAGGGTAAGAATGACTCGTTGGCCTGGTTTGAATGACTATTACCCCGCAGGAGTCTTCCAGCTCTAGGCATTTCATAGCTGTCTGACATTTGAGAGGTGTCAATAACCGCTGGTTCTGCTTTACTTGGCGTGAGTAGCCTATAGCCTACTGCCCACAGCATTCAACATAGTCGCCGTTGCTTGCCACTCTTTCACATGACTAAATATAATTGTTTCACAGTAACTTAAAATAATATAAGTGACACCCAGATAGGCCTAATATAATCAACAGTTTACTTATTTTACTACAACTAACGTTACACACTATTTACCGGTACGGTAGTCACACTGCATAACTTACGTTCTGTGAGACCAAGCGCCATCTTGTGGCAACTGGCAAGATGGAATACAAACGTTGTAAGTAAATAAATACAAATAAAAAATTAAACGAAAACAAATAAATAGATGTTTTAGTCGACAGTTGTAGCCTAAATATCTTTTAAGCAAGCACTTTCCTCCGTTATTTCAAGCCCACGTGAAAGACAAAACTGTTGAACAGAGAGTTATGACTTTATAAAAAGAATGCAAAATAGACTTTTAAAGGTCGAGATATTTTTTTTATAGTTTATCACATCTTTTGAACACACCAACGAAGGTAAGACAACTATTTTTGTTTTAAACGATAACTGAAACCATCATAATAAGTGTGAAATGCCAGTTTTGAACTGATAGGTGATTCCCCATTGAAAATGGTTTAGTTGCTTAAAATTCAGGTTTAATTAAAACAATTTTAATTTAATGAAAAACAATAAATAATAAATAAACAAATGAATTAATTTGGACAGTTAACTTTAAATAATTGGACAGTAACTTAATCATCTAATTTAGGCGTGCAAAGGATATGTATATTTAAAAATATATAGGCCTATATATTATATATATATATTTTTTTTAAATTAAATAAGGTGTTGACTTAATTCAGGTGAGATAATTATATGTGTATAAAAATAAATATATAAAAGTATTACAATTAATTTTAAAATTAAATAGAATAATTTATAGTTCACTTCAAAATGAAAATTCTGTCAAATAGAATAATTTATTAAAGGAATAGTTCACTTCAAAAAGAAAATTCTGTCATCCTTTACTCACCCTCAAGAATTTCTTTCTTCTGCTGAACACAAAAGAAGGTATTTTGAAGAGTATCGGTAACCAGACAGTTGATGGACCCCACTGACTTCTATAGTAGGAAAAAAAAATACTATGGTGTCCATCAACTGTTTGGTTACCGATATTCTTCAAAATACCTTCTTTTGTGTTCAGCAGAAGAAAGAAATTCATACAGGTTTGAAACAACTTGAGGGTGAGTAAAGGATGACAGAATTTTCATTTTGAAGTGAACTAATCCTTTAATAAACATGGTCGTATTGATTCTCATTCTGAACATCTTCTGCTCCTCTTCTATGTCTCAAGTTACAATGGCTGACTCAGCACTTTGTCTGGTGTTGCTGTACTGCACACTCCTGCACTCCCCCAGCTGGTGTAGCAATTTAACCAAAGCCGACCTGGAAGAACTGGAGAAGATCAACACCTGGGTCATCAAACGCAGCTTTCCCTGCAGTGCCACCTGTGGGCTTGGCCTCCGTACACAAGAGCTCTGCCCTATCAGGGAGACCGGAAACATCTCCAGCCCTTCCTGCAAGCTGAGGACCATCCGCTGCCTGGACACCTGGCAGTGTGGACTGAAGACCCAAACAGCAACTGTCGGTCAGCGTCTGGTGCTTGACTGCTTAGAGGAAGTGATGGAAGCCATGGGCCGCTTTGCCTTTGTGGTGTCTTGGCGCTTCGCCGGTGGAGTCATCACCTCTGATGACTCATTATTCACCCGCTATGAAGCCCTCAGCCTGGACAAGGTGGTGCTTGATCCTCTCAGAGTAGAGGATTCTGGGACATACCGCTGTGACGTACTGGACACCGACAAACGAAGAGTGAAGAGAATGTATAAAGGGGTAAAGGTGTTATCTCCCAAAGAACTGAGTTTAGACTTTAGCAAAGGTCTGATTCAGTGGGAAAACCCTGTGAGGCTGTTTTCTAACATCACTACCACAAGAAACATGTATCCCAGCAGGACTGTCCGAAACATGGCGTTGATAAGCATGTCCATATCTGCTGTAATGGCGGCGGTCATCTTTCTACTCTTGTGGGGTTTATACTGGATAAGACCCAGAACAGCTCAACTTTCCCAGGACAACATTTGAATAATTAAAAAGTCAAATTAATTCCCAATTTCATTTTTCAATCATTTTACTAAGTCACTGATTAAAAGATGTGTTAAAAATGAATTTGACCATGTCACGAACGCGTGGGATTGAAAAACATGTTCAAACTATGGTGTACTATTTATAGAGCAGAGCTGTTAATGAACTGCTTAAAAAGGATTTGCATCCACTTTTGTGTTCAAACAGATCACTTCATCGACCGTGGGACCAGTGGTCAAAGGTTCCTAATTTGGTCATTTATAATAAGTTACTTAACTTGTTCTTACAGCAGAGAAACACATACATTACTCTTTTTTATTTATTTAATTTGAATAAGAACAAAAGATAATTTACATACAAGAGTACATATAACCAAATATATCAAGGGTAAAAAAACATTTTTTTTGAAAAAAGGCATTTTACAGAAAAATCTTATACCTGTCAAACAACTGTGTAGTTTTCCTAGCTTTTAGGTTTTTTTACTTTTGGATATTGTTTCTAAATATATTTTAACATCAATTAAAAAAAATTTAAAATTTGGTATTTTTCCATTCCATTTGACTTTATGAATATAGTAACGGCAAAAACATATACATTACAGCAGTGGTTGATGATTACAGCAGTGGTTGATTCCGAGGCCCCCATTGGTTGAGACAAAAATAATTAAATAGTCAAAAATAACCATGACGATTTTCATAATTACATCAATTTTGAGAAGTTTATATATTTTTAATAAAATTATTATTTTTATATACAATATATATGTGTTTATGTTATACATTTAACGTTTCCATAGTGATAGCGTTAAACATTTTTTAAGTTGATTATTTATATATATATATATGTGTGTGTGTGTGTGTGTGTGTGGCTTGGTTTATTATACATTGTGGGAACCTAACATTATGTGGTGGTGGTTCATAAACATGATGCTACGGAGTGCTTAAATATAGATATGACTTTCAATTTAAGTTTGTGGGAAGTTTGAGATCTTAGGAAAGTAAGCAAAGTTATTATTCACATCTGCAGCCCAAACATGTAGGACGAGCTACATGCTGAAGTTTAATACCTAGGGTTAGGAGTTAAAAAAAATACCAATCCCCAATAGAGGGGAAAAAAAGGTCTAAGCAAGCACCACTAATAAGGGGGAAAAGGAGGAACAGAAGAGTCTCACACACAAGTAAATGAACTGGTGTTTTATTCAGGACGTTTTACAGGTCAAAGTGTGCCCACACCTCAAAAACAAACTCTCTATCAGACAAATAAACCAGTGAAAGGTGCTCTGTGAGCGTAGGAAAAATCCACAAACACTCTACAACTCAAATTTAAGGCAGGGAGAGGACAAACGCCCGCCTCCCACAGCAGAATGTGACATCAGTGAAACCAGGAGCCGTGTTCACAAACCCTTCCGAGGCAGGAATGCTGCTCCTTGATCAGCTTTGCATTTGATACGCATTTATGATCTGGATAAACAGCAATAAATCCATGATCTCCTGCACAGATAGTTTGTGAGCACTAGCGCCAGTTTGAATAAACTCCTTTATACACATTGGTGTAATTATTTCTTTAGCTCTAAGCAAGTAAATATAGACGCCAAAAATCTTAAGACTAGTCTACATCTGGTTAGGTGTGAAAAAAGTTGCTAAAAGAAATACAGACTCTCTTACAGGCAAACAACAGAACAGTCATTCAGTGTGTATATAACTTGACGTGTGTGTGTGTACTTTAAATATACATGACATTACAACTAGCAAAAGGTGCATTGTTCATCTTCAAGAAAAGAAAAAAAAAACGTGTCCTTTTTCCTGATTCAAAGCGAACGTCCTCATTCTAGGACAAGGATGCAAGCAAGAAACCTACAGAAAAAACAAGTGAGAATTTAAAACACACTCTCTTTATGATCATGATCATTTTCAGCATGTGAGATACAGCAACAAGAGATACAAAGCAGTCCAGCCTGTGTTCTGCTTCTTAAAGACAGTGTATAATTCCACCAAGCCATCATTCATAAGCAATAACCATGAAATCACCCCTACATATTCTTGATACTAGAAAAAGGGGAACAAATAAAGCAGCATGAAACTTCACAAACTCATTCATAGCTCTTCGACTTGTCCACCACACGTGAAAACATGCAACAGAACGACCCTCAGACAGCATGAACAATCTCCAGCCATAATTATTATATTTAAAAATAATAATAATAATAATATACATCCAGACCAAAGACGGTCCCAAATTGCTCTAAGGATTAAAAAACGCACCATTCGAACATGATTTCATGCTACTTTCCATATCACTAGTAGCATTGTGGGATACAGTAATGTTATTTGAGATATTACTCTAGGAGTATATTGTGCTCAGCTCAACATCTATCAACAAGCAATTCCACATACAAAACTTTTGTCATGCTGTGCGCAGCATGAAATCTAGTCACCAAATCATTCGCTCAAGCATTTAGGTGAATCTCAGGTCATTCTCGAGCAGTCGATTCTAAATGAATGCAACTTCTAGAAGCCTCTTTTAATCTTCAAGATACATTCAATTTGGTCACAGGAAGACGACATAGGGGTCCTGATTGTAGAAATACAATTCAGTCATTCACTGTCTGCGAATTTCACACACTTCTGAAAATCATTCTTGCACTCTTGTTTGATTTGTACAAAGTCAGCCATCACTAGCAACATGCTGATACAAGCAGCTTCAATAATGCATACTGACAGACCATATGGAATTCATATTTTGCTACAAGTTGCTAGCTGCTCAAGACAAAGTATAAGCTTGCTAATTAATGCTGTATGAAAGCCAAAGCATCCATGACCAAACAACATCGAGATTCAAGCCCATAAAGAAGATTAAAAGTGGCATCTCTTTGGTAGTATAACATTTTTTTGCATTGAACATTTCATCGCCACAAAACGGAAGACTCGATCAAATTCAAATCCCTGAATAGTTTTGCTATTGTTCTCAAGATGCAAGAAATGTGGCGTTGTTCCCCAAACTTCAGCAATGAGCCCCTTTATTAAGAAAAACAATTGCATTACCACCAAGCAACTTCTGAATCAGCCAGTGGCTGAAACTACCCATTATATAAACAAATGCTGGTCCATAGAGATTGCTTGGTTATTGACATGAGCTGGTGAAGTTTCCTGATATGCAGTTGATGAATAATTTGGTTTAATTGGCAAATGCATTCATGATGTTTCTGCTGGTATAAGAAGGATCCGAGCGCAAGGCAACATCTGCAGCTTTGGGGGGTTCGTATAAATCACATTCAGGTCCGACTGACTATGAAGCCCCGTGTTTTGCCATTGTCACTGAGATCTTGGATGATGAGCGTAACGAGAAGGAATTTCCATGAAACAGAGGAAAGTATTGTCTTTAAAAGAATGGATTTTCACACAAAAACCCATCTCGATTAAAACTAGGGAAGATGTGTACAGCAGATGTGGACACGAAAAAAGGCTGAGACGGGGATTTTACCACAAACGCTAGTTCTTTGAAACGGTAAATCGACGATCCACCAGTGCTAATGCAGTTCAAATCAATTATGGTTGCAGGAGATCTAACTAGCTTCCGTTCAAGCCCTTTTTTTTTCTTCTTTTTTTTTTACCAGTGTCAGTGTACTAAAATATCCCCATTCCTAAATGTACAAAATCTGGCAACCTGCAAGATGATTGCCTCAAATCCTTGAGAAGGAAAAAAGGAAAAGGGTGAAGTGAGGACATTTAGAGTGTTCGAGGAAAAGAAGCCCTTAGGTATGACTCTGAACGTGTCCTTCTATGGATTGAGTGCGGGTGGAGTCCACATCCATTAATGAGTCATGGTCGACTGAATCAAAACAGGAAACGGATGATGCAAGATCCTTCAGATGCGAGGAGGAGCGATGGAGAACGTCTCCTTATAGAAAAACAACCACTGCAAAAGAGCAGCATCAAGTCCCATCGAGGCCTATCTTTTCCCGGTTTTCATGTACGATGGGATGCCTCCTCGTGCGGTCAGCCCCTCAAAGCGCTTGTAGGTGTAGTTGATGAACACCCAGTCTTTACTCTTTAGATCTGCCTCGGTGTGGTTGGACACAGGAGGGGCTTGAGAGAGAGAGAGAGAGAATAGAGGAAGTTAGGGAGTAAAGTTATTATATAGTTTTGAAACACAGAACCCATAAAATGTCATGTTTTTCAGTAAGCATATATAAAGTGACTAAAAATTTACCTGTAGGCTGAAGGATGTCTGATTCAGGGAACTCGTCAAAGTTTGAGGTGTCGTCAATGCTTTTGATCTCAATTGGAATAGCTGCTGGTCTCTCCCTAGAGGAAAAAAATTATAATCGGCTGTGTTCAGAATTGTATATTTATTAAAAAAGAAAATAATACAGTTAATACCTAAGATGCACTAAACATTTTTTTGCAATATAATATAAAAGATTTCTATTTCAAATAAATCCTGTTGTTTTAACTCCCTACTTAAAGAATCCTGGGGAAAAAATTATCATGGTTTCCACAAAAATATTAAGCAGCACAACTGTTCTAAACATTGATAATAATAAGAAATGTTTCTTGAGCAGGAAATCAGCATATTAGAATGATTTCGAAAGGAACACGTGATTCTGAAGACTGAAGTAATGATGCTGAAAATTTGTATTCACAGTAAAATTACATTTTAAAATATATTAAAATGGAAAAGTTATTTTAAAATAAATAATATTTCACAGTATTGTAGTTTTATTTCAAAATATTACTGTTTTTACTTTTGATCGAATAAATACAGCCTTGGTGAGCATAAGAGACTTAAAAACGTTTTTTTTTTTTATCTTACTAACCTCAAATTTCCTAACAGTATTGTAAAATGAGCATGGTATGCAAATCAAAGGCATAGAATACACATATAACCTAGAAATGCAAATAAAAAGTGCACACTGCGTGAACCAGAAGCAATAAACTAAAAGTAATACAAACTGTTTTTTTTGTTCTGATTATTTGACCAAACAGTCAAAAATATATATAACTGGACACCACTTGCTGAATTCTAACATGCAATATAGAAAGTACATACTGCGCAGTGTATGTTTACATTCAAAGCTCAAAGACAATTAAATCATGAAGACCTATATTATGCAAAATACACTGATCATTATAACAGTAAACTCATTTCATTATTCAATACCAGTTTAATCTGTGTTTGTCTACGTGAGATGACAGTATACCTGATATGGTCATAGTCCACCCCCTCAAAGAAAGAGTTAGTCTTGATCTCCTCCACTCCAGTGGCTCCAATCCTGAGCTCACTCTCACAACAGAACCTAGTGGAAAACAACAGAACATCAGGTGAACTGAAGAAGAAAAAAAGATTGCTAAAAATTAACCATGTCTTAAAATGTAGGTTAGCATCATGGTTAATGAAAGCAAACTACACTAGGATGAGAGAAGAGACAGGAGTTCCAGCTAAGAGCATAAGCTATGAAAATTAAGCCCAATAAAAAGTGGAAGAAGGAAAATGATAAGCAGTGAGAGAGCTGAACCTGAGGATCATATCCTTGGCCTTCTCTGAAATTGGGACCTCGGGTGGAAAGGTCAAAGTTTCCCGCCAGTTCATCACTTTCCTGTACGTTTCCTGAGGTGTCTCAGAGCAAAATGGAGGGTAACCTGAAAAACACCCACACAAACACTTTAGCCATATAAACAAAATAAAAAAAAACACTTTATTTACAAAGCAAAAATCAACTCACCTATCAGCATTTCATACATAATGACACCCAAACTCCACCAATCACAGAGCTTGTTATACCCATTTTGCATAAAGACTTCTGGGGCGATGTAGTCAGGTGTTCCAACAGTGGAAAAGGCCTGAAAAAGACCCCTTTAATTCAGACAAACTTCCTCGTCTACTATTCTACTTATTGACCCCGCACAAAAAAAGTTGTGAGGTAGAGAATAGAATGAATTACACAAGACTGCATCATAACCCTCACACACTACTTTTACAATCATCAACTGCCATATTAAGAACACACTAATTTCACAATAACTCTTGCAAAGGCTCTTCATGCAACACTGAATCAATCTGTACCCACCCACTATGTGTAGAGCAGTATTGGGTCAAGAGGAAACCCTTACCAACTGTCTCCTGTTTCGCTTCCATGTTTCTGCTTTCCTCTTTGAGTTCATGTTCTGGAACGCTTTTAAATGATGAAGACAAAAAAAAAAGTCCAAAGTTACTGCCACAGAATCCGCCAAACAATCTCTTCATTACTTCATAATATACACTACTGTGTAGGGTCAGTAAATTATTAATAATTTTATTTAGCAAGAATGTATTAAATTTATAACAATGTAAAGACATTTAAAGTGTTACAAAAGATTTCAAATTCTAAATTACTTTGTCAAACTAAAGGCTGAAGTAATGAGTGCTGAAAATTCAGCTTTGCCACCACAAGAATGAATTACATTATATTAAAAGTTTTTTTAGATGTTAATATTTCAATATTAACTGTATTTTTAATCGAATAAATTCAGCCTTGGTGAGGGTGAGAGACAAAAACATTTAAAAACGTACTGACCCCAAACTTTTGAACAGTAGCGTATTATGTTAAATACATTTTACTAAGAACAGCATGATGCAATAATACATGAATGTAATGTGGTATATGAAATCTTTAGGATTAATACCAGAAGAGATGTTTGTCTGCTTACTGAAGTCGCTGGGAAGGCTATGATTGAGGTTTCTGTAGAACTCTGTGCGGTGAGCTTTCTTCAGACCAGTGCATAAGCCAAAATCAGACAACTTTACATGGCCCTGAAAGAGCAAAATCAGAATTACTCACTTGATCAAGACCACGTGACCCTGCGAGGCTGTTAGATTGAACTTGCCTATAGGGAGGTCACAATTTTGACTATTGAAATTGATAGAAGCAAATGTAGCTGCCTATATTTTCTGAATAATGTGATGCTTCAAAAACTATTTATTTTGCAAAAAATTATAAATGTAATATCTAATTTCATGAAATAATCTGTGTGTGCGTTTTCTTACTCTTGAGTCCAGCAGCAGGTTGTCTGGTTTGATGTCTCTGTGGATGAAGCCTAGCTGGTGAATGGAGTCAATAGCCAGTACAGTCTCAGCAATATAAAACTGTGTGGCCTCCTCCGTTAAAGTGTCTTTCTTCATCAATAGAGTCATCATATCACCTGGGCAAACACGCACACACACACACGTCAAATTTGGTGCCATCATCTCGATTGTAATGGTCCTCTGAAATGAACCGAGATCAACCCACGCTCACCTCCAGGCAGAAACTCCATGATGAGGTAGAGGTTCATCTTATCCTGAAAGCTATAAAACATCTTGACTACCCACAGACTGTCTGCCTCTACAAGGATGTCCCTTTCTGCTCGAATATGACCAACCTTGAACAGAAAACAGACAGAGACCTGTTAACAAGACAAAGAAACTTCAATGTCATATGTGAATATGTGACTCCAGTGAAAACTCACCTGCTCCTTCTCAAGCATATCAGCCTTGCGCAAGATTTTCATGGCATAAACGTGTCCCGTGTCCTTCTTCTGAACTAGCCGCACCTAGAGAGAGAAAGTGCGTTTTAAATGTGCTAGAATATCACAAAATACACTACAGTTCAAAAGTTTGTACGATTTCTGAAAGTGGTCTCTCAGCCTCATTAAGGCTGCATCTATTTGATTCAAAATACAGTAAAACCAATAATATTGTGAAATAATATTACAAATTTAGAAAATTCTGTTTCAATATATCGTAAAATGTAATTTATTCCTGTGATGGAAAAACTGAATTTTCATCATCATTACTCTTACATGATCCTTCAGAAATCATTCTAATATGCCGATTTGCTGCTCAAGAATCTTTTTACTAATCAATGTTGAAAACCGATGCACTGCTTAATATGTTTGTGGAAACCATGATCATTTTTTTCAGGATTCTTTGATAAATAGAAAGCTCAAAAGAACATTCTTTTGTAAAAAAATATTTTGAATTGCTATAACAGAAAGAAACTCATACCTCTCCGAAAGCTCCACGGCCAATCACTTTGAGCGACTCAAAGTCCTCTAATCCAAGCCGTGTTCGTTTAAGACGAAGAAACTCTGTCTCTTTCCTAGCATGCTCAGACCGCCGGAGACGCTTCTGCGGGACCATAAAAAGTAGACATTAAATCAACCGATCACATGAAATTACATTCTCTGAGTGTTTAAAGGGTTAGTTCACCCAAAAATGAAAATTCTGTCAGTAATTACTCACCCTCATGTTGTTCCAACCCCGTAAGACTTCCGTTTTTCTTCGGAACACAAATTAAGATATTTTTTATTAAATCTGAGAGCTGGCTCACTCCTGACCCAGAAAAGTTAGTAAAAACATTGTTAAAATAGTCCAAGTGACTACAGTGGCTCAACCATACGTTTATCAAGCGACGAGAATACTTTTTGTGTGCAAAAACAAAACAAAAATAACGAATTTATTCAACCATTCATGTTCTTCTCTGTGTTGTACGTCACACGCATCACACACATGACCAGCGTCGGCCAATAGTGAGCCTACCTGCTGACGTACAACCCAGAAGCACTGCGCTGTTACACTACATGAACTCACTCAGAGGCCCACAGAGAAGACCATGAATAGTTGAATAAAGTTGTTATGTTTCTCGTCGCTTGATAAACTTAAGGTTGAGCCACTGTAGTCACTTGGACTATTTTAACAATGTCTTTACTAACATTCCTGGGCCGCCAAGTTTCAATCCCATAGAAGCCTATGGAGGAGTGAGACAGCTCTCAGATTTAATCAAAAATATCTTAATTTGTGTGCCGAAGATGAACGAAAGTCTCACGGGGTTGGAACAACATGAGGATGAGTAATTACTGACAGAATTTTCATTTTTGGGTGAACTAATCCTTTAAAGTTTAAACATTTAACAAAACCACCAGTGTCTAGATCAAGACTTTTTAGAATGTAAGCAGGGCACTTTACTTTTTGTGTGTGAAAAAAAGCAGTATTTCAGAAAAGCTCACCTCTTCATCAGCTAGGCCCTCTTGATCCATGACCTTTTCCAGTTTCTGCTGCCTGTAACATATAGAGAATAGCTTTCAGACATGTGATAAAACACTAGAACCAATTGGTAGAGTTGTTTCATCAGTCCAAAGAAAGGTGTGGTCCACTAGTCTGACGTCATTTCAAGAGGGACGGAAGAGTCCGTATTAAAGGGCCCCTGGAATTTGGGAGGTTCTTAAAGAAACACAATGGGCACAAATGACAGACAGCAGTCTTGCCATATTCACCCAAACCTAAAGTATGTGAGGAATTACATGTATTTGTCCAAATGTTTAGTCAATCATTTAGACCTGCCAAACCTGTTCAACTAAGTTACAAAAAACTACATTAATAAGAGTAATGCTTAAGTCCTAAATAATTAGACCAGTATGTGGGCTACGAGTAGTTTTCGATGGAAAAATAAAGTCTATACTTAAAAATAACTTTAAAACTACAAAAAAGGTCTCCTCACCTCATTTCCCTTTCCTCATGCTGTGAAATCAGGTTGCTATAATAATTCTCCAGCGTCACTTTGGCCATGGTGACCCGTTCCTTAGTGTGGTTGCTCATCGAGGAGCAGGACGTCTGACTTGTCATCGCCATGGTTAACTGGACAAGAAAAACATGTTGCATCAGAACGGACCGTGTTTGAAGTGTTAATAGCTACAAACAAGATACAAAATAGAGTCATGGTTATCTTGTCACTTATGCGTTGTTTTCTTTTAATTTATTTTATTTACATTATTGAATTGTCCTCTAAACTCAACTTCAGATATTAGAACTTTGCATCTGGCATGGCTATATACAACATATCTCTTTGTTTAATCTTTGACATGGCTTTTCAATCTTCTAGATGTAATGGAACTCGAAATATGATTATACTTATCCTAAAATATAAGATTTTTTTAAAGAATGATCAATATATATATTTTCATGTAGACTTAATTTGTACTGTGAAAATGTTATATATACATAAGTGTAAAACATTTCAGAATTACTTTATGTATATATTTACATTATTATTTTTTCGCCACTCACTAATAGTACTGTACTGTTAGATGTAGCCTATTTATTAATGTATGTATTAAAAACAAAAACAAATTGTTTTTGTGTAAATCCAAATTGCATTATTATTTTCTTAACTTGTAGTGATTTATTTAATCACTTAATTTATTTAGTTTATGTATACTGTTTTTCTCTTAACTTTTCCATGGACCCCCAGACCCCAGTTTGAAGACTTAATCTATGACACGGGTACAGAAGGCTGCTGGTTCACATAAAAATTATTTCTTTCCATTACCAGCTTCACATGCGTGTCTTGTGCAGGTATTCAGTGAAAGGCAGCATTCAACATCAATATTTAACTTCCCAGAAAATCCACGCCTGCAAAGTCTGACTGGCCCTTTGTATTGTTGCGCCGTGGCCAAAACAAGCATAAGATACATGCTATACTTAACGCCATATTTAACATCTGACTCAACTTCCACAGCTGATGTCACTGAGACTGAGGTCTGAGATACGTGTTTGCAGACAGCAAGGGGAATTTCACTATGAATAAATCGTGTGACTAATTAAATGAAACAAAGTTGGCCAGTAATGGCAAGAGCAAGACTTAATACTATTAAACATCACGGAGAAAGACTACAGACAGAAAAGCAAACAGACTGACAATACTGTAAACAGACACACTAAAGTTTGCCATCGCTTTTAGTGGGTTTGTGCATTTAGCATTTATGCAATTTTAAAAGCAAAACTAAGGCTAATATATTCTTATTAATCGATTACTGATAATTATAAGCCTAAAGAAAGAATGAAAAGTAAAAACACAGAAACTATTATCAGCAGTGCAGTAAGACTGTCAGTCTGCTAGCAGCAGCCGCTAACGTTAACTGTCTGATCAGAGACTCATCTGCTCTCATAGCAAAGTGTGAAACGGCTAAAATCTAGTTTCATTTCTAAAAAGAACAAAAGCGACTTTGTCAAAGTTTAAACAACTAACGTAAACACAACTATTATTTACTGGTAAAAACGTTTTAGTTTGAAAAAAAATACTTGTTTGCTTACCTTCCACTCGACCTCAAACTGACTTGAGCTAGTGGACGACGACGGACATTATTTCCTTTTTCCGGGTTGGTGCTTCAGTGGGGGAAAAAAGAAACAAAACAAAAGTCCTCTTTCTGACAGCCCAGCTGTTAAAATGTAATTTATAAAATTTGACAAAATTAGCCAACCTTAATGTGATTAATTAACCTACTGAAAACTATCATCCTTTATTTTACCAATAGGCCTACACTTTTTTATACAAATACCCAATTTGGCTATGCTTGCACAGTGCACACTCACAACATAGATTTCTGTTTCATTGGAATGCAGCTAAACATTTTGAAATCCACTGCTTGGAAGGACCCATTTTTGTCACTCATCAACAGAAAGTTCTATTTAAAGAATAAAATCTAGAATAAAATCATAGAATTTTATTTAGAAGAATAAAAAATATAGAATTTTTAAAAAAGCAGGGAGAGACCAGGGTTAGTTGTAAGTTAACACAGTCAATTCCTTAAAAAAAATATTGTTAAAATCAATTTCTGATTAGATACAAATACTACATTCTTGACTACAAACATTTTTTGGTAAAATGTACAAAACTATTATAGACTTTGTATCTAAATTTAAACAGTAAAATAAGTTTGAAACGTAGGCTATAACACTTCATGAAAAAGTAACATACAAATTATAAAACCTTTGTTTTGGCTAACAACAAAATGTTATTGATAAAACAGTATAAATTAAAAACATTTAAAACACATACAAATTCCCCCAAACTTTTATTGAGTTCACTCGTTTGTCCAAAAGCTATTACAAAATATGGTGATTTTGGAATTTTAGTTTTGGAGGAGAGAATTCACAATGATATTCTGGTGGGTTTTGTATGAAGGACTGTGTTAGACACCAGTTGAACCACTGCTGTGATGATAACAACTCCGCTATTCTATTCTAACGCATCACCATCTGAGGGAGCTGTTGTACATAGAAGTCTATATGCAAGACACTGCCAAGGATGCCAACCTTTGCTAATATGCTAACTATACAACACAATTCCAGCTAGCTTTATTAATGTAACAACATAATAATAATAAAAATAATAACTGGGGTAAACTAAACAGATAATTAAATATCTAAATAATTCTGCTTCAATTTTACTAAGTTATTTTAATCTTTATTTACAGGTGAAAAGGACCAGTTTAGACTAGCGTGAATGTCCATGCTCGTTTGTTGCTGGTCAGAATGGTAGAAATGCTGACACAAATTCTTGTCAACCAGCATGGTCTTTTTGGTGAAGCTGGTTGGCCTCTTGCTGTAGTTAAGAAGCCTGGTGGGGACATCCAAACCATAACCAGCTGTGCTTGGTGACCAGATCATCTTGACAAGTTTTTACAACAGTCACAGAAGAGTGAGGTACATGATAGCTGAACATCAGTATGCTACAATGACAAATTACATCACATTTAAATATTAGATCCATGCATCTTATTATGCTAATGTATGAAGTCTGCTATTGGTGTTAATTTGTCAAGAAAGCCGTGGAGGATAATGAGGATTTGAAACTTCTTGCTATTGTTCCATGCCAGATGCAGGACATTTCTCTGCTGCCTTACAGCAGGGCTTAAAGTTGTTATTATAATAAAAAACGGCATTAGATTTATTTGAGTTGTTATTTTTAACCTTTAATAATATCAGCTGACATTGCTCTCTGTAGCCTATGTTTACTGCATTAGGTGAGATTTTCTTTCTTGAGAAAAATTAACATGGATCTGTAGCCTACCTAATATTTATTCAAAGGATCGGAATCAAATAATTGAATTGAAATAGGAAAATTTGTATCAAGCAATAATAAAAGCAGTAGCCTACCAGTCATTACACAAAATGTTTTGACATTCACAGTTATTGTGATGCAAGTTTTTCTTTGTACATCCCCCCAATCTGCCCCCCCCCCCCTCCTCCTTTCCATAATTCTCACTCCAAGGTAAACTCAAAAGTTGGCAGCCCTAACAAAGGCAAAACACAGTATATGCCAACACTAATACTGAGAATTTTTCACAATGTCAGCAGACTAACGCTAACCCTATAAAATAACCTCTTTTTTCATAGTTTTTTATTCTTCCATTTGAGGACGTCCTTAAATGTCTCGATGATGAAGTTTTGTCAGATTTATCTCACTTCTGGGGACAATGTTGTCCTCAAACATTAGCTATATGTATATGCAAAGCAAAAGAAAGAGATGTGAGATTCAGAACATAGTTATCTCAGTTGAGAAAAAAGGCGGGACAAACTAGAAGTCCCGCTCTTTTTTTTTAGTTTGAAGGAGTGGCTAAAATACTTCCTTTACTAAATGCCACCACATTTTTGTCTAAAGCTCTCTCTACCTTTCACTTCATCTGTCTGTGTTAGATGACGTACTCAAGAACCATCTGGGAGTATCAAACCATCATTTTTCTCCATTAGAAGATCTATTTGTTGTCTACATTGAAGACAACAATTGTCAAGTGTCAGAAAGGTAAGGAGACTACAATATCTCTCAAATATTCTCTCAACAGTATATTCGTCCAAAATAACAGTTGTCAAACAGTTCTTTACATAGTCACTAGTTAATAATTCATCTGTTTCTTGATTAATTGTTAGCACCATTCATGAGATCTCCTCAGCTACATCAGAAGGAAGTAGGGAGACCTATGCCATGTGGCACATGGCAGCTAGAGCCGAAAGCAGCAATAATTCATGACAGAAGCAGTTCAGAACAATTACACAATTCTATGTAGGTTCACATGGATCTTTACATGTTTCTTCATTTAATCATAGGAGAATCAAATTAAATATGTATTTCACGCATACTTGCCATTGTATATATTACAATGTGTATAGACTCTTTCTAGACTTTTAAATATTTGAATATCCCCTAGTTATAATGGCACGCATAGCTGATATGGATTATGAATTGGGATATTGATCACTAAGCATTTTCTACCTCATACTCGAACACAAAATACAGATTCACATGAGTTATGTGCGTTGTGTACAGGATGTGGAGTAAACTGAGGTTGAGTGTTATACAATGCACCACATTTCCATAAAGCACTAATTTCTGTAATGGTTATTTCATTTTCCACTTACACTCACAGCTTCAAAAGCCACTTTACTGGTTTAAAATGCGTCATACCTGTAGCATTTTAGTTTGTCATGAAGGTGTTTAACGTCAACAAGGCGTAATTATACTCTGTGACCGGTTATATCAGTGAATGTTGGCCAAAGCTATCCAGGAGAGCCTGTTCTTGTTAGATATCAGTGTGTATCTTGAGGTGGATCTCTGATAGTGTTCAACTGAATTTTTTTTAGAATATGACGTCTTAGGCAAGTTGATAAAATACAATAGATGACGTTTCCTCTCACATAAAAAGTACAGACTACGTTATAATGTAGTGTTTTGACTCCTGTATAAAGCTTTATTTTACCCACAAGGCACTGCAACAGTAGCATTGTGTGTGTGAGGGCCACATGTACTATGACTGAGTCATATAAACTAGTTCCTGTCTGAAGCTATAATCTTTGTGTGAGAACATCCTGTTTGATGACGATAATCACACAACATTTTTTAATATCAATCTCTTTATTACCTAAAAGTAAACACTTGTGACTAAATGGCCACATGTCTGCAAACACTGGCATACTCTCTTGAGTAGGCTATGTGTATGTGAGTGAGAGAAATACTGTCTTTCATACACTGCCTTTTTCTTTAATATTTCTTTTAAAAATTTATACTTTTGCAATCCTTAAATTGAAAGTAGCCTACATGAAGTCCAATGAAGCATGACTATATATATATATATATATATATATATATATATATATATATATATATATATATAGTAGCATCTGACATGGTTCATAATGTTCATCAGTCAAATATTTTGCCCAAGAATTGTATGGCAGATAGATTGGGGCCCCGTTGGGCCAGTGGTTCAAATTTGTATGGTATATACCAGTGAAACATCACAATTTACAGAAATGGAATCACACTTTCTTTATAGTATGACTTAATGAATGATTCATAAAAACGTATAAAATCAATTGTCCAGCGACAGGGTTTATAAAACAGCATATAGAAAACTATCAAAAGAGATTTGGACATTTTATTTGGACAAATGATAAAAGAAGTGTTTGAATTAACACATATGACTAATGTGTGATGACTAATAGTGTTGTTCCAGGTCTTGCAGGTAGGTTACCTTAAAAAAGCCCTGATCTCCTAATCTCATTACTTATGACAACACACACACACACACACACACACACACACACACACACACACACACACACACACACACACACACACACACACACACACACACACACACACACACACACACACATTTCATAGGGACTTTCCATTGAAATAATGTTTTTAACTGTATTCTATCCGCTAACCCTACACATAAACACAAACCTTATAGAAAACATTAATTTTAAAATTGTCAACAACAAAAAAAGACAAAAAAAGGACACAATTTATTATGATGTATAAGCTGTTTTCATCATGGAGACCAAAAATGTCCCTATAAGGTAAAACAAAAACAAAAAGTTAAAAAATGACTATCCTTGTGTGGACATTTGGTCCCCACAATATAGCAATGTAGGGTTTACCAGGACCACACACAAACACACAATCCCCTAATGCCTTTTCCCACCCCATACTCAACGTTACACACCCCAGCCACATGAAACAATCAAACTTACATCAAATGTACAAAACTCTGCAGATTCACTACTTAACCTGTACAAGAGTGTTAATATAGCGCACTCATGCCAGAGCGTCCTTAAACATAGACATCCTTCATCCCTTCACGAAGGAGTTAATCTCCTGCTCCTCCCCCGCACAGGTGAGCTCTGCACATGTACTCACACAAGCTGGACAGCTTCACTAAGACAACACAAGAAACAAACAAATGAATGAAGACTATCTACATACACTACATAGCTACACTTTTAGAGACTTTTGACTTTTGCAAGGATTCTCTTCTTCTCAAAGTGGTGAGTACTTCCTCAAAAAACAGCCTATTTATTTAGGAATAAAAGCATGTGTTTATACAAGGGTGTGTTGGGAGGTTGGTTCTGTTTCAATACAGATAAAGTCTTGCATCAGACAACAGTCATGTGGTCAAGACTTGCCTCACAGGCTATCTTCCCTTGCTTTACAGTTTCATTTATTCATTTCATGCTTTATTTCCCACCAATTGTTTGTTTTGGCAGTAATTAGATGGTTTGTTAAGAGTAACTATAACCTCTTTTCCATAGACATATTTTTCATTATAACCAAACAGCTACAGACATTCGGCGATGGAACGCTGTTAAAGGACACTTCACTTGAACTGTATCTCGCTCTTACTTTAAACAAGCACATAATATATTGTACAGAGTGATGGTGGTCTTAAATGTATAGTGTTTTGAATGGGCAATTGATTTGCGGCTCAAAATTAAAATAAAGTGGTATTTTATATTCACATATTTTGGACAGTTTGACCACGAAACAATGACCAGCTGTCCTTGCCACGCTTTTGGCTGGGAAGGACTGAAACTATTCAGGGAATTCTGCATCAGAACCTAATAAAGCACTGAGTGGACAGACATTTTGCCTATTAAGGCAACTGCAAGTATCCTGACCTACAAGCACTGACACATTTTTCACATTGTTTCCTTGAGAGTGCAAGCTTACGAAGGGTTGCATCAGCCATGCTTAAACTGAGTTTACACTTAAAAGATGCCTTACACTGTGATATACACGCATATATTTATAATCATAACATATGCTGCACTGCCCTTGTTTTCTGTGGTGTCCATCATAATTTCAAAGCACACACAGAGAGAAAGTTTCACTAGCTTCAGTCTTACCCTTGTGAAAAAGAAGTCTGCTTAATATGCACCTTAGTGTACTTCAAATCGTAAAAGTAGATATTTTTTAAAACGGCGCCTTCAAATAATATAATATGAAAATAAAAGCCACTTAAGTGTACTGTTGTATCTTAACAGTTTAATATTAGGGACCGTAAGTAAGTAATTCGTAGGTTGAATTTATTGGCTCTGCGACACTATGAAAACATTGCTCTGTTCATTTGAGACAAACCGATCTGTAGAACATGGGGGAAGCTATCTATTTTCGACCAACAAGACTCAACAACAATGGCTCAACCAAAAGTAAAAATTTGGGGGGTGGGGTTAACCATTCAGCTGACCAATGGCAACCAGGGGGAGTGTACAGGAACCCTGTGTGAAAACAGGCATTAGCTGAATTCGCAATAGTGTAAAACTTTGCCTGTCATGTATTTATTTATACACGGTTGACCTTTAATAAAACACTTTGGGAAGATCTTTATATTTAGTTTTCAGCTTGAGAATACTGCTGTAGCCTGAATTTGCATGTAATTACACCAACCACAAATTCAAATTACAGTGTAGCTATTTTTACTTTGTTTATTTACCAATCTTTCATTTCAAAAGCCATGTTTCTAGTATCCGTAAAACCACATTCTTCTATCTTAAAAATATATCTAAACTACGACAATGACGAATGCGGAAAAGTTAGTTCATGCATTCATGACCTCAAGGCTAGATTATTGTAATGCTCTACTGGCTGGTTGCCTTGTACGTTTGTTAATAACAAACTCCAGCTGGTCCAAAACACAGCAGCTGGGTTCTAAACCAGTAATACGCATGTGCATGCCGTCACCGGTTTCGCAGATGAGATTTGAGTTTTTGAAGTTTACACGGAGATGATAATGGTTTTTCAAAAAAAATGGGCACTTTCAAAACCCATTTACAAAAACTTGCACTTTTAAACATATAAACCTAAACCTTCGAGGTTTGCGTTCTCACCAAAACGCCGTTGTCGTGTAAATGAACGGCCAGAACGCATTAAAAGTGTTCTGTTTTCAGTTGAAAACGGTGTTGTGTGGCGGCCCCTAAGTTAATAACTAATGATTTTTACAACGGAAATTAATCAATTAAAAACTTTCTTAAGCTAGACTTTCTTCTAGAGCTGCTGTACAGCCAAAAACAATCTTTTTGCATTAATTTCCTATTATTATTGTAAAGTGGCTTTGAAAAAAATATGTATTGTAAAAAAGCACTAGATAAATGAAGGTGACTTGACTTGACTTTATAATAATCAAGCTTTAAATATGATTAAAAACACAGAGCTGTAGAATAGCTACTGCTCACAACTAACTTATCAATCTGAATTAATGATGAAGGGGGGAAATACACACATATCAAGAACAGGTGTCTTTTCTAGCAGCCAGTCATGCTCTGAGCCTGAGGAATGTTTTTACCATTACTTTTTCCCTGCCACATCTTCCACCTTGTGTATTTATGTGAAGATTATGCTCCTGTTGCACATTCTATCACTGCTTTATTTTCCAGCTTTTGGACACTTTACACTGCACTTTTTTTTCCAGCAACGCATTCAAGTTTGAAAATCATTTCAGTTCTCAATAAAATGATCACTGACCCCAGAACCCTTTTTCTGTGTTTCAGATTGTGTTTACAGAGCTTGACCGTATACAGACAGTGTTCATTGGAGAATTGTTAAGTGTTGAAGCCTAAAATGGAGGTACAGAAAATGTCAAACGGTCACCATGATCTCAGCCCTGACAAAAGTCCAGAGAGCGGGTACGTTTCCACACACATTCATGAGGAACTATCTCAGAAACTTCCTTCAGCATGTGCTACCTTTCTCTACCAAATCATATTATGAAGTTCATGCTTTTAAAAGTCAACTCATATCTGTTTTACCCTATAAACTATGCAGCTTAAAGCAAAGCTTTGTTTGAAAGTATGTATATTCAGTGTTTAAGCAGCAGTTTCATACTTTTAATAGTCTTCAAAAGAAGCATTAAAAAGATTAATAATATAAATAAAGGTGACTTGAGTTGACAAAAGGAATATTGTTTTATGTAACGTTACAATGATACATTTTAATATGTTTCATCTAGGAAATGTTTTGAGAAAATTCAGGAAATGATAGCTGAATTACGTTTAGAAATTTTAGCAGGTGAGGACTCTTAATATTCAGTGCTGTTAAACAAAAACAATTAAATAGTTTTGTTAACTGAAATAAAACTAATTAAATTAAGTTAAAAAAAATAAGAAATATATATAAAAAATTACATACTAAAAATTTCACAATTCAAATGAAAGCTGAAAATATTAATTATTAATTAAAAATATAAATTCAGTTTTTTTCTAGACAGAGAGAATCCAGATAGATAGATAGATAGATAGATAGATAGATAGATAGATAGATAGATAGATAGATAGATAGATAGATAGATAGATAGATAGATAGATAGATAGATAGATCAGATTGTATACAGATTGTATCAAAGCAGCTTCACAGTGTAAATATGAAAATAATACAATGTTTTTTTCTAGAAGAAAATTGCATCATCGTCCACCTTAAGTAAGGCAGATCAATAATATTGTTGAATATTAAATGTCTCCATTTTTGCTTGAATTACACAGATTTGATGCCCTTGAAAACATAACAGAAAGCGAAACGTTCCTCCACGATAAAAGCAATGGAACAACTCATTTTACAGATGTGAGTATTCAAATTTCAGAATTTCCTTTACAGAAACATTCAAGTAGGCGTGAAACTGATTAGAAGATTGATTGAAACTAACACAGACGCTTACAGACAAATAGGAATAACTTCTAATTTCTCCATCCTTAAATTTGTTTGTGGAGGTGCACAGAAAAAAATTAAACTACCTTTCAGGCCAAATAACCCTATTCAGTTAAATAGGTTCATGACTAATACATTATTCATCTTTAATTCCAGTTTGAAGGAAAGACTTCTTTCGGGATGTCTATTTTCAACCTCAGTAACGCCATTATGGGAAGTGGAATTCTGGGACTGGCTTATGCCATGGCCAACACTGGAATCATCCTTTTTGTGTAAGTCAAACACACTTGCAATTATGCATTTGGGTTGATTTGACCTATAACGTATAATCAAAATAAAGGTTATTGAAGGTGTGATATGGTAAAAATGAGTTCTACTGTTTCTTTTATGTCATGAGTAAATCCCATTTTAGTTGAAGAGCTTTCTGGTACATCTGTTCCAAAGGTACAAATGTAAACAGAATATTCCAGGTCTAGAAGAGAGGTGGAATCATGCCTCTCTTTGGCATTTTTAGCACCGTAAAGCGCACCCTCTTATAGAGGACTTCTGTTAGTATGCTGGAATGTGTGTGTTGCATATGCGTGTCTGAGTTCGGCTTAACTGAGCATTAAGGCTTCTTTGTGTCCATCTACATTTAACTGTAGGCATATGCTTTCATACTCCAGTGTGCCTCTGTCACGTACAAATGTGCCAGTCACATCCAGCTTTACAAATACTCAATACAAAGTCAAATATTTGCATGTTTTTTTCCCCTGAGGTATCGTGTAACAAAAGGGAAGTGTCTCTGCTAAATATATACTTCATTCTTTCATTTTCATTGCTTCCCTACCACTGTACCATATGCTTTACTAATCAAGTGCTTGGATAAATCAAGTAGGCCTACACTCAGTTCTGAAAGCAAACGTGCTATGAAAACTACAAAAACAGCTAAAATAAAACAATATTTATTGATAGGACATATGCAATTGCTAATCCTTGTGAATGATCCGGTTTTATTTGTGTACTAGGGAGCTTTAACGTCACCATGTCTATGATGTGACTCGCACATGTACTGCCCTCACAGATCAGATCTAGGAGGGTTATAAATAGCCTGCTGTAATCAAGTCAAAGTCTGTCTGTCTGTCTGTCTGTCTGTCTGTCTGTCTGTCTGTCTGTCTGTCTGTCTGTCTCTCTGTCTGTCTGTCTCAAATAGGCTTTTAATGCAGCTTTTTGTACAAAAAACAGTTTGCTACTTGTAATCTCAACAGCTTCTCTGCTAAATAGAAACACTCCTGCCAATCATAACATTCAGCAATATGCAATTACAGATAGGCCTATGTCTAAAAGACACTAGGGGGAAGTGTTAACTCATAGAAAACGTCAGAGTTATCACAGAGACTGTGTGTGTGACAGTGTTTATGTGGGTTGTAGGCTACTACGAAGAAAAACACGCCTGAGCTTGTCTAATGCGTCATTAATGAGATTAGTGGTTAGACGACTTGACGACTGGAGGCGGTAATATCCCTGATCAAACTGTACTTTGCGGCGCCTAATCGTGAATAAATTAGCACCTCTGAAAATCAAATGACAGATTGATGAGTCTGATAAGATGGGGATAAGATTTCTCTGAATGCCCATCTGTGCAGGATATTAAAGGGATAGTTGATCTAAAAATCACTCTCATGTTGCTCCAAAGCTGACTTTCTTCTGTGGGACATGACATTCTTTTTTTTTTTACCTTTTTTTTTTTCTTTTTTTTTCTAGACAATGAAAGTGTAACAATTTAATCCTGGAGGCAAGTTGAAGTGAACCCAAATGCAACTTTAATTAACAAAACATAATCAAACATAAAAGAAGGCAAGAAACTGGAAACAATAACATTGACAAGAAACATTCAATACTAGACCAAGTCTCAGGGCAAACATGAGGGCTTAAATATACTGACTAATTACACACCTGTGAACAATGATCAGACGATTAAACAATGACAAGACACATGGCAGGATCACATGACAAACACGGAATCACATGACAAGAGACAGAAACGTGACAATGACAAGAACAAGAAACAAAACCCAAACCGTGACATTCTTATTTTCTGCTCCACATAAAACAGAAAGTCATAGATTTGAAATGACATGAGTGTCAGTAAATGATGACATTTAATTTTGAGTGAACTACAGTATACCTTTAAGTATACAGTAAGAAGTTACTTTTTTCTGTTGTTGTTTATAGTTTCATCATTTGAGTTACTTGTTTTCAGAATCCTGCTGCTAAGCATCGCTCTTCTCTCCGCGTACTCCATCCACCTGCTTCTGAAGAGTGCTGAAGTGGTTGGTGAGAAACATCTTCTCTCTAATGTCTTCAAAGGCAATCCTGATAGCATGAGAAAAGCATCTCACCTTTTCCGTTACGCTTGTTTGTGTGTTTAGGGATCCGTGCATATGAACAGCTCGGGAACCGTGCATTTGGTACACCTGGGAAAATCTTAGCAGGATGCGTTATAACATTGCACAACATTGGAGGTAAAAATTAAATGCATTATTACTTTCAGTAGTTATACACATGAAGTCATAAGACATCACAGCTGATAAATCAAAATCAGTGATAACCACATAAAGCAACATGAGTGCTGATCACAACAACATGTTCTTTCTTTGATCCAACAGCAATGTCCACTTACCTGTTCATTGTGAAGATAGAGTTACCTCATGTTATTCAGGGTCTTATGGAACTGCCAGATGACTATGAGTGAGTACCAGAACATAGTACTGATGCTGATGTGCCAGAAACAGTGGGGTCCAAATGTGAGACAATGCTCAATCTAAAACAAAACATGTAAAAACAAGGGTTCTGAAAAAGACAAGACGAAGAAATGTTTTGCGCTATATATTGTGAACTATTTCTAAGTCACTAATCAAATAAGCACATGTTTGGCTTTGAACCCCACTGTATTTCCTTGTCATTTTTTTTAAACACCCGTACTGCTTTTTAAAGTCATATGATCACTCCTATTAGCATGACATTTTATGTAAAACACCTTTTTTCTCTTTGTCAGTGCATGGTTCGTTAATGGGAAGTATCTCATCATTATCGTCAGTGTCGGAATCATTCTTCCCCTGGCATTTATGAAACGACTAGGTACGTTCCTGCCACCTTTCCCTTCATTCATTAATTTTCAGTTTTCTCCCTCTGTCATTCTATTATTTCATAATAACCATAATCTCAATCAAACATTTACACACCGGCACTAAAGATCTATGTTGAGTGTCTTAAATGAGGCCAGATTATTTAAATTCAAAGTGATTTAAGGCAGTCACATTGTTTTGCAAAATTCCGTGTAAGGGCGGAAAGATCCCCAGGCACATAATTTTGCTAATTTTAAGACGTTCACGTAAAATAGCCACGCTGACCAACAGAAAGCTGCTTGGTTCAAGAGTGACTCAAAGACAAAACATTTTATCAACACACCTCGGAACCCAATCGAACCCATAGCCTGAAAAATTATATGAATATGTACATGGATTTATCATGGATTTATGCTTTTATTTTAGGGTATCTAGGCTACACCAGTGGCTTCTCCCTCAGCTGTATGGTCTTCTTTCTCATATCTGTAAGTCAACTCTCCATCTACCTACAAATAAAGACACCAGCAGGGTTGCCAGGTCTGCGAAACAGAACTAGCCCAGTGGCTGAATAAAAACAGTCCAAAACTATTCCAGTGACCCTATACCAAATATCAAAACTCAAAATGTGCCACTCCCATACCTAAAGTACATTTTTACATTCCTTGTTGTGCATTATACACACTGTCAACTTTAAAATCACTATAGGCCTATAGTAGTAATCACTATACAGACCCTCCCTCACAAAACTCAAATAGCACATTTGAAATCAAGCACTTCAGGCAGTACAACTTATAGAATATCAAACCTTTCACCCGCTGAAAAAAAAGAAAGAAATAAAACACTGCAGCATTTTAAAAGTAGCCCAATTCCATGGGAAAACCATAGATTGGGACACCCAGGACACTAGTATACATTAATCATGTCATTGTGACAAATGAAGGCATCTCTCCATTGTGTCTTATTAGGTCATCTACAAGAAGTTTGTCACAGAGTGTATTGAACCCAGCAACAATGGCACTTTTCTCATTAAAAGCATATACAACTCCAGCGCTGACACTTGTGAAGCTAAATTTATAACTGTCAACCCAGAGGTGAGCAATATCTACTGCACGTCTTATTATCAGGTGTCCTTTTGGCTTTACTTCAAACCCAAATGAATTAATCTGTTCATTTCATGTTTTGTTTTTTTAAATCACAGACTGCTTTTACCATTCCCATTATGGCGTTTGCTTTTGTGTGTCACCCTGAAGTGTTGCCCATTTACACAGAACTCAAAAAGTAAGGCTGTAATTGCAGTTTAGTTGATTCACGTTGGTATTTCACATTTTAAATGTATTAATATGCATCTTTGTCTCCTTTAATATTTCAGTCCAAGCACGAAACGCATGCAAAACATTTCTAATATCTCCATCTTGGCCATGTTTGTCATGTACCTGTTGACTGCCATCTTTGGCTACCTCACCTTCTATGGTAATAAGAACTTCACAAAAAACCATGCCATTTACAAAATACCATATATCATCAAAGTACTAACATTTGTGATGTTTAAAAATGTTTTAACAACCGGGATGTATCTACATATGTTTAGCGAATGTGCAGTCCGAGCTTCTTGAGATGTACAGTAAAACAGACACGCTGATGCTGTGTGTTCGGCTGGCTGTGCTGATGGCAGTGACGCTGACCGTTCCCGTGGTCCTTTTCCCGGTATATACATTTTCCTGGCTCTAGTTATTGCTTGCATATAATTCCTCTCATCATCTTGCTGGTTGATTGTTGACAGTGCTTCATTGTCTTTCTCTAGATCCGCCGTGCCGTCTTGCAGCTTGTGTTCCCTGAAAAGCCCTTCAGCTGGGTGCGTCACATCTCCATCGCCGTGTGCCTCCTCATTGCCGTCAACCTTCTCGTTATCTTCGTGCCCAACATCCGTGATATCTTCGGCTTCATTGGTGAGTCAGATTTGCAGCGGAGAGGATTTTATGGTCACATTAATATGCAGAATTCAACTGATTAATTTTCCTTTAGGTGCCACATCGGCTCCCAGCCTCATTTTCATATTGCCAGGAATATTCTACATTTGCATCGTCCCCAAAGAACAGGAGCCGTTGAAATCTCGGCCGAAGATCCAGGTGAAAATCAGACAGAAAGTTACTTCACTCTCACAGATCTATAGCTTCTTCTTTTTTTCTCACTTCTATTTATGTTTTCCAGGCGATGGTGTTTGTGATATTGGGTTTCATCTTCATGATTATGAGTATTACGTTCATCATAGTAGAGTGGGTCACTGGAAAGAAGTCGATGGCTGGACACTGACAGAGCTGACAGAGCACAACTGAATCCTAAAGACCAAATACAGAACACACAGGCCTGAACCTGCAACCTCTGACCCAGGTTCAGTTTCGTTTAGCTTGATAAATATCAAATCAGTTAACTCCTTCATTTCAATAAGTCCAAAATGAAAAGGTTTTCAAGGAGGCCAGTTACCAAAATCCAAGAAGAAGGAAAAAAAAGCTTTTTTATAACATGATTCTTGACGCGTTATAGCAATGATGCTCTAATAACATTTTTACTGAAAGCCATTTTTACATGCAAAGATATTGCTGTTATGACTGGCAAATGGAACTTCCTAAATTACATGGATGGAAAAACTGTGAAACTATGATGAGAATTCACTCATCTTTATTGCCAAAGTGTAAACATGCAGTTTGAAGTCTACCTCCTACTAAACAGAGCAATTTTACACTGACAGACAGTTTGTGTTTTTTGTTTTTTTTATCAGTGCATATTTTGGAATCCAAAAGTAAGTGAAAATGCTTTGTTCCGTTCATTACAAATGATATTATTAGCATAACATTTTGTGAAAACAAGTGAAACATTTGTGCAAAATCGGATGATCCTAAATAATCTATCTTAAAGGTCCACCATGTAACTTTTGACCCTCTAGTGGTAAAAAAAAAAAAAAAAAGAACATTGTTTTGGATGTGCTTCGGCTCTGCGTGACCATGGATGAATATGCTATCCCAGTGCTCATAAAACATCCACTACTACTATTAAGAGACAACCAGTTTAGATAGAAAGGATCTTAGAATAGCCATAGCTATAGCCTATTAGTAGACACGGTACTTCCTTGAAGATAAATTTCAGCACAGCGCTACAACAACCATAATGAAATGACCCTTCAATAGATAATGCTTTACAATAAACTCCGGTAGACTAAATAATAGTTTATCTGTTCAATAAAATACCTTACTCACCAGTTGAGCAATAAAAACACCATCTACGTCACTTTTATAACATTCCAAATACGAAATGGCTACCTCAGTTCTCTCCATCTCCGAAACGCCAAGACAATGATGATTCCCATTTTATTAAGATCTCTGTTGAGTTCTCTTTTTGCCAGCAGACTCTCCTCTATTCTGCGTGTTGTTGTTTTTTGTGTTTTTTTAACAAGAGAAAAAACACACGGGTGATTCCCCCGAGGTTCGAGATGTAGCCGCTCTATGTCAACCTTTCTCGCTCGCTTCGACAACTACCACCATACACACGAGTCGAAAGGAGCCGGTGTGACTTTTTTCTATTTATACGGATATGAGGAGACACGCACGGGTGACTGACGTTATACTACTCAATGTCCCGCGAAAACCATCCCGTCAGGTCTCAAATATAAACGCTTATTATAGGCTCACTTTATCATAGTGAATCAGGGTAAGACAAAAACAAGTCTTGAAAGAATGATTGAAGGTGTATTGACTCATTATTTAAACTTTCATTCTGAAAAAAAAAAAAGTTACACAGTGTACCCGTAATGTTCTCTTTTTTCTTTTATTTATTTTTTTAAATCCCAAAACGTTCTATTTTCATATTTGATTTTGAATCCAAGATATTACATTTTGGTCTCAACCCTCTGTATGTGAATCTCAGTTAACTTTTTTTGTGAAGAATGATATATAAATACAGTTTATTTAAATAGGAAAAGTGAACAGTTTTGTGATAAAATTCACCATTATCTTTAAGGACAATGCTTGCATGTTAGATGAAGATCCTTAAGTAAATGTATTGGGTGTATTGGTACATGTCTTGTTACACCCATCAACCAAATGAAATCTACAGTACGAGATGTCTTACAGTACATCAACAGTGTTAGTGCAGTTCTCGGGCGCTGTCATATGACAATATTTCTTTACTCTGTTTTAGAGAGGTGAAGGAGTACTAATTATCTTGTGTTCAAGAAACACAAAACACTGTTTTGTCATTTTTCATGTTGTATGTCATTTTGTTTGTTGTAAAATGGAAAATACTTTTTGAACATCTTTAAAAAAATGAGCATACCTGATTTCTTTGTGGTTTATGGTGACATGTTGTGTTTCTGTGTCAAAAAAATCCACTTCAGAAATGGAGCGAACCGTAATAAATGCTGTAAATCACTTCATATGAAAGGTCACTAACACAGCATTCATTATCCATAAGCTTTCTAAAATGCATCTGTCACTTCCAGTATGTCACTCTCTGTCAGTATCTGTAAGTTTATATGGACCACGACTAAAATTGTTTTCTGTTAGACATCACAACTATCATTAATGTCAATGTGTGCGTGTTTTGTATAGTCTTTTTTGTACATATTGTGTGTGATATGTTGAAATGGAAGAAACTTTATATCAGTTATTGTACATCTGTGTACATATTCTATGTACATATGCTAGTCTTTTTTCCTGCTCAGATTGGACCTGAGTGCTGAGATAAAATTAACAATTTGTGGGAAGCTAATAAAAAGATTTTATTTCAATTTAATTACATTTAGTAATTCACGTTTCCTCAGGATATTTTTTTTAAGTGCCTGACGGCGACTTATTAAATGGAAACAATTCAGCATTCCACAGTTAATGTTCAGAAATACATGTATTTATTGTTGAATAATAAAGTCAAAAGATTGTTGAATGTTTAAAATATTACTGGTTTTATTATATAAATACACAAAAAAATTCAACAGATATATGTTTTTGTATCTAGGCAACATTACCTGAAGGCCAAGTTTTCCTAATATCAGCCATCATTAGAACAGAAAACATTTACACATGGGGAAAATTAATAGCTTGGTCAAGAATTCATGAAGGTCTTCTTGATTCTACATTAAACCAGCCATTATGAAAATGTACTATAGTTCTTGTATTTGTTTAAAGGGATAATTCACCCAAAAATGTTAATTCTGTCATCATTTACTCACCCTCAGGTTGTTCCAAACCTGTAAAAAAAGGATGTGGGAAACTGAACAGTTCTGAGACACCACTGACTTCCATAGTATTTTTTCCTACTATGGAAGTCAATGGTTCCCCAAAGCGGCCTGGTTACTAACTTTCTTCTAAATATCTTACTTTGTGTTTAGTAGAACAAAGAAATTGAAACACGTTTAGAACAACTCGAGGGTGAGTAAATGATGACAGCATTTTCGTTTTTTGGGCAAACTATTCCTTTAATCCTTATACTGTGTGAAATCCTGTAAGTGTTCCTGGTCAAAAATGTAAATTGCTTGTTATGCTATATATCATTTTGTATTCAATTATTTTGTCAACTTGTTTTCTTTCAATTAGATTTTATATTTCTTTGTTGAACTGATATAGTATAGGCCTCATTGATCTGCACTATGCACCTGTTTTTTAGTGAAAATTACATAAACATAATTATTATTTTTTTATGTGCACTGACACTAGTGTGTTTTAATATTTAACCAGGAAGTTTGTTTTGAGATGCTTTTATTTTGTACAAAATGGCACAAAGTCACATTGGTGTTTCCGGTCAAAAAAAGACGGCCTTCAAAAAAATTGAATCTCTCCTTATGCTATATTATCACCAAATATTGGATTAAATCTTTTTGTCAACCTGTTTTCTTTCAATTAGGACAGGTTGTGTGTGTGTGTGTGTGTGTGCGTGCGTGCGTGCGTACGTGCGTGCGTGCGTGAGTGCGTGCATGTGTGTGGCGCGCGCGTGCGTGCTTGCGTGTGAGTGCTTATTTGATCAATTACATGTTTATTACACTGGTATTACAACGTAAAGTGGTTTATGAGGACATTTCCTGAGTCCTCGTAATGTAAATGACCTAAAAATAACATACTAAACCGTGTTATATAAAACATTTAAAAAAGCAGAAGTTTTCTGTGATGGGTAGGTATAGGGGTTAGTGTAGGGGGGTAGAATATTGCACAGTATAAAAAACCAGTACGCCTATATGGAATGTCCTCATAATGAGAGGTGCTCCTGTGTGTGTGTGTGTGTGTGTGTGTGTGTGTGTGTGTGTGTGTGTGTGTGTGTGTGTGTGTGTGTGTGTGTGTGTGTGTGTGTGTGTGTGTGTGTGTGTGTGTGTGTGTGTGTGTGTGTATAATAATAATAATAATGTGTGCTAATTAAAGTGTTTATAGTTCGAAAAAAAAAAATCGAACCAGCTCAACTGCAAAACAAAAAGCTGAACAGTTTGGTTGTGTGAGGAACTTTGGTCAAAAGTTAAGTAAAGCCAAAAAGATCTCTTGCATCTCATTTCCATAATGTTAATTTCACTTTTTGTTTTATTTCATTTCTTCTTTTTTAACCACAGTTAGTAATGCCTCATCCCATTTGTTTTGTTAGTTTTCTTTCCTTCATCATTTGTAACATTCAGACAGATATTAGAGGCACAGATGGAAACCAACAGAAGGTTATCTTAGTGTAGTTGTACACTGTAGACAGTAATGTATGTTCTGATGATCTGACTCTAAGAGGTCTTCCGCTCTGATCTGAAAGCAACATGAACATACAGCAGTGTGTCAAGCCGACAAGCAGGCGAGAGAATGAAAATAGAAAAGAAAAAAAGTGTGGTTGTCCATTTCCTGTGAAAAAGCTTTTGTCTGCTGTTGCTGAGAGTAAGAACTAGGAAGAGAAACTCAATGCTCGCTGTTCAGACTAGTCAGCGGTAGTGCAGAGGAGATCTCTCGTTCTCTCTCAGGGTCTCTTTCTTTCTCTCGCTTCGAGTGTAACTTTTTAACGGTTTGGTCCATGAGCATATGAGGCCATGAGGCGAGCACCGAAGGAGAAAGGTCAGGAGAATGCGGGCTGCTCTCTGCTCAGTCCACAGGAGAATGAGAAGCTGGAGGATCTGCTGGGCAGGAGGTGTGTGGTAAGTTCAGAGGCCTTCAGTACAAAGACCAAAACTAAGGTAAATTTGCACTTTTCGAGGGAGGATGAAGTGTTTTTCGTGATGAAATTGAGTCACATCTGTGCAAACGGTGGGCCAAAAGTTTGATTTAAATGCTTTAAAGTACTTTATGTGTGTGATAAAATGTATGCATTAAGATATGGTGATATCTGTAGACAAGAAATATTGACCATATTTTTTGCTTCTCCTTTTGAGAAGCTGTCATTGATTGAACTCTTTTTTGTTCCTGTGTTTTCCCCCTCATTTATCTGAATTAAGAAGTGAAACATTTTCAATATCACTTATACCATGTGAAGAAGAAAAAATCACACATTTTGTAACTTAATTTAACGAAGAGTCACTTTTCACTTAATGGTGTTACTCTCAAATAAATAAATAAAATGAAATGGAAAAAAGTTACCATAATATACAGTGAAAATGTGTAATTTAACAGTAGCAAAATGTGAAACAGCTCATTTAATGTAAACCGGTACAGTGTGAAATTTGCACTATTCAGACAACATACAGTAACAGTAACATAGGCCTACTGTTAAAGTTATATCAGTAAAATTACAATTTCAGAACTCCCTGCGTGACGCATTTCAAATGATTGTATTTTCTTCAAATTTTTACCGTAATTTCACTACCCATTTAAAAAAATAATTTTAATTTAATTATTTAAAAAGAATTGCAGCCACATGTAGCCTATGCTGTACATCAAAGAAAGCTGTAGGTAAACCAGTACATCAACACTTGTTTCTCACTTCTGTATGTGGTTGTTTATTTCTACTTCCTCTGATCATTCCATTATGACACATTCAAGACAGCCTGTTGTTCTGTTGTTGGCAACCATTTATGTAGAAGCTTTTCTCTAATATGCATATGCACTGAGTATGCAACCATGATGAAGTTGAACAATCATTATCAAAAGACTGTAGCCTTCCTCTAACAGACCTGTTGTAGATCCGTCAACGCAGGAACTGCCATTTTGTGGGTATTTTTGGTGCTGCTTGACTGCACACAGTCAAAGCTTTTGTGATTAAAGGAAGAAAAGGTGTGAAATTAGCCATCACTGCAGCTTGAACTGTGATCACTCAGAGGGGTACGAGTCGTACGACAGGGGAAGTTGCTTAAGGACATTTCCTGTCACAGAATAATTGTAAAAAAGCTACTGTATGTTTGCTCAGTGTTCATTAGTGAAAGTGATTCACAAACAATCATGCATGTGAGAATTATAGGCTTTTATGAAAGTGTGATGCTAAATACAACCTTTTTTCTGGTTTTGTCTGCAGTCTATGTCCTCAGCGGTTGTGCAGTTGCTTATGGCTGTTCCGAGCGAGCCGAACCGCTGGACGCCTCAGCAATCTGGAGTAGTGTGTTTCGTCAAGGACAGTCAACAGCGCTCCTTTTTCATCCGTCTCTTCGACCTCAAGGTTTTGAGACCATTTCTCTCTTATTGGCAAACGTTGTGTTAACAGTACAGTAAATCATACATTTCTCAAAAACAAATCTCAACAAACTGTTTAAAATATCAAATTAAATAAAACATTAAATAAAACTTTTCCCCATGGGTAGTTCTGAACATTTGTGGCCTGTGTTTGTCTGGGAGAAAACTAAGATCATCTCAGACTTGTTAATTCTCTTCAGGCAGGGAAGCTGTTGTGGGAACAGGAAATCTACAACCAACTAATGTACCAAAGAGTCAGGCCTTTTTTTCACACTTTCCCTGGAGATGTAAGTATTTACCCGTTTTATTTACAGCAGTTCATGCCATTGTCATTATTACAATTGCTTTTAACATGTTTTCACAGCATCAGATAGCAATGGTATTTTTTTTTTGTGAGTGTTGAGGAAGTTTTTATTTCTCTTTCCTGTAAAGTAAATTTTGCGTATTACCAGTACTTCCTCATAGCACTGTCTACCGCAAAACTGTCTGCCGTGCCGATGCATTCAGACTGGCAAAAGGAGATAAAGTTGCACACAGTATTTGCATGTATGATGAATTCATGATGATGGTTGGGTAATTAACCATTGTAAAAAATACTTATTTTGTCTCTATTTTAACCATTCACTGAACTATCTAATGTAGGATGTAAAAAATAGAGTCATGTTTTATGAGCAGCTTAAAAGTTAAAATAGTGAGAACTTAAAGTGGTAAAGTAGAACTGATAAACTGTTGAGCATGTTCAGTTTGATCACTGATGCTCAGCCCTGTGGAATTTGTTTGGATCTATGTACTGTTCATCCAAACAGTACTTTGAACTTCTTACCGTTGCTTCTGCTCTGCTATTGAGCATGACCAATGGAAAAGCATTGTAGCTGGGAGGAATCTGGAGTAGAGGAATACCCATAATCCCTTGCACTTGAACCTTTAACCCTGTGTGTTTTTTGCGGGTCAATTTGACCCATTTTGATTTTTGAGTTGTCGGAAATACCGGTTAACCTGTTTTTTTTTTCTTCTTGACATTTTTTCTCGTTTAGGGTTATGAACTTAGAAAATGCATGAATAATTTGAACACGCTGATGTGTTTTGAGATATACACACATAATTTCTATTATGTTTGTGATGTTCGTGGGTCAATTTGACCCACATGTTTTAAGGCAACTATATAGACACAAAATAACATTTCTTGGTTATATTTAGTTATTTTCTGTTTGTTTTTTTACTTCCTTATAATCAGCCACAGTTAGTGTGTAAGCTACAGTTAGTGTAATTTGACTCTGTTTGATTAACTTAACTGGCTCATTCCTTAGCATTTTGTTTGTGTCATGGACTTTGATATTTCAAATATAAACTTCTCTCCCCAGGACTGTCAAGTGGGGTTAAACTTTGCAGATGTAACGGAGGCTGAAAATTTCTTTGCTGTAGTGGAGGAGAAGATCAGCCAGAGAAATAACCGCTTTGGTATTAAAAATATATACATTCTTGCACAATATTTTGTTTCAAATGTTTTCTGCCAATTCAACATACACATACACAGAGTTATAAAGACAATGTAATAAAGCGTTTCATTGAAAATATTTTTTATGGTTTCCTTTTATAACATAAAGAGAAACAGCAGAGAAAAGGATCAGATGCTAAAGGTAAGAATCTCTGATTCTCCACAATCACTATATTATTTGAATGAAGTGCAAACAAAAAATGTTTTTTAATGTTCTTAGATCGTAGAACTTTGCCACTGCTTCCTCGTCCAAATGGTAAGTTATTTTTATTTTTTTACACAAATGTTTTCTTGTCCATTGGGATACTAAAAATATTTGGATGTATTTAGAATGTTGTGCTTTTTAATACGCCTTGTACAATTTTTTTGCTTTGTACTGGAAATCAAGGCACCTTGTCTAGTTCCTGTTGCTGTTTTAACTGAATTATGTTAAGTTTATATGGTTATTGTAAAAAAAGAAGAAAAACCTAATATCATGTCCAATAACAGAATGCATTTCCACCAAATATTCTCATCCTTTCTCTGCATCACAAGTTAACCAGAGGCATTGGACGTTCAGTGATGTAAAACTCCATGAAATGTACACAACTTAATTGCATCTTAAATCACAGGCGCTGCTACTCCTATGTCTCCTGCCATGCCTCCAATGGTACCAAGTAATGTCCAGATCCAAATTGCCCCTTCCAAATCAAAGAAAGAAAAGAAAGAAAAAGACAAGAAAAATAAGAAAAAAGGATCCAAACTGTTGAAGGGTGATATTGGAGCACCCAGTGGATTCACGTGAGTGAATAAGTGGACTTGCTTTAACCAAGATAAATGGCTTCCGTTGAGATGCTGATGTTTCGTTGTGTTATGACTTTAGGCATGTCAGTCACCTAGGCATGGGTCCTAACGATTTGGACCCAGACCTGAAGAAACTTTTGTCCTGCGCTGGGATCAGCGAAGCAGACATGGATGATTCGGAAACCTCTCAACTCATCTATGATGTCATTGAGCGTTCAGGTGGAATGGAGGCTGTGAAAAAGGCTGTGAACGAGAAGGGTAAGTCATCGAGATATGCAAACAGCTGACCGAGTTAAAATGTTGGATTTGTTTCATATTATGCCTCTAAGCCAGGGGCGCACAATCCTGTTCCTGGAAATCTAACGTCCTGCAAAGTTCAGCTCCAACCCTAATCAAATGCATCTGAACCAGCTAAATAAGATCTTCAGGAACACGTGATGATTAGGTTTGTTGGAGCAGGGTTTGCACTGATCTCTGCAGGAAGGTACATCTCCAGGAACAGGATTGGTCACCCATGCTCTAAGTGTATTGTTTAATATTTTTTTTAGAGTCTACGTGCCCTCCTGTTCCTAGTGGACATCGGGGTTCTCTTCCCCAAGTGCCATCCGGGTTCTCCTCAGCGCCACCGCCGCCACCTCAAAGTCGAATGGGGGCTCTACCACCTGTCCCAGGTCAAGCCTCTGCTCCACCATCCCATCGAGGTTCCCTTCCACCCACACCTCCAAGAGCAGTTCCATCACCACAAACAATAGAGGGCCGCGGTGGTCCTTCGCCAGCCCGATCTGCAGCATTAGGGGCACTGCCGCCTGTTCCTGCCGGTGGGCGTACTGGGCCCTTGCCTCATCCTCCAGGAGCCCGCAGCGCACCCTTACCGCCTGCACCTGGAGGTCGGAGTGGAGGCTTGCCCCCGCCACCACTCCCAGGAGAACGTAGGGAGTCTTTAGCCCCCTTTCCAGGAAAGAGACCTGGAACTCAAGTGTCCGAAAGGCGAGGTAGCTTCCTGCCACCCCCACCTACCGAGGCAGCTCCCCCACCACTACCTCCAGGAACGAGGAACGCACCCTTACCCCCACATCCAAGAGACAATAGATTTTTGCCACCTCCACCCCAATCTGAAATGCCGCTACCTCCTCCCCCGTCTGATTCTTTCCGTTCTCCACCTTGTGAATCATTTCCTCCACCTCCACCTGAAGACTTTGCTGATTCTAGGCCTCCACCTCATACCTTTCAATCCAACTTTCCTCCCAGAAGCAATTCCTCAGGCTTCGCCCCTCCACCCCCTCGAGCCAAACCCAGCGCAGGTGGACCGCCTCCGCCACCTCCACCTCCTGCTGCTGCTCCTCCTCCAATGAATTTTGAAAGCAACTCCTCACCTCCAACTGGTCCACCACCTCCAGCATCCAGCAGTGGGGAAAGGGGTAGAGGAGACTTACTATCCCAGATACAAACAGGGTTGAAGCTCAAAAAGGTGAGTGTCTACACAACCGTTCAAAAGTTTGGGGTTAGTATGATTTTTTGTTGTTGTAAGAAATGAATACCTCAGCCAGGACACATTCAATTGTTCAAAAGTGATAGCAAAGACATAATGTCACAAAAGTATATATTTCAAATAAATGCTGTCTTTTGAACTTTATATTCATCAAATAATCCTGAAAAAAAATCTGTCAGTCACAGTTTGTAATAAGCATATTAGAACGATTTCTGAAGGATCAAGTGACACTGAAGACTGGAGTAATGATGCTAAAAATTCAGATCTAAGCACTGATAAGGTTCCGGTTATGCGTTATGTTAGCTTCTCTTTATTATTAATGTTTGCATGTATGCCTTAAGCTCAACACTCTATACCAGCAATATACACTAATGTATCTTGTCCAGGTGACCGCAAACCAAGAACCCCCTTCACCTTCACTGGATTCAGGAGAGGGAATAGTTGGAGCTCTCATGATGGTGATGCAGAAGAGGAGTAAAGCCATCCATTCATCTGGTAACCACTCAAGATTGTTTTATTTAATATTGTAATTATGAAAGTTAAAAAGTAGTACTTTTATATTCATATTTACACAATATATTATGTATATAATAATGTTCAGACATTAAGATGATCTGCTGGATTCCGTTGTTTACGTATGCTGTGCCTTTTAACATTTTCTACTTTTTAATATTTTGTAGATGAGGATGATGATTTTGATGATGAAGAGGATGATGACGAAGAATGGGATTAATCCTGTTGTAATTGAAATATTTTCGATAGATGTACTTGGGCAGCTTTACATGTTTTTGAAGTTAAACACTGATCCAATGCATTTTCAATAGGGATTCACTGATATTTAAATTCTGGCCAAGTTAAACTGATAATTATTTTTATGTTAAGGTCGATAACCGGAGAAAAAAAAGGCTGATATTAAAATGATATACTATTAATCATAAATAAAATAAAAATACAACACTGATGACTGAAATCACCCGTTTAAAATGTTACAAGTGATTTTAGGCATCACAACATTATAATATACAGTATACAAAATTAATATTCATTTAGAGATTTGCATTGATATCACATTTAACAGTGCTGTTAAAATTATATTACTTTTTAAAGTTTTACCTTTAGGGAGAGTTTGATGACAAAGATAATTAAAGGTAAACTTTAATTTACAAAATAAAGAAATAAAGCATGCACAATTAAATATCCTATATATACACAAACATATATTATGCATACCTAGTGATCGCTCTCTAGGCTCAAGGGTTCTCAGTCTCTTTTTATACAACAGAGCTATAAAAGATGAAAAGAAACCGGAACAAGTCAATGTGAAATGTAAAGTTGATCTCTTACTCAAATGTAATCGTGCAAGGTCTATGTTGTTGTGTATAGTTGTGAAGGCATTGTGCGTGAATGACAGATGGTTAATAAAGTGTACTATTAGATTTTTTTGAGTGTGTTAATTAATCAGCAAGAGTTCATTTCAATAATCTAATGTTAATCAGTACTGAATGTGTTTGCTATATGTAAATATACTCAAATGTGAATTAAAAAATGAATCTATGCCTTGCAAATTATTGCTTTTTTATTTTTTTCTTACAAGACATCAACATCTAAGAGCAAGACATACCATTGTAATTTACAACTGGACTATTCTACCATTCTACTAAAAAAGCACACAAATATTGTGAAATATTTCCAGTGTTAGATATTATCGGAGTGAACTTATTTGACCTTTTGTATTTGCTTGAATGGTGATTTCTCAACCAGACACAAAGCATGAAACTAAATGCACAGCATAGAAGTGTTATGTCCTAAACAAGTCAGTCATTTTGAATGCATTTAAATAAATATAACAACATATCGAATTGGTCAATCATGCAAAAATGCCCTCCACCCTTATTCAGTATCTTCTAGCAACAAGTATCATCCAATAAAAAATATTCAACTTCAAATAAATATATATTACAAATAGTGAGAAGCAGCCACAGTCACACAGACATGAAGGCAAGTAGTGTTCTTGCAGATGTTTGGTGCCATTATTAACCCAGTTATTGGAATCCATACATATATTACTATCAAACATACATACACACATATATTACTTTTACAATTTCATAATCTGGGTGGAACATTAGAAATTGCACTGGCCCACTGATTGAGTAATTTAACAATGAGTTTGTAAGCAACTTTGTTTTTCTGACTACAAGATAGTGGAACGTTTTCAAAGTTTATGAGGTAATATCCTCTTTAAATGTGCTTTACAGTTTATTGGTTGTTGGTTTTTTCCTTTAATTAAAGCCAGTATATAATGACAGCATCCTGAAGGTCATATTTGTGAGGTTAGTAAAATTGTACACCTGTTTATAATACTGAAATGCAGTCCTAAATCAACACCGACTACAATCTCAGTACAACAGACAGGTCAGGTACTTTAACTTTGGTCAGTGAATGAATGTAGGATTACATACAGTGACTCTAAAAAGAATTTAGACACTTCATTTTTGAGAGTGAATGCGATTGCATTAGATAACAAAATATTAAGCCGTGTGGCAAATTTCAAAACAACAGGCACAGACTTTCATATATAAATATTTTTTAACTTGAATTTTGAACACTATAAAAATGTATTTCCAAAATACATTTTTATCATTTTTAAAAAGTAATTTCCAAATATATGGAGCCACAGTTCACAAATTTTGAACATTGTAAAGATTTATTCATTTTCAAGTGTCCAAAAAAAATAATTACTTTTGAATATTGTAAAAAATTGGATATTTTTTAATTGTCCAATAGTGTCCAAATACTTTTTGGGCCCACTGTTCATAAATTATCCTATTTAGGAACATGTTAAATTAATACATTTTCCGTTTTTAAGTGTCGCAAATTCCGATTCCTTTTAAACACTGTAAAACATGTCCAAACGGTCCAAAAGTGTCCAAATACTTTTAGGTGGCACTGCACATGAACTAACCTATGCAAGTCCATAAACTGCTCGGAACAAGGTGACGAACAGGTGACTGTCTTTCCCTCTCCTCCTCACTCCCCACTAGCCTTCAGTGCTTCTGTGTGTCTGCGGTTGGCGCGTTTAGGGAGGTCAGCCTGGGAGGACGTCAGCTGCTCCCAGTAGGACTGGCAGTACTGCTGAATGAGACGCATTTCAGGCTCCAGCAGGAGTGCTGGGGTAGGACGTGCAGGGTCCTGTTGAAGGTCTTTGTGATGGCTCCTCGAAGCCTCTTCCTCCTCATCGGGGGTGGTGAGGGCTACAGCGATGTCCCGGTCCAGGATACGTAAATAGACACGAGCCAGCGTGTGTTTGAAGTTGTTTTCTGTGGCCAGGCAATGGTATTGGCCTGCATCTGCTTTGGTGAGAGTTTTCAGAAGGACCCCCTGAGGAGTCTTAAGAACTTCCCCGTCCCGATTTAGCTGCAAACATAATCAGAGCAATGTGCAGTTATAATCGGACTATACACACTACTGTTTAAAAGTTTGAGGTTGGCAAGATTTTTTAAAATGTTTTTTAAGTCTTTCATGCTCAGCAAGGCTGCATTTATTTGATTTAAAAATACAGTAAAAGCAGTAATATTATGAAATAGTTGTTATAGAAATAACTTTTCTATTTTATGCTGCTTTGGTGCTCAAGAGACATTTCTTATTTTTATTTTTTTGCGTATTTTGGGATATCGCAATAAATAAAAAAGCGCTGGATGGAAGTGCCAAGATGCGCATACATTTAAAAAATGTGCATTAAAAACGTACATTACGGATACATTATTTATCTGATAAGTTGGCATGCGAGTAAACAACGATGGAAACACATTTACCAATTAAATCCCTTGATGCACAACAAAAAACTTTGCCTCAACAAGTGGATGTGATTGGATAACTGGACTAACCAGTGTCAGTATCATTGCACAGCATCTCAAATGTGGGCTGATTTGAATCATTTGATTGACTTGATAGCGTTCACAAACATCAGGCAAGATGACATGACAGTGGTTATTGGGTTTCGTCATTTATGATGTATGAAAAAATTTCATTTTTTGAAAATGAATATGCTCGATTGCAGCAACATCCATTTTTATTATAGATATATTGTGCCAATTTCCCAGTATTTTGTTATCTTTACTCACCTTTACTCACAAATGTTTTATGCAACATTCCAATTTTGTTTATAATTTAAATATAATAAATAGTGAATATAATAGTGTAAGTATTATTTTTGTGGAAACTGAGACATTTTTTCAGGATTCTTTGAAAAGAAATTTCAATAGTAGAGCATTTTTTTGAAAACAAAATATCTTTACGGTCACTTGTGATCAATTTAATGCATCCTTGATAAATAAAAGTATTAATTTCTTACTGACCCCAAACTTTTGAACAGTATTGTATATTAACCAACAAAATTAAAATGTTAATATATAATAAATGTTTTCTTTGGCTGGTTAGTGACTGGTGGTTTGAAATAAAGTATGAAAGCATGAAATCTTACCACTTTTCGTCTTCCCTCCTTCTGGTAGAGCCATTTGATAGTGGCCTGGGGAGAGCGCGGCACGCACTCCAGAAATGTGCTGCTACCCTCCACCCCGAACTGAACTTTCTCCTTCAGTCTCCTCTCCACTAGTAGACACAGCAAAAGATTAAAGTCATATGCTGTGTCCTAATTGACAAATACATCAGACTGACCACATTATAATCCTGCAGGCTGATATTTGTTGATGAACTGTGTGTTTTTGTTACCTTTGGCATTGTAGCCCCGGCACTGACGCAAAGGGTCACCGTGTTTAACGTCCTGCCTTCTGCTCCTCCTGAATGAAATGATACAATTAAACTCCACATCAATTTACTGTCCTATGAAATGGAACTCACATGAGCCCCTTATAGAATGTTTTGATAATCTTCTCGTCATGATTCAGTTGCGAGGAGAGAAGTTTAGTAAGTGCAATTTCAAAGATTCTCTGACCTTTTGGTGGCTTGTGTAAAAGCAGAGCAGTTATCTCCATCCCAGGCACAGTACGGGTCTCTGGCCAGACAGCAGTCCGAACAGGCCTTTCCATACACTCCACAGCGGTGCAAAGACATCTGGGTAAGACCCGCCTCGGAAGATACGTACAGCTGTTGCTGAAAAAAAAAAAAAAAGGAAAATATTTTAATGCCATACTACTGATTTCTGTAAAAAAAAAAAAAAGTTTATTATACTCCTAAAAAGGCTATTATATTTAGAAATCCTTTTTTTTACATTTAATTTTGTATAATTTGTTACACTTTTTTTTTTTTACTCTTACCCGTTTGGCGGATATGTGCATTGTTTTGACAGCAGCAGGTGTCTGTTAATAAAAAGGAATAGAAAAGCATACTTCATTATATTTTTATGTTTTATTTTGTAATGTAATTTAATTGTGTAAATATATTTATATATTTTAATATAACATTAAAATTATGATATATTTACCCTGAAAACTTCCACCTCCTCTAAAGTGAGCTCTTCCATTGTGGTGGGATCCTTGGGTAGGACTATAACTTTTTGGACCGTACCATGATCTGTGGGGTGACAGAAAAGTGATAGTTTACACAATGTTGTTTAGCAGAATCTGCATCCTGCATTTCATTTCTAAAATTGATAGGGTGAATTTGTATCTCATGCCGACTTTAACAACTAGGCTGTACACTATCCCAAGTTTTACATATTCAAGAAACTTGACTAATTTCAGCAAATCAGAGGATGCCAGTCTCACCCGTTCCCAGAAAGAGAACCTCATATCGGCCATCCACAGCATCCACCTGGTCCACTGCGATCGTAGTAAAGCGATAGTCTACACCAGAGCGCACCACCAGAGGGCGCTTGTGAATGGGATACACAGGGTGGTACATGAGAGGATGAGCACGAATGAAGTTAACCGCTTCATCTGAGAACTCTTTCGTGGACTGAAGACCCGGTGTGAATGTGCCACCCGGACACTAATGCGAGAAACAGATGGAGAGTCAGTCAGATAAATGTACACCCATGTAGCCTTAGCAATAAATAATATCATAGGCACTGTAAGATGGATGATAAGCAGCACAAAAGCATATTATGCTATATAACAAAAAATTTGGGTAAAATAACCAAATTTTCATGATGCTTGAGAGAAAAATTTACTGAAACTCACCGTTCCCGGACGAGGATAGGGAATCTTCCCTGTGTATGTAGTCCATTGGTAGTTGTGTCCGTGTTTATGGGCGAAAGGGCCATTAAAGACATTTCGGATATCAGCCATTGAGTAGACACACACGGCTGAGCCTTTAAACACAGAGCTAAGAGACAAAAACAAGACCGATGACTAAAATATCACAGATCCAGAAACAAACAATTCTCAAAGGGGAAGAAACCAGATTGGGGGGTTAAAACACAAAAAGAAGATTATAAAGAAGTCAGAAATTACTATTATTTGACATTATCACTGCTCCAAATATGCCTAATTCTGTACTATATAATAGGCAAAAAGAAGTGCACGTTCGATGGACACTTTACTATCCCATGAAGTCACAGGAGAGGATTTGTGAAGGGAGGTGAAGCGATGCAACGGACGCTGTTGGTCACATGACAATGACAACATGACGGATGTAGTACAGTACATCCAAATTTCATTCACAATACACACATTCATACTATATAAAACATACTTTTTTAATGGTCGTGAAGTTTCAAGCCAAATGTAGACATTTTATTCTACAATATGCGATTTTGGACGCAGCATATGTGTTGATCTCAAGATATATAGAAGAAGATGTATAGATGTATAAATGAAAAAGCAGGTGTGTACCCAGAAGTTGAGAAGACGCCATATACCACAGGGTTTCGTTCATCCTGGGCAGGTTGGATAAACACATCCCCTGGAGTGGAGGAGAAAAGCATTTCAAAAATGTGTCAATACTCAGACATCTCTGGAAATACAACAGTATTTGCTTTATCTGAAATACTTGGTGTATTTAACACCACTAGATGGCAGAATCATCTTAAAACTACATCAAAAATGGTAAAACTACTAGTAAATAAACTCACTCAGTTCATCAAAGAAGGTTTCCACCCCATCATCTCCCATCACAGAGCACACCAGCCTGGCCTTCAGAAAAGTCGTCCATTTGTTCACGAGAGACTTCTGTCCGCCCTCATCATTCTGTGATGAAACACACACACACAGCTGTTTATTGACTGACTGAACTGTGAACTGCTTCCTGTGCACCTGTGGTCTCTGGTTACGTGAAGCAGGATATTGCTCACCAGGCACACGCGGCCCACTCTGGCCAACACACTTGGGCTCGCTCCTCCCCCCGAGTCCAGACTCTTCTCACGAAAGAAGAAATAGAGCTTGTCGTCGTTTTTCTCTGAGCTGTCAGGAATCTGTTTCATGTGAACAAATACAGGTTCTAGGAAATAAACAGAGTGTGCATGTCACATCCATCCAAATATTGAATGGAAACTAAAACAGCTGAGCAAATATTTATAGTCAATCTAATTAAAATGACATCTGCCAATTCAAATATGAACAGCAGAGCTATTTACCATTCAGCCACCTAGAGTCATACTGCTCTGATCTCACAGCTGGACGGCTCCCCATGGTCCTGAAGATGCCTGGATCACTGCTCATGAAGTCCACCGGCACTCCTGCATACAGGTTTCCATCTAGGGATAGGAGAGGTGATAAATTAATTCATGAGTGCAAGTGAAAGCTTCATGTTTCAGATGATTTGGGAAGTTTGGTGATCTGTTTACACATTAGACCGGATATTTAACCTTTGATAAGTTCTGTTGATCTTTCATGCTTTGCTGAACATCAGATTGGATACTCCCATATTTACCAGCATGGCTTTTAGTAAAATATGGCTTATGGTAAATTAAAATGTATAATATTGAATTATTATATTTGTGGTGTCATGTTGTGGCCATTATGTGAACTGCACTCCAATATAAAGTATTGTAGTAAGGATACCACAATATTCATTATAAATACATGGGAATGATTGATTGACTGAATTGATGTCACAAAGCATTTTATTTATTTAAAGAAATCGTTAAATTACGTAGTAACTGCAAAGCCAAAACCTTATCGCAGTCAAATATATATATTATGACCTGAATCAGCAATGTAAGCAAATTTAAAACGTAAATATAAGTGTGGATTCTGATATCATTTTCTGATATTGTTCTGATATATCTTATGATTTTGTAATGTTATATGTTGTGATTTTTGTGCTGTTATGTTCTGTGTTTTTGTGATGCTGTTATGATTTGGTTATGTTATGATATATTATGTTATGATTTTGAATTACTTACAATAATTTTGGAAGATTGTGATGAGAAGTACATGACCTTATTTAGCTGCTATTTTGATTTTAAGTTTGTATATGTATGCATGTCTGTATATATATATTTTTTGTTTTATAAATGTGTATGTGTATATATATATATATGTATGTGTATATATATGTATATGTATATATATTTTTGTTTTTGTTTTTACATGTTCAAAATAAACATCAACTACTACTTCTATGCTATGCTATGTTCTGATTTTGTTATGTTAAGATATCTTATGATTTGGTAATGTAATTGATTCTGTAATGTTAAGTTAAGATTTTGTTCTGTTTTGATGTTATGATTATTTTACACTGTTATGTTACAATTCTTTTAAGTTCTGATGCTATGAATCTGTTATGTTATAATTATTTTATGCTATATTATGTTCTGGTATGTTACGATATCTTATGATGTTATATGATTGTGTTATGTTATGATTATGTTGTGTTATGTAATGATACGTCATGTTATGATTGTTATGTTCTGCTATTTTGAGGATTGTTTGACAAAATGACAGATGACAACAGTTGCTACAGTAGGATTGGCTATTAATGTGCGTAGTGAAGGATCAATTACGTAAAATATAAAAGTAATATAGCATCTTCATTAATCGTGTCTTACTTATCAGGGCTGCGACATTCTCCTGGTTTGGATCGTAAGAGCATTTTCCCTTCCCAGAGTCCACATAACCAGGAACTAGCCTGAAGAGGTAGTCCTGTGGACATCAGAGCAGCGAGAGCATTTGGTTTTTGCCACTGCAGATTGTGTGTATACACAGTGTATTTATGTCTGTGTGTACCTCAGCTCTCCAGCCTCTGTTGATGAAAGTGCAGATGGGTTTATAAGCTCCTGTGCCGCAGGTGTACAGGTGAGTCCTGTTCCACGGCTCAATCAGACGCACAAAGTTAGCACATTCTCCCTGAAAACACACACACACACAACTGTTAAATAGATATTGGTCGGATCAAGTCTCGCATTCCATTTAGTGATTCAGTTACTAGGATGGTTTGATTAAAATAACTGATGTAAACTCACATGCCTGCCTTTCCCAGTCATCTGACACTCTCCCTTTCTCTGAGCTGGAGCTGGCCAGTGGATCTACAGACATAAAACACCCACAGCATTGTGACAAGAATTCACTGACACTTCAATTCTTCTGGGGTCAGTGTTCGGGTGACAATTGCTTTAGTTATTTTGTTGTGAATGGAATTGATTAATTTGAATCCTCCCTTACAATGAGAGGCTCTTTGTTGATGTTTTGCATGTCCAGAGAAACCAGATATTCGCGGCTGCCCAGGTACAACCGCCCCTGGTCTGGGTCAACGTGCAAGATCCGGTAGTCACTGGTGTTGAAGGAGAAACCGAAAGGCCTTGCTGTCCGAGTGTCCATCAATTCTGATGAAAGACAAAAGAGAAGCATAGGAAATCAAATTATGAATTATGTTTATATAACTTTTAAAATTAACTTTTTTAAATTTTAATATATTTTAAAATGTAGGCCTAATTTATTCCAGAAGTTTAAGCAGCCATTACTCCAGTGTTCAGTCATTCTAATATGCAGATTTGGTGCTCAAGAAACATTTTGATTTTGAAAATGGTTGAACATTTTTTTCAGGATTCAGGAAAGTACATAAAGTGACTCTGTAATAATAGCCCCTTAAATAATAATATTAATGATTATGCTTAATTAGAACACTTTTCTGTCTGGATTTGGTGTCAATAATGTGTTTTTGTGCCGGTAAAGGTATAGACAGAAAGGGTGAGAAACTGCTCAATAAATGAACTACTATAATAGTGTTTCATCTATAGGGGGTGCTCTTAACTCTCTCTTCATGCATCTGCTATCTGAAATCCACACGCTCTCACTAAACACAGTTCTGTGGGCATTTCCTTTTTCCAGATGAAATCGTTAAAATAAAAATCTTGTAGTAGCAGTGTTCTGGGCCGCCCCTCTTCAGCGAGCTCTTCTTGGAGGTGGAAGCAAGAGCCGAGAAGTTGGTGACTCTTGGGAGTAAACTGCACTTAACACAGTTCCAGAAACATTTCCTGAGTGCCAGCAAATATTAAAACACTTCCACATGAGGGCAAAGTATTCAGTCTCAAAGGCAAAGATTAAAATGAAGAAAGTGATGAAAAAATGAACCGTTTACTCAGACATTCTTGCAGGCTGTCACAGGACTTGAAAAGAACGCCAGACTCTGATGCAAGAATTGCAAGTAATGTTGTGTGAATGTTTAACTGCGTAGACTTGTGTCGGTTATGAATTATGATTAGATGATTTCAGGCCTGAAAGAGACGTCAGCATCTAATAATAGAATTTCAGTTTTGGAAAAATCTTTTGGCATAAATTCCTTACTCTCCTCACTCAGGATGAATAGAAACAGATTTAAAACAAACTGTTATTTTCTATTTGTTCCCCTAAGCGGGATCAATCTGACACACACACACAGTCACAGTCACACGTACACACACACGTGCACACACACACCCACACACGCGCACACACACACATACTCTCCTTTGAGGATGAAGTCCTGTAGCTCTTTCGCAAGCTACATTCATAGATGACTAATTATACATCTAATCCTTACTAGATTCATCCACATCATGAACTTCCTGTTACACCAAACTGTTATGCAATACACTACCATTCAAAAGTTTGGGGGTCTAAGTTTTTATTTTATTTTATGAAATTCATTCTATTCAGCAAAAATGCATCAAATTGACATTGAAATTGAAATATTTCCATTTTAAGTCAAATATGTTCTTTTGGCCTTTCTATTCATCAAATAATCCTCACAAAATGTATCATGGTTCAACAAAAACATAATGAAATATCAAATATGTTATTCCTGAGAGATGTGTTTTCTCACCTTACAGAGCAAGTTTTAAAGCAACATTTTCTCAGGCTCAGGCATCTTTCTGTAGATCAGTCAATGCAACACTTTCTTTGTGTATTATCAAATCGAAACGAATGCAAGAGTGGGTTAAAAAGTGTGTCTGATGAGCTTTTAAGGGCTGAATATTTTAAGCACTGACCTACTGGGTCACAATGCCTGTAAATGTTCTGAGCGTTCGAATGGAGCTTAAAGGAACACGCCGACTTTTTGGGACTTTACTGTAGCTTATTCACCCTATCCCCCAGAGTTAGATAAGTCCATTCATACCCTTTTCATCTCCGTGCGTGCCGTAACTCTGTCTGACGCATCCACCGCTAGCCTAGCTCAGCACAAAGACTGGAGGTAAACGGGAAATAGGAAAATGTTGCCGCTATTTTGTCACTTATTGGGAGCAGTATGCTAGCTGGAGCCGTTTACCTCCAGTCTTTGTGCTGAGCTAGGCTAGCGGTGGATGCGTCAGACAGAGTTACGGCACGCACGGAGATGAAAAGGGTATGTATGGACTTATCTAACTCTGGGGGATACGGTGAATAAGCTAAAGTCCCAAAAAGTCGGCATGTTCCTTTAATAGATACTCACTTACATTGCAGTGTAAGGCTGCCTTTAACTGGCACAAACCAAAACTTGAAATTACAAAAGGGGAACCAATTTGACATTGAGTTTTGTCATCCTTCCTTTGGACGATCATCCATACGGATGTTTATACACCCACGGAAATGTTTAGGCACAGGAAATGTGGGAATTTTGATGGCGACTTTAATGTTGTAAAAGTAAATATACTGTATGTTTAAGTGTGTCTCTGTGAGTGTGTGTTTACAGGATGCTCTGGAGAGGGTGCTAAAATAACCGCTAATGATCGGATATCTGTTGGACACGGAACTGGGTGGGCAAAAGGGAAAGAGTGTGTGTACAATCCTGTTCCCTTTACCGTCAGGAAAGAACACCGGACACGCCACCACTGCCAAACCTGCAGTGGACCAAAGTGGACACAGCACAGGGTTCATAACAATCACGGGTGAAAGACGCTGGTACAAAGGTGAGGCACGTCAAGTCTGGTGATACAACATCCTGCAGGAAGTCTTTGTTGTGAGAAGAATTCAACAGGGACTCAATACAGGGACTCTCTGGTGTACTTCCAAATAGATGTCAGTCTCAAAATATAACTAAACATAATACAAATTAAACATTTTATGAGATAAAAACTTATTATAACTTAAAATATTTTATTAAAATTATGAACAAATTAAATTATTAAAATATCTATCAATATATGTAAATATATATATTTTTAATATTTGTATAAATGTTTATACAATATATTACGGTATATTATTATTTTATATTAAAATAATATTTCAAAGTTAGTTACTCAGCACACAATAGTATAATATCTTTAAATTATAATAATTATAAGTCATTTTCAATAATTAATTATTTAACCAGCGTATCATAATAGGAATAAATTATTAAATTGATTGACAGCCGTAGTAAAATGCATAATCATAAGGTAAGGTTACACACTGGACGCACTAGGGACATTGTAGAATATCACGTTCCTCTTTCACTCTTTCTGCCAGTTTCTCATAGTCTCTAATTGGGTACACTTTCTAGAATTACACAAAGACCTTCCCTCATCTGCAGGCGCCTCCGAAACAAAGACCATCCCGCTGGCAAACAATGAACAATCCATCTCAGATAACAGCAGAAAATAGAGAGGCCAATGAGACAAGTGCATTTTTCCGCCCAGCTATCCTGGATGTGAAGGAGAGGGTGGAGTCGAGGGCGAGAGAGAGGGGGTTTAATAGTGGAAGGGGGATCTTTCCTGGCGGGAGCAAAATACATGGCAAATGAGGAAAATGTATGAGCACAAACGGACTGGATCAGAGCCAAAGAGTCTCAGTGGAATTACAGGGACGGGTGATGAAAGACAAGACCAAGCTAACAATAACTAGCTAGATCCAAATTACTGAGGGCGTATAATTCAGCCCGGTCATCTCTTCAATTAGGTTTCATCAGGGCACAGGCAGGAGGAATATGAGCCCGGGGCAATTGGAAATATGAAACATGAGGTGATTGATATCTGAAACAGCTTTTCTTTTTTCACGAATCCTGTTAACATCCTTATGAATTTCCTTCAAGGCACTTTTAACCCACATCTTGATTAGATTGTTTGTGAAGAACAGGAAGGTCAATTGAATTCTCAAAATCTCAAGGGTCACTAAGAATTGAGGCATAGATTCACTATAAAATAGAAGAACCTCTATTTACTGGTTATGAGGCAATGAAGGTTTTCTTATTGTCAGTTGTCCATAACCATCATCAGACCATTTCACGTCCCACCTCATGTTTTCCTGTGACAAAACGAGGAATGCAACAATAATAAAATTCAAGTTAATAACCAATAAATAACCATTGTCTAAATTTAAAAAATAAAATACTAAAACCGATTGTTTTAGTACAAGTAGAAAATAAATGAATAAATGGATAAAAAGAATACATGTAAAAATGTATTCTGAGATTTGGTAAAGATTAGGCTACATTTAACAGTGTTATTACATTTGGGGTGTTTTTAAAGATTAACTTTGAGTGTTGGATGATAGGTCATCTAAATATAAAATATTGAATTGGTGTTTAATATCGACTGATGCCAACAAATTATATTATTTAAATAAATGATTAAAAAAACTAATTGGTTAACCAATTAACAAATATGGTGCCAATATGTTGTTCCTTACAAAGAATAAAATGAGATGAGATGAAAATGAGATGAGAAGTTTGAAATAAAACATTTGTAAATTCTAGAAGGTTCACTAGAGCTCGAGTCCAAGTAGAATGTAAACAGGCCTCGACACAGTTCTTTGAGTTTACACAGAGCAAGTTTTCTGAGGAAAATTATTCCAGAAATATTCTTGTTCAAAATTGCCAAATGACCTAAAAACAACTTTAGAATATTCAAAGAAAGGCCAACAATGGTAGCTCTGAGTGCTAACTTGAGTCAAGTCAGCTTTTTATGTAGGTCATAGTTATTGTACCATAGCGAAGAATGAGGCCCCACAGAAAAGGGAAACTAAAATAGAATGACTTAGGGAAAATGTGGCTTTTGGAACAAGTTGTTTACAGTCCGGCTGGTACAACACAGACAAATCCGAATTTGTGCTTATATTCTGGTGGGTTGCTGTATTTTGATGTTCACCGCTGTTTTTAATCTCAGAGTGCTTTCCAAACAATCATGCGCAGGGTTATAATCCCACATACATGAGAGACGAGCCGCTCTATCATCTTTGGGGTAATTATGTGGCACAGTGGTATTCGCCTCTCCACATTCAGCTTATTCAGAAGAAACATTATATGAAAGATTCCTCTTAAGTGATTCACACTTTTAATTCCTGTTTACATCAGGCATGCGTGTTAAGCAGCCCATATTTCAACCTGCTCCCAAATTTGAATTAGAGGGGCTGTGTTACATGTGGATACATGTATGTATTAGTTGTACTAATGCGTGTGCATGAATGTGTATGTGTTCGTCAAGAACAGGGGTGACAGTTAGCTTGACAGCTGACAATGACTATAATTCTTCAAAATGACTTTGTTTTTGACCTTATACTGTATACGCTTTTGAAGACGTACAATTATCAGATGAGGATGGTGGGAAAGAGTCTGTGGGAATATCCCTCATAATAACTTCTCCACAACAAGGCATTTGTGTCAGATTCTCCTTAAAGAGAAAGATACTAAAAGACCCAAAAGAAAGAAATGAGAATAGCAAACAATGAAAAGATTAACAGATGTAAAAGTAACTCCAAACCTTACATAAGGAGTTACAGCACTGGTTTCTTGAGACATCTATACCTGCCATTAGATTTTATAATATCAACATATCCATTTCATATAATGAAATTAATAAGGGATGATCACTAGAATGTTCTTAACACAAATGTAATTTTATTTTCTCTATATAAAAACAATGACTTGTGAATTATGACCCCTAAATTGATTAATTACCCCCCCCCCCCTAATTAAATATATATTAAACTTAAATCAAATAGAAATATAAATGTATGTTAAAGTATATTTATGTAAAGAAAGTAATATGTACTTTTAAAGTCTTGTACATTTATAAGGTTTCCCTATTTTCTATAAACACTGTGATTTCACTGTTATTTTTAATAAAAAATGCTTACACATGACTACTGCATGTAATATATACTATATAAAACATCCTTTTGAAACCATTCTGTAGGCTTAATTCATTCTTAACCAAAGAATTGACAGCTATAAATCTTATCTATTTAGCTACCTTAACACTGTTGCCTTGGCTTTTGGCTTGCTTAGTTGGGGACATTTAATATTCAACAATATTATTGATCTACCTTACTTAAGGTGGACGATGACGCAATTTTCTTCTAGAAAAAAACTTTGTTGTATTATTTTGATGTTATCACTATAAAGCTGATTTGATACAATACTTGATATTGTAAAAAGCACTATATATAAATAAAGATGACTTGACTTGACTATAATAAATATTTGAAATTACAAGACACATTATTTTTGTATCTGACTGTAATGACAAATACTGAATGATATCAAAGCTAATGTTTGAAATCTAGGAAATGACAAATATTACTATGAGTTCTTGAATTAAACAATAAACAATATAGAGGAATCGGTGGTTCTCTGGAATATGCTCTGATGACACATGTACCCCACCTCAACCGTGCTGACAACATCCACCATTTGTTTTCAGCCAAGAACTGGAAAGGAAACTATCAAAACACGTTTATGTGTGTGTGTGTGTGTGTGTGTGTGTGTGTGTGTGTGTGTGTGTGTGTGTGTGTGTGTGTGTGTGTGTGTGTGTGTGTGTGTGTGTGTGTGTGTGTGTGTGTGTGTGTGATTAGCTAAATCGGACAAAAACGTCCTACGTACATCCTCAACTGGATACATGACTAATACATAAAACACTTTTCTTTCTTTTTTAAAGGTGCGTCCTAATTCGCATACTTCTGCATACTATCCTATGTTGTTTTGTATTATAAATAGTCCAAAAAAATGCAACAATAAGATGTGCTCTTCAAATACCCAGATGATGCACTTATTTACCCCAACCCCCAAAAAACACTGTCTCATTTCGAAGACTGCACCCTCCGGAGTTCGCATTTGTCGGACGCGCGGCTGCTTCACTTCAGAAAAGTAACCATTACAATCCAAAGCATAAAGACATTACAACAATTTCTGATTCACAAGGAATAACGGTCAATTTTATAATGGTTACTTTTCTGAAATGAGACATCCTCGGTGACGTATGCAAGCGACAAATGTGACCTCCAGAGGGCACAGCCTTTGAAATGAGACACATTTCAACTGTCGCAGCTTTAATTACGTAGCTGAGGGGGAGGGACTATCAAACTTGTCATCTAAATCACTACACGCCACGGTAAAGTACATAGTGCGTAGTTTAAGTGCATAGTATGTCATGTGGGACACAATTTAATGTTTCTTCAAGAGGTAGGGTGTGGGTTATGGTTAGTCTATATAGCATACTGTATATAACAACAATAGGAGTCTAGTATGTCTTCATTTAGACTAAGTGTGTGTGTGTGTGTGTGTGTGTGTGTGTGTGTGTGTGTGTGTGTGTGTGTGTGTGTGTGTGTGTGTGTGTGTGTGTGTGTGTGTGTGTGTGTGTGTGTGTGTGTAAAAGAGAAAGAGAGAGGCTGAGTATGCACAGACAGGTAATGAATAAGGTTTGCGCTCACCTTTAAAAGCCAGGTGCACTCTGGGAGCAGAGCGATGTGTGCAGGCCACTTCAAACACAAACAAAGCCCACAGCGACAGGAGGAGTCTTGTTTCCATAACTCTCATAGTTAGACCCATTTGCAGGCAACCTATACAAACCCACACAAAAGAAAGAAAATAAAACAAGGTGGACATAGAAAGAAAAGCACAAGACAGGCTAAATTTATCAGTGATTTCGACAAATGAAGAGGCTGAAATGACAAAGGAAGACGGACGAGAGGAGGGAAAAAAATAGCTTGGAAATAAGTGAGAGGATGAAGACGAGGAAGAGAGACGGAGACAGTTCGATTTAGACAGACAACAGAAGGAACAGAAAGCAAACATGTACTACACTGTTGTAAATTTAGCCTGGAGTTTTAACACAGACAAATCCCAGCCTGTCACACCTTCCTCCACTCAACTCCATGGAAAGACAAAGGTTTCAGGCCTGCATTAGAGGGTCAGCATTTATGATACATGGTGTCAGTTTTATTTTAGGAAAAACAGGTGCCGTTAATCAACTTTATCCACCCGGTGCAACTGCGCAGGGCAGTTTTTCAAAAGCATTGTGAGCTAAGTTGATTGTTGGAGTTTGCAGCAGAAGTCACAGAACAGAGCGAAATGTTATCATTTCATTTAAAATAGTAAACTGGTAAATAAACGCGACTGAAAACATAATTTTATTGATATGACAACTGAATACAATAGAATCACGATTTCATAAGGATTTGTACACATTTGTCTCTGTAAAGTTGTTCAGACATAAATCATTTACCTTTAGTGGTGTCAATACGTCAATACTGTACGTTTCAGTTTCTATGGAAAAGTAAGTACATGTACTTTACGTAAAGATAAGATACGAATGAGCTCAAGTTTAATTATTAAAGGTTTTCTTTTAATGAGCTTTTTTTTCATTATATCAGTTGTCAACCTTACATTTTTAACATGCTCTTCCAAAAAACAAAACAAAAAAATGTGTAATTCTGTATGAATTACATATTTGATGTACTTCAGAATAAATTAATAGATCACCCAAAAAAACTAAAATGTGCCCATCATTGACCCAAAAATCACTGCTTGTGAAAAAGAGCTTATGATGCCAAGCTGGAGGTAGCAAATCAGTCCGAGCTGCAGCAAAGCCCGTCACGCTGCTCATTGTTATAACTTGGAAGATCTCGCTGGAGTCCAGGGGCTGCAACTGCTGCCTCTTTTAGATCAGTTTCCATCAGGTACTGATCCTGGGCTCCTGTTTATGACATCATCAGCTGGCCGGTGATGTATGGGGGTGATGTCAGCACACCAGGCGCTCGCATACTTGGGATTTGCCTGTCCATGTGTTCTCTTCATCGGAGATGCATGATTAAATCAGCTATGTCAACTTACATATTTTTATTAGCACTTGTAATTACTGCACACCACAGATGTGCCCTCAGCTCTTTGATTTCAGCTTCAGATTTGCCAAAAGTACATTTTCGAGGCAAAAGTTTTGACACTAGGCAACTCGCTTAATCCTTTTCCACAAACTCACACGTGCACAAACAAACACAAACACCGGTCCAGGCTCTGCCAGCTGTCACTGGTTCAAATTCACATTCAAAGTGCGTCTAGGGGCTTGTCCAGGAATGTACTACATGTCGAAACTGCACGATGACAGAGAGAGTGAGAGAGAACCGTAGACTACACAGAAAAGTTGGTAAATGAGAGAGGATAGTAAAAAAAAAAGGCTGTGAAGATAGTCATCTCTCTGTAAGTTCATGTAGATGTGTATCATGGCTCTGTAGACATCAGATTGGGATCATAGTTGCTGTGTTAGCATTAGACAAGAGCAAAGAATCATTGGTCTGAAAGCTTCAAACGCACATTTGTGGTCTCGGGTGCACCCGTGCCGTGAGGGGTTACAAAAACCAACAAATAATTGATATCATCTTTTCCAGCTCAAAGCGTCCTTACTTTTGAACCTGATTTCAAAAATCCTCTGATGTTTTACTATGTTTCACTGGCTCTTGATGAAACTCACACCGTGCAAGATCAGATTTGTTTTATGTCTCCTCTCCTTCATATATTCAGCATCAGTCACTCAGGTGTTCTTACATGTTGGTTCTGGCACTGGTTTGAGGTGAAAGAGGTAGGAAGCGCACACACACACACACACACACACACACACACAGCTAAACAAACTATAGATAGATAGATAGATAGATAGATAGATAGATAGATAGATAGATAGATAGATAGATAGATAGATAGATAGATAGATAGATAGATAGATAGATAGATAGATAGATAGATGACTAAATCTCTCAAGTAAACCGTTAAGTGGGATATTTGCTGTTTTAAATTTTCAGTGGAACTTCACAGGTGTAAACTGTTATACTTTCTTGTTAGCATGAATTATGTATCAGTCGTTCTCTGCCGGAATGGCCAGAATATGAATTATGGATGCACAAGCGCAATCTATGACGTCCATTAAATCCAACTCCAACGTGTCCGTTTTTGCCCCTTTTTTTTGTGAATGACAAAATGTCAGACTGCTGTATCTCTCTTTCTTAACATTTAAATATATAACTTGAGGTACATACAAAAAGAGTATTATGTATAAAATACATAAAAATTGTAGGGTGTTGTCAGATGTTGGGATGCAAAACTATTAAACAGTTGTCATATATTATTTGACAATTATCAGATTTGATAGGTTTAGTTTTAGTGTGCATGACAAATAATTTTGCTCTGTAATGTTAATTGCAGGTTTTCAAATATCAGCTTTATATCCATGCATCGGAAACTTTTACAATTATGATATCATGAATTGTTAACTGATTATCTCTATAAAAAAAAGTATCTGCAAAATATATATATTTGTTCTATATGAACTTATGTTCAAGGGATATTTGGGTTCCTTTAATTAAAACTGTTCATGTAATATTGAAATAATCATGGCCAAGCTTGTATATGCCATATGACTAAACTCACACACACACAAAAAAAACCTCTGGAACATGTGCGTATAGCCTGATATTTTAATTACCAAAGGGGGTCATAATAACCTGATTCTAATCCTCAACCCCCCTGATAAATCATTCATATATATTATTTTGGCAAACGTGTCTGATTATATTTCCTTACTATGTAGTTTATCTATAACACTGCTTTAAATGGATTTAAAAGTAGTAGCCAATTGCAGTATGTTAAAATCGAATCATGGTAACGACATTATAAATTACTGTAAAAATGGTAACAATTGATGATGAAAATTCGGCATGTTCGCACTAATTAGCAACTGACGTATTTGACAACCAATGACAAAAACTATTTAATATTCCCATTCTTTCCAGCGAATTCCGGGGCAAAAGCAGCTCTGACTGTGAAGTTTAAATATGAGAAGTAGAGTATTCACCTGATTCGCTGGTCTCGTGGCTCAGTCGGTCTGTTGCTCCGTGTAGCCTATTTGGTGTCTTGAAGATCAGGTGAGATGTTATCGTTACATTCCTTACAGTCTCTGTGTGCACAGCTCGTGCCTTAAACTCTGAAACTCGTCCAAAACCTTCTCATTAAATCATAAGAGCTTGTATAGCTCTAGCTTTTTGAATTCCCACTTTTGGGGCGTGTCAGTGAGTCCGAAAAACGGAGGTAAAAGTTGCAGTTTGTGCACGCAATTCCTCAGGATACTTCTAGCTGTTATCTGGACAGAAGAGGAGATAAAGGCAACTAAAGCCCAGATGTTTTTTTTTTTTTTTTGCTTTTTCGTGACAGTATCTACAGCGTTTGCCAGCTTGAATACAAAGCAGAAGATGTGTTCGTCGTCTTGTCACGTAAGCTCCACGCACGCTGCTCGTCGGTCTAGTGTTGAAAGTGTGCGCGGTGGCAGGTGTTTGGTTTATTCGGCCGGTGAAGTGTCACGGTCCAGCCCCCTCAGCACTGCTCCCAGCGAACCAAGGGCAGGGAAACACGAGGGACATATCAATGCAGATCGTATACAACAGTTTATTTGAACATTAGGCTATTTAAAAACTTAAATATTAAACGTAATATTTGCCTAATGATGGCAAGGGATTTTTTTATTCCAGCTAATAGTAGATTACTTTCTGTATTGGCTCACACCCAAGGGATAATTAATCACCCACAAATGAAAATTCTGTCATCATTTACTTACCCTCATGTCATTCTAAACCTGTAGTCTTTCCTTCATTTCAGAACACAAATATTATCTTTTTGATTAAATCTGAGAGCTTTCTGTCCCTCCATTGACAGCACCGCAACTACCACTTTGAGGCTTCAAAAAGTCAATAAAAAAATCTTAAAACTAATCCATATGAATTGAATCCAATTTTTTTTTAAAGACTTGATCGTATATGATGATGAACAGATTTAATTGAGGCTTTTATTCACATTTAAACATTGATCAGCAGGGGGAAAAGAAGCTCAACCGAACCTGCTTGACGTTCGAGAACAAACCTCATCGGTTCTTGCGGAAGCTCAAACATATCCGTAACACACGAGAATGAACCTCATTGGTTCTCACACGCCAAGCGAAAATGCTTGAGCTTCCATGTGAGTTGATGAATGTTTAGATGTGAATAAAAGCTTCAATTCAATCTGCTCACAATATAAAGCGATCAAGTCTCTTCAGAAAATTTTACATAACCGCTCTATTCAGATGGATTAGTTTTACGATCTCTTTATGAACTTTTTGAAGTGTCAGAGTAGTTGCGTAGCTGTTAACGGAGGGACAGAAAGCACTCAGATTTCATCAAAAAGATCTTCGTTTTTGTTTCGAAGATGAATGAAAGTCTTACGAGTTTGGAACAACATGAGGGTGAGTAATTAATGACAGAAATTTCATTTTTAGGTAAACTATCTCTTAAAGTCTGGGTTACAAAAAACTACTAAACTTTTCTTTGGTTATTACCCAGGAAAAAATATATAGTTTACTGTAGTTTATATATAGTTAACCAGATAACCACCAATAGTGGGGCATGTTGTAACATTATTTAGGGTAAATTTGGAATCCGAGCTTTTTAAGGACAATTTAAAATCCCTCTGAAGTGCCTTGAAACACAGCATTATTCAGAGTGTTGACATCATTTCCACTGAAACAGGAAGAGAGGGTACATATCAATCAGCTCCTCCCCTTTTTAACAAATAGCCAATAGCGTTTAGTTTATATATCACAGCTCAGCCAGAGCCGTTGAACTCCTTAAAGCCGTAGTTTCCTCCTAATCTCTAACCATTTCTCCTCCTAATATCTCCTTCATCACTTTAAAATGTGTATTTCTGTGCAGAATTCAAAGGATCCGATACGTTTTGTGGTACGCGCCGACTCGCACATATGATTCCGTACGCATTTTATAAAATTACAAGATATAAAACGCGTGACAACTTGCCACAATCTGACATTGATCATGAGACCACAGTTTTATTGTTTATTTGTTTACCCACGAGCTATTGTATATATAATAAAGTTATAATTGAAAAAAATTATTAAGAGCTTTATTGACTTAAATCTTATTGTAATTTTTTTTTTTTTTTTACAAATTGTACAAATAATAATTATTTGCACTGTTCAAAATGTACAAAAGCACCAGCAGTTCATACCACTGTCTACATGGTATGAAATCTATGAGGTCTGTCCTGTCCATCTTTCTGGCCTCTTTACTAACTGCTGTAAACAGAGTGAAAGACAGTTGTCAAGCGTTGTGTAGGAGACCCACTGCAGTGCATTTGTAGCGGCTCCATTTGTCCCGCCAGAAAGTCTTCTGAAATTCCCAAAGTTCTTTTGCCTCGTGCTGTGTGACTCACGACGACGGGGACGAAACACAACAGAGGGGGTGGGTTGGCTGAAAGGACGTTCTCTTGAACAAAAAAAAAACTTGAGACTCGGTATTTTAGACACAAAAGGCTTTTGGTGTGCGTTTTTATCTAGGGCCTCCGACACACACATTAGGACGCCAGTGCTTAGTCTAAATGTACAAAATGTTGTATATTGCCTTTATATATAATTCAAAAGTCAGTGGAAGGGCGTGTAAAAAGTTTTACCGTTTCCTTTTCAGCTGATTAAAAAGACGCTCTGCTTTTCATGACATCACACAATGTGCCCTTTTCTTATACAGCTGCGGATGTGGAGGTGGTTTCTTGTCTTTCTCTCTCTTTGTGGGAGGCATCCTTTATTCTCCTCTGAGAGGAAGTGACTCAAGTCGGCTTTAAGTTCAGGTTTCCGTGTGATTTCACCCACAATGCACCGAGCCCCACACCAGCTCCACTATCTTCCATTCAGCCTCTCATTCTCCCACGTCAGAGACACTTTACACAGTCCGGACTTTTACAACCGTCTACGCAAACCAGTGAATCAACTAAGTTTAATTGGCTAATATATAAGGTTATTTGATAAACCTCACATTGGTGAGAAATACCACACTGAAGGAACAACATGGTGTGGTGGGATAAAAAAGAAAAAGAATGAGAATTTTGACTTCTATCTTAAGAGAAAAAACGTTCTTATTCCGATTCACATGTGACCTTTGTATCTTGAATGAACATGCTGTTGCAATGACCGAATGTTACAGCTATATTTTTCCCTTTGTTACTAACTTTGACAGGCCTTTTGAGTGACCGTCTCATGTTTGTGAAAGCACTGAATTTGAACTCTATCCTTTGTGTGGAAGAGCACATGATTTATCCTCCTTTAAAAGTTTCATTTATTTGATTTAAATATGCATTGTTAAGATTGAAAAAGGCTGTATTTAAAATGTAAAGCTCTCAAATACATTTGGTCTGCAAAAAGTGTCACGTCTTCATCCGTAAAGTTACTATATGTTCTCATGTAGGGTCAGCAAGTCAGTGGGTTTTTGTATTTGGGAAATGATTGTCTTTCTTTCACGGGAGTGTATAAACAGGGATTTGCAGGCTCAAAGCAAGAGTTACAACAACAGATCTATCATCATGAGTGAGTTTGTGGCACTCATCAATCCAGGCCGCTCTTCTATGAAACACCGCAGGCTATGTGTCAGTGCATGTTTTGGGTTGGGGAGGGATTCATTTTTAAAGTAGACTACTGGGTCAATAACATATAAGAGTCTCCACAACAGATGAAGGAAATAGATGTAGGAAATTCTTGGAAAATTGACTATATGTACATGTTGGTTTCATTATAGTTTCAAAAAAGTTTTGTTTTCTCAGGGATTTTTTTCAAGCATCTTCAAATATCATATGAATTCACAAATATCATAATTTTTTTGGGGAGTCAACCCACATATACAACCTGAACTAACCTTGCCTTGTCATAAAAGGGTCAACTTATCTGATATTTTATTGAAGAGAATTATTGACCAATTGGCACACCGGTTTGCGGGTCTGTGTGATGTCATTTCCTTTTTTCTGCATTTTTTGCTTGTTAGACCATGATTTGGCTGACAAAGTTTGTCAGTTAATAAGCTGCAGTTTTGTTAAAGTATTATTCTTTGCTATTAGAATAGTTGTATCACCCTGACATGTTTTATATGATACACTGTAAAAAAAAAAAAAAAAGTTGCTGCCTTAAATTTTTAAGTATAATTAACTTGTTTTATTAATTGTTAAGATGTTTTATTTAAACCTTAAATTGCATTAAACTGACTTGAAAAAAAGTTGCTTAAAAGACAATAGAATATATAACTTATAATATAACATTTCTTACCTTATTTTGATGAGTTAAAGCAATGTAAAAAATATAGGTTGTCATACCTTTGATCATATAATTTTTTACAGTGTACAAAACAAAACAAATTATTTTAATTCAGAAATGAAAATATGCTTATTTGAATTATTAGAGCTCTGCAGTGATGACAAATCTTTGCAAGCCAACCCAAAAGTTCGCATCACACTGTTCCCTCGATTTTCCATAAGCTTTTGGGTTAATGCAGAAAATAAGCTCTGTGACCGATAAAAGTTTATGATTCTTACATGTTTTCTTCATTGTGATAATCTTCTCAAATTAACACAAATGTTAAAGCCTAAATGACTATCGCAAGAAGCAAAAAGCTAAACGCATAGGCTATAAATGAACTATAGTACGCGGTCGCATGACTTCTAAGTCACTGCTTCGGACTGCTTTTTCAATCTATAAAAAAAATAATTTTCCTGAAAGTCTGAGTTTGATATAGTTTGCAAGAGTATGATTATATACACAATGAGGCTGTAAAAGCAGATGAGTTTACCTGTTCGGTTTGAGGAAGTTTAATGTCTCCAATAATCTCTAGTCCCATTTAGCCACTTTTTCAAGACAAAAATCACACTATTACTGATATATTTTATGCTGCAGAATAAAACATGAAAATATCATGAGCTTGTGTTCACCACAGACCCTATTTCAGGCATTTAACCAAAAACCCATTGACTTCAGGACGATGTAATCTAACTCATTTCCCGGGTTTGGCTTGTAAAAAGACATAATCTCGGCACCCGTCTGTTGCATTTTCATGTTATTAATGTCATGTCATTGACCCTAGAACCATCTAACTCCATTAAAGCAAAATGTGTCATTTCCTCAGAACAGTTTCCCGCACAAGTCAGTATCCAGGGCAGCCCTAGCTAACCTCCAAAATGCAGAGAAAAGGAAAGTAAAACAGGAGCCATGGAAAAGTTAAAAAGCTGGAGGGGTGTGTGGGAGTGTACAATACATCTGTCTTAGGAGATAAATCTGTCAGCACCTTAGCTGCAGCCCACGGGATGCCCAGGATGGATGAGCGTATAAGCGCCCTGCCTCATCAAAGATGGATGCAGTGCCATGAGATTTTGGGATGATAAAAGTCCCACTGAGGTGCCTTTTCCCTTTTTTCCCAGTGCATTTCAGTTTCATCTTGATTGCAAACGCAATCGCCCGAGGCGTGATGTTCTTCTAAGAATGGGTAATGGGCAATTTATACACAAAAGCAGAGAAACATGCACACACACACTTTGTTTAGTCAAAAAAGATGTTTTTGATGAAATAACAGAATGCACAGAATACTCAAAACACATATTGGAGGGCAGACGGGTGGGAAGAGTGCAGGGGACGCCTGAAGGCTGCGACTCCTGCTGCCACTGATGATCTTTCAGATAAAAACCATTTATCTGCTCGCCAGGGCTGTCAGAGGCCCTGCTAATTAGCTTTACCATTCATCTCTTTCTTTCCTTCTGTCTATCTCGCACTCTTTCCATTCCCTCACTCCATCACACTCCGTCTCTGTCTCCTTCACTCGTTGACCTTCTATATTCAGTTCTGCCTGTTACATTTGAATATTTTAATGCACTTTTTAACCTGCAAGTTGTGTGACAGATGATTTTATATCAATTTAAATTGATCGAATCTAATGGTCTGGTATTATGGATACTTTACTGAAATGTAAAGAGAGACTAATATAGGATTTTTTTTTTAAATTGTAAAATTGTTTAAATCAAGTTCCTCACATATTCTTCCTGACTAAGACAGCGACCTGAGTTATAACTTATATGAGCAAGAGTCTCAAAGCTCCCATGATCAACAACATGGAAATAATGTATATAATTAATTCATGATTTGAATGTAAAAGGTTTTGAGATTCACTGCACCTACAATACACACACAAGAAGAGTATGAATCTGGAGCATATTCAGTAAAATATCATAAAATCTTGCTTATTAGTTATCTTAAAATATTTTATAAAATGAATTGTAGATATTTTTTTATATATTATCGTAATCATATATATATATATATATATTGAAATTCAACAATACATACATTTGAAATAAAAAGTAAAAGTAAATGAATTAAGCGAAATTTAAAAAAAAAAAAATTATAAATATAAATAAATAATGAAACCAAAATTAAATCAATTCAAAAAGACAGCCCAACCTATCTTCTCGAATACTGATTATAATATTCTTCAGATTAAGGGGTGGGACAGTAGGTCATGCTCCATGGAAATCTCATTGGGGAAATTCAGGTTAATTGGGACACTTTTTGCCATTGAGGTGACTGGGAAAATGTGTCCCACTCAACCTGAATTCACCCCAAATTCCTTCAATCTTGATAAAGCGTGTGGTATCTACACCCGCTGCCTGCTCTGCATTTATAAACAGGGCAGGCCTTTGCTAGTGGAATATTTATAGCATTGCATTAAGCATGAAATCAAAGGTTTTAAGTGTACCATTGCAACATCGGCACTCCTCTGTTGAGGCCTGCCCAAAAATGCCTGCCCTTGGGCTGTTTGCAGTGCAGAGCTGTTTCCATACGAGTCTAACCTTCATTACACATTGACCTCAAGATCTAAGCTACTGGTTAACATGCAGCCAGGGTGACGAGGGCAAAGTAAAGTTTACCTCAGGGATCAAGTATTTCCATATTTTAAAGGAATAATCCATGCATTTCCTAAGAGAGATGTGTGCTGGACCTCTGAAGGTCAAATCTCAGATAAAGCCGCCGTCGACCTGTAAGAACTGTTGAATTCATCATGAAAACATGAAACGCATCAGTTCACGTGATCAAGCATGCACAGCTGTCTGAGCACAGGCATCTGATTGGAGATAAGAGCATTTGACAATGACATCACTCTACGCTGCGCTCGGACTCGGAGGGCTTATCTCATCGCCTTTGCAGTCCCACAGACCCCCATAACTAACCAAGAGCTTGCTGTCTGCAGGCGCTTTACATACACAAATCAAAACAACGTCTCTATGGGGGGGGAAAAGTCTGGAATCCCAATATTTTGCACCAGAGTTGTTATTCCATTTAAAATGAAGGATATTAATCTTGGATATGAAATCCATAAAAACAGCTTTCTTTTAAACCCACTTCTAAATCAATTATTGTCTTTGCTATACTGCCCCCTTGTGGGTAGACATGAAAAACAGAAAATCGTTTTTTAAAGCAGACGCTAACTTTTGAACATAGTTTGGTGCATATTATATACGTTCTTATTAGTTTCCAGCTTAGAGAAATTAGAGATGAACACTGCTAGAAATGAACACTAAATATGTGTCATCAGGACACAAAGCTGTATTAAATTGAATACATTTTCTGGAGAAACTAAAGAGACAGAATGCCACATTGTGAATGAAAAGACAAAAACTTTATTTGACATGGAAAACAAAAAAAACAAAACAAAAACAAAACATTTAAAAATTGTAGTTCTCTATAAAATTTAGCACACAAAATATAGCTTTTCTTTGATATTGTAGGTCAAATCTACCCTAATAATTCAATAACATATTATAAACCCTTCATAAGGGAAAGGATTATGTACAAACCACTGGCCTTGCAGGAAAAACAAGTACAATCCAGTATACTTACAATGAGTTAATAGCTTTTCAAATTTTCAAACCAAACTTTTACAGGTCAACACTCAAAATCAATGTAAACTAAATATGTTTAACACAGTTTCCTTATTACAGATTCCTATGACAAAGATGTTACTCTAACTGACTGACCAAAGTTAAGGAAAAATATATTATTGCAAAGGAGCAGAAGTACTAATAGAAAAAATAGAAAAAGATGAATATGAAAAGTCAAAAGGAACAAATGTGTACATACATATTCACTATCTTTACATTATCTAAGCATTTAACTGGACACGGAAAAGTCGGAGTATTGAGTGCACACATCATGCTGTCAAAAGAAATAACACAACGAGATGACCTTTCCAAAAATATCGCTCATTTAAATAACATTACAATTGTTATTCATTTCAGTGAATAAATGGTAACGTGCATGTGTTGATTGTGTGTAGATATCCAACTCAATTCCTAGAAAAGACAAGTTGTTTGAAGGATCACATGACACCGAACCTCATAACAAGAGGAATAGTGTCAGGATTTTAGCTGCTTATGTAAACAAGGTGAAATAAACCTACAATTATTTAAATGTTCATCAATAAACAAACAATTCATAAAGGTATGTATTAAAGACACACAATTGAATGAATGCAACTTATGAAGGGAAACACATCTATTAGAGGGTAAAAAGAGTAAACATCCCTGAGTTATCTAGTTTTGGTTCAGAATGAAGTGCATTTGAGAATGTTTGACCTTTTCCCTTATACTGTAGCTAAAATGTGGTGGTAGAGTTTATGAACAATAAAAAGACAAGACAAGACTATAACAATGCCGTTCATGATGCTAGAATTCTGTAAATGTGGATTTAAAAAAAAAAGTAGTAACAAATAATTAACCAAAAATATTATAGCAATGACTGACTAAATGTTTTTATAACTGGTCATGATTATGTAGCCTCCTGCAGTGAAAATGTACTTGTTGCTGACAGACGATGTTACTGTATTCCATACAACAAAAGACAACAACAACCAGGACTCTAAACTAGCCAAAAACAACTAAATTAAGTGAAGTCTGTAATCCCAAACTTTAAACAGTCAGTTCTGAGATAAAAGAGGTGTCTTATGGGTATCGGTAGCCCTCTCTGTGAATTCTGGTAATGCAAAGTTATGTGTAAAACTACGTGTTTTTGGAGGAGTGCACACACCGAATCTGAATATTCATCATCTCTGATGTATAGAAAGTACCATCTACAATGAAGATATGGTTAAACCATGATCATCAAGCAACATTAACACTTGTTCATTAATCCAGAAAACAATCAGTAAAATAGATCATAGAAAAATCGAATGATGCTATTCTGCATAAAAAGAAACGGAGACAACACCACTTCCTAACTCTTCTCTTCATCGACATCAATATCTTCTTCTTCCTTTCCTTGCTCTCTGACCTCACAGCCAGCGGAGTCACGTGACTCTTCTACCTCCTCAACATCCACTTCCTCTTCATTTCTCTCCTCATAGGAGGATTCCCCCTCATCTCTGTCATTCTCTTCTGAGCCTGGGAGAAAAATGTGAACAATCGAGATTGTTTAGAAAATTAAATCCACTTGGGGGGGAAATCCACTTTTTTTATTGCTTATCATGAAACGCTTTATATTACATAATGTGTGATGATTGTGAAAAGGAAAACCTCACCTCCGACTTGGTCATCACGTTCATCACCCTCCTGCTCCAAGTTTTGGCTATCTTGCTCTTCATCTTCGTCTGAATCTGAGATGATCACACACTCGTCTCCGTTATTGCTGCCCTTAGGTTTGGGAGCGCTGCTGGCATGAAAATTGGTTAAAGACAATTCAAATTTAGGAAAACCTAAAAAGACATTTGGGAGAATCTGGAGGAGGAAATAAAATGCTTTATTCTGGCGATTACCTGCCATTCTCTCGTGGCTCCCACAGTGGAGTCAGGTAATACCTCAAAGGGTTTCTGTACAGATCTTCCTTCAGGATCTAGAGCCAAGGAGATGGAGTCAATGGGTTTATAAAACATCATCCTTACATCATTTACGGGTTATAGTGCCTTTTTGTTCATGTATTTTCATTTCCTATACCTAACCTCATGAGAGATGTACCTGTGCTATGTCATCCCTTCCTGGGTTGCTGTGATCACTGAACCAATGGAAGAAGCTCTGGTAGACTCCCTGTGATGTTCGACGAGGTTCTCCACTCCCGACCAGATTCTGCCCTCTGTGCCACAAAATTGGGTTTGAGAAGGACACCGGAGACCCTGAGCAAAGAATAAGCACATACAGATGATAATGCATGATTCTCTTATACATGTATACACACACACATTCATTAAAAGAGAGGTGCTGTGATAGTGGTCAGCTCACCTCCCATTCCAAGATGAAGTTCTTTTACTATCATTTTGTTTTGAAAGAACGGATTTCGCCGGAAATGGAAGCAGATGCGGTATCCCAGTTTGTTGTTCTTGAAAGATTCAATCTGTTTAATAACGAGCATATTAAAAATATTAATTATTTGCCGTTTTGAAAACAGGTTTAAGCCAAAGGGAAAAAAGGCGGGGAAATGTTTTACCTCTAAATTAGTCATGTAACTAAGAGCGTCTTCATCAGACTCGTCGATTTGTGCTGATAGATGTGGGTGATTCAGAAGCTGATTGGTTCCAAGTTAAGTGCAAATTATGTAAATGAAGACAACAAATATCTAGAAACCAGCATCATTTGGTTCAAACATTTTGATGCAAATGGCAAAACAACAACAACACGCAAGGCATTTACGGTCTACACAAACATTGTTATACAAGTACCAAGTGTGATATTTGGTGGAAATTCGCCAAGCATGGTAAAGTGGACATCTAATAACATCCACTTGAGAATCTTTTTAACCAATTAAATTCCTTGATTTTTTCAGTCACTTGTTTTTGAAAGATTTTTAAAATCATTTCATACAGACTGCAGTCAAAATAAGCTTGTTTTTACAAATGTAAATGCATACTGACAAAAAAAAAATCGCCATTGTGCGAGGATGTAACCATTGCAACATCTATATCTGAATCAGATTGTATATGGGCAAAAAAATAGTTACTGTCTGTTACTACTTATCAGAGCATTAAAGATAAACACAAATCTAAACTTATATGTACTTTCTAAGTAGTTGACAGCGATAGGGCCCACAAAAGACGACCTCCGTCACTTGAAAGTCATTGAATAACTCGCACACTGTGTTAAAGGATACAGCAGTAACCCAGAAGCCTGGGATCGCTTGCGTGATGGCGCTGCGCTGGTCCAGGTGAGGGCGTCGCTGGCGGCTCACTTTCATCTCCAGACGTTGATGAAGACGCGCGCCTTTCTTCTCCAGCGCATCCAGGCGCATCTGTACCTGCGCGAGCAGCGCGACGGACTGCCGCACCTCCGGGGCCATCTTCACCGAGACTATGGCACACTCACCGTCCTCGTTGTCCTCGTGATCCTCGTTCTCAGAGGCGACAGATGAACTGGCCGTGGAGGAAGAGCCAGGAAGGGAATCTTCTTCTTCATCCTCCTCTTCATCATCATCATCATCATCCACAAACGATGCCTGCTCTGGATCTTCTCTGTTCTCGCGGATCATAAGGGAGGAAGAGCTGTCCGCCGCGGCTGCCTCCGTCCTTCTCTCGCTCTGAGAGCAACCTGGACGATTGGACTTATCCCTTGATTTCTCTCGGCTCGGCTTTTTGGACGAACAGGGCATTTCATTACAGTCTTCGTCCCCGTCTCCGCCGGTCAGACTCGCGAGCGCCTCTGCTGCGGCGATGGCAGCGGAGTCTGACGGCTGGCGCGCGCTCTCACCTCCGCCAGCTTGTCTCGTGCTCTCCTGTGCGGCTGCTTCATCCTGCATTACCACCTCCTTCTCTTCAGTTCCTTCAGGAAGCTCAGCTCCGGGGTTTGGCTCACCATTCCCAACTTTCTCGGGTTCTGCATCTTCATGAGACTCATTTCTTGGTTCCTCGTCACTTACTTTCGCCTGCTTGAGCAGCGTGGTCTCACACTCTCCACTCGGACTTGCGCTTCTTTTCATCTGGTTAATTTCGGACGGCTGGCTGCTGTCCGAGTTTGTACTCATGGTACTGACTAGTTCTAGATTTATCCGACGTATATGATGGTTTTAAAACAGATTCTAAGTGATAATGGTTAACTGTGCGGGTCTCTATCCCTCGTTCGCATTACAGCACTTCCAATATCCAATTCTGCGCAAATGTCAGCAGGCCTAGATAGCTTCCTAACGCTGAATAAGGCTAGTTCATATTCTCGCTGACTATCGCATATCAATTATTTCCGTTTGATTTTGACACAGTATTCCCAACTTTCAGCTATTTCTCCCTTTAAAAGTCACAATTCGTCTAAAATGTCCAGTTCTGTAGTATTTGTTTACAGTTTGTCCTTCCGTTCGCCATTTATCTGAGGCTTTACATACGAGCGAGAAAACAATGCTCTGATTGGCTAAAATGCACCGCGCAAAAATCTCTCGACCAATCATAGACGTGGTATTGCAGTTGGTGACGAGCCATTTCATTGAGAACATCACTATCGCGTTGCAATTACGCATTATACAATATTTCTTGCTGAAACTGTTTTATATTATATTTTAGTTTATGAGAAGCAAAGCTTGATTGTGTATAGTGTGTGCAGCTCTGGAAAAAAGCATACCAGTGCTGAATTACATTTCAGTTTGGATCAAATATTTTATTTTCAAAGAAAATAATGTACAGCAGTCGTTTAGCTATCAACAATAAGTACCAACCATATTAAATGTATTTACATACTTTACGATGTCATTTCTACCATTATTGGTGTACAAATGTTGGCATTATAAGAGTTATATACTTGTGAATTTTACATTTAAATGTGAGAAGGATAATGAAAATTTGCTAAACTTCAATTTCTTAACTTTATCGTTGGGTGAAGTTAAATTTATATTGATTCTTAAAGAAATCATTACACAAAAAAGAAAAGGTCTGAAAGAAACTGCCTGCTTATACATTTAAATCCACCTTGTCTTTAATTTATATCACATTGACTATTCTTTCTAAAGTTGTAAATCTTGTTAGTGATTGAATGTTGTTGCATCTCTTAATCAGTGTCCATTTGGGCCTGACATCTGGTAAGTTTCACCTTGTGGAGTCAGGGGAAACAGGTGAAACGGTGCCATCCAGGCCATATCCTGGTCCCTAGAGGAAAAAGTGCTGTAATTACAATCAATATCTTATGATTCAGAACTAAACAGCATGCCTTTATTAGTCCATGAGGCCGAGGTGTCTCCCAGCTCCAACAATAAAGCCACTTTATTAGATCCATCCAAGGTAGGCTTATTTAATCTTTACTACTCAGCCATCTTAAATAACCTTTTTTTTTGTTTTGTTTTTTACTTATATTTATACATACAACCAACTCTGTGTTTCTCCACATGTTTTTTTGAAACTGGTGGGAGGACCTTGGGCGGTCTGGGGGTATTCAAATTGTGTACATTTTAAAGTTAAACTGATCAATCTGGTGCACTGTGAGTTGAAAATGAAGTGCTCCAACTCACGTTCAGTGTGCAATCTAAACAAAGAAAATACCTGAACTTTAAAGGGGACTCAACCTTCTTTTAGTTGTGATATAGTGGCTCAGTCTATATTACATTCACACTGTTGTTTTAGGAAGCCAAACAATTAATATATAATAATAAATTATTATTAAACCCATGGCAGTGATAGCCAAATATTGAAAAACAAATGCACTGTAAAATAAATGAAAATTAATATTTCACAATCATATTATTTTACAGTAGGGTATTAAAATAATTTAGTCCTAAATTCTTGAGCTTTTATTTTGATGGAAAACTGCAGTTGGGCTTTTATTTTAGTGGAAAACTGCAGCCGGGCTTTTATTTTGGTGGAAAACTACAGCCAGTTTCTCTGAAAACAGGATTACAAACGCATCTAGTTTGTAAACCTCTACACAAATCTAGTGAAATGCTCTAATCATCTGGCCATAAAAATGTTCGAAACTATGCAAATGTCAAAAAGCATAATTGGTGCCCGTTGTATTCCAAAATGCAAGCTAAACTCACATGCAGAATGGAGTTTACTGCATTCATTCACTGTGAACCGAGCAGTTCTGAGACGTGGAAAACACGCAGCGCAACAGACTTAGGTCACAGCCTTTTGTGATTTGATCCTTATTGGATTTATCCATATTGTGCTTTTGATTTTAGATTGTTTGACAGATACTTTGCATAAGCAATGCCGCAAACCAACATTAAAGACCTTTGATATTATGAGAAGTTTAAATATATTTTTGGTTCATAATGAAACTGGTGGGCCGCCACAGTCTAGTTATTGAAGGGGTAAACACTGCAGCGATCCACAAACAGTAAAACAAAAAACTTGTAAGAATTTACACAAAATTATTTTACCTGTGTAACTTTTGTCCTTTTCTCCTGAGAAATTCCTCTTCATCTACAGTCCAAACAGAACCTTTCCTTCCTTCAACGCGCACAAAGCACTTATGAAGACTGAGGTTATGCCGAACAGCATTCTACACACACAAAGTAGTAAAAGAATTACGTATTCTGTGATTTCACAGCCATGTCATCACTTTGTCAATGAGGTGCAAGTTGTGAAAGTTTTCTGGTATGTAAACGAAAGGATGTGGCTTCCAGGATTGGCTTGTTTGTGGGCAGTGAGTCATGGAATGACAAATATAATAAGTGTGCTGTACAAAAAGGTATCTCATACCTTCCATGTGGCAGTGTTGTGACGGAAGTAGAAGAACATGCGGGTAAACCAGTGATAGATTTCATTTAGAGTAAGCTGCTTCTCTGGGGACTCCAGGATTGCCTGGCATACAAAACATCTTTAATGTGACTGACAGGAAATTAAAAGGTGATATAGGCCTACACGATATTTAATTCAGCAGTGCTTACCCATCGTATCATGGAGGCGTAGGTGAATGGTGGCCTCATGTTTGTTAACTTATAATACTCAAAACTGGGGATAATCCCTGTGAACAGAAAAAGAAAAACATCATATGGTGTTTTGTTGTGTGTGGATAATGTTTTAAATCGAATATACACATGTTCAATTTCTGAATCAGTGTTTATATAGAACAACAGTGTGTTTGGCTGCTGAATGACCTGGTATAACTTGTGAGGTAGAGATCTGCCAGTATCCTTGTGTTAACGCCTCAGCTGCCACTCTCTCACTGTCATAGAGACCATTTGTGTTCTGACATGCTGCAGGTTGCAGGAGTCCTGACAGATGCCCCGGCTTCTCCACACCGTTACCACCCTGAGATCAGAAGGAGAAAATTACATCAATATATAATTTTGGGCATAAAACATCTGGCCTTCATCAGTGGGTTAAAAGAAAAACAGGACATAAACAGACCCTGCTGTCATTATGGCACAATTCGATTAATGGCATAAGTTTACGTGCCGCTCACACATGGTTTTGGCTTGGCTTTTCTAACGCTCCCTTTTTCAGTTTTGTAGCTCAGTGGTTCCTAACCCCAGTCCTGGAACGCCCCCAGCATTGTACATAATGATGTCTTCCTAATCAAACTCCTTATTACTCTTCCTTATTCAACTCATAGACTCCCAAGACCTCAAATGGCTGATAAGACAGACATACAAAATGTGCAGTGTTGGAGAACCCCGGACCACTACTGTAGATTCGCTGAGGATCTTTGTTGTCTGGTGTGACCCAATATATATGACATATTTTAAATATAATTTAACATAAGAGCACTTACCTCAGAGGTAGATTTGACATCAAACAGGTGAAGCTGCATGGCCTGCAGTTTCTGTCTCTCTGCTGTCAACTAACAGTAACATTTACAAAGTAAATATAACACCGTGTCATAAGCAAGCATTCATATATTATCCAGTTCATCTTATAGCCTCCTGACCAGCATATTCATTTAACCACGTAAGCTAGTTAAATGTAGATCAAGCCGTTTTCAGTATGTTGATCATGTTTTTGAGTACTGGGGTTATATACCTGATTCTCCATGTATTGTACTTTGTCTTTCTGCGCCCTCAGCTGGGTCACACTTCTGTCCCCAGGAGCATGGTCAGTAGAAAGGTGTCTAAATTATGAAAAACACAAAGATGTAAAGATATCAGGTATTGTTGGAATTATTTATTAAATTATATAGTTAATTTAAATAGTTTTGTCTCACCTTAAGAAATGTCCATATTCTTTGAACACTTCCCTGCTCTTTGAGCAGCCTGGCCATCTGCACTGTCCTTTAACACACAGGAAACTGCCTTGAACACTGAATGGATGCCTAGAGATATACAAAAAAATGCTTAGTTTAGCACAAAACTGAGACCATGTGGACATTATGTATTTTTATTTTCTTGTTTGTGTGTTTGTTTACTCAAACCAGATACTCACTTCCCAGAATTTTCTGGGCTTCCAGGCTGAGGACTTGACACAGAGGCACTGAGTCTGTTTTCAGATTGGCTGGTGTAAAGTGGGACCAGGTCTGACAGGTTGCTGTCAGGTTCCGTCTTACACACAGTGTCCACAGCCCAGTCATGAACACCACATCCTGTGGAGCATTATGAAAAGTTTAGTTTCAGAATTTTTTTTAAAATATATTTTTCAGTTTTAATAGAGTCTACAGTACCTTGTGGGAAAGGCTGGTTGCCTTTGCGTAATACTGATGGTCTGTGCTGTCTAAAATACTTGCTTGTATTTTCACTGGCATTCTAGATAAAGACAACAGAAACTCATCATGCATCATTTTTATACTACCCAATGCTACATGTTTCAGTTTTTAGAATGCAATTCTAATCAATTCCTTTTAAAGGTACAGTAAGCGATTTCTAAGAAAAGCTGTTGAAGGTGGATCATACCGAGCACCACAACACACTTGTAGCCAATCAGCAATAGGAGTCGTGTCCACTCATGATGGGGGAGTAGAAATAGTGAGCAAGAGGGAGATTTGAAGAAAGACTGTAAAAAGAGCAATGGCTGATAGACATTAAATGAGTAAATGTCAGAGGAATATCATTGGGAAAAGAAGGGTTATGAGCTTCAGGACCCGCGTTAATATTAAAAAAGCTTTCCAGTGCCAAAGATGTGACCCAAGTGGAAAGACCTGAAAACTCGATGCCGAGTTTGCGATGTTTCTGCTCCATACTGTATGTGAGTAACATTGGTTTTGCTATGTTTCACAGATCCAGGTGACTAACAAATTATTTAATAATTTTTTTGTTCTTTCTCGTTGTTCGTCATCTTCACTTTATTTTTTCAGCTATTCTTCAGCTATGATAATGAGACATTACTCTTGCATTGCATGTTCGTGGGCGGAGCAATGACAGGTGGGGTGTGTTTGTTTGGTGTTTCTCAGAAATTGCTTACTGTACCTTTAATCCTTTAGTTTTTGGGAAAAGTGTTGCTATGGAGGTGAAACCTTTTATGATTGGACTGTACCTGCTGTTGTAGAGTGGAATTTTGAATGTGAGATGAGCCAGCACCTCTGAGATCACTCTCCATAGCAACAGATACCTTTGAAATCACAATCACAAAAAGATACAATTTTAAAGTTTGTGGAATGCATTTTTTTAATTTACATACTGTAGGTATTTTGTGTTGTAGCACTTGTATACATTCTTCAGTATGATGTTACTTGAGCTGTGAATTTCTAAAGTTGTCTATGTTTGAGGACTGTTTTTTAGTGGAAGAACTTAAATGAACATTATTAATATTCCTTTAATTTCTAAATATAAATATGTTTCCAGTTTGTTACCTTGGTAGCCACGAGTTTAGCTGAGCTAAGAGGTGATCTGCTTCCTCTGGGCTTCATCTGTATGCTGGAAAATGTGGGATAGTCTTCCTCTTGGTACTGATGTTGGTGAATGCTTCGGTTCTCTTCACCTCTGTATGTTCCAGGACCATTTTGAAGCATTCCTATGGAAATAAATAGGAAGTTATACTTAACTGTAAGAGCTTACAGTTCATTAACTTTAACGTATAAGGACTGAAAGTGAAATTAATTAGCCCTCCAAGTACTAGCGCAAAGTATTTCCTGTGCAAATACATTTACCTTTTGCTTTGTTTCAATATAGTATAACTAAACTCATTTGAATTCAAAACTGCTAAATGAAATGGAGGTTGTTTTTTTTTCTCTTGTTTCAATGTGCAGGTTCTCTGAACACAAACTCCCTTGAGCAGGAACCAAGAGTTAGGAAAAACAGTGGTGGGCCCTTTGTATTTTAAAGGGGTCATGACATGCTAATTTAAATTCGCCTTATTTTTTGACATATAAGGAGGTCTTTGTACCATTAAAACATTCATATATTCAAATGTCCTCCTCATTTTAAACAAGGCATTTATTTCACCAAGCTCCAAAAACATCTCGTTTGGACATTGTGAAATTTGTGACGACGCACGCTGTCTACACTGGATACAGACAGATGTGCGTTCAGTTGACACGCACTGGAATCTGTCGACAACAGGACAAATGGAAAAGGGAAAGAACATTTGCTTTGACGTGTCCAGTTTAAACAGATCATTTGCATCTCTGTACCGACTTCAGAAGGATCCCGGGCATCAGAAACAAGTGGATGGTGTATTGTAATGACGTCCCGGATCACGACGGAGGATTATATGTTTGTTCGGAGCATTTTGTGCAAGTGTTTGGCTACTAAATATTAAAGGACTATATAAGAATCCAACCTGGACCATTTATCTGATTCACCCTCAATGTGTAGTACTTCTATATGTGTTTAGATGTAATGCGATAACTTCTGTTGGATGCTTAATTGCGTAAAAGTATGGAATTATCAGTGTTATGATTCTTAAAACCCTGGATGGACTTAAAACAAGAATCTTGCACATGTAACTTCTGAGAAAGAAAAAAAAATCTTCATCTTTGGATTTTAGAGCACCATTGTCATTGCGGTTTTCTGAACTTTTTTAAGAAGTCGTGTGGATGGTGTTGCTTATTTCTTTGACATTTGACATTAACCACATCAAGTATGATAAATGTCAAATTTTTTCACCTGGGGGGTTTTTCAAGTAAGCAACTTGGTTTGATAAGAAGGAGATACAGATGTCGGAAATCAGAGAAGAGCCTTGTTTTGGTGCTGAATAGTAACTAATGTTTTCAAATATGCTATAAATACTTTTCCTCCCTTATATAAAATTTTATATAAAAATATAAATTACAGCTTTCTAAAAGTAGTAATGTTATTTAATTACCTTTTTTTTCTGCGCTTTTCAGAACTCTATCTTTCTTCATCAAGACTAATTATTAGATGTTCAGTTTATATTGGCTAAATGAAGGGTGCAACTTTCCAGTCATTTGCAATGTTGTGCCCTTCTGTCATGTACAAATTTGTTCAGCCAAAAGTTCAACCAGAGGATGATATTGATGAGGATTACTCAAGGCATTGAAACTCATTATTCATCTCTCAGTCTGAATACAGCCTTCTCTCAGTTCCATTCACCGAGATAAACTCCCTCAAGATATGAGAATAGTCTGGACTGACAGCAAGTTTCATTTATGACACTATAGAAACTTTAGTATTCAGTCAAATCAGTTTTAGTTTTCATGTTATTTTGTGGAATTCAGTGTTGTGACCTAACAGAACCTCAGATCAAATACTTTAAATTAGCAGACACCTGGAATTAAACCTGAATTTAACCTAATAAAAAAATATTACAGATATGGAACAGAAAACAGGCCTAAATTCTCTCCATTTCATTCTGACTCACTTTTTTTCCACTGTATACCCACTCACTTGCTATAGCGTGTAGCTTTTCTCTTAACACACATGAATCAAAGACCAATATATTTGGGGCATGTACTGTACTGTACATTCAAGAAACAAACAAATGATAGTGTTGAATACTTGGACACCATGCTCCACCCAGTTCCACCATCTTGGCTTATTGTTGTTGTGAATTAATTAAGGTTAAAGTGGCATCTATTGCATGATCTGTGGCATTTGCAGAAGATATGCAACTTAAAGCACTAAAAAGTGTTACATTTAAAGGGGAGTTAGATTTCCATGCTGTTGAAAAATGACTAACCAGCATCAATATGAATGTCTCAACTTTAGTGTATTTTATAGGAATGCATATACAGCTATTTATAATTTCTTAGTTTAATTAGACAAAATAGTTTGGAATAAGTGTCTGCCATATTATTGACCATAACAGCAAAACAATTACTGTCTTATCATATGCATCAGAATTGTACAGTGCATCTGTAGAATTTTATATAGCGTTTTCTATCTAAGTTGCACATTTAAACATATTTCCCAACATAAAATTTGGTTAAACAGTCACTATCATACAATTATTTTCTTGTTTAAAAACTCTGAATAAAGACGTGGCCCTTTAAAAGACAAAAACAAAGTCATTTTGTGTAAAAAAAAAAAAGTTGCACCTACTCATTTCTCCTCATGTAGAGCTCTCGGATACACAAGAAGTGTATTTTTAGAGTTTTGTAACTTACCCTTTATATCTGTTGGCTGGGTGATCCTCCTATGATTTCATTTGCAGTAGTTTAGCTAACACATGATGGAATTGCTATCACAACTGCAGTATCTCTGTAGAAGAAAGAATGCTTTACCTCTCACACCTTTTTCTTTGTCTGTCGCGCTTTTCCTTGAGACTTTTAGTCTGTGTGTGCGTTAGCGTTTTCCTATTTGATCTCCTTTAGCAAAGGCTGTGGTGTCTCTGAACAGGAAAGAAAAAAAAAAATTGTTTGTAAGATCCACAGACCTCATCTGCATCTGCACTTTAGGAAAGGAAAGCACACCATTTGGTTGCTTGTCTCTTTTTCCAATGCTGAGCTGTGTTAGTCTGTCAGGTTAAACAAAAAAACACGGCGTAATGCAGTTTTGTCAGTAAACAGCAAATTGTCACATCACCTTGATTTTCAATGCTATTTTATGTGTAACATGAATAACAATTAATTCAGTGGTTGGTTTGAGAAGTGCGTGATTATTTTAACCAATCAGAAGGCAAAATAATATAGCTTTGGAACATCTAATGATTATCAAAACACTTGTCTTTCAAACTGAAAGCAGATTTTGAGTGTTAAAAATTGACCAAAATGTATCTAAATTTGATGATGCAATGATGTAAGCTTTTCAATAATCATAATCTAAATACAGATTTTGAAAACAGTTTTGAAAAGACATATATAAATCAATATTTATTCCAGAAAACAAACATCATAGCTAATTAATACAGCAGGGTTGAAAGAAGGAAAGTAAAAAAGAACTCACCTGTTGGTGCGAGGATAGATGTGAGTGAGAGAGCAAATATTAGGGTGAGTGCTCTGGAAATGTTCGGGTCACCCCTTTTATAATGTTTAGCATGACATTTAGTGGAAATTAGACAACAGACTGCTTCCTCACTGGGTGTTGGTGTGTGTGTGTGTGTGTGTGTGTGTGTGTGTGCGTGTGTTCATATTGTATATGCATGTGTGCATTTACAGAGTGAGTAGTTACTGCTAGTCAGACTGTCTCCACAAGAAACGTTTGCTCCTGTTGATGTTTTTAATTCACTTTGCACTTTTTTCACAATGCAATCCAGAATTATTTAATTTTTTTGCTAGACTTCTGTTGTCTGTGCTGAATTCAGTGTGCGGCCAGCAACCTTCTTGCTCGTTTTCCACAAGTTCTTCAGAAATTATTAGCCATTTGTTGTTTCTGTTTCTTATTTTAGAAATTCTTCATTGCAGCATTTTTTCCCCCTGAGTGTTTACTGAGAGGTTTCTAGATGTAAATGTTTAATAGATAGTTCATTATTAGGGGTCTCATACTGTATGTGTATTGGTAAAAATGATTCCTCTGGAGTGGAGGAGCAAAAGCCCAAATTAATCTTGAACATCTAATTTGGTCCATAACCACAAGACAGCAAAAGATTCTGCCAATTTCATTTTGACAGATATCTGTCTTTCACCTTATTCATGCATTTTAATTTGGAAACATCCTACTAATCTTATAAGATAACTTATTTTCATCGATCAGATGTTTCAGGTCACATTTAAAGTAATAAATTAAATAAAAATAAAATAATAATTGTGCCCTGTGCTTGAAATAAATAAGGGATATTGTGCCACTTTCAAATCAAAACCTGGTGAAGTCCATTCCGGAAGACCGGAAAATGAGAGTGCAAAAAAAAATAACCCATTACGTGTTTGGAAAGTCCGTTTGCAGGGTGTGTGACGTTGTATTCGGGTTCTGGGGGGAGACTGAACATATGTACATGTACATAGCATGTGTGTCGATTAGAATAACGCAGGAAAAAACATCCTCATCCTGTGGTTGAAAAGGTTATTTGAGTGTTTTAGAACAAATTGTTCTTCAATAATGGCACTCCCAAGCACACGTACCGTATGTAGACTTGCAAGACTTTTTACAGTCTTTTCTGACACAAGTACATAACTATATACAACTTTAAAACATTTTTGAATATGAAAACAGAATAGATTGTTTGAACATGTATCTCAACAACAGGCACATTCATATTAAAAACAAATGCTATTTAGGGTCATAATTATATGTCTAAAAAGCTGAAAAGAATTTTGCATAATATGAAATGCATATATTTACATTGTTAATAAACTTTCATAAATAAACATTTGATAATTGGTCATTCTTTTGGACACAGTTTCATGTTCAGTGAATCAAACCATTTATCTTAATATTTTAAACGTATATACGCTGCTATAAATTAATTAATTCATTGGACTCTGTAAGGGATCAATGCAGAATGATTATGAAAAGACTATTATAACATGTATATACTGAAAAACAGTTAGTGTCCACAAACACATTTTGAAAGTCTTTATCTTAATTGCACCTCTTTCTGCTCTTCTACATTAATTTACAACTTCTTCAAAAACGATTTCTGCTTGCTGAATTAAACGCCATGTGATGTTATATAAGCCCCGTCGAGACAAATAATGAAACAAAACATTCAACCACTTCCAGGTTGGATGTTTTGCATTATTATTTAACTCTTATGTGGCTTATTCAACATCACGTTTCATACCATATCATATGCTTAGTCTTCACTCGAGTTTTGTGTCAGCAAAGGAATATAAAACATTTGGTGGGCAAAGAACCAACTGGTTAACAATATAAAAAAATAATCAAGATTAAAGAAAGGGGTCATATGCTTGAGGTGTCTTTAAGCAGGTGTAATCTTAACACGCAGGGTTAGTGGTAAAAGCACAAGCCACTGGAGTACATACCCACTTTGTTCCTGATGACACTCAAGAGTTTCGAGACATAAAGCTGTAAGTGATTTTTGAACCAAGTCTGCATAATTGTTTTTTTGTTTTTGTTTTATCGTAGAACTTGTGTTTGTAGGGGAATATGGGGATGCATTTAAATCATGATTATTTCTTATCCTTCATTCCACAACAATACCTGACAGGAGTGGGGAGAGTTGTAACAAAACCAATCCCCATTGAAGACTTTTTTCCTATTTTCTTGATTTTTCAGCATGCCTAGACAGTAGAAAAAAGGGAAGATGTTTCAGAATACAATTTGAAAAAAAGCTGTTAGCAAAGTCAACATGCAGCACAAAGAATCTCTTTTTAAGACAGACAATGTAAGTTTTACAGCTGCTGAAAAGTAGACAATGTGGTCTTGACTATTTTAGTTATTTGATGCAGGCAGCATGTGCTATGGAGTCAAATAGACAGATAACATACAAATATAGGTAACATACAACTTCAATATTAAAACTGTTACGAGGCAAACTGTATAATGTTTGTTCAATTTTTGCTGTTGTTCTTTTCTGCCGTATTGTAACTGACCCCAACTAGTGTAATACTTACTAATTAGGTAGGTTGCAACAATGGAACTATTTTGAAGTCTCCTTTATAATCTTAGGGTTTTATAATCTTTATAATCATAACTGATATTTGTTGACAAGCTATTTATAAAGACAAGATATTTGTTATTCATGGTTAGACGAAAGGGTTTACAATCATCCCCGGTCTCCCTCTATGCACAGCAAGCCAAAGCACTAATGCTGAACCTGTTGCACATATTGATTTCACTATGTTAGGCAAGACGGATTGCTCCATCTAGGGGTTAAAATAGCTTACCAATCAATATCTTTAAACAGCAATGGTCCGTAATCGAATATGCCAGCTATTCTGTCACCATTGAATTTCATTAGCTTAGTGATTATTGTTATTATGGAGAAGCTGCATCTGACTGGATTTTGTGAGCAAAAACAGTTTGTCTGTATAACCTCTGCAATCAGTGACAGTTAGGCAAGCTGATGGACTTTTGTGCTTTAACTTGAGATTTTTTTATGAATGAGGAATCAAAACTTTTTGATTCTTTGACTTTTTCTGCTTTTCTTGATTCACTTTTGTTAGCACTTCACATTTCATAACTAAAAACGTAGGTATTAATTCTACGATTCAAACCAAACAATTAGTTGCAGTTGTAGTGTTTAGGAAAGTGCTGTAGTGGTATTTGTCGTCATGTAGCTTTTTGACTTTTTTTTTTTTAAAGAATATTACAGGGGCCTGTTTCCCCAGGTGGCCTTTAACCTCATTTAACCCTTTCATGGAGAAGAGTATGTGTGAGTCTTCTGAAACTATTTAAAGCTGCATAACATGAAAGGCTATATGGTTGTTTAAATATGAGTCAACTTTAACTTGCAATGGCCACAAGCACTTTTTAAAATGTATTAAATAATTGTTTCTATAAAAGAAATTGTACAAAAATAAATCAATTTTGCTGTTGATTATAATGACAATGAACTTAAAGGGATAGTTCACCCTCAAGTTGTTCCAAATCTGTATGAGTTTCTTTCTTCTGTGAACACAAAAGAAGATATTTTGAAGAATATTGGTAAGTTTTATTTTATTTTATTCTTTATTTGACAGGGACAATGGACAGTAAAAAAACTGATCCAGAATTAGCTACAAAGCTAAATTTCATCTGCTGTCCCTAGGCAGGAGAGTACCAAATCACATGGCATGCCAAATGATCAAAAGATCATCACATACAATAAAATCCCCCCACAAATGAAAAATATATACGACATATGATCCATCACATAACAATAAAAACTGCAATCCAAATTACTACCGAATATACATATTACAAGACATCACACAATGTTACAAATGCAATCCCCCACAATTAAAAAAACATAACAAAACACAAAAGTATTCAATGATTACAAACCTGACTTCTCTTTAACCACATTTTCAAATGTAACTTACAACTGTGCAAAATTAGGACACAGTCTAATAGTAATAGGTAAATTATTCCAGTTATTAAAAGCTCTTACAGAAAAAGCTTAAGTCACTGCAGCCACCTCTTGACGAAGCTTTTGTTTGTCTTATATTTTCTGTACGCGAAGAAACAAATGCTTTTAAGGGTGAGGGTGCAAGATTATTAACTATTTTGTAAGTTAAAAAACAATTGTAAAACAAAATAAAATTGTCAAAAGTAAAAAAAATTGTGCTTTTGAATAAAACAATAATGATATCTATTAGGTTTCTTGTCAAATACTTTTAAAGCACTTTTATAAGGTATATAAAGGTCTAAGAGTAGATGTTCCTGCTTGTGACAATGAAGTAATAAAAGTGAGGGGAGAGGGGAGGGGGGATCAAAGAATACAAATAAATTCTTGCAGCTTTCATTGAAAGTTGACTCTGTATAAATTTTTAATTTCTAAGTTGAGGTGTCAATGCGCAGACTTATGCTTTTCAAATGTTAAATGAGTGTCTAAGATAACTCCAAGATATTTCAATTATGGCACAATTTATAATGTTTCACCATTACCTACAGTATTTTTTTCATACTATGGAAGTCAATGGGGTCCATCGACTGTTTGGTTACCCACATTCTTCAAAATATCTTCTTTCGTGTTCATCAGAAAGAAAGAAAAACTCATACAGGTTTGGAGCAACTTGAGGGTAAGTAATGACAAAATATTCATTTTTGGGTGAACTATCCCTTTAAGTTAATTGTTATCATTATAATCAACAACAAAATTGATAAATAAAATGGATGATTATGATAATTTATTAGTATCATCATCATTATTGTTGTTATCATATTCATTATAATAACAATTCATATTAATCATTATATTATTATTATTATTAGATCGATTATGATGATTATTATTTTGTATTCGTTTTGCATTTAGGGGTATTTATGCTCACAACAACTGCAAGCAAGCAAACAAATGACCGTGTCTTTAAACTTTGAAACAGAAGTGGGGGGCGTGTGCGGTTTGGAGCGACCAACAAGAGATGAGGGGAGGGATAACCAACAGAGCCCATCTTCCTCCTGACCTCTGGGAAACGATGGACGTGCCGCTTCCTTCTAAATTTAGACACTCATTCGTGTCGGTGCACTATGCGCTGCAAACTGTTGTTCTCGTTTATGTCAATAGTTTAGGCCTGGTTCGGTCGAAACGAGGTGACAGACCCTCGCGGGTCTCCGTTGACACAATGAACGGCAGCTCGATCTGACGAACGCGCACCATCGCAGTAAAGGCACCTTTCATGTTTGTTTACGAGGCTCAGAAACAGACGTAATGGCGCAGGGGAATAATGGTAATTTCCTTACTATCCCTTCACAAGAGGGTCTTTTCAAGACGGTGAAAGTCGAGCGTTCCGAAGACAACAGTAACGATGAAGAGGAGGAAGAAACAGAGGAAGACGTCCGGCTAATACCGAGGTCTTCTCCTGTTCCCAGAAAGCGAGGCTCCTCGATCGCCGATGAAACCGCCGAGTACATGCGAATTCGCTTGGCGTTGCCGGACAGAAGAGTGTCGTTTGTTGACAGTACGGGAGCCGAGCTGTTTGATGTCAGAACGTTTGTTCCGTTTGATTCAGATGAGGAGGACGATTCAAGATGGGAGGAAGAGGAAGCGCGGTACCGAAAAGCCTACCGCGAGCCCACTTACAGTGTGTGGCCAGAGTTCCAGGCGCTCGCCGGAACGGAGCTCTCGCTCGCTGTGCACACCAACAAGCTGGAAGTGGAGAGCGTGACATCTGTCCCTGACGAGCCTTTGTCCTTCGAGGTGATTATTCGTGTGCTCAACATTTCTTTTCGCAAATCAGTCTATGTCCGTTCCACGATGGACGGTTGGATCAATCACTTTGATTACCCAGCCGAGTATGTCCAGGGCTCCAACGACAGCGAAACGGACAAGTTCTCCGTGAAGCTGTCTTTCGCTTCACCGTACCTGTTCAACGGAGCGCGTATTGATTTTGTTGTACGTTATGAGACGTCAGATGGAGAGTTTTGGGCGAACAACTCTGGCAGGAATTATACGGTAACTCTCCTACAGTCATATGAAGATGAAACAGCCCAGACTACCACAGAGGAGAAAACTGAGCTGAAAGGAATCCTGAAACCTCCCAGGTACCGGTAAGTGGGCGTCAATGGACTTGTGTGACAGAGGTAAAACCCTGTTGTTAAATCTCTGTTTAGTCAGCAGTCAGGATTATTCCTTCTAACAACAAGAAGGATAATTCCTTATCCGCGCAATACCTTTCAAACTAAACAAAAAAAAATACAATTGTTAAAAAACGTCCGTCAACGGAAAGTGCGCAACATCGGGTTCCGGAAGAAAAAGCTAATTTTTTAACGATAACTTAGACCTTTAAAAACAGGCAGCTCTACTGTGAGCTTAATCTATAGTATTTGCTTTTAAAGCCACCACCCTGCATTATTTCGACTTCGTTTTAATCTTGTTTAGAATTTGTGGTGAAAAACTACATTACCCATGTTGTACAGAAAATTCCAGCAATCCTAGTCGAAACAAGAAAAACGCGCCAAAAAGATGTCGTTAGCTCCGCCCACTCCCATAAAGCACCGCTTGACGTAATCGAGTCAATCTCCTTGGTTTACACACTCAAAATACTTAAATATTCGGATAGGCTATATGCATATTTTTGCTAAATATATTAAATTTTTTAAATGAGTAGTTATATATTTTTCTAAAATTTTTAATTATATTATTCTGTTTGTAGTGCTTCGTGGGATTGTAGTTCTTTTCCTCATTTACTACGGATCACAGAGCCGTACATCCCTGACAATCTGCGCATCAAAATAATCGCACCCTTTGAGATTTCATAATAATAATTAATAATCCAAATCGATTAAGTGTTATTTTCATGTTATTTGCGATTAATCGTGCAGCCCTAGCTCATGCTTTATAAAGTTTTAATAAATACTTTTTTGGAATCCAAAAGGGGAAAATAACACACACCCATACCAAAAACGCAAATGTTATGCATTTGTTTATTTTTTGAAAATGTATGTTTCTAATAATCAACTAGATGCGACCGTTTGGGGTGTAAGCGTGTGCAGTTTACAAAGGAAACTAGCAGTGAATTAGTCTTCCGGATTCTGACGTCATCCCTGCACCACTCTATAGACCTTAAAGATAGGGTAGGTCAGAATTGTCTAAAAAAAACTTTTATTCAAATTTGTTTAAACTGTCTTTATATACCAATGCATAATTAAAATGCAAGTACTCTGAAATAGAGAGTATAAAAAACCGAGTGACTCTAGTGTATTTAATCTTCAATAAACACAGCTCATTAATTCCATTCACTCCCACCTAAAAAACGGGTGCGCGACTGCGCGCACGTGGGCAGAGCCAGTAATAGCGGCGGTAGTCATGGCGACGGAGAGTGACAGTCGCGCAAGCCAATCCTGTGATTCGTCCCGAATGGAAATAATGAGCTGTGTTTAATGAAGATTAAACGGTCTAGAGTCACTCGATTTTTATACTCTTTTTATCAGAGTACTTACATTTTAATTATGCATTGATGTATATAGAAAGTTTAATCAAATTTGGTAAAAAGTTTTTATATAAATCCTACCTACCCTACCTTTAAGTAGCCCCGCCCATTTTCAGCGCTGTGCTCGTTGTGTTCTGTCTTCCGGTTTGTATTTCCACAGCATGAAGGTAAGATCTTATGAATTTATGAATGAACCTCTCATTTTAAACCGGTCTACTGACATTTGTTATCTGTTTCAAACATTACAATGCCCATGATAACTTTAGTTAACTCTACAATAAGTAAATCCACTTCACAATCACTAGCTTATTATTCTTCGACAGTAGCCGCGTATCCATTACAGATTTGCACAAATGTTTTGCGCTATTATCTAAATATGGATAAAAAACTATTGCGAAATGACGGCGTTTCCATTAACCGATGTTATGCGACTAAAACGTCCTTTTTTCTCTTGCGATAAGTCATTCCAAAAATCATGGCAACGGACGTTTTTTTATATAATATCACAGCCACCGCATTAGATATTATTATTACTAATGGAAGGAGACGTGGCGTGTTATCCAAGCATTAATAGCAGGGTAAGACCCTTATACTGTGAACGATATAAGGAGTTTCTGGGTGTTTCGCCCTCATTTCTGCTCCGAGGTTTTGATTGTGGCATTTCTTTGAGGTTTAGAATCCAGTAAGCTATTCCTATAGGCTAATTATGGTTTATTTTATGAATTTAATAAAGAACTCTGTCTTGTATTCCAAACGATCCATATGTAGGCTACTGTTGTGTCTATTCGTGTTTCCTTTTTTAACCCGTAATTGAAAAACGAAAAATGAATGGTTGTTGTCTTTTTAAAACGCAAAGTTAACACCAAAATTTAAATTTGAACTGGCTACAAACTGCTGCGCAAAAAAGTAAATATCGACTTTTTTCAGATTTTTATTTAATGACTTTTTGCCCCTTTATTAAACATTTAAAATATTCACAAATTAATATGGAAAACATGTCGATTTTCCTGGTTTCCTAAGGCCAAATTAAAACCTGGAATTGATATTTTTTTCCCGCAGTGGCAGTGCTAAATGAGAAGAGCCCTTAATAATAAACTATTGTTTTCTAAGTCAGCTAAAAACATCCATCTCCGCTGTTAAAGGAACACTTCACCTCTGGAAAGATGAATGTGTATTTAAAATGGGTCATTTATGTAGAAGAAATGTGAAATTATTTTTGAATTTGGAGCCTTCTAGACTGAGAAAAGCCAGAAAATGTATTTTTGGCTCATGGGGATGAAAGACAACAACTCCCAGAATGCACTTGCTTCGCTGCCCTAGGAGGCCACGCCTACCGGTAAGAGATCGCAGTAAACAACAAGGCTATGCTACTAGTGAGTCTCCGTGAGTCTGCCCAGTATTTTGATGTCGCCCAAAATGTCCAGGATTCGGCTTTTGCGTTCTTCAGTCGCCATTCCTCATGTTTACTGTGACGAGCAGGAACGAGACTGACGGCCGCGGGTGAACGATGCGAGCCCGGTGACGTGATTACTGATGAGTGGCGCCGGCGCCTGTGAGACGCACGCACCGGTCTCGTATCTCTCACGGAGGAGCGGGAATTTTCCTAGCAATGTTAAAACGCACATCAAACGATCACTTGTTTAGCGTTCATGTAAACACTACATTCAGATTCACCAATCGGAATGAATTCAGTTAGATTGAAACAAAAGGTGTGCATGTAAACTATGAATGCGACTGCAGAAAGCAAAAGCCGAATCCCGGACAATTTGGACCATCTCGACGGCTGGACATGTCAGGGAAAAAGAGGATGGTCACCGCTAATACTCAGCTTTCTCCACAGAATAAGAAACTTTTAGCTTAGCTTCCAAATAAAGAATGGCTGACACTATATGTACATTCTGTGAGTGAGATCCCTCTATGGGCGGGTTGAAAACATGCGGAACAGCGCCTTCTACTGGATAAATGATGAGCTAGTGTTTGTAGTCTTACCCTTATTCAAAGAAATTTGACTTCCTGCTTTTTATGACGCAAAATGACGATTTTTGCGTCATAAAAAGCAGGAAGTGGAACACTTAAATCCTTATTTCTCCCATCTCAGGGGAAAATAAGGGAATAAACCATGACCATTCGAAAATGTGACTGGGTTTCTAAAGATACAAAGTCTAATGCAAATGGGTGAAGTGTTCCTTTAAGCAGATGCGCTTAAATGCACCTTTCATACGCATTACATAATCAGAAGGTATTAGCTTTCGATTCAAATTTGTTTGTTTTAAAGTGGACATTTCAAGCTTTAGCCTACATATAGGCTATATTTTGTTAAAAACTTTTTCCGATAAACGAGAGTTTTTGCGAAATCGACGTGTTTCCATTGTGCGTATTTTCAATTCGCGCAGTTTGAAGGGTAATGGAAACGCGGCTAGTGATGCCAGAGACACATACACAGCTACCGCAAAAATGGAAGTTCAAACACAAAATTCTCAACAACAAAAAAATGGCTGCACTCTTGTTTGTCTGGCACATAAGGTCATCTTTGAAGAGGATGTCATAACAAATCTTTTTAACAAAAAATCTCATAACAAAAAAAGCTTTTAGGTTTGGATATCGCCAAGCAGCGGGCAGACTAAAAGCTTGTCTGGACAACCGTATATAAGTGGAGCGGATATATTTAGACAATCACTCATTTCTGTAATCCCTCCGCTACAGCTCCACTCCGTGTTTTGTGTTCTCCACTCCCTGCTTACCTGTGTGAGAGAAACCCTGCTCTGAGAGATATTGGAGCGAGAGCGCACTAGTCTGCGCCTTTCAAAAAAGCAATGCCCCTTAAAAATACTAAAATATGATGCTCTTCTAAGCCGCCCTAGTATCAAGTGAAGCAGCACCAATGAATCTTATGACAGAGTGTATTTTATCATTTATAAAATACAAAAACTAGTGATGTTGTTACTGAAATTTTAAGTTGCATTGGTGCATAATAATTCTCTCGATTCATGTTATATTTACATGCAGCCTTTGCAGTGTATGAATGTTACAATTATACAACATCATGATCATATGTTTAAAATGTCTGGTGCTAAAGATGAACAACATGGATTAATAACATCATCTTGGATTATACAGGGCCTGTGTCATACAGCATCTGTATATTGTGTGAGTTTTGGGGTTGCAGTCTCCCCACCCCCTCACTCCCTTTTGAGAATGGCAGCCATTCAAGGGAGTGTGAGGAGGGAGGATGAAAATAGGACAAGGCAGGTGTCGCTTTCAGCTCTGGTGCACTGAGACCTTACCTCTGACTTTTATGTGGGGGTTGCTCAGTAGAGACACAACAAACCAACAAAAGCAGACACAAACCTACGCCGGTTACCTCTGTACGACTGGAGACAATCTTTTTACCCACTATTTTCACTTTTCACATTCTGTTTGGGATACACACAACAACAAAGAAAGTTTGAGGGGAAAAAAGACTGAACCCAGATGAAAAGAAAAAAAAATCATGCTAGACCCAACAATGTCATGGAACTCCTGATTTGTCAGGAGATAAAAATCAGAAGATGAGTTTCAACCTTATGTTCCAAGCAGACTCGCAAGTCTTGCTCGCAACCTTTCCTCAAATGTCAAGCTTTGTTTCTATTACTTTGCTCAAACGTGCTACAAATAGAAGGTCATAGAAGAGGATGCCAATTGAACCGCTTCACGCAACTCAGAAAGTGTAACGAGTCGCGACTTCGACATGAAATGAAAAAGTTTGTACAAAGAGTCACATGACCAGAACATCTGACCATCATGCTCTGCAACACTTTTGGTAACATGCAAGAACGCGTGTGTAATATTTGGACAGGTCCTTATCATAGGATCTATCACAGGGTTTAAGGGGGAGTGTGGACTAGACAGTCTTCACCCACAGCTCTGAAATAATATCTCAAGCTCTGGAGGCGGTCAGATGTTACCATAGTAACAGATGTCACAGAGGTCACAGTTATTTTCCATTTAATGGAGGAATCATGTATTACTCTGGCCAATGGATGAAGCTTAAACTTTAAAAAATAATAATAATAGTAATTGTTAACTCGCCTTCATGTAGTTCCACACGTGTATGACTTTCTATCTTCTGTGGAACACAAAAGAAGATGTATTAAAGAATGTTAGTAACCAAACCGTTTTAGTTGACAGACTTCCATTGAATGGGCAAAAAAACAGACATTTCAATTTTTATGTTTCACAGAAAAAAGTTCAGGTTTAAAAATGACATGAAGGTGACAATTACATTTTTTGGATGAACTATTCCTTTAAAAATCTAACATTCTATAATTAACTATTAAATGGATTGTAACTAATTAAATTCTATACTTTTCATATATTAACTCCGTTTATCAATGTGTGCTGCTGAAGAATGATTGTTTTGGTGTGTATGTGTGTGTCTTCCTTTCAGAGCTGACGTTGGTTACGATGACTCTGATGATGGAGGAGATGGTATGTTTTAAGTGTCATAATGTAATCCAATAGCTATTTTTTTATCTTGGGATAAATAAAACAAACAAATGTCAGGTTAGTCGCTTTATGCCTCAGATTCCTCAGTTGTTGTTTTTCAGCAGATCTGAGCAGCACTGAGTGTGAAGAAGCAGATAATCTAGCCTCTTTCGCACAGCCGCCTATTGACCAGCCAGACATCGACATCGACATCGAGGTGAGTGAAGTTTGCTTTATAATCACCAGTTCTGAGTTCGGCTTGGATAGCAGGTGGAAAAAGACACGATGTATCACAAACATACAAAAAAAGTTTGAACAAAACATTGTTTCCCCTCCTGTCTCTAACCTTTACCAGATTTCCATGACGGTTTTCATATGTGGTGTAGCAGCCTTTTTTCTACAATTTTTTTTTTTTTGCGGTCTGTCGGAAAACTCATTGACCTCTATGCTGTCTAGACAAGCTTACAGTGAGTCTTTGCAGGGCTCAACGATAAGGATTTTTTTCTACCAGTTGGGTCAGTGGCTCAAATTTTTACTTGCCCTGCCAAGATTTTCACTGACCCCTCCACAGAAAAAGTAATATAAATAAATAAAATAGGCCTAGTTGTTGTATTCGTTGTTTTTGACCCATGTAACCTTAATAAATAAGTTTAGGACTCCAAAAACTACTAGCCATAATGAATTTCAAATATTTTTTTAAGTGAATAATCAGTAATAAAATAAGAAGGATGCAGCTTCTAAGCAGCAATGCAACTTAAAATAACAAATAATCAAATAATGAGGAGTAGCACAAATAAATACAATAGAACAAACATACAAATGAAATTAACAGTGCTTTTCAGGTGTGTCTAAAAGTATTTTTCAGGTACCGAAGTTGAATAAAGTAATTAAATGTAAAATAACGGCATAGTCTGTGTAAATTAAATATAGATGAATCCTTATTAAAGTTACATTTGTTGTTTGATTAATATTAAAACCCCAGACTGCAGCAGGTTTATAGGCTGCTGTCACTTTAAGACCGAATGCACGGCTCCTATATACTGTTACACATGCTTTTTCTTAATTGTTTGCATTCACCTGAGACATAATCGACTGTGCTTATGAGGATACTCGCAAAGATGGGCATATTGACAATTAATTTTTGAGAATATGTCCGTTCTAGCACAAGGAAAAGGTGAAAGAGAACTCATTTCAGTATTTCTTTCACGCTGTCTTTCAGGCCATCGGGCAGTGCCTGCTTTGTATGTGGTTACTGTCTATGGTGGTATACAGTTATTTATCTATCAGAGCTGTCTTCTGTTTTTTTCTCTATTTTTATAAGGGATTCCTGTCTGTCACTATTGCAGCAGATGCAAAGCTGTGGTGTTTTTTCAGAGCAATTTAGACTAAAGATAAATCAAGAATCTTGATATAAACTAAATAGTCTTTTTAATACTAGCTAAAATACTGATTATGTCGGTTTTCATCATACCTGCTTACTCACACAAATCAATTCGCTTGTTAAAAATCACACCGACATTTCACTGTCCTGATAACCACTTGCTTGTGTCTATTTGCAGTGTGTTGATTTGCAGCTGTTTTAAGTAACTGAATCTGGTATTTATAACAATAGCATCACCATGTCGGTTTCTGGTCTGTGGTCAACCCATTACAATGAATAGACAGACACATTATTATTTCTTTACCAGAGATCTTAAAGGGAAAGTTCACCCAAAATTTTTAATTCTGTCACCATTTGCCATTCCTAACCTGCATGACTTTCTTTCTTCTACGGAACACAAAAAAACATGTTAGGAAAAATGAATTGACTTCCATTGTATGAGCAAAGAAACACTGATAAATAAATAAAAAGAAAATAAATGTTCAACCGAAGAAAGAAAGCCGTACAGGTTTGGAACGATGTGAGGGTTAGTAAATGAAGACAGAATTTTCATTTTTGTATAAACTATCCCTCTAATTGTGAACAACTGTTAAAATATATCAAATTTTAAAATCTATTATAAAGTGTTTTTCCCATAAATGTATCATAATGACAATGCCATTTTTGTAAATTAGCTTGTTAATCATCAAGAATGATTTAACTTATTCTCCAGCATATATTAGATAAAAACAAGATGTGTATTTGTTGATATTGTTATTCTTTTCATCTGTCCACCTGAACAGCTCATTGAAGCTTCAGCATCAACTTAGGTAATGTGCATGTGACTTGCTAACTTAACGCCTTGCTAATGTCACCCATTCATCGTGTTGCATGTAAGGTGCATCCTGTATCGTGACTCATAATACATGATATCTAGATCAACCATGTAGAAGGTATTTGTTTTCATGCTTTGAGTTTTAAAAAAGCAATAAGCTTAGTGTACTACATATGTTCATTTATATAATCAGTTTAGTCTGGTAGTGTAATCTGAATAGAAATTCCTAATATTTTCCACACAAGATGAAAACTGTGGGAATATCTTGTTTTTTAGCAAAACTTGTTTTATTTGGCTCCTGGGCTGTTTTCCCATTGGCCATTTTGTCTGGGAGTCTTTGGAATAAAAAAAAACCCTGCGTAACTGCAGTAAACGCACAAAACTTCCACAAAAAACTAAACGAAACAAAAAAACTGTGAAAAATAACTGGTATAAATTTTTTGCTTTAATTCTGTGTGTGTTCTATGTAAATATTGTCAGTATTGTTGCATGTTGTTTGCCATGTACAACTTTAAACAGACAAAATTTATTGAGCTAAACAACATTCTTGCATTTTCAGCATCACCTTTATCATTTTTTGTTTTTTAATCTTGTGTAATTTTGTCACAAACATTCAGAACAGTCTTTTGAAGGTTTTGTTTTCATTGGTGCAATCTTCCCTTTTTGGCACGAGTTTCTGTGAAAAAGGCCAATGGGAACTGGCACAAGGTTCATGCTAACACAAATCACTTTCCCATTTGCACTTAGCATTTTATTAGTTAAACTTTTTCTCTTTTCGTGTCAAAATCTGTAAAAACAGTGATGGACATATTCATATAAATTGTCTCTGTTTTTTGTATTTTTTTATAAAATGATCTTTTTTTTACTTCTACTTTTACCAGTTATTAGTAATGATCGATACACTATGGTCTGAAACAACAGCATGTATTAAACATCAATGGAAAACTATACTAATATTAGTAGTCCTGATGTCAATAATAATATTAATAATATGCATTAGCAAATTCATTTACTGTTGACTATCCAACTACTTGTAATCAAGAAATGATTTCTAATTTCACTGGCAATGAATATTAAATTTCAAGTTATTGCCATTCACCTTACACTTTTTGTTAGTCGGTAAAAATTCAAATTCATAATTGCAAACAAATGTTTAATGGCTACAGCTTACATTCTTGGTTAAAAGTTCATAAATTATTTGGAATGGAAGCTTTTTTTTTTGTTACTTTTCCTCTCTGTTGTAGACTGCCAAAAATGTGTCCAGTTCTCCAGAGTCCACCAGGAATTCCTCCATGGCTGGATGTTCTCTATCCACTTCAGATACTCCCTTCGGAGAACAACTTCCACTAGGGTCAATGTCATCCAGTAATTCACCACAAACAGAAGAGTCTGGACTTCAGCCATTAATTCTATCCATCCCCCAATCACAATCAACCCAGCAGTCCTCTGAGGCACAAGATCAAGTCTATAGTGTTGTCCCGTCCGTGTCCCTTTCCCTTCCTACAGTCCTCATCCACTGCTATGATGATCCAGAGACAACCAAGGATGAATATAAGGATTCCAATAAATCCAACCAATCCCTTCATCCACAGAAGGATGATTTCCAGCTTGAGATCTTAGTGCAAGTGCCTTTCGAGTTTGGTCAACCATCACTGGCTGGGATTCCAGACATGCCACATATCCAGGAAGAAGGTATGAAGGATATTAAGGAGAAGGATGATATTGAGGAAAATGAGGGCACATTGGAAGACATGCTAGAAGAACTAAGTCTGAATATAGAAGAAGATAAAACAGGAACTAACTTCCACATGTTGGAAGAATCCAAGCAGCCTCCTTCGTCAAATGAGGTAAACAATACAACTGAAGGCATGGAGAAGCTAAGTCTGTCAGAATTACAGCAAACTCTGAAGGAAGGAATTCAAGAACAGAAAGTAGAGCTTGTCTCTATATTCCGAGTCGAGACCACCAAGGCGGTTGAGGTGGAAAGCACCAAGATGGATGATGAGGAAACAGATGTTTTAGTGGCTTCCTGTTTGTCTCCCTCTCATTTAGGTCCCACAAGACAGAACAGAGAAACCCAAAGTTTACTCATCCAACCAACGTTTGATAAACTAGCAATCATGCAACATCAGCAAGAGGAAGTATTTTTTTCGGATCCGAGCGCTATCGACTCAGGCCTCCTTGAGGAGCCAAAACTTGACAACCAATCTATTTCCATGTGTACTTCAGAACATCCAACAAGCAAACAAGAAAAGCCAAAACTGGTCAGGGTTTCTGAAACATCACCAACAGACTTTGATCTTCAACCTTCAACTGTTCACTCTTCAGCAGAAGATGATTTAACTTTTCAGGGTGACGAACCTTCCACTGCTTCATATCAGACATGTAAAAACTCTGAAACCCAGCACGCACTGCAAAGAGCCGGCACTGAACATTCTCAAATATCAAAGGATCAGACGGAGGTTACTTTGGACACGTGTCTGATGGCCTCTGCGACCTTCTTCAGTGCTGTTATCTGCCTGGCTGTTGGGATTCGAGAGCCTAGTGTTTTTCTGTATGTGGGATTATTCCTGTTGTCCTTCTGGTTCTAATTTCTGTGCCAGTTTTCTTTCCCCTTCCATCCGTTTCTCTTAAAAAGCCTTAAGTCTTTACCTTCTTCCTTTCTCCCCAGTGCCTTGAGAAATTCCAAATAAAAAAAGAACCATTATAATGCTAACAGATCTGATGTTATATTTGTGTTTATGTGGTTGTAAGTAGATTGAGAGTTGGTTAGTGTTTTTAAATTTAGGAGTTGAGCTTCTGCTTGATATATTGTCTTTCATTCAGACTTGTAGTATAAAATCTGCAGTGGTTAATATACAATTGGAAATAATAGTTTGAGCAAGCAATGTGTATTTTAGCTCTATTACCTCATACACGATTGGTCATTGGAAATGTGGCTCAGCTCATTGATTCATACATTAAATGTGTCTTTTTTTGTGAGTTTCTCTACATATAAGAATAGCTACTGGCCCCCTAAATATTGCATTTGGTTCTTTTATATACAAACTTGGTGTCATTTGTGAATGGGGTGACTTGATGGTGAGTGTATGTAGCTAAGTGATAAGAAATTAGGCAAGACTGGACAAACGGTGCAGGTTATTTCAGAAAATTATTTTAGGAAAGTTTGTGTTTTAAATGTAGTTATATCTGAGGTTTTGCTTATGTTTGCCACAATGTGTTCTCTGTGAGGAATTGAATTTGTAGATGTCTGTAAATCTAACCAGAACATCTTGGTATGAAGTATTTTAAGGTACTAAGTTTGTATGTTTATTCACTTAATGACACTGTGAAATTGTGTTTGATGTTATATGTGATCATTTTGTAACCTAGATTACACACTATACTTAATATAAGTAAACGTTAAGCTTTAAGAGTATGCAACAATTTTGCACCCATCTGCTTCCTAAAGGGTTAAAAAGCATTTAAGGCACTACTATCTTTTTTTCTTGTTAGTTAGCAGACAAGTATATGGCCTTTTGCAGTGCTCTTTAGAAGCGTGCCCCAAGCTTCTGATGTCACCCCAAAAGGTCACGCATTGCACTGAAGTCACTGCATCAGGTTACCGGGTGACTAAACACCATTGTAAGTAGAGAAGTTAGAGCTGTTCCTTAAAAAAAATATCTTTTACACTTGGTTCCTTTCATCCAAAAACTTAAGACTTCGGGTCACTCATTTTATTGCTTTGTCGTCTTGCTGAATTATTGTGCAAAAATGGTTGTGAACGCATTCTCAATAACATATATGTTCACATGTATTTTGTCAATGTCAAGGAAGAAATAAAAATATATATAACTGATAAAACTGACCAATTTATTTCAGAGCTTTTTTTGTGTGCAGTCCTTCAATGTTAAAATCAAGCTTGCTGTCAATGTCAGTAAAATGATCCAAACTGAAATAAATCCAAATTTGGTAGTGAAGTTATTCACAGAGTTGTAAATCTCATGATCAAGGACACAAAGTGTGTTGCACATGCACGAGTGTGTGATAAATGTGAGGTCTGACAGAGTAACTCAATTTTCTTTAATACAAAACATAAAAATAACAAGTGGTAGTCTTTCAATATATACATATGCACAGATTTGGTTGAGGATGATAGTTATAAAATTGTGTGAATTTAATAAGGAAATGTTCCTGAGCATAAACTAATCCAGAATGTATGTATCATCTCAATCTACAGCACACACTCCAGCTTCACTGTCCAGTTCTGAAAAACCACCTGAGCTGTGTTTCCCCAAAATATTGCAAGCACAAGTAGACTAGAAACAACTGCCACACTTGGTTCATGAGACATTTGGGAAAAACAACCCTGAATACTAGTCAGACAGATCAGTGAAATAACCAGGCACTCCCACTCATTTAAGCATCCATAAGTCCAGCTCTCAAATACATTCAATGCAAGACCAGTTTGACAGTATGAATATATTTCATCATGTGTTACACTATGTTCACATAAAACAGAATAACAATTTGCATGTGTGAAAGGCAACATCTCATGTAGGTCCACCTCTGTATAACAAACTTCTCTTCTGTGCATTAATAGTAAAATTTTGCCACCTGGTGGTAATTTAAAGTCATTAAAAAAATAGAAGGAAGGACATTGCAGATTTTGTTATATTTTACACTGGTCTAAAGATTTGTGCTAAAAACAGGGCAAAAAGTTACACTACAATAGTTTGTTTGAAAAAGTAAAAAGAATCCCTCCTATTCAAACAAATAAAACATGACCATTTAAATGTTTAAAAAATTCAAATAATTTGTGTAAGAATTCCATGGTGTCAAAGACTTCGATATGATTTAAAATATGATTTTAAAACAATTACTGAAAAGCCCCTTTTTTACTTTACACATCTTTTCTAACGGAAAAATCGAAAGATTAATGGCACATTTTATACACTACTTAAAGCAGATCTTGAATTTTTTTTTTTTTAATTAAATATATTCTTAAAATTCAATGAAGTATTACAAAACACCTGACAAAACGGTTTCTAAACTGCAGATGCTTTCAACATATTCACTTGAACACATGATCTTCTTTCAGTCCCTCTTCAGAATGAACATCCTCTAAAAGAGGTACTTTCGACATGTCGCCACCCCACATTTGCACTCCATGCGCATACGTTTCTTAGGGGATCCTGGGAGTCCCGTCAGACTGAAATTAGAATCCATCTTCGTGCTCTCTGCATCTACTGGATCGACTATGGGGGAAATGAGAGAAGAAAAAAACCTTCAAATCATTCAATAATTTGGTATGATTCTTTTAGTGTTTTCTAAAGAAGTCCTTGCTCACCAAGGCAGCATTTATTTGGTCAAAAATATAGTATAAAACAAAGCCATAATTATTTTGAAATATTATTTCAACTTAAAATAACTTTTTGTATTTAAATATATTTAAAAATTAGGGGTGTAACAGTTCACAAAATTCACGGTTCGATTCCATGACAGTGGTCTCACGGTTCGGTACGTTTTCGATACAGCAAAAAGAAAAATGTCAGAGAAATTTCCTTTATTTAAAACTAAACGTACTTATTAATAATAATAAATGGGGTGTCTTCTCAGCAGCATATAAAACAAAAACAGCTACTTATAAAAAATTAAATGTAATATTGTAGTAGTTATAAACAAAGAAAATAACAGTTTTCTTATTTATATGGAACTCTGTGTGCTTTAAATAAAAAAATAGCGTGTGTTTCCGTCTAGTTCCAGTTATTGACAAACTGGGGTGACGTCGGCATAAATGAGTTGACATGTTTGAAGTATTCCCACCGGTGTAGCCTATTGTCATGTACAGGGCTCCAGACTTGGAAAATTATAGGCGCACACCTTAATCAACCTGCAGCGCAGTTAATCATATTTTCCCCCATTTTGACTATTACTGACAAATGCCTTGGTAATAAATAGACTTAACTTACAGAAATTACAATGTGCAGTTTTATTTTAAGTTTGCAAGGCTCCAGATTAACATTTGAGGGCAGCATTTTTATTCATAATGTCGAAATAATAATTCAAAAGCAAACGATTAAAAAATAAATATTTGGGAGTGGAAATGGCAGCCACCTACTGGTTACAATGGTAATTAATGTCTTTTTTTATTTTTAAATAAGTGTAACTTTTCCTACATCTTGAAACTTAGTTTAATAAGTGAGGGTAATCTTTGAAGGATGAACAAATAATGTTTTGGTCATCACATTAAAAATAACATTTAAATATGATAATATTTACATTTTGAAGTGCTGGAAAGCATTTAACTATTCCTGCCAAACTTCCATGTTTACAGTTAGTGTGGCGAATTTAAATGCTTTCTTTACTGGATCTCTTAGCGCTGTGCAGTAACAGTGTCTCTTGATCAAGATTGACTTGCGCTGCACGGACATTGGTCCAAACTGATAAATGGTCCGTGAAGCACAAATGAGTAGCGCAGTTTCGTTCCGCTTTCATTACGTATCCCACTTTTGCTAACAAAATTTGGGTCACCACGGCAGGAAAAATGGTCCAACGAATCGTTCGGTTTGTAATGCGTACCAAGCGCCTTGTACCAAACGGTTCAATACAAATACGTGTATCGATACGAGGGCGTTCGGTACGCATTACAAACCAAACGCCTCGTGCCGAATGGTTCAATACGAATACGTGTTTCGTTACACCCATATTTAAAATTGTATTTATTTCTGTAATGGCAATGCTACATTTTCAGCAGACATTATTCTATTATTCAGTGTCACATGATCCTTCAGAAATCATTCTAATGTACTGATTTGGTTCTCAAGTAACAGGTGAATATGAATAGAAAGTTTAAAATAACCGCATCTATTGGAAATATAACTCTTACATAATGACATACTGTAAAATCATAAATGTCTCTGTCACTTTTGATCAATTGAATGCATCATTGTTGAATAAAAGTATTAATTTCCACACAAAAAAAGAATGACCCCAAACTTTTGAACGGTAGTGTATGTATCAAGGCCAAGTTAATGACCCCAAATCACTTGTCAAGTTGCAAAGCCTACTTTTTTTCTATACAGTGACAGTCCCATACATACTCTTCATTTTGTAGTCAAAGGTGAGCTCCTCTCCTGCCTTTATCCCACGTGTGGCAAAGAACGCTATCCGTGGCAGCCGTTCATCCAGGTTATCAATAAACACATTATACACTTGAAGGTTTGGGTCACACTGAGGACACAAACAAAGAAAACACTTTTGTGACATTCAATTTACTGCCTTTAAATGACAAGCTACAGTTTAAGTGATGTCAAGTGAAATGGTGTTGTGATTATTGCTGATATTCAGGGAAATGTAAGATTCAATTTATACATATAAAATACAAACATTTCTATTTCAAGTAGATGCAAGCTCAAGTCCACTCACGCTGTGATTGACAAAGTGGGAGATGTTTCCATAGTAAGCAGCATCCACAGTGTACTCGTCGTCCACATAATCCAGGTCAAAAAGGTAGGTGGCGCCTTCTTTATCGTATATTTGACCTCTGCGTTCTGCTTCTTCTGTCGTAATGATCTAAAGAAAAACAGAAAAAGAGAGTTTAACAATCATGAAGCCAGACTTTTATTGGGAAAGACTGATAAACCGCCAATCAGCCATCACAAGGAAATTGAAAACATTGGTTGCTTGATAAAGCCACTAATCTAGTAGTGAAGCAAAACATGTTCCCATGATTACACGGCAATGATCAACTGAAAGTGAACAACTTGTCTAAACCAAAATGATAAAATGACAAAAATTCATAGAATATTAAAAAATATCTGATCCAGTAACTATATGACTTAAGCCTCCGTGCTTCTTACCTCCCCAACGTACTCCATGACGAAAGTGTTCTTGCGAATGCGCTCCATGGTCCGTACCCCCCAGCCCCTGCCATTGTCTGTTCTAAAAATGCAGAGGGAATACCGAATACCCCTCTGCACCACTCTGTTGAGGCAGTCGAGCCCACAGCGGCACCGCTTGTTGCATTCATAAATGGGCAACCCGGGCCGAATGCGGACCTGGCCTAACTCATTGTAAGCAAACTTGTGCTGTGATGCTCCGGCACAGCAGCCCTCCACGGGGTTGCCTAGGCAGTCTGTGCATTCGCAGCCCACAGACACCTCGTTCAGCATGATCCCATCACCAACTTTATAGTCATTTATGTAGGTGAAGTTCTTAGGCGGGCCCTCCAGGTCGACCAAGTTCCGGACATAGATGTGGCCCTTGTGGGCGCCCAAGCTGTTGAGGTGTACCTCCCACTGTTTAAGGGTCTGCCGGAGTTTGGCCCGCTGGATGAGCTGCGACACGGTGGCAGGGTCAAGGCGACGAGGGGCGGAACGCTTCTTCTGTCTCCGCATCTCCACATTCAGGTCCTCCCAGAACTGGTTGAGCAGATCTACGCACCTCAGGTTCTTCCGAGGTTCCCATGTGTTGCTGGATTCAGGGAACCCCTTCCATTTCACCAAATATAACTCCTGTGAAGGGGGTAACAGGGAATGTAGTGAACTTAAATGCATTTAGATCTGGATACATTTTTGCTTTGATAAAAACAAATTTTACCCTTCATGTTGTAGAATTAAAGATTTTGCTATATTGTTTATATCATAGCGTGTTAATATATCCACATAGCCAAGTACTACTAAAAATTGTTGACACTTTACAGTGATGAAACATGGATGAATGATAAAATAAGAGTGGGACGTGCATGAAATTAAAATAAATTAAGTGCAATAAGGCATGGAAAATAACTCGATGCTGTACTCGTGCTGACTGACACACAGAAAGTCTCTTATGGAGCTTTTCCACTACACAGTACCAGCTCGCCTCGCCTCGACTTTGTTTGGTTTTCCACTGTGTAAAAGTTGTACCCCTTTTTTTAGTATCACCTTCAGCGAGGTTCTAAGCGAGCTGAGGCGATACTAAAATGTGACGTGAAACACGGCAGACTGCTGATTGGTCAGAGAGAATCGTCACTATTCACTGCGTCATCATTGCACGCGCCAGACGGAGTATCCTGAATAACCCCGACATTTTTAAATAGTTTTGCCAGAGATTGCGAGACATACCCATTACTAATATTATGTAAAACAGCATACACTTGATTTCCTCCATTGTCCTGTGTGTGTGGGTAGCGGGTGTGTGTCGCGTCGCTATAACGACCAGGTACTATTGTGGAGGTACTATCTGCAATGGAAAACGGAGCAAAACGCGAGCCGAGGCGAGTCAAGTCGAGCTGGTACTGGTAATGGAAAAGCGCCATTAGACAGCACGCGATCCCAAATTCAGTTCTCTTTGCGCTTGAATGGTCACATACACTTGTGTCAAAATGGCCATTGTGTGGAGTATTCGTGTAAACAGTCAGTTACATGTTAAAGGGTTAGTTCACCCAAAAATGAAAATGATCTCATAATTTACTCACCCTCAAGCCACCCTAGGTGTATGACTTTCTTGTTTCAGCCAAATCAGACAATCACAATCAGAGTTATATTAAAAATATATAAATATTCTGGCTCTTCCAAGCTTTATAAAGGGAGCGAATGGTAACCTAGATTTTGAAGCCCAAAAAAACATCCATCCATCATAAAAGGTTCAAACAAATAGGGCTGGGCATCAAACTCTATCCCCGTTCATGAATAAAGAAGACTGAAAGAAGAAAGTCATAAACACCTAGGGTGGCTTGAGGGTAAGTAAATTATGGGATAATTTTAATTTTTGGATGAACTTACCCTTTAAAGGGAACCTATTATGCTTTTTCACTTTTTCAACTTTGCTAGTGTATAATGTTGCTGTAGGGATGCTCATATTGACCGTTTAACCGTTAACCGAAAGTAACATTTTTGACCGATTAACACTATCAGTTAAACGGTTTAAAAGTAAAATATATATATATATATTTAGCTTTTTTGTTGTTGTTTGTTTGCTGCATGGTTAAATTTTTTATATAGGCCTAGCCTATATTTGTTAACTCACGGGGTGCGTCGGCACACGCAACCATACACGCCTAAAGACATTTCGCTGAGCAAGCAAAATGAAGCAAGCGAAAGTAGCAGCCTATTGTGTGGGACCATTTCGACAGAAAGGGCGACGAAGTTACTTGCAAAATGTGCTACGCGGTATTAAAATAAAGCAGTAGTGCAAGTACAATGCAATGGGCTATCACTTGCGAAGCAAACATCCACAAGCAAACGAAAGGCACTTTCCGAAGTTGGCCACTCTAGCGATACGTTATCTCTGTATTCCCAGGACATCGGTGCCATCGGAGACCCAGACTAACCCCACATCATGTAGACATGTTACTTAAAAAAAAAAAAAAACTAGACAAGTTGTGGATTGAGGTAGGCCTGCTATTTTTATTCAACCCTGTTTTTTCAAAGCTTTAAACTGATTCAGTGTTTTCTACTTGTCATCTGAATTTGTTAATTATTTAAGTTAAAAAATATAATTCAATATTATAATCTTATCAGTTAACGGTTAATAATCGGATAACGAGCGGCGGTTGTCGGTCGGGAAAATTAACCGAAATGAGCATCCCTATATTTGAGCATCAAAAAGATCTGCAAGGTTACAAAGCTCAAAGTCTATTTCAAAGGGAGATGTTTTATTTAACAGAATCCACTTTCCAAGAACTACAACGAACGGCTCTACTTTTTTCCCCTTTATTTTGGAAGGAGGCTTCATCAAAACCGAAACTAAACAACACGCTCGGGACAGACTGGGAGAGACGAGCTGTAATAATGTTAAAATAATGTGTTTTTTGAACAATCAAGCATGAAAGCATATTCTAGTTACCCCAAAAACAAAATCAAGACTTTGTGAAAGGGCATAATAGGACCCCTTTAAGTGATCCCAAACAGTTGGGAGAAAATCAGATGTGGATCAGTTGTCGATCAAAGATGTGCATGAATAAATAATTTATAATCAATATCGCAATGTTCCATAAAAATAGGAATTGTTCATTTTGATTTAATGGTGAATACTTGCTGCTGTCTGTCATTAATGTTAATCAAACAACAAATGATAAAGAGAAAATCACTCACTGCTCTTGACTGAATTTATTAGGCATACATTTATATTTAATTCATACAGTGAAGACAGTGCAGTGTTTTTACATTTTATTATCCAATTTCTGGAGTATTTATTACTACGTTTAATTTGTATATTTGTTCTATTAGGCTATATCTGTCCTACTGTTTGTAATTTGTTTCTTTGTTCTTATTTTTAAATAACTAGGCTATATTGAGATATTGTTATCATGCAATAAAATTTCTCATATCATGAAAATAATATTTTGGTCATTCATATCACCCACCGCTAATGTGAGACCACTTACAAGCCAGATTTTTTTTGCTCACCTGTACTGTTTGTGTCTTCCCATCGGTGATAACTTTCTTTTTGTAGTCGCAAAGGTATTCTACCTCATAGTCACACAGGTTGTTCTTGTTGATGCCCAGCTCGCCACATACCACCCCCTGCTCTCGACAGATCACTTCCAGCTGGCCTGCGTTGGCAATGCATGCTACCCTACACACTTGACCTACAAGAACAATTAGATGTCAATTGCAGGAAAAACGCATAATGAAATTTGTGATGACAGACGTGTGCAGTTTAGATCAAAATATATGAAAATATTTCTGAAAATAATTTCAAAAAATAGCTGAAGTTCACATGCCTGTAAACTTCCAGGAGGACTTTGCTGAGAATTTGACAATAAAAATAAAAAAATGGATTTTAAGTGGAATATATACACACGCACACTACTGTTCAAAATTGTTACAAACTATTTTAAGATTTATTAGTAAACTAGTTGTATGGATTAGGGCTGTAAACGATTAATCGCGATTAATCGAATCCAAAATAAAACTTTGTGTTAACATAATATATGCGTGTGTATTGTGTATAATTATTTTGTATATATAAATACACACACATGCATGTATATATTTAAGAAAAATGTGTTATTTATATATAAAATAGTTATATTTATATATAATATAAATAATTTAGAAATATATGCAGTATATAAATGCATGTGTGTGTATTTATATATACAAAATAATTGTACACACACATATATTATGTAAACACAAACTTTTATTTTGGATTTGATTAATCATTTACAGCCCTAGTATGGATTTAATTTTGTTTCAAAATTATATTTGTAAAAAGTGCTACCCAAATCATTTTAAATTCAATTAAGAATCTAACATTCTAATATTGGGTTTAAAAAAAGATGTTGCTAACTTATATTGCAAATATTGTCTGTAAAATATTTTACGTTTTTTAACATTCTTCAGTACAATTACAAACAAAAGCCAATTTAATTGATTTTACCATTTCACATAATTTTCCATACAAAATTTAAACAGGTCGTTAGAAATGAAAATATATAACGTTAACTCCTTATATTTGGAAGGAAGGGGCTCCCTAGGGAATCATCATCATAGACCCCCCCCTAACTCATGATTATTTTTATTAAAAAGCTTGAAAGACTGCAGTAAACCACGCAGCACCACAGAACAACATGAAAGTTAAACATTTATTAAAATATTGTACAGATAACTGGATAATTTTGCCAGTTTGAGATAAATAAATAAAAATCAAACATATGTATCATCACTAACCAATGGGCCATTTAATAAACTGGCTAAGACTATTCTTACTCGTAATTAGTAAGAATAGACATGAGATGTAAACCTACTAAGTGGGTAAACAACGACAGAGGCGTAGATTAACATGTTGAGGGGAAATGTGTTTTTTTCCATGTGTCCAGTGTTCAAACATACGGAGTAGAGCATATTCCTCAAGAGAACGGGGAAAGTTAGCTAAACACTGAAAAGTATGCTTGCTAACTACTGAATGTCACCAATTGTGACGTTGTACAACTTTAGAAAGTTAATGCAAGAAAGATAGATGAGTTAAGGCATTCACAATGAGCTTGTTGAATGTATTGCGTGAGCGCGCGGTGGCCATAACATCGACCATCGATGTGAGTTTGTATCAACAACTTGCAGCAAAGATTCTTCCAAAACGGAAGTGTTTGTTTCCGGGGTTTCTTTGAAAATACATAATTTAACGAACAACTCATGTAATAGAGATGACATATATTAAGTAAACCGTTTATTCTGAACGATTAAACTATATATTCTTACCTTTCAAATTTTCCGCCATCTTCCGACCGCCGCCAAAATGATATATGATTAAAACGCTGCTCGCTGATTGGAGGCAGCACAGTCTGAGTGACGGGTTGGGAAACCAATAGAGACAGAGTAAACGGTTTATGGGAAGTTTGAAGAAAGTTGGGTTTATGCATAGACAGGGTTTATGTATGAATTTTTCAACTCTTTATGCTTAGACTTTTTGCGCTTCCCCAAACGATTTGCTTTCACATTTGCTGATTTATTTCCTTTCTGATGGTTTACAAAATCTGAAGAATGCGTTTCTTATTTGTGTGCAGTCAATAAGTAGTTATTTATATTTTTATCATCTCTATTTTATAATATACATTTGTGGACATTACAATTCATAAAGATATCATGAGTTTGTTTTTCTATGCAACAAATAAATAACGTTATTTCATTTCAGTTCGTTGTGAAGTCTTTTAATTTGCCTTTCACCGGTCATGAAGGCGGGACATTTATCATCACGTGACACAGTACACAGAAACAATCCTCAACTTCCGGAGAAAGTCTACATATGTTTCATGGGCATTGATGTAATATTAAAGGTGCGTATATGTTTTTATTTTTACGTTTGCAGTTGCGCATGTAACATTTAGCTTAAACATTTGACTTTTAAGATTTAATAATATTTTCTCTTTAAATACACAATAGAGAGGGGAAAAGGCCTAAACTGTGGAATTGTGTCCCCGGGTGATCTTTATCACATATTTATACAAATGCTGCATAAGCCACTATATACACAAACTGATTCGGAGTATATTGTTTAGGTCCCACATGAATAAGAATTTCAACCTATGACTAGTCTTGTTTGCTTTACTGATTGTCCCAGTTCAATTTAAGCAACTGCCTTCAGTAAAACAATAAATAAAGTAAATTATGTTTATGTGCAGGCGACATGTCATCCAGCATTGCTCAAAATCTTCGAGCACCAGCACTCGTTCTGCTGTTTCTTGTTCTTATAGACGTGGTATCAATTGCACATGCAGATAAGGTACAATTATCCCCTGACAAATGTCCATTAAATTTATGCTCTTCATATTTTTTTCCACTTATGTAAAATATTCCCTAAACATGTCACTTCATATGTTTCTTACACAGAGTTTTGAAGATGTGCGTTGCAAGTGCATCTGTCCACCTTACAGAAACATCAGTGGACATATCTACAAAAGAAATGTGACCCAGAAAGACTGGTGAGAGTCTGCATAGACCTGTGTTGTCTGTAAAGGAAATTTTATATATAGATGAATGAACTGTCCTATACTATTTTTTTTTTCTCTGAGTTTTTTATTTTGTATGTATTGGTTTGTAGTAACTGTCTTCATGTGGTGGAGCCCATGCCAGTGCCTGGCCATGATGTGGAGGCCTACTGTCTGCTCTGTGAGTGCAAGTATGAAGAACGAAGCAGCAACACCATCAAGGTATTGAGCAACTTCCAATAATCAATACATCCTTCTCAAAATTAAAGATGTTTATTATAATCTGCTTTCATGCCTTTTATTATGTATAAAGGGTATTAAAGTCACCATGAACTCAAAATTGACTGTTTTTTATGGAACATTGCAGTTTTTTATAAATGATTTATCTTGCCCAGTTTTTTTTTTTTATTCATGTGCCCTCAAAATCTTTTACCAAAATAACTTACCCTCCCACTTGCAGAAACTTCTCTTATCTGATGATGTGTTTACTGGCGTGAGGGCGGGACAACCTGTCACTCACATGACATCACGGCAATAGTTAACCACAACAATCCAATCAATTCCCGAAAGACAAAATTGAGAAGCCGTTTCACTCGGATATACATCACAAAAGGAAATTTTCTTGCCTCCGTTTCTTGCCAACTTTGATATTTTTGTATATTTCCCAGGTGACCATTATCATCTACTTGTCAGTGGTTGGAGCTCTTCTGCTGTACATGCTGTTCCTGCTTCTAGTTGATCCTCTGATCCGCAAACATGATCAGTACACCATTCCACTGCACAACGAGGAGGATTCTGAGGTATGTCCACATCTGTGCTTATTTGACCTAATTTATTGTTTGAAAAGTTTACATTTGACTTGGAATCTAAATGAGATATTTGTGAGCAAAACAAATCTTTAGGTATAACATTGGGAAAGATTTTCTCTAAATAGCACAACATTGCTTAGATACAAGTCTTTCACACACACTCTGTCACAAAAATGAAGACACATTTTCTGTTGAATGTGTATTTACAGAACAAAAAAGGTTTTCAGATTGTGGTCCCTCACTCTCACTGACTTCATAACTAACAAAAAAGTAATTGTATTACTATTTAACAAGTAAATGGTATTATGGATAAAACATTGTTTTGATTAAAGAAAATATTTGTGCTATAGTTCATATTTTTATTGACCATTTTGTTAGGTTTAGATATGAATTGTGCTCATTGTTTCTCCCGACAGGACGTGAGGCCGCATGTGGATGGTCGTGGGAACACGGTGCTGGAGAGGGTAGAGGGAGCTCAGCAGCGCTGGAAGAAACAGGTCCAGGAGCAGCGGAAGACTGTGTTTGATCGCCACAAGCTGCTCAGCTAAGCCCTCAGACTCCAGCTGGGGAAAAGGACAAAATGGGCACCACTGACTGAGACTACATTTGCATGTTTGTCTTACAATTTCAGCTTTTATGGCAATGTATTTTCAGTTGGCCTGATGCTTGTGTATTGTTATCTTTATTTTAATCGTACGAAGGCTGACTTGATTGTATTCACCTTTCAAACTGCAGCTGTGAAAACATTTAGTAGCTTGCTGTTAACATAAATGATGGGATTCCGCCAGCTCCAGTTTGTCCACTTCAGCGGTCACCTTTACACTTCTCACCCAATAACTTGAATATATCAGTGCTGCCACTACTTTGCTTTGAAATTGCATAGCAAAGGATGAGATTGCAATAAAAATAGTGTAATCTGGGAGCATTGATATGGAACTGTTTGCAATCTAATACAGATGCACATATGAATGGGTAGAATGTCATTGCACTGTTGTAGTTTTACTTTGAGTTACCAAGAAAATGTATTGAACGATTTCCATTATTGATTTTCTTTTGCCATTTGAAAATACCATTAATGATGGCATATTTGTCTCAAGAATATTTCTTTAAAAAAATGTCACATTGTAATAACCTTATTTAAAGATGTATGTACTCTTCATAAGACTGAAGGAAATAAGGGTTTGAGTGGTTTTTACTGTTGAACGGTATCCTCATAAGCTTCCTCTTAAATGATTGGCACTTTTGTTGAATGGTCTGATTTACAGACATCCAATAATGTTATTGTTGCTCCTCAAAATGTGAAGGAATTTGTAGGGCTTAGCTTGACTATCGTATTTGTTGCTACAAGAATTTCTTTCCAGTATGTATCCAAAATACTTGTAGCTGTTTTACAGCTGAAACATTCTTGCTTATGTGAAAATGCACTGAAATATTAAATATACAGAATATTGTCAACTTTCTTTGTACAGTTATTTTCTTGAGCAAGTTCACAAAGACTTATAATTGAGTCCTACTATTGCCACATTATGAGTGTAACTCAAAGTTTGATGCTAAAATGCAGTGGTGAGATATATTTAGTTGGAAACCACCAACATTGGATCCTGTAAACATTCCCATCTGCTGTTTCACACAGTAAACCACCTAGTAAATGAGCCTGGCGTATTTCAATAACACTATGTATTATTCATATTTCCTCCTTTTTAATTTCATATTTCATCTGTTTTAAAAGCAGCTGCATTTCTCCTATGGATCCTTCATTCTCTTTCTTTTTGGTTTCTTCATCTGCTACACCCCAAGGCCGCCCTTCCCCTCCTCCACCTGCCTCCGCACCCCCAAGAATGGACACTGACTGCCAGTCTATATATATCCCTCAGAAGGGGCCAGCTGTGCCTAAATGCTCCCTGCCCCTCTGATGCCTCCTTGTCTGGTGTAGGTTTGCAGAAGGGGCCAGGGCTAAGAAGGTAGACTGTGCCTTCCTCAGAGAGGGCGAGATGGTGGATGAGGCTTAGGACCATGCTAAAGATCTGACCTGTACTTAAGGACATCAAGGATTTGTTAAACTAGGAATCTCATTTCAGTTGTTTGGGTGAATTTCCATCGCATTTTGTGGAAAATAAGAAGATTTTACATTTGGGAGATTCACAATGGAGTCAGGCGGCGGTGGTGGTGGGGTGGCAGCTTTGACCTCGTTCATCATGAATGAAGAAGAACTAAAGAGAAAGCAGAGGGAGAAGCTCAAGAAAATGCAGGCCACCGGAGGAAACCCTCGACCTCCACGTACCTTGTTCTTCTTCACGCTCAAAAACCCTTTCCGCAAGACCTGCATCAACATTGTGGAATGGAAGTATCCTTCAAACTAACTTGATTTTTAGTTGTTCAGTTCCCTTTCCATATTGCTTTGGACTGTGGTTTGATGTTCATCTAGTTATGTTATTGAATCGTAAGCTGAGATAGGCATGTTTTAGAAAGGCATCCGTCCCCCAGAGAGGTGGTTTAGCATGCATGCCAGACAAAGCACACAGCCACGGCTTTGTCTTACTCAGCTTTTTAATGTTCTACAAAACCATAGCGAGATATTTGCTCCATGAAAGATATCTTGATTTGCGAGGTGGAGAAAATAAAAGAGGCAGTTGTTTTTCGTAATCCCCAGGTTTAGTGTCTCTTAAGGTGCTGAAATCTCTGTCTCAGTTGTGAACTAAAGGTGTTAAGCTTTTGTTATGTGTCAGACTCAACACGGTCAATTGGAAGCAGTAGTTCCCGGCCTTAACTTGGAAGATGATAAGGATAAACCCCAGACTATTTACAGCCAGTCAGCAAAACACTCTTAATAAGACTTTAAACTAGTGTTAATTGTCCCAATTTACAGTATTGTTTGTTTTAACATGGCTTCATACACCCGGTTTCACAGAAAAGGTTTAAGCTAGTCCCAGACTAAAATGCATGTTTGAGCTGGTTTAACTGTAAGTAACTTGCACTGAGATATCTATGTCAGTGCCATTGTTTTCTCTCAAGATCAGTAATGTATTTTTGTAAGACACGTTAGTCAGCTTAGTCTAAACCCTGTCAGTAAAACCAGGCCTTGGTGTTTTTAGCACTTAGATTTGCAATTTTGGATATGCAAATATGATTAAATGCACATAAAGATATATTTGTAATAATGCTGTCTCTTTCATAACTGTAAGTTCCTAAATTACAGCCAAAAACAAGAATCGTGCAGCCATTTTTTTCCTTTAAAGTTGGAAGCGGCTTCTTTGCTTCCTCTTTTGAGATCACCCTTGGAGACAAAACAACAATATAAGCCTACAATAAATATTTGCTTGATTAGTTCACAAGTAAGAGGCATATAAATGGAAGTGTGAATAGGAGGTGTAATTTTGGAGCTATTTATCTATGTGTATTTATACAGTTTAATAATATTCTGGCTATGCACAGCTGTTGTGTAGGATCAGTGGACATGATGCTGAGCTGGCAGGGGAATTCTGATTCCACCCCCTAGTGGCAGAAATGCACACAGAATTACAGTTAGTTTTGTTTATGTTTTTTTTTTAGAATTACAGTTAGTTACAGTTACAGGCCACATGTAGAGTACAGTTTAAACTCAAACTTAGTAAGTATTTCTGAATTCAGAGAATTGAGAAAATGTAGAAATACTTCTTACTGGCCATGAAAGTATTTCTATCATGGTAAGTAAATACTGTGTGTAGGCTATTTTTATAATTATTTTATTTTATAAATATAGCCTGTTTCTTTTTTTAATCGTATATTTATTATATTATATATTCTGTCCTAGTAAATGTTTATTCTGATGAAAAATCTGATGAGTGAGTCCTTAATTACAATTTACTTACTGACCAATATCCCTTTCTTTTATTTAAAAACTCGTATTTGGCACTGACCAACTGTTAATGTATGGTTAATGTTAAATCTAATGTATGCAAGACCTGCTTATATTCATCACAAAGTTGAATGTGAAAATCTTTACTTCAATTTTCCAGTGGTAGTTTGTGCCAAGTTTGCCCAATGTTTTCCTGAGCAGACTCCATCAGACCCTTTGAGATCATTATCCTGCTAACTATCTTTGCTAACTGTGTAGCTCTGGCTGTGTTTCTCCCTATGCCTGAAGAGGACACCAACAACACTAACCTAACATTGGTGAGATGTTCTTAAAAAATCATAGGAGAACATACATGTTAAACAAATAATCCCTGATTACTTCGATTTGCTAGTAATTTGCAGTGATACATCAACTCATTTTGCAAATAAATTATATAATTTTTATGGTACTGGATTAAAGGATATGCCTCAGACGTCTCATGGTGTGTTGCCAGATAATCTGAGAAACTTTCATTTCTAACATCAAGTGTTGCTCAGATCTTTATTCATGTCTTTTAACGTACATGTGTTTTGAAACTGATACATGTGCGCTAAAGTTTTCTCCCAGTTGGCGTTTGCACCGGTTTGCACTGGATTCCTTTGTATTAATAGCCTATGTGTGATTTACACAAATAAGCTCTTTTAAAATTGTTGTTAAGACGTACCAACAATGCAATTTAAAACATGTTTTAAAACTGTAAATATACCATGCTAGCAGGTGCTGTTGTGTGTCGTGGGTTTTATATTTAGTCTTTGGTTTGAGATGTGCATGTCCAAAGGTACAAGTGTGGTGTTTAAAAATATACTCAAATCTTGGGAGGGGATTTTCATGACGCATTAATATAGATTTTATTGACATGACTGTAGAGCAGACCTGCAAAGATAATGAAATCATTTACCCCATGTGGCCACAGAACTTTGCTGTTGTTGACTTAAAGTCTAGGTGCCAAAACTAATTTCCTATGTGTAACCTTTTAGGTTTCGGCTATAAACACTTAAAAATAATGATAAATCCTCTTTACACAAGCTTATTTTATGACTCAAGCTTCATTGGCAGTATGTAGGTCACACTCTTTCCACTAGCGTGTGCAGTCATTTACCATTCCTCTCTCAGAACATAGGGTGTTATTACATTTCAGATTTCACAAATCTGAGCCCCACTCACTTATTTACTCCCCTGGGGTTACAGTGACTGTCGGTGTGGGTCATTCATTCCTTAGATACTAAATCATGAAAGAGGAGCTGAGAGTGGATCTCAGACATGGTCAGAATTATTTTGATATGGCCTGCTAGTGTAGAATGAGAGGCAGTGTGCTGTGTAAAACATACAGATTAGATCCTCACTGCACATCTGAGGAAAGTTGTTTGATTTGGCAAATGTTAAGGTTTGGGTTTTAGAGCCACTTTGCATTTGTTTGTTTTTTGAACAAATCATCCATGTGATGTAGTTGACAGTGAGCTAAAGCTGCTAATAGCCCCTCTGAGATATAAAGTCATTTTAGGATGTGGATTGTGGAAATAACAAAACTTCCGTAGTTTATGCTGTAATTTTTTATGTATATTCTTCCAATCATCTTAATATGCAGAGTCAGCTAAGAGTAAAAGTTTAAAGTTGGCATGAAACAGAAGTTACACTAGTCTTTTCTTCCATATTGTGTCATATACAGTAGTGAAATGGCTTCTTGAACAAGAACAATTTTTCATATTGAATTGACTGGATGGTTGTGGTATGCTACAGTTGTGCAGGTATGACGTAAATTTGTAGGCCAAAACGCGGAAACAAGTGAAGTGTATGAGTTTTTTTAACAGGTTTTTGGTTAAATGGCTGAAATAACAAATAAGGTGGTGAACACAAGCTCAAGATACTTTCACGTTTTATTCTACGACATAAAATACATCAGTTTTTTTAAGCTGTTATGTGTCTCGAAAAAGGAGGTTTATAAAACTGAAAGAGTTGAAAGAATCTTTGTTGTGATGAGGTTAAAGATGTGGGACCATGGTTCGTTTATAGTCTGCATTTAGGCTTCAAAATTCATAAATGTTGTGTTAATCTGAGAAAATCATCTTGATGGACAAAACATGTAAGTACCATCAACTTTTATTGATCACAGAGCTTGTTTTTTGTGATAATCTAAAAGCCCAGGGAAAACACCTATTGGGTTTCTGTCGAGGGAACCAGTGTGATGCTAACTGCCGGTTGGCCTACAAAGGGACGTCATACTTGCACCAGTCTATTGCTGTGATGTCATGTGAGTGATAGGTTGTCCCGCCCTTTTGCCAGTAAACGCATCATCAGGGAGCAAAAGAAATGTCGCTGCAAGATGGAGGGGAAGTTATTTTGATTAAAGATTACAAGTGAACATGAATTTTCAAAAATAATGATGTGCTCAGAAAATCATTTATAATAAACACTGGTATGTTCCATTAAAAAAAAACGGTCAATTTTGATTTTATGTTGACTTTACAGTAATATACAGAGCCAGTTCTGAGCGCATTTTATTTGATTTCAGTACAGTACAACTACAGTTTAAACAGATATTTATACAGATTTTGTTTTTATTGACCAAACCCATCACAGTTGCAATTAAATTACAAACAAATCCTTAAAAAAATATTTGTCACTGCATCATCTTTTACACCCCATTAATCCCTCCTTTAACACTGTTTGTTTCCTTGCAGGAGAGTCTGGAGTACATCTTCCTGGTCATTTTCACTCTGGAGTGCTTCCTAAAGCTAGTAGCGTATGGGCTCCTGTTCCATGAAGGAGCCTATTTACGAAATTGTTGGAACTTATTAGACTTTGTTATTGTGTTCATGGGGTAAGATGACTTTCAGAATGTCCAGAAGTCACAGAAAATTTGTCTCAGAAGTCACACACACAATTGTCTTCTGAAATGATTCTCAAAACTGTCCTGAACTTTTTGTATAGTTTGTGACGTATTAATAATCCATGCAATATAATCTAAACAATTTTTATTAATTGTTTTATATTCATTAAGTAATTGTCCTTTTAAACTGTTTCCACAGGCTCTTCACACTTTGTGTGGACACCATCAACACAATAGCAGGAGTTCCCACCGAGAAGGGAGGCGGGTTTGACATGAAGGCTCTTAGAGCGTTTCGAGTCTTGCGACCATTGCGGCTCGTCTCTGGAGTTCCCAGTAAGACCTTTCTGAAAAAATAACATCTCAATAGCACCACAAGTACGGCAACATAGGAATTTAAAGCTAGATCCTAAATATACTCACAACATAATATCATAATTACATTATATATAAGTACACTTACTTCATAATTTTAACAAACTGAGTCACTATTGAGTGAAAATTGCAGGTTAAATAGGTGCTTACACAACCTATTATACTCATGCTGTTAACTATCATGTAAGATTAGAATGTCTTTGCCAAAAAGGTGGTGTGTTGAAAGTGTATTTGTTGTCATCCAGGCCTGCAGGTGGTGATGAGCTCTATTCTGAAGTCCATGTTGCCCCTCTTCCACATTGCATTGCTAGTCTTCTTCATGGTCACCATGTATGCCATTATGGGTTTGGAGCTGTTCAAGTGTAAAATGCACAAGACATGTTACTACCAGGGCACTAGTAAGTCTTTTTATTTTGAGACTGATAACTGATCTTTAAACATCTATTAAAGTGCATCTCATAATTAAGTTTTCTCATAAAACAAGTTTTAAATAAATAAGTAAAAGAAAATACTTAATTTTAAACATAATGAATTGACAAAGCAATACTTAGATTTGTTATCTAAGCTTTAAACCTCTGTTTCAGACATCGTTGCCATCAGGGAGAATGAGAAGCCATCACCCTGTGCTCAGGCTGGACACGGGCGCCGCTGCACCATCAATGGCACTGAATGTCGGGCAGGTTGGCCTGGTCCCAACTTTGGCATCACCCATTTTGACAACTTTGGCTTTTCTATGATCACAATCTTTCAATGTATCACAACGGAGAGCTGGACTGATGTGCTCTACTGGGTAATTACTTATGGGCATGATAGTCCTCCTCATTATTATACTGTGTAGAGAGACCAGAGGACAATATTTCATTTATTTTAATATATAATAAAACAATAATCAATAATAAAACTACTCTATGCTGGTGTTACATTTTTATTGATAGGCTACTTATATCAATCAGTATAGGTATATATAGTAGCCTATAAATTATGCTGATAATTAGACCAACATTATATTGGTCTAATACATAGATATTGATATTGGTTTTATACAACACACAAGTACACAAGAAATTAATATCGGGTACATTTTAGATACAATATTCCCAGTTACTATTTTTGCTCCGTCAATGAAATAGTTTCAAACGAAATCAAAGCAGAATTTAATTTCACACAGTAAACCTATGTGTGAACATGTTTGTTAAAGAGTTAGTTCACCCAAAAATGAAAATTACCGGTATCCCATAATTTACTCACCCTCAAGCCATCCTAGGAGTTATATAAAAAATATCCTAGCTCTTCCAAGCTTTATAATGGGAGTGCATACATCCATCCATCATAAAAGTAATCCATACGGCTCCATAAAGGCCTTCTGAAGCGAAGCGATGGAAAAATATCCATATTTATAACTATAAACTACAATCACTGGCTTCCAGAAACGACCGTACGCAAGTATACTTCTAGTTAAAACTAACACTAAATCCTTATCTCATGTTTGTCAAAATCAAATACTGTGATGATTCGATCTTTCAGATTAATGATGCCATAGGGAATGAATGGCCCTGGATCTTCTTCCTGACTCTGATACTGCTGGGCTCCTTCTTCATCCTCAACCTCATCCTTGGAGTACTGAGCGGGTATTAGGTCTTTTAATTAACGTTTCTAATGAACAGTCAGCAATTTTGGAAGTTAGAGAGAACTCAGTGCATCATGAAACCTGGCAGAATAAGTTCACTGAAATGGTTTGTGGGACACAGATACATTTAATCAACTTAAATGGTTCATCTAAGCTACTTGTAAGACATATACAAGAATATCACATGACCATGCAGCCATTTCAGTAAATTCAGCTACATGGCTAAGGGGCCTAATTGAGATTCGTTTTTTCTCTCTACAGGGAGTTTACCAAGGAGAGGGAGAAGTCACGGTCACGAGGAGAGTACCAAAAGCTACGAGAGACACAACAAATGGATGAGGATCTGAAAGGATACATGGAATGGATTACTCTTGCCGAAGTTATGGATGGAGATTCTGAGGGTAATGTTGTTATACGTGTTTATGTCTCTGCTGATCTATCTATCTATCTATCTATCTATCTATCTATCTATCTATCTATCTATCTATCTATCTATCTATCTATCTATCTATCTATCTATCTATCTATCTATCTATCTATCTATCTATCTATCTATCTATCTATCTATCTATCTATCTATCTATCTATCTATCTATCTATTGATTGATTGTCATTCAAATTGTAACTTGAATGTATATTTATCTAAAAGTGCAAGAACAGCATCATTAAAGTTTCTGACTACTTCTATTTACTCTCCAGCACTTCTTCTTCTTAGAAAGGACACTGAGTCAGAGACAGATAGTTTATACCAGATTGAGGGGATCAACAAGTTGGTCTACTTCTAGTGAGTATGCAAGCAAAAACAACATTTTTAATCACGATTCAACTGAAGACTGATTCTCCATGGTCCCACTGTGAAAACAACAGCCGTATTGCACGCCACTGGAATATCGTTTTACGGAGGAAGTGTCATGGCTGGGTGAAAGCTAAATTCTTCAACTGGTGGGTTCTCCTTGTTGTGTTACTCAACACTCTGGTCATTGCGACGGAGCATCATAACCAGACTGAGGGCTTAACAAGTTTTCAAGGTCTGTTCCATAAAGCAATACATTCCCAACTCCTATTTAGTTTGTTGGTTGTTGTAAAGAATCTTTAAAGTAGAATCATCCAATAACTTCATGTATATTTTGGGGAATAAAATGCTTATACTAAGTCTAATATGCTGATCAATTTTGCTGTTTGCAGACACTGCAAATATAATCCTGCTCATCTGTTTCACGATTGAGATGGTTATGAAGATGTATGCGTTTGGTCTGAGAGCCTACTTTATGTCCATCTTCAACCGATTTGACTGCTTTGTGGTCACGATTGGATTACTGGAGATCTTCCTGGTCATGTCAGGCATCATGACACCATTGGGGATCTCTGTGATGCGATGCATACGACTCCTACGCTTGTTCAAGCTCACAAAGTATGTTCACTTATTTAAACCTACAGTAATAGAAAACAATATGTCTTAATTTCCAAATCTTACCCGTCTTAACTTATTTTCCTGCAACAAATCACAAGAACTGTTTTATTATGCTTATAAAGCATAATTCTAACAATATTTTACTGTGTGATAATACATGTTGCTGTGTTAAATATAACATACATAAATATATATTTTTTATTATTAATTAGTTTTTAATTTTCGTTTTAAAATTACTGACATTATTATTGTTATTATTATTATTATTAATACTATTTTTTTCTACAATAAATTACCTCCCATACATAAAATACCTGTTTCCTCCGCCAAGGTTGCTGTTTCCTCTCATTGATCTTTAGGTACTGGACATCACTTAATAACTTAGTGGCATCCCTTCTAAACTCAGTGAAATCCATCGCCTCCCTGCTCCTGCTCCTCTTCCTCTTCATCGTCATCTTTGCCCTCCTGGGTATGCAGGTGTTCGGTGGGAAATTCAATTTCCCTGACAGAGTGGTTCAGCGCAGTAACTTTGACAACTTCCCACAGGCCCTCATCAGTGTGTTCCAGGTACTCCGACTACGATTTTATTGACATTGTTCTCTGATTACGGAAGCTGTTTATGTGAAGTTGGCCTTTGTTTTCAGGTCCTAACCGGAGAGGAGTGGGACACAATCATGTACAATGGAATCATGGCTCATGGTGGACCTCAATCCCCAGGAATTCTTGTCAGCATTTACTTCATAATGCTATATTTCTGTGGAAACTGTATCCTTTCATTATTTTTGTGTCTCTGGTATGTATTTACCAGAAATGCTTGGAGATGATCAATGGAAATGCAGTATGTTTTTTTTTTTAAAGAATATTGCAAAGCACTTAAAACAAAATGTACATTTGCCAATGTTTTTGCTGCTAAGTGGGAAGTGTTTCAGATCCAGTACTGTTATATTGTTGTGATAAAGGTGTTTGGGTTGTTCCTTAGCAAGCTGTTGATCAGTCGTCCTCTTGAATGTGTTCTTGGCCATTGCTGTGGACAATCTAGCCGAGGCTGAGAGTCTGACAGCAGCACAAAAAGAGAAAGCAGAGGAGAAAGCCAGAAGGAAACTTATGAAGTAAGACAAAATCTACAGAATTAAACACACTTCTGTTAAAAAGTTTGAAGCTGTCTCAAAAGAGACAGTAAAGACAATTATAATGTTATAAAAGATTTAAATTTCAAATAAATCTTCAATTCCAAATCAGCATATTAGAATGATTTCGGAAGTATCATGTGACACTAGGGGTGGGCGATATGGCAAAAATGTATAAATGTAATGAATTGATTAAAAATATCATATCACGAAATTTTCAGGAAAATCACGAATCACGATTTTATCACGATTCTTTTTCATGTTGGTTTTACTATTTTGCAAGTGACTGAGCATTATTGCCAAACTAATGTCCCTATTTTAAAAACAAAGCCTTACAAGGTAACAAGATTTAAAATAAAAAAGAATGGCAGACATTTAGGCCAAAGTGGTGAAAGTAAAAATCTTTGTCATATTTTCTTTGTTTTTAAAAGATAAGAACAAAGATACACGTTATACACAACATATAATATATAAGTGAAATAAACAATGCTTTATTTTTTCAGCTACAGTAGGTGTATTTAACAGAAGCATTCAAGAAAGAAATTAAATGAACAAATAAACAAATAAAACATTACATAGATTTACCATACCAATATATCAATTATACATTGATCCTTATTAAAGCTACTATTAAAGTTCTCAGAGCAGATCTACTATTCTCATGTCTACTATTCAAAATAATAGACATGAAACATGAACATGAAACAAAAAGACACGGACACACTGGCACGGCACGGACACATACGCACTGGCATGGACACGACACCGGCACGGACACAGACACACCGGCACGGACACAGACACACCGGCACCGAAACGGCTTGGACACCGACACACCGCCACGGACACACCGGCATTGGCATGGTTACGACACTGGCATGTACACAGACACACCGGCATGGACACCGACACACCAGCACGGACACAGACACACCGGCACAGAGATGGCACATACACTGACACACTGGCACAGACACACCAGCACGGACACACCGCAATGGCATGGATACGACACCGGCACGGACACAGACACACCGGCATGGAAACGGCACGGACACACAGACACAGACATTGGCACAGACACACTGGCACTGGCACAGACAACGGTACGGACACACCGGCACCGGCACAAACACTGGCATGGACATGGACAAACGGACACCAGCACCGGCACAGGAAACACCGTCATGGTGATCACCTTTCTGATATTTTTTACTTTCTCAGAGAATAAGGAAGCAAACTCACTGCATTTGCTGTCTGAGAGCATTTCATATATGAAATAATTAACTTTTGTGAATTGCAGTGTCCCGTGTGTGTAACTCGACCTCTGCGTTAACATGTATTGTGAATGTACGTTGCATTGTACAGTATGTTGGGACGGAGGCGCCAGAACTGCAACTGATAGAATACACTGTAGCACGTGTAAGTCGCGCTATTTTGGTCCAATGGGGGTTTCCAGTAGCACGGGGAAGGAAACGCGTGTTCGAGTCTCTCCAGCGTTTTAAAGGAATTTTGGTTAAATAAGACACAGGTTCTCATATGCAATTATCTCGTTTTAATCTGACTCCATGAATTAAATAAAAGTTCAATGTGCAATAAGGTTATGTTTACACTTAAATAGTTACAACATGATGTAATGAGAATTTAAATCATTTGTACCCAACATAAATGTTACCTGAGAGAGAGAGAGAAAGAGAGAGAGAGAGGGAGAGAAAGAGAAAGAGAGAGAGCGAGAGGGAGAGGGAGAGAGCCCTCTCCCCAGCTTCGCATCCAAAGACAAGAGAGTGAAGAACATTTGCCGTCCTGTTTTGTCATCTCTCCCCCGACCATCTCCCAACACCTAGGTGTGAAATATTCAAACTGACCAATCAGACCATCACAATTTCGTCCATTGTTCCCAACCTCCGGCCCACAGGACCATATCACCGCTATGCTGGAAATGTCTTAATGAAAAGCAGTGTCTTTGTTGCATTGAAATAATCTTGGATTATTTCCAGCCTTACAGTCCGCCGCTTGGCACCATTGGCAATACAGATGGAATTCAAAGGTGGCACAATCCATAGAGACATGCTTTCTGTTGTGTGGTTGCATCTTCAGACTTTTCGTCCAGGCTTTGTAGCAATAACAGTTTGTTAGTGTTCAGTCTTTGTTCACCATGCAGGGCTGCTGCATGAGGAGGCTCCATCAAATGGTCTTTCACCATTCATAGATGTGCAATTCATCCATCACACCTCCACAAGAACAGGAATCTGGGAGCAAACGAGTGGGACAGCAATCTAGCAGCTGCCTCTTTCTGAACCAGGACACAGGACATAAACTTCAGTAGCAGTGATCCTGTGATTTAAGAGAGCATCCAATACAACAAACAGCAAAAGTAGACACATGGCATTTGTCATTGGTCAACGGGTTGATATGGTCAGATTCAAATTGGTCTCTGGCAAAAAACCCTTAAGTATTTAGGAACACGGTCAAGGGAGGACAAACGAAGATCAACAAGTTCTTACACTGTTTCAGGAAACACTCAAATAAATTTCATCACAACAAAACAACAATGCTGGTTTATAACCTCATTTCATGTAGAGTTTCTGTAAAATATTTAGTGTAACCCAAACGCAGAGATTCAATTTAATCAATGTCCAAAAACATTGTTGTAGGTCAAATGGTCAAAATACAAATATGCAAGGTATGTAACAATATTTCATGTAATATCAATAATAATATTCAATCAAAAATCATGAAGAAAATATATGTAATAATCATTGTTTGTTCAGTAATCTTCCAATGTAAGCCACCTATGCAGATTTAAGAAGTGACTTTGGCGCAATACAAGAATGGAGATCTTCCTTGTAACAGTGTGTGTGTGTGTGTGTGTGTGTGTGTGTGTGTGTGTGTGTGTGTGTGTGTGTGTTTTTGTGTGTGTGTGTGTGTGTGTGTGTGTGTGTGTTTTTGTGTGTGTGTGTGTGTTTTTGTGTGTGTGTGTTTTTGTGTGTGTGTGTGTGTGTGTGTGTGTTTTTGGGTGTGTGTGTGGCTGGCTAAGTCACAGTCGATGACAGGGTTGAATTGTAATTTTTTTGTAATTGATTGAAGCGTTCACACTTCAGATCTAGTTTGTTTTTTATGATGTGTCTGTTATTAGAGGCATTGTTGAGAAATCATGGGCCCTATGATTTTCCAACCACACCAATAACAATCAGTTAAACATTTTGAATTTTAATAGCAGGTCTGCCTCTGCTTTAGAATTTGCATTATCAATTTGTGACTGTAGCCATGCATGTGTACGTTACAGTGTTTTCCCATGAGTCGGTAATGTGTACTGTCATCATGGGATCAGCTTTGCCATCCTATGTGTGTGAAGCTGTCTGGATCTGTTCAGTGTGATGATGGACAATAGATCATTAGTGAAGTGTCACTTTTGGGCTCTATGCCATCTTTATCTTCTTATGTGTAGTGTTCAGCGGTAAATGGAGGTGTGTGTTCAGTGTTCATGCCTAAGAGATGGGTGGAATCAAATATGATAATTGTGTTGTAAATTTGGATCCAGTTCTAACTGGGAGGCCACAGTTATGCAGTAGTGTTACTGTGATGTGTGAGTGGCCTCGAGTTGTCTTTTCACCCATCTCCCGAGTCTCAGGTTATGTTCTAACAATCTCGTCCTGCTTTGGTGCAGGTGGAGTCCGGCCTGTCCTGGCGTCCATTCTCCAAGGGATTTCAGTGTTAAAACCTGAGACAGAAACAAATGCAGAGAACCACAGTTAATTCAGATATTTTCAACAGTTTCAAATTTTTAATTCCTGTTTTCACATGAAACCCAGTTTCATAGACCAGGTCTAAATTGTTGCTGTTTCAGGACAATGTGTGACACCTAAAGCTGCTCTTGGTTCAGTCTTCACAGTCTGCTTGTGTCATGAGCATTAGAGATCCCAGTTCTGCTGGGGAAATCTTCTGGATTCATCAGAGTTTTTATCACTCATATTGTCATTTTAAGTTGCTCATTACAATCAGATCTGTGGGCAGAAATTTGTTCACCTGGATCGGTGTAGCCTGTTTTATGGTGTCATTCACACATTTTGTTAGTGCAGATATTATTATTTTTTTTACCTGCAAGAAACTGTGGTATCTGTCTGCTGTTTAGCATTTCACACCCACCTCGTAATTTTACTTCTCTGATCAGATTTCAGTTTTATTTGGCTGTTAACTGTGCCACACTTATTTGCAAATGTAAAAGCACATCCTCTGCCCTTTTGGCACTGGTTAACATCCCAATAGAATCTAATTCTAAAGACTGATGTCATACTTTTCCAATTAATGCCCTGTTTGGCGATTATAACACAATGCATATTAGAATTCGAGTTATAATACAATTATGTTATATTTAAAATAATATAAGGTAAATAATATTATTTCTGGTCTCTGGAACAACTTTGTTGTCAAAGTATTTGTTTTTTCAAAAGGCGATTATTTTTATCCGGCCCTTGCTCTGTACGTTCTCGTGTCAATACATTTGATTATGAAAAGATATTTGGTTCAGGCTGGTTGACAAAATATATATGTTCACCGTTTCTCTTTTTATATTTCAAATGCCTATTCTTTCATTTTTAGTCTCTTTGAGGACTACTTGAAGGCAAAATTACCATTTTAATGTTTAATTATTCTCTTTTGACTCTTTAATAATATTTTACCCGCTTAGACCAGGAAACTATGTCGCTTTGAGTTCCTTACCCAGTAGGTCTCCGGCACAAGTGGTCAGTCCTGAAGATCAAAAAGCTGAGGCAATGGCTACATATCTAGGATTTTGCTGTAATCCCTACACGCAACAATCAAAGATACATTCAGTAGCCCTCTCTTGTGTGTCCCTCGTGGAACTTAACTTAACCGTTTTACTTTAGTAGGTTTTGGCCACCATTAAAGACGCCAGTAGATTAACTTTACTTTTCTTTAATGGCTTTGGATTGGCCAAGCCCGTGATCTTTCACGTGCACTTACATAAGGTAACATTAAATTAGAACAGAGGTTGCGGAAGCGTCCATGCTAGATTAATCGACCAGCCTCTAACTGGTCCTAGACGGACTCACTCATCCTCTCACACAAGCAGCCAGCGAGCTTCTGATATCAGTATTTTAGCCGTCGCTAATCTCTGACTCGACATTGTGGTAACATACGAATCCGTTAATCTATTTGGGAAAAACAATCTCGGAGTAATTTAGAATTAATTCAAACGTAACAATGTATAAATTTTGTTCAAGATTCAGAGTTACTGAACCCTAATGCGAATATAGAGTTTGTTTAGGTTCAGTATAGGATATTAATGCTTTCAATGTAGTTTTGGGCCTACCGGTGGGCCGGCGGCACAAAGGGTTAAGCGTTTGGAAGCAGCATGGACATATTTAGCTTAGCCTAAAACTGATTTTTAGCCTGTAAATCATGTCATCCTATTTTTTTCCAAACTTCTTTGCTTTTCATAAACAGTTCATCGACCTGCCTTTTTATTTATAAAATCACGCATTTTTCGATCGTTTACAAACTTAGCTTTTTATTTCTGTTGTTTGCTCATTCTCTTTATGTGTTGCTGGTTTGTTTACAAGCCAATACAACAATGGCAAAGACATGCGGCTGATTTTTAAAACTTTTAGGCTTTATTTTTTCGGTTCTTCGTCGAGTTATTCATTATTTGGAAGATGTTATTCCAATTTTAGGTTTCGTTTCTTGTTGCTTAGGCAAACAAGGAGATCTTTCAAATCTATACAAATGTTTTTATTCTTCATCTGCGCTGCCGCTGCTAATCTAATCACGTCCTCACACGTGTTTCTAGAACAAAGAGCCTTCCGACCCGTAAACAATGCAAACATTTTCTTAAACACTTCTAAAAAGGTAGAAAAAGTTGACTTACCACAGCGGCGGAAGAAAGAGAAGATGTTCAAACCTCTGTGTTGATTTTAGATTCCATTTTTGCTGGAAAGATCTTTTTTCGCGGCTCGCGTTGTGCTTCGCGATCACGTCGGGGTCACCAATTTGTAAGTCGCGCTATTTTGGTCCAATGGGGGTTTCCAGTAGCACGGGGAAGGAAACGCGTGTTCGAGTCTCTCCAGCGTTTTAAAGGAATTTTGGTTAAATAAGACACAGGTTCTCATATGCAATTATCTCGTTTTAATCTGACTCCATGAATTAAATAAAAGTTCAATGTGCAATAAGGTTATGTTTACACTTAAATAGTTACAACATGATGTAATGAGAATTTAAATCATTTGTACCCAACATAAATGTTACCTGAGAGAGAGAGAGAAAGAGAGAGAGAGAGGGAGAGAAAGAGAAAGAGAGAGAGCGAGAGGGAGAGGGAGAGAGCCCTCTCCCCAGCTTCGCATCCAAAGACAAGAGAGTGAAGAACATTTGCCGTCCTGTTTTGTCATCTCTCCCCCGACCATCTCCCAACACCTAGGTGTGAAATATTCAAACTGACCAATCAGACCATCACAATTTCGTCCATTGTTCCCAACCTCCGGCCCACAGGACCATATCACCGCTATGCTGGAAATGTCTTAATGAAAAGCAGTGTCTTTGTTGCATTGAAATAATCTTGGATTATTTCCAGCCTTACACACGATACTACGATATTTCTTCAAAAGCAGATCGTGGAGACATTTTTATCGTCCACGATCAAAAATCGTGATATCGCACACGCCTATGTGACACTGACGACACTGACAGTAATGCATGCACAAAATAAATTACATTTTGAAGTGTATTAAAATACAAAACAGTTATTTTAAATTGTAATAATATTTCACAATATTACTAAGAATATTGCCAGAGAAGAGTGAGGAGGAGAAGGCCCTGGTGGCTAAGAGACTGATGGAGGCCAGGAAAGCTGAGGGAATGTCCACCACAGCAAAGGTATGTTTGATACCTCTCAGAGCATTGCTTATTTGAGATAAACCTTCTGCAATGCTTTACCAGTTGGTCTTCTAGCTAGTACTGTCAAGATTATCCTAAATGCAACAGCACATTGGATCTTCAATTGGCCACATCAAATTCAAATGCCTAAATGTTTCATCATGTGTTTGCCTCCAGCTCAAAATAGATGAGTTTGAATCAAATGTTAATGAAGTGAAGGACCCCTTTCCTCCTGCAGACTTTCCAGGTAACGTTTAAATAACATCTGAGGGCTCTGCACTTCATAAAATGCTGACACCGCACAAACTACATCTCTAAACATGTAAAGGATGAAGTTCAAAGATAGCTGATCTATTATAAGTAAAATGTATTATTAGCTCCAGCCTCCAAGCTCATTTATGGAGCACATTTCAAACCACACTGCTGGCTATTTTCATGTGGTTCTTGAGCTGTGCAAAACTAAATGATATGTACAGCATCAATGCTAATCAAAATCTTAGTGGATCACAAATACGCACATAGATCTGTGAATGCATGTGATGTTTTTGAGTTGACTGAGCTGTAATCCTTCGCCCCTGCTCAGGTGATGATGAGGAAGTTGAACCAGAGATCCCTATCAGCCCCAGACCCAGACCAATGGCCGACTTGCAGCTCAAGGAGACAGTGGTGCCCATGCCCGAGGCCAGCTCCTTTTTCATCTTTGGCCCACAGAACAAGTTAGACTTTATGCCCTGTTTTTTAATACAATGTAGAAACTAAATTTAGAACTATACTTGAACTGTGGCCTCAAAATGGCCTCAAAATGAAGTGTTAGTGATTTGCTGTCAGTGGTTAGTAACTGATGCTCTCTGTTGAAAGGATCCGGAAGCTTTCCCACAGGATCATCAACCACACCACCTTCACCAACATCATCCTCCTCTTCATCCTCCTCAGCAGTATCTCTCTGGCTGCTGAAGACCCCATCGACCCCCGTTCTTTCCGAAACAAGGTACCAACATTTTGATTACTGTATTGCTTTGACTGAACTTTTAGTTATCCGTTCATACTAATCTGCGTTCATTCATTCATCTCACAGGTCTTGGCTTACGCAGACATTGTCTTCACGTCTGTCTTCACCATTGAGATTGTGTTGAAGGTAACATGCTTGTCAACTTTATTTAACTTTCAGATTTGTGGTTTGCCTGACATGTAATTTAGAATTGACCTGTGTATTTTTAGATGACGGTTTATGGAGCGTTCCTGCATACTGGCTCTTTCTGCCGAAACTCCTTCAACATTCTAGATCTCATTGTTGTGGGGGTTTCCCTCTTGTCCATGGGCATGGAGTAAGTTCAATAATATTTTATGCTGTTTAAGTTGTTAGTATACATCATCACCCCCACTCTCTGTTGGATAAAGCAGCTATCATCGCTTTGACAAACTCTGTTGGATAAAGCAGCTATCATCGCTTTGACAAAGACATTTTTTATTTCAAACAAGGAACATTATTAATATTGGATATAAACTACCAAGATAGCCAAATAGATAAAGCATAAAATAACACAAAGCATAAAAAAATCAGTTAACCATTCACACACTTTTGTTTCACACATACATTTTTGCTCTGATGAATATTATCTGCACTTCTGTTTAGTGGCTGTTTTACTATTTAGCAACAATCCTAATTAATCTACAGCGTGAGAGATGTACGGTACAAACAGTGTAATCCAATTTGTGAATGCATGACCCGATTCTATTTGGTGAATCAATAAAATGACTCTTATGCACCAGTTCTTTTTAACGAATCAGAAACGCACAGCATGCAGTGTCATCCAATTTCTGAACAAAAAAGACATATGGCGTAAACAACATAGTCCAAATGTTTCTGGAATGAATGACTCGTATGAGCCAGTAGCTTTTAATTAACCAGAAACGCATAGTGCGACCAATGTAGTCCAAATAATTCTGGAATAAATGACTCTTATTAATCGTTTTTTTTGTGAATCAAAAACACTTGGCATGACCAATGTACTCAAAACAATTCCCAAACAAATGACTTTTATTAGCTGATTCTTTGTAGCAAATCCAGTGTAGTATAACTGATTCCTGAATTAATGACTCTTATGAGTCATTTATTTTTAGGGAATCAAACACATAAAGCAACTTACTTCACATAACGTGTAGCTAAAGAAAGACATTGTGAATTTTGTTGGTAGTATTTTAATAAACAAATGAATGAAATATGTTAATGTTTTTACTGGTTTAATTTTTTTAATTAATATACAGTCAAGACCAATAATTGGACTGCATTACTGGATTGCAGGTCTAGTACGATCTCAGTGGTGAAGATTCTGAGGGTGTTGAGGGTACTAAGACCTCTAAGGGCCATCAACAGAGCCAAAGGGTTAAAGGTGTGTATATGTGTTCAGCATCCTAACTAAAAAGCTACTTTGATTTGTGATGTGGCATTTGTCTGTGAATTTATATATGGATAACTGCCATCAAAACAATTTTGAGGACATTTCAAATGCGGATATTCAATTGTTGCATTAGTACTTAAGCAATCTTAAAAGCATTATCATGTTAGGCACTAAATATACTTTAAATTCCCCTCTCCAGCACGTGGTCCAGTGTATGTTTGTGGCTATAAAGACCATTGGCAATATCGTCTTAGTCACCATGCTCTTGGACTTCATGTTCTCCTGCATAGGAGTGCAGCTCTTCAAGGTGAGACAACCTCTATATTGTGCTATAAAACACTGGGTTTTGAAATGAAAATGAAATGTTTTGAATTGTGTTTTACCTTTATTCAGGGGAAATTGTTCTATTGTACGGACCCCTTACAAAAGACAGCAGAGGACTGTCAGTGAGTATTTTCAGCCACATTTCTTAGCTTTTTCCTCCTCATGTTGCTGCTAAGTATCTAAAACATGTCTCTTGCTTTTGGTTGTTCTTAGGGGAACATTTTTAAAGCATGTGCAAAATTCTCTTCATGACACGGAGATCCATCACCGCCAGTGGGTCAACAGCGACTTCAACTTTGACAATGTGCTGAACGGCATGCTGGCTCTCTTTACCATTTCCACATTTGAGGGCTGGCCAGAGTGAGTGTGTGAAAAATCTCATCCTATTAAGATCTTCATGTGACTATAATTTGATTTACACTTAAAATATTGCTTCATCTGCCAATAACATATTACACACTAAACCTTCCTTCACTCACCTTCAACAGGATCCTTTATAGGGCCATAGACTCTAATGCAGTGGACACAGGCCCTTTGTACAATAATCGTGTGGGTATCTCCATATTCTTTATCATCTACATCATCATCATTGCTTTCTTCATGATGAACATCTTTGTGGGCTTCGTCATCATCACTTTTCAAAAACAAGGAGAGCAGGAATACAAGAACTGCGAGCTGGACAAGAACCAGGTATAGTGTGTAGAGCGGTTGCTCTCTGATGTTATTATTCACATGGGATTTGATACATAAAATTGTGTATATTTGACAAAATGATTTTTCCTTCAACTCCACTTTTATTGTAAATACACTATCATGATGTCCATGCCACATGATGTCCATGCATTGTGTTTTGGGGATTTTCACAATCATCTTTTCTTGCTGTCTCGCCCCTCACCAGCGTCAATGTGTGCAGTACGCACTGAAAGCGCGACCCCTCAAATGCTACATCCCGAAGAACACGCATCAGTACCGTGTGTGGTACTTCGTGACCTCCTGCTACTTTGAGTATCTCATGTTCTTTCTCATCATGCTTAACACACTGTGTCTTGGAATGCAGGTAAGCAGTTAAATAGCAGTTACATTTATTTACAACTATGTACTGTACACTACTGTTAAAATTTTTGGGGTCAGTTAGATTTTTAGGGTAAGTTCTGTCATCCTGTCAAAATTATGTCATTAATTCATGACGTTTCACATTCATAAGTTCTTCGTTCATCTTCGGAACACAAATGAAGATATTTTTAAAGAAATCCGAGAGCTTTCAGTCCCTACATTGGGAGCAACACAATTTACGCAGCCAGAACAATAGGAAAGACATCATTTAAGTAATCCATGTGACTCCAGTGGTTTAACCTCAATCTTATGAAGCAACGCAAATGCTTTGTTGGCGCAAAAAAACATAATTTACCTCTATATTTACTAAATAATATTATCCAAAGTGAGTTCACGGAACAACTACCAGTCTTGAGTCAATATAACACGCATACATCGTTGTGCAAACAAAGCACTTGCGTTGCGTCGCTTCATAAGATTGAGGTTAAACCACTGGAGTCACATGGATTACTTTAATAATGTCTTTCCTATCGTTCCTTTTTATCAAATAAATAAAGTCTCTATGAGCATAAGAGGCTTCCTAAACTTCCCAAACTTTTGAACAGTAGTATATTTAAGTCATTTTTTGGCATATTTGGCATTATATATAATTATTGGCATGGAGTTATTATAAGTGTTCCTTTTTGGTCGATTAGAAAGGCTTTGTTAATGTACTATTTACACACAATTATTTTTAACATGTTTTATTAATAATTATTCTATTATTAAATCACTTTTTCAAATTGATAAATTTTCAAAAGAATTCTTTCACATTTTTAAAAATATTATGTCATTTTATTGCTGCATGTAATATTAACTACGGTATCTTTAAGTTAAAATTTGATTGGCTTTAAATTAAAAACCATTATAAAACCATTAAAAACCCTTATCATTTAGCAGTATCTATACAACCATGATTTTAAAGTAAAGCTTAAACCCATTCAGTCACTATATTGGTCAGAACAATGTTCAGTCTATATAATATTTCATAATACAAAAATGTCTGCTTTGTACATCTCTTGTTTCTCTTCTCTCTGTGGTATAGCACTGCAACCAGTCCGATCATATAACCAAACTCTCTCACAATCTTAACCTCATCTTCACTGTCCTGTTCACTGGCGAGATGGTTGTCAAACTCATTGCATTCAAAGCAAAGGTACTCCTGCTTCCTCAATATGAAACTCTGAATAAGAAGATGTGCTCTATTTGAATACGTTGTTGGTATTTTGTGCGTCTTCATACAGGGTTACTTTGGAGACCCTTGGAATGTGTTTGATTTCATCATCGTGGTCGGTAGTATCGTTGACGTGGTCCTCAGTGAGGTTGATGTGAGTATGGCAAATATTTGAGGCTACGCAATTATGTAAAAATATTGTCACAGTGATTTAAAAGCTTTGTAAATGTCTCTACAAAAAGATAAGCATTTCAAATGGCGACCAACAATGGCTTGTATTTTAAACCCGTATTTAGCGATACATGAAGCACAGACCACAGCAAGCAGTCAATATCAGCATTAGTGCACAGGAGGTACCGATTTCATCAGCTCCAGCTCGATTTTCTTTTCATCCAACCAACTTCACTCATCAGTGGCCATTGATGGGCTCATTTTCATGATTCATTTCACTTGTGTTAATGAACCACCCTCTTCCCATCTTTCACAGCTGCTTAATACACACCGCTGCACATCCCCGAGAGTGATTTGATGCACTTTTTATTGCCTATATAAATAACCAACTTGTTTTGGAAGTGTGATCCATAATTGTGAGGTTATGTTGATGTTTGTCTTTGATTCCCAAGATGCATTTCCGTTTCTCTCATGCACTACATTCACACCTTTCATCCCTCATCCTGACCGTTCATCTCTCTGTTTCCCTCAGACTGCGCTGGAGACCAGCGGAGGACTCTGGTGCCTACATGGTTGTGCTGTAAATATCATTCTGCACTGCATTGGTGCACACACCACTCACATTATCTCATTCAACAAGATGAACAAGGACAACTGAATGTGTTAGAAAGCCATTAATAATCTTGAGCTCAATCAACAGATTCTTACTAATGGATAAAAAGCTTTTTTAATTCATTTTTGTTTTAGTCCCGTTTGCTTGCCTAAATAGTCTGATTTAAAGGGGTATGCATTCATTATTGATTATCTAATTGATTTAGGTAAAGTGTGTGGCTTGACTGCATTTTATTTAAAAGCTTAAATATACACAAAAGATCTACTATGATACTACATTATGGTGTTTATATTATATTATATTATATTATATTATATTATATTATATCATATTATATTATATTATAATATAATTATAATTATATTTTTCAGGAAGTGAATCCAATGGAGGCAATTGCTGTAAGTACATTTTCCTGGTTTGTTTTCTTTGTAAACACTTTTTCAAATGTCTAAAAACTTTTAACATTTGATTTGTTTGTTAGGTGGAGCTAAATATTTCTCTCTTTTTTACTCTATTATAGGATGCAGAAAATGTCAAAGTTTCCATCACATTCTTCCGGCTGTTCCGTGTGCTGCGTCTCATTAAACTGCTCAATCGCTCAGAGGGGATCCGGAACCTTCTCTGGACCTTCATTAAGTCCTTCCAGGTGAGACACGAGAATTACAAATCAACATCTTGATCACAAAAGAAAACAAAAATGTTTGCGGCCAGTGATTCGAAGTTAATATATTCAGGATGGATGCATTCAATTGTTCAAAAGTTATAATAAAGACATTTATAATTTTACTAAATATTTATATTTCAAATAAATGCTATTCTTTCGAACCTTCTAATCATCAAAGAATCCTGATTAGTGTGTTTTGCTGTTTGTGATCAAATATATGGAGCCATGAGAGACTAAGAGACATAAGAGACTTCTTTTGAAAACGATGGAAAGGTTTTATGAAAAGTAAACCTTGCTTTAGCTTTAACCGGATGTTTCTTACATTAAATGATGTTGTGTTCTTCCTTCAGGCACTGCCTCATGTGGGTCTTCTCATTGTCATGCTCTTCTTCATCTATGCTGTCATAGGGATGCAGGTGAGCTTCCCTTATCTGGTTTCCCTCAGTTGTTTAAATGTCCTGTTTTTGCTCTCCTTCTTGTTATATTTTCGAATGACGAAATTCGAATGACGAATTCAAGGACGAATGTCCTCTCTCTTTCTCCTCCTCTCTATAGATGTTTGGTAAAATAGCCCTGGACGATGGTACAGAGATTAACCGCAACAACAACTTCCAAACTTTCCCCCAAGCTGTTTTGGTATTGTTTCGGTAAGTCAACCATGTACTTATTTTTTGCTTGTTTGTTCTAATGCAAGTAATTTTGCAAACCATTTTATGCAACCTAAGCTTGAGAGCTCATATAGTGCAACTCTGAAAAGATAAAATAGCATTTTTGTTGTTGTTGAATAATCCGCTAACTGGTCAATGTGTGGGTTCACAGTGTTGCCACTGGAGAGCAGTGGCCTAACATCATGCTAGCCTCTATGTACGGGAAGCTCTGCGACCCCAAATCAGACTACGGCCCTGGAGAGGAGTATACCTGCGGCTCCAGCATTTCTGTCTGCTACTTCATCAGCTTTTACATGCTGTGTGCATTTTTGGTAAGCAAATAATGAAGCTCTTTTTTCTCAAGAAAGTTCAAATACAATAGGGTTGTATTGATGTTTAGCAGATATACGTTTTTATGTGGAAAACAACTCTAAATACATTATCCAACATTGTTGAAATCATTCTCTTCTTGGTAGGTTATCAATTTGTTTGTGGCTGTCATTATGAACAATTTTGACTACCTCACTCACGACTGGTCAATCCTCGGCCCGCATCACCTGGATGAGTTCAAGAAGATCTGGGCGGAGTATGATCCTGAAGCAACGTGAGTAAAATCACATGAGGCTCCAATGCTAATGACAACTTATATGTAGCTTTGTGCTTTTTCTTCTTAACATTTTGTGAATTTTATGAATTCATTGTCTTCTGTCCTTATAAAGGGGACGAATCAAACATCTGGATGTAGTCACTCTCCTGCGGAGGATCCAACCACCATTGGGTTTTGGTAAATTTTGTCCCCACCGCTCAGCATGTAAGGTAAGAGAATCGGTATAACTTTTTTGGTTTTGTTGAAAGTACACTACCATTCAAAAGTTTGGGGTTGGTAAGATTTTTAAATGTTTTTAATGTTTTCTTATACTCAAGACAACATTTAATATGAAACATTATTACAATTTAAAATAACTGTTTTCTATTTGAATATATATTTAAACGTAATTTATTCCTGTGATGGCAAAGCTGAATTTTTAGCAGCCATTACTCTTCATTAGTCTTTGGTGTCACATGATCCTACAGAAATAATTCTAGTATGCTGATTTGAAGAAACATTTATTATTACAGATAAAAATTTAATAAATTATAACAAAGTTTTGAGTTTTTCATTTAGATCTATTTAATGCATTTTTGCTGAATACTAGTACTAATGTTAATTTTAAAAAGTCTTACTAACTCCAGTCTTTTGATTTGAAGTGTATTTCTGCATGCATTTTAAAAATGTATTTTGAACTTCCACCTCAGCGCCTGATTTCCATGAACATGCCGCTGAACAGTGACGGCACAGTGACATTCAACGCCACACTCTTCGCACTGGTCAGAACAGCTCTGAAAATCAAAACTGAAGGTGTGGAATTGAAATCAAAAAGTTAGCAGTTAACTTCTCAGCGTAGTGTTTAACTGACATTTTTCTGTTAGGAAACTTTGAGCAGGCAAATGAGGAGCTGAGAGCCATCATTAAGTCGATCTGGAAACGGACCAGTATGAAGTTGTTGGACCAGGTCATTCCACCCATTGGAGGTGAAGTCATTGAACTCATTCATCTCAAGTTTTTTCACCAATGATCCATGTCTGACTACAATGTGATTTTATTGGCTGCAGAGGATGAAGTCACCGTTGGAAAGTTCTATGCCACCTTCCTGATTCAGGAACATTTCCGCAAGTTTATGAAGCGGCAGGAGGAATACTACGGCTACAGGCCCACCAAGAAGAATACTGATGAGATTAAGGTGCACTTTATGATACATGCCTGCAGTAAATATCAAACCAATTGGCATTATTTTAAAGACAGAAAAAGTTTGCTAGGTTGCTAATTATAAAATGATACTATTTGCTTCGCTCTCCTACCCTGTCCATGTGCTGCTCTGGTTTTGCAGGCAGGTCTGCGCAGCATCGAGGAGGAGGCAGCCCCCGAACTGCACAGGGCCATCTCAGGTGACCTGATCGCTGAGGATGAGATGGACCGTGCCTTGGAGGGAGGAGAGGATGGCATCTATAGGGTAATAGATCTATAGGAAATAGATAAATGTAGATATAGATATCCATCTGGACTTACAGCCTCTGTGTCTCTATCTATGCAGCGGACTGGTGGTCTGTTTGGGATCAACGCCGACCCCTTCTCCTCTGAGCCCAGCAGCCCCCTCTCCACACAGATGACCAGCCAGAGGCCCCTGCAGTTTGCTGAGACTCGACCGGAGGATGTAGAGTCCCCTCCAGACTCCGTCTTCCTCCCGAACACTGAGTTCTTCCCTGATAACATGCCAACGAAAACCAACACCAATAACAATGCCAAATTCATTGAAGAGTAAGTGGATCATTTTAATGAAAAAGTGCCACTTAATGTGTATCTGTAATGGTTATTATGCTCATCTGATGTTTATTTTGTCATCCAGGTTTACTTTTGAGAGCGAGTCACTGTCAACTGCTGCAACCAGAAACTATTCATACGAGGACATGAGTGAAAACAGTAGGTGATCAAAGATTTTTTTTTTTTTTTTTTTATTCCATTGTGATATTATATACTATATTTTATACCCTAATGATTCTCATTACTGACTGTTATGATACAGTAATTTGTTTTACAGTAGTACATTAAAAGTACTGTTTTTCTTATTTGTATTAAATGTTATTATTTAATTTTAATTAAAGGCAGTGTAACAAATGCCTCCTTATACACTACCGTTCAAAAGTTTGAGGACAATACGATAAAAAAATTAAAAAATTATACTTTTATTCCGCTAGGACACATTAAATTGATCAAAAGTAACATTAAAGGCATTTACAATTCTTTCTATTAATTGTTAATTATTTCTATTAATTCTTTCTTTCTATTAATTTAATAATCCTAAATAGAAAGAGTCTACTGTACCAAAAATAATAAGCAGCACAACTGTTTAAACATTGATAATAATACAAAATGTTTCTTGAGCAGCAAATCAGCATATTAGAATGATTTCTGAAGGATCATGTGATTCTGAAGACTGGAGTAATGATGCTGAAAATTCAGCTTTGCCATCACAAGAATAAATAATATTTTAAAATGTATAATAAAATAGAAAATAGTTGTTGTAATTTGTAATAATATATCAAAATATTGCTGTTTTTACTGTATTTATGATCAAATAAATGTAGTCTTGGTGAGCATTAGATACTTCCTTCAAAACATTAAATAATTTTGACTCCAAACTTTAACATTACAAATATATGAATATATCAAGCCTATCATAATCATCATACCATGAAGAAAATGCATTGATAACCATTATATTGACAGTAATCAACACATTTTATTGTATAAATGACATTATTTTCTGTGGAACCAATAGGAGACCCCAGTTTGTATATGGGCGGAGCCTCATGCGTTGATGACAGACAGCTTTCAGATTTCACTGTGAGGACTGATATCACACAGGTGTGGACAAATGTTGCATATCCTTATCTGAACACTGTACGGTGACTTTTTGATATTCCTGACAATTGTCTCTGTGTGTGATTCTCTCAGTTCCAATATAATCCCTCATATGGAGCAACAAAGAACCAGAGAGCAGCAACAGAAGCTTCACCAGCCACCGACAAACTCATTCAGCAGGTAAACTACACCAGGCCACATCTCCTGTACTTTACATGCATTACAGACCTTCTCAGGAAAGACTATTAATCTGTATTTTCCATGAATCCGCAGGCACTGAGAGACGGTGGTCTAGACTCCTTGGCTGAGGATCCACAGTTTGTATCTGTGACTAGGAAGGAGCTGGCAGAAGCCATTAATATTGGTGTGGAGGATATGGAGGGCATGGCTCAGGGTATTGTAAACGGGCAGAGCGGCAAGGTAACAAAACGTAAACGGCGTCCCATCCCAGTTCCACCCGGCACCAAGCCAGCCAAACTCAATGAAGACACCAGTGCAGTGTAGATCGATACTGAGAGACATTCAACAAATTCATGAGACATCATCAGCCTGAATCCTCCGCCATTGTACAAAATCACTTGCTTCACAGTTTATAAACAGGTAGTGCTGTTTGTTTTGAAAGGGTACTTTTAAAGATCCGTAGTCTGTCATACAAAGTCTGGTGATTTTTATTTCGGCTGGCTACTCTGATTAAGGACTTGTTTGTTTTTTGGTAACTGAATTTACCAGACATCCTCAATAAAAGTGTTCACACTTCTGTTCTGTGAACATTCACTGTTGAGTGACTCGCATAATACAGACAAATGCCTGTGACACAGAGACACGAAGACAAGTCTTTTCTTTTGTTTGTCTCATGCCTGTGGTTTAAACTGCACAT